>NW_027362769.1:22742500-23412500 GCF_046119375.1 Phyllobates terribilis
GGGTATTGGGGTGCATCCAAATTTTGGGCAGCTCTGCCACTCACTGCATACACAATAACAGTGTAGGAGACCCACTCTTTAGTAATGGAACAATAAAACATACCTGGCTGACGGCTCTCTAAGAACAGTGAGGGCCGACAGCTGGCCCTTTAAGAATAGTAAAGGCCACCTGATGGCACCTATAAAAATAGGCTTTGCGATTTTCAGAGTCCCTCCTTCATAAATGAAACACGATGTGTCTGATGATATCTCACACACCACATGGCCAGATAAGGTTGTAAAATAATAAAATGACATTTCCTAGTGAATGCATTTGGTTGAAAGCAATGCAAAAGTGCAAAAACACATCAAAAAACGCTACGTGTGAACATAGCCCAAGGTGTGGCAGTGCATTTTTGTTTTTGTTATTTATTTTGCTTTATATACAAGTCATTACCCTGAAAAGGATGTTCCTTATCATATTTCCCAGGAAAATAATTGTGAGTCTGTAAAAGTGGCGTAATACCTCTGGCAACGTTGTTGACTGAAGTGACTTGGGAGTCAGAAATGCTTCCAGGGATCTTCCCCATGCTGTTCTCATGTCATTTGAGCACTGTTCCCATCAATTTGGGTTATTTTTAGGCCCTCTGCAGACCGCCGGGGGGAGCCGCCTGAAAAATGCTCGAGTTTCCCATAGATTTACATTGGGCTCATTGCTTGGATCGAGCACCTGAGTATTCCAATGTGCTCGACCCAAGGATCAAGCACCCGAGCATTATAGTGCTCACCCATCAGTAATCAGCACCATTTGTAAAGTGTTTTATTTTAACAACAAAATTAACTAAAGTAGCAAGTAGATAACATTTGTTTGTCACTCAAAACTCAGAAACCTAGAAAAAGACTCCTCAAATACATAATTGGATCATAAAATCTCAAAGTTTATTGGATCATAAAGTTAAAATCATGATAAGGGGATAAGGGAAAATAGGGAATCCAAAAGGAAGGGAAAAGGGGGCATACACAGGGGGTATATGAGTAGATATAAATTATAGATGATAAGATAACTCTCATGTCCACATAACATGTATAATCACAGTAGGAAAATACATCACTGAAAGATATGAGTGCTAATGACAGATACCACTGTTATACATAGGGGCAGAAATAAAGTGCACAGTGCCATGGGAATAATAACACCCCTAACTAATACTAAGGGGATCTGTATATAGCAAAACATACTCCTGGTGGATTTAGTAGTATGCAAAAAGGTGGAACAAAACATGAGCTCAGAATACAATAAAGTCAATAGATTCGATATTAACCTCCTGGGCGCCACACTTCACATCCGACGCTCGTTTCGCCTATACTTTGTCAAGAATGTCCCTTCTTATCATCTATTATTGATATCTACTCATATACCCCCTGTGTATGCCCCCTTTTTCCCTTCCTTTTGGATTCCCCATTTCCCCTTATCATGATTTTAACTTTATGATACAATAAACTTTGAGATTTTATGATCCAATTATGTATTTGAGGTGTCTTTTTCTAGGTTTTTAATTGTTTTATTTTGTTAACATTTTAGAAGGTTTAAAAATGTAGCAGTAATTTTTGGAATTACCACTCAAAAGTCATACCATTTTAAAAACAGCACCCCTCAACATATTTAAAACTACTTTCAGGTAGTTCATTAACCCTTCTGGTTTGTTTCAGGAAATAATGGAAAGTGGCATGAAAAGAATGAAAAAGTTATATTTTTATCATGAAAATTTTGAAAACTTCTGAACATGCCGCTATAGCCGGAAGACTCAAAGGCCGTTATTTGGTCATGAACTGCTAAGGCAAACATCAGGACCACACAATCAAGATCTCAGGGTGCCGATGAGGTTAAAGTGGGAGCCCCCACACACTGTTAAAGAAGTTGTTCACAACTTTTTGTTATCCCCTCAATGTATTCCCCCGGGGGCCCATGAGGGATTTTGTAATTACCTTGTGTTGCAGAAACTGCCTGTGAGCGGTGCTACCGCAGACCGCTCACAGGCATCACGTGACTCGCCACTGATGTCACGTCAAGTGAGGCGTGACATCAATGACGCGGTCCCCACGATGAATGCTGAGTTATAGGCGAGGTTACCCCCCGTGTCACACCCAGCATCCACCGCCTGCTTTCACAGTGATTGGGGAGAGGGAGAGCACGCGGTGGATGCCGGGTGTAACGTGTGGGGTAACCATGCCAACAACAACCCAGCATCCACCGGTGGAACGCAGAAAAGAGACCCTCGGCTGCATCCGGAAACATGACGTGATACCAGCGGATGTTAGAGCCGGCTGCAGCCGAGGGTCACATGATGCCTGTGAGCGGCCAGTGATAGCGCTGCTCACAGGCAGCAACTGCACCGCAAGGTAATTATAAATTCACTTAGGGGCCCCGGGAGAATACATTGGGGGGGTAATAAAATGTAGTGAACAACCCCTTTAACTATTTAGATTCTGTAGTCGCTATTGACAGCAGAATCTAAGGGGTTAAATGTCCATGGTTGGTGCCAACACTGATCGTGGCTGATGCAGCAAGTTGTCAGCTATAGTATACAGGTGACAGTTACAGGATAGTCAACTGTCGGGGAAAGCTAGTCTTTTATATCTCAGGTCAGTAATAGTGGTGAGCTTGGGTTCCCGCCCTCATGTTTGGCACTCTTTAGAGAGCCAATGAACATGCAGGGATTGCTTGCCACACACTATAATGCTATAGCCATGTTGGTTGTGGTCCGCACAGCATCATCAGGTCTATATAAGACCTGGTGCCGCTATGTTCGTCACAGTCTATCCTGGAAACAGGCAGAGTCGGGAAAGATGCCGCTGAGTCAGGGAGAGATTTGCTTGTTTATAATTAGTATAGGTATCCCACAACATATACAGTTAGGTCCATATCTATTTGGACAGAGACAACATTTTTCTAATTTTGGTTCTAGACATTACCACAATGAATTTTAAACAAAACAATTCAGCTCCTTAACATGTGCCACCCTGTTTTTAAAGGGACCAAAAGTAATTGGACAATTGACTCCATGGCTATTTCATGGACAGGTGTGGGCAATCCCTTCGTTATGTCATTCTCAATTAAGCAGATAAAAGTCCTGGAGTTGATTTGAGGAGTGGTGCTTGCATTTGGAAGGTTTTGCTGTGAAGTAAACATGCGGTCAAAGGAGCTCTCCATGCAGGTGAAACAAGCCATCCTTAAGCTGCAAAAACAGAAAAACCCCATCCGATAAATTGCTACAATATTAGGAGTGGCAAAATCTACAGTTTGGTTCATCCTGAGAAAGAAAGCACTGGTGAACTCATCAATGCAAAAAGACCTGGGTGCCCACGGAAGACAACAGTGGTGGATAATCGCAGAATAATCTCCATGGTGAAGAGAAACCTGTTCACAACAGCCAACCAAGTGAACAACACTCTCCAGGAGGTAGGCGTATCAATATCCAAATCTACCATAAAGAGAAGACTGCATGAAAGTAAATACAGAGAGTTCACTGCATGGTGCAAGCCACTCATAAGCATCAAGAATAAAAAGGCTAGACTGGACTTTGCTAAAAAACATCTAAAAAAGACAGCACAGTTCTGGAAGAACATTCTTTGGACAGATGAAACCAAGATCAACCTCTACCAGAGGTTGATGGAAAGAGAAAAGTATGGCAAAGGCGTGGTACAGCTCATGATCCAAATCAAACCACATCATCTGTAAAACACGGCGGAGGCAGTGTGATGGCTTGGGCATGCATGGCTGCCAGTGCCACTGGGTCACTAGTGTTTATTGATGATGTGACACAGGACAGAAGCAGCCAAATGGATTCTGATGTATTCAGAGCCATACTGTGTGCTCAGATCCAGCCAAATGCAGCCACACTGATTGGTCGTCGTTTCATACTACAGATGGACAATGACCCAAAACATAAAGCCAAAGCAACCCAGGAGTTTATTAAAGCAAAGAAGTGGAATATTCCATTTTAATGTGGATACCGTCAAATGAAAGCTGAAAGTCTGAACTTCAACTGCATCTGAATTGTTTTGTTTAAAATTCATTGTGGTAATGTCTAGAACCAAAATTAGAAAAATGTTGTCTCTGTCCAAATATATATGGACCTAACTGTATATATCTATAACGGGAGATGCGTGTTTCTGTTTGAAGCCTATATCGACTGCGCATGTGCGACGCGCAGTCTGGATCCAGACAGAAGCACGTATCCAGCCATTGCAGGAAAGAGGAGTGTATGGCGTCGGATATCGCGGTATGCGTAGACACTGAACACATACCGTGCTCTCCGGCACCATACTTACATACTTACCTGACCGGGAGGAGCGTTGCCGCGGCGCCTCTCTTCTTCATACATACCAGGATTGGGGGGTGAGGGGTGCCATGCTTAACAGGATGGAGGGGTACCACACATACCAGGATTGTGTGGTGAGGTGACCATGCATACCAGGATTGGGGGGTGAGGGGACCATGCATACCAGGACTGTGAGGTGAGGGGATCATGCATACCAGGATGAGGGGTACCACACATACCAGGATTGGTGGGTGAGGGGACCATGCATAACAGGATTGGGGGGTGAGGGGACCATGCATGCCAGGATTGGTGGGTGAGGGGTACCACACATACCAGGATTGGGGGGTGAGGGGACCATGCATACCGGGATTGGGGGGTCAGGGGACCATGCATACCAGGATTTCGGGGTGAGGGGTGCCATGCATACCGGAATAGGGATGAGGGGTACCATACATACCAGGATAGGAATGCGGGATACCACGCATACCAGGATGAGGATGAGGGGTGCCATGCATACTCGGATGAGGGATTGGGTGCCATGCATACCAGGTTTCTGGAATGAGGAGGCCATAGAAACCAAAATTGGGATGAGGGGTGCCATGCATATCAGGATGAGGGGTACCATACATACCAGAATATGGATGAGGGGTACATACATACCAGGATAAGGATGAGGGGTGCCATGCATACTAGGATGAGGGATTGGGTGCCATGCATACCAGGTTTCTGGGATGAGGAAGCCATAGATACCAGAATTGGGATGAGGGGTGCCATGCATATCAGGATGAGAGGTACCATACATACTAGAATAGGGATGAGGGGTACCATGCATACCAGCCAGGATGAGGGATGGGGTAACATACATATCAGGATAGGGATGAGGGGTACCATACAGTGGTGGCCAAAAGTATTGGAACCCCTGCAATTCTGTCAGATAATACTCAGTTTCTTCCTGAAAATGATTGCAATCACAAATTCTTTGGTATTATTATCTTCATTTAATTTGCTTGCAAGGAAAAAACACAAAAGAGAAGGAAGCAAAAATCAAATCATTGATCATTTCACACAAAACTCCAAAAATGGGCCAGACAAAAGTATTGGCACCCTCAGCCTAATACTTGGTTGCACAACCTTTAGCCAAAATAACTGCGAACAACCGCTTCCGGTAACCATCAATGAGTTTCTTACAATGCTCTGCTGGAATTGTAGACCATTCTTCTTTGGCAAACTGCTCCAGGTCCCTGATATTTGAAGGGTGCCTTCTCCAAACTGCCATTTTGAGATCTCTCCACAGGTGTTCTATGGGATTCAGGTCTGGACTCATTGCTGGCCACCTTAGAAGTCTCCAGTTCTTTCTCTCAAACCATTTGATAGTGCTTTTGGAAGTGTATTTTGGGTCATTGTCCTGCTGGAAGACCCATGACATCTGAGGGAGACCCAGCTTTCTCACACTGGGCCCTACATTATGCTGCAAAATTTGTTGGTAGTCTTCAGACTTCATAGTGCCATGCACACGGTCAAGCAGTCCAGTGCCAGAGGCAGCAAAGCAACCCCAAAACATCAGGGAACCTCCATCATGTTTGACTGTAGGGACCGTGTTCTTTTCTTTGAATGCCTCTTTTTTTTTCCTGTACACTCTATGTTGATGCTTTTTCCCAAAAAGCTCTACTTTTGTCTCATCTGACCAGAGAACATTCTTCCAAAACATTTTAGGCTTTCTCAGGTAAGTTTTGGCAAACTCCAGCCTGGCTTTTTTATGTCTCGGGGTAAGAAGTGGGGTCTTCCTGGGTATCCTACCATACAGTCCCTTTTCATTCAGACGCCGACGGATAGTACGGTTGACACTGTTGTACCCTCGGACTGCAGGGCAGCTTGAACTTGTTTGGATGTTAGTCGAGGTTCTTTATCCACCATCCGCAAAATCTTGCGTTGAAATCTCTCGTCAATTTTTGTTTTCAGTCCACATCTAGGGAGGTTAGCCACAGTGCCATGTGCTTTAAAATTCTTGATGACACTGCGCACGGAAGACACAGGAACATTAAGGTCTTTGGAGATGGACTTGTAGCCTTGAGATTGCTCATGCTTCCTCACAATTTGGTTTCTCAAGTCCTCAGACAGTTCTTTGGTCTTCTTTCTTTTCTCCATGCTCAATGTGGTACACACAAGGACACAGGACAGAGATGAGTCAACTTTAATCCATGTTAACTGGCTGCAAGTGTGATTTAGTTATTGCCAACACCTGTTAGGTGCCACAGGTAAGTTACAGGTGCTGTTAATTACACGAGTTAGAGAAGCATCACATGATTTTTCAAACAGTGCCAATAATTTTGTCCACCCCCTTTTTTAGGTTTGGTGCGGAATTATATTCAATTTGGCTTTAGGACAATTCTTTTTGTGTTTTTTTACTGAAGACAAATTAAATGAAGATAATAATACCAAAGAATTTCTGATTTCAATCATTTTCAGGAAGAAACTGAGTATTATCTGACAGAATTGCAGGGGTGCCAATACTTTTGGCCACCACTGTATATGCTCGGATTGGGGATGAGGGGTGCCATGCATAACAGGATTGTGGATGAGGGAGCCATGCATACCAGGATTGGGGATGAGGGAGCCTTGCATAGCAGGATTGGGGATGAAGCGTGCCATGCATACCAGGATTGGGGATGAGGAGTGGCATGAATACAGGGATTGGGGGTGAGGGGTGCCATACATACCTGGATTGGGGATGAGGGAGCCATGCATACCAGGATTGGGATGAGGGAGCCATGCATATCAGGATTGGGGATGAGGGAGCCATGCATACCAGGATTGGGGATGAGGGAGCCATTCATACCAGGATTGGAGATGAAAGGTGCTATGCATATCACGATTGGGGATGAAGGGTGCCATGCATACCAGGATTGGGGATGAGGGTGCCATGCATACCAGGATAGGGATGAGGGGTGCCATGCATACCAGGATTCGGAAGAGGGGCAATGTATACCAGGATGAGGGATACCATACATACCAGGATAGGGATGAGGGATGGGTTACTATGCATACCAGGATAGGGATGAGGGGTGCCACACATACCAGGATTGGGGATGTGGGGTGAAATGCCTTCTAGGATTTGGGTTGAGGGGTGCCATACATACAAGCTTTGGGGGTGAGGGGTGCCATGCATACCAGGATTGGGGGTGGGGGGTGCCATGCATACCAGGATTGGGGGTGAGGGGTGCAATGCATACCAGGATTGGGGATGAGGGGTGCCATGCATACCAGGATTGGGGGTGAGGGATGCCATGCATACCAGGATTGGGGGTAAAGGGTGCTATGCGTTACAGGATAAGGATGAGGGGTGCCATGCATACCAGGATAGGATGGTGGGCACAGGATGGGAGCAGCACATACCAGCATGGGAGACCATATACCAATAAAAATGCTCACCACCCGGGTGTAGAACGGGTTCAATAGCTAATATAGATATATATTTATATATATAGTATATATATATATATATATATATATATATATAAATATATATAAATATATATTTATATATATATATATATATATATACAGTACAGACCAAAAGTTTGGACACACCTTCTCATTTAAAGCTTTTTCTGTATTTTCATGACTTTGAAAATTGTACATTCACACTGAAGGCATCAAAACTATGAATTAACACATGTGGAATTATCTACTTAACAAAAAAGTGTGAAACAACTGAAAATATGTCTTATATTCTTTGTTCTTCAAAGTAGCCACCTTTTGCTTTGATGACTTCTTTGCACACTCTTGGCATTCTCTTGATGAGCTTCAAGAGGTAGTCACCGGAAATGGTTTTCACTACACAGGTGTGCCCTGTCAGGTTTAATAAGTGGGATTTCTTGCCTTATAAATGGGGTTGGGACCATCAGTTGTGTTGTGCAGAAGTCTGGTGGATACACAGCTGATAGTCCTACTGAATAGACTATTAGAATTTGTATTATGGCAAGAAAAAAGCAGCTAAGTAAAGAAAAACGAGTGGCCATCATTACTTTAAGAAATGAAGGTCAGTCAGTCTGAAAAATTGGGCAAACTTTGAAAGTGTCCCCAAGTGCAGTTGCAAAAACCATCAAACGCTACAAAGAAACTGGCTCACATGAGGATCGCCCCAGGAAAGGAAGACCAAGAGTCACCTCTGCTTCTGAGGATAAGTTTATCCGAGTCACCAGCCTTAGAAATCGCAGGTTAACAGCAGCTCAGATTAGAGACCAGGTCAATGCCACACAGAGTTCTAGCAGCAGCCACATCTCTTCAACAACTGTTAGGAGGAGACTTTGTGCAGCAGGCCTTCATAGTAAAATAGCTGCTAGGAAACCACTGCTAAGGAGAGGCAACAAGCAGAAGAGACTTGTTTGGGCTAAAGAACACAAGGAATGGACATTAGACCAGTGGAAATCTGTGCCCTCCAGGCTGTGTAAGGGCTATTTGACCAAGAAGGAGAGTAATGGGGTGCTACTCCAGATGACGTGGCTCACCAGACCTGAAACCAATCGAGATGGTTTGGGGTGAGCTGGACTGAAGAATGAAGGCAAAAGGGCCAACAAGTGCTAAGCATCTCTGGGAACTCCTTCAAGATTGTCGAAAGACCATTTCCGATGACTACCTCTTGAAGCTCATCAAGAGAATGCCAAGAGTGTGCAAAGCAGACATCAAAGCAAAAGGTGGCTACTTTGAAGAACCTAAAATATAGGACATATTTTCAGTTGTTTCACACTTTTTTGTTAAGTATATAATTCCACATGTGTTAATTCATAGTTTTGAGGCCTTCAGTGTGAATGTACAATTTTCATAGTAATGAAAATACAGAAAAATCTTTAAATGAGAAGGTGTGTCCAAACTTTTGGTCTGTACTGTATATATATATATATATATATATATATGCACTGCTCAAAAAAATAAAGGGAACACTTAAACAACAGAATATAACTCCAGGTGAATCAAACTTCTGTGAAATCAAACTGTCCACTTAGGAAGCAACACTGATTGACAATCAATTTCACATGCTGGTGTGCAAATGGAATAGACAATAGATGGAAATTATTGGCAATTATCAAGACACACTCAATAAAGGAGTATTTCTGCAGGTGGGGACCACGGACCACATCTCAGTACCAATGCTTTCTGGCTGATGTTTTGGTCACTTTTGAATGTCGGTTGTGCTTTCACACTAGTGGTAGCATGAGACCGACTCTACAACCCACAGAAGTTTCTCAGGTAGTACAGCTCATCCAGGATGGCACATCAATGCGAGCTGTGGCAAAAAGGTTTGCTGTGTCTGTCAGCGTAGTGTCCAGAGGCTGGAGGCGCTACCAGGAGACAGGCCAGTAAACCAGGAGACGTGGAGGGGGCCATAGGAGGGCAACAACCCAGCAGCAAGACCGCTACCTCCACCTTTGTGCAAGGAGGAACAGGAGGAGCACTGCCAGAGCCTAGCAAAATGACCTCCAGCAGGCCACAAATGTGCATGTGTCTGCACAAATGGTTAGAAACTAACTCCATGAGGGTGGTATGAGCGCCCGACATCCACAGATGGGGGTTGTGCTCACAGACCAGCACCGTGCAGGACACTTTGCATTTGCCACAGAACACCAGAATTGGCAAAGTCGCCACTGGCGCCCTGTGCTCTTCACAGATGAAAGCAGTTTCACACTGAGCACCTGTGACAGATGTGACAGATGTGATAGAGTCTGGAGACGCCGTGGAGATCGATCTGCCGCCTGCAACATCCTTCAGCATGACCGGCTTGGCAGTTGGTCAGTAATGGTGTGGGGTGGCATTTCTTTGGAGGGCCGCACAGCCCTCCATGTGCTCGCCAGAGGTAGCCTGACTGCCATTAGGTACCGAGATGAGATCCTCAGACCCCTTGTGAGACCATATGCTGGTGCAGTTGACCCTGGGTTCCTCCTAATGCAGGACAATGCCAGACCTCATGTGGCTGGAGTGTGTCAGCAGTTCCTGCAAAATGAAGGCATTGAAGCTTTGGACTGGCCAGCCCGTTCCCAAGACCTGAATCCGATTATCACATTTGGGACATCATGTCTCGCTCCATCCACCATTGCACCACAAACTGTCCAGGAGTTTGCACATGCTTTAGTCCAGGTATGGGAGGAGATCCCACAGGAGACCATCCGCAACCTCATCAGGAGCATGCCCAGGTGTTGTAGGGAGGTAATACAGGCACGTCGAGGCTACACACAATACTGAGCCTCATTTTGACTTGTTTTAAGGACATTACATCAAAGTTGGATCAGCCTGTAGTGTGTTTTCCACTTTAATTTTGGGGGTGGCTCCAAATCCAGGCCTCCAATGGTTAATAAATTTGATTTCCATTTATGATTTTTGTGTGATTTTGTTGTCAGCACATTCAACTTTGTACAGAACAAAGTATTCAATGAGAATATTTCTTTCATTCAGATCTAGAATGTGTTATTTGAGTGTTCCCTTTATTTTTTTGACCAGTGTATATATTCATCTAAACTAACAGTTTTTCTGAGGACTAATCCAGCTGTATATATTCAGTGGTGATAACAGGAGTTTGGCAGAGAGGCAGGGTATGTGGCAGACTGCAGTGTATACAGCACAAGAGGGTCCATAGCACGTTCTGACTGATCCTGCTGTGACAGATATTTGTAGACATAGCCCCAGATATCAGGGGCCAGGGTTATTTTTTTTTATCTTAATCCTGGTTATTTGCTTAAAAAGCAAGGCAGGCAGGATATGTGACAGACTGCAGTGAATACAGCACAACAGGGTTCATTGCACATTCTGACTGCTGATATTACAGATATTTGTAGACGTAGCCCCAAGTATCAGGGGCCACGGCAATTTTTTTTTTATCTTAATCCTGATTGCTTGCTTAAAAAGGAATCCAGAGTACACAATTTTTCTGCTCCATTTGCTTGTTAGCACTGCATAATGCAGCCAAATCTTTTCCATATTACAGGGATAAAAATCCTGAAATATTTTGTGAATGTGGAAAATATTGGCCTCCATTTCCATTTTGTTGCAGTGTGTCGGCGAAGCTATTCACACGAGGTCGCTGTGAAGAACAGTATTAGTAAACTACAAGCCCGCTTTTTAAAACCGTGGTTCTCCATCAGATGTATCACATATAACTGCATTCCAAATTCAGCCATTTCTGGCTTCCATTTCCATTTTGTTGTAGTGTGTCAGCGAAGCTATTCACACGAGGTTGTTGTGAAGAATAGTATTAGTTATCTACAGGCCTGCAATTTAAAACCGTGATTCTCAGTCAGATGTATCACATATAACTGCGTTCCAAAAGCTGCCATTTCTGGCTTCCATTTCCATTTTGTTGCAGTGTGTCAGCGAAGCTATTCACATGAGGTTGCTGTGGAGAATAGTATTAGTAAACATCAGGCCCGCAATTTAAGACCGTGGTTGTCCGTCAGACGTATCACATATAACTGCATTCCAAATTCAGCCTTTTCTGGCCTCCATTTCCATTTTTCTGCAGTATGTTAGCGAAGCTATTCACACAAGGTTTTTGTGAAAAATAGTATTAGCAAACTACAGGCCTGCAATTTAAAACCGTGGTTCTCCGTCAAACGTATCACATATAACTGCAGTTCATATCCAGCGATTTGTAGTGAACGTGGAAAATATTGTCCTCCATTTATAGATTGTAGCAGTGTGTCAGTGTACACCATTTTATAGCTCCATTTGCTTGTTCAGAGAATACAGCCATATTTTTTTGTTTTATTCATATTACTGTATTGTGGAAGCAGAGGAACTTTTTTCAATGATCAGACACACGTGATCCAAATTACTGCCGTAATACAGAAATTTTGTGGAGCGTGCCAAATATTCCACTCCATTTAAAGTCAGCCACCCGTGTTTTGTTGAACCAACTGACACTTGGTTGCTGACAAATATCATACTATTAGGCGACTGCCTGAAACCGTGGCCATCAGACATTATCCCATATGACTTCCCTAATAATCCAGCAATTTTTGTGAGCGTCTGAAATATTACACTCCATTTAAAGTATTGCAGTTGTAAGTTAAACTTATTCACAGTTGACCGTTGACAAATAGCATATCTATGAACAATCTTGTCAGAGTATTATGCCACTTTTACAGACTGACAAAAAAAAAAACATACAAAAAAAAAGCTAAAATGGAAAAAATGTTAAGACACATTCTTTCCAGGGTAATGACTTGTATATAAGGCCAAAGAAATAAAAAAAAATAAAGTTATGGACTGTGGAAGACATTTATGCGACCAGAATGATCACTCATCTGTAGCTGGTTATAATACCACCTAGCAGCATCTGTTCCTATTGTAAATGCATCTAACAGCGTTATCGATAGTGAATAGAATAGATTTTAATTTTTTTTGGGCAGAACACAATATAAGGCAATAATACCTGGCTGGATCAATGTAATAAGCTATCGATACTGCGATACCTCACCCGTAAAGGAATTTCAGATATGATAGTTAATATTCTAGAATATAGAATCTATTTGAATTGTCCTTCCCATTATTATGGAGTGTGTCTCCTATACTGTTATTGCATATGCAGAAATTTCAAGTGCTGCTAAAAATTAGGATGAACTCCAATACACATATGAAGAGATGTAAAAAATAAATAAATAAAAATAAAAACACAGTAGGATCTTTCTTTAATATAAAAACCAGACTCGCCAGTGTAACCTCAATGTAATCACATTCTTCCGTTTCCTGGACCTCCTCCTCTTGTTCGGCCTCCATCTCTGAACTGACCACATCAGTCACAAGCTGGAAGCACTGCAGCTGTGCCTTGGCAAAGCGGCAACAGGCTGTGCTTAATATAATATGCTTAATGCTTAGGTGACAAACCATCCACCACTGCAGAGTTGTTGAAAGCAGTAATACAGCAGCCTGATCTGAGGCTCTCACCGCTGAACATACAGCCAGGTATGGTCTTATGTGACAATGGGCGGAACCTGGTGGTGGAGAAATGACAGCTGGAGTAGATACAGTTTCCCTCTGTGCCAGTTCTTTTACCAAGCTAAAGAATATGGCTGTGGTGAAATACAACTCTCACCGAGAAGCAAAGTCAGACTGAAAAACATTGGGCCCCCTAGAGGATTTGATTTTGAGGGCCCACTTTTCTCCCCCACTCAAGAGCCCCATAGCAGCTGCAAAGTTTGCGCTATCTGAACTGTCCTGATGGAGAAGCCATGGCCCACAAGAGGATTCTCTGGTGGGCCCGTCCAACCCTGCCGAGAAGCAGCCCTGGCTAAGAAAAGTCTGTGGGAAGGATCCTGGACACTGTATGACTGCTTTTTTACTGTGGACAGGCTCCAGCAATCTATAAGATCCCTTCATGGGCTCCCCATTGGCTAGAGACTTCAGTTCAAAGCCATAACTATGAAATGCAAAGCCATCCACAACCTGTCTCCTCCATATATCTGTCTCCCAGTAAATACCTGCATGCAACCTCCGATCCTCACAAAATCTCCTTCTCTACTCCCGTCTTATTGCCTCCTCCCACAATCGTATCCAAGATTTTTCCCGTGCATCCCTTCTACTTTTGAACTCTGTACCCCAACATACCATACTTTCACCTACTGTTGAAACCTTTAAAAGGAAGCTGAAGACCCACCTCTTCCTACAAGCCTACAACCTGCAGTACCACTGCACGACCAGCTGTACCCTCACCTACTGTATCCTCACCCATGCCTTGTAGACTGTTTGTGTGCCCTCACGTGCAGGGTCCTGTCTGCTCTTGTACCAGTCAATGACCTCTTTTCACATGTAAATCGCAATGGAATAAATGGTGCTATAATAATAAATAATAATAATTATACTACTTGTAATCTGAGTCAGTTGATGGCACTTTCCTGGTGACTGCCCCTAAATTGATGTGTTTTGGCAGCTTTTGGTCCCGTTTGACGGTGTTGTGTATCCATTTGGCTTTGTCACCCATTAAATCCAATGGCTCTCAGCAATGTTCGGCGAATATTCGACAATTACATTGGCAAATATTGCAGAAATGGCGATTGTAATCCAAAACGAATATTGAAATATTTGCTCGTCTCTAATCAGAAACACCCTTAAAAAAATTATGTGGGTGTTGCATCACGGTCACCCTGGTGATATGTTGGTAGAGGATGAGGAGAAGGAGGAGGGCGACATAAAATATAACAATTCCTGAAGGGTATACCCATGTCTGGGTGTGAAGGGTTGCATGGGAATAGACCCCCCAAAAAATAATCACTGGAATTGAGTTTGTGTTTGATGCTATCATCTGGTGGTGTTGAGAAGTCTGGCCCAATTCAGCCCATGTTCATTTTTATACTAGTCAACCTGTCAGCATTTTCAGTTGACAGTTATAATGCCCCCAGCGGCACTAGAAACCATTTCTGACAAAACGCTAGGAGCCAGGACCTCCAAGGCATAGAGAGACAGTTCATGCTAAGTGTCCAGCTTGGATAACCAACAGTTGTAAGGCACAGAGAGGAATCATGGAGGACGCTGGTATGGTCACCAAGATTTTCCTTCAGCATCTTCCCAAACTTTTCGCTCCTTGTCAGAGTATCCCGTTTATCAGGGTCTGGGCACTGGGAGGCTCTTAGAAAACTGTCCCAGACCTTTGACTGAGTTCTCCTGCCTCTGCTGCATCTGGTTTGTGTCTCCCTCGCTTGTACTCCTTGGTTGTCCAATGAACTGTCTGACTGTGACCTCTGCCACCATCGTTGTCAGATAGAATTTTTTTTTTTGTTAAAATTCTTCAACAGGAGCTTGAACTTAATTTCTCCAAAAATGAACTCCTTCGGTTTTGCTCCCTCTACAAACCTACCTATACCTGCCTTTCCAATTTCCATTATACTAAAGAAAAATCCTACTGTTTTTTTACGTTATTTTTGATGACAATGCATTCTCCGTGAAATGTCATTTTAACATTTTACAGACTTATCTGGCAATGTGGTATGTGACACATCATCAGACACATCCTGTTTCATTTATGGAGGGACTCTGAAAGTCACAAAGCCTATTTTTATAGGGCCATCAGGCGGCCCTTACTATTCTTAAAAGGCTAGCAGTCGGCCCTCGCTATTGTTAGAGAGCCATCAGCCGGCTATGCTTTGTTGTTCCCATTATTAACAAGTGGGTCTCCAACACTGTTATTGCATATGCTGTGACTGCAAGGGCTGCCAAAAATTTGGACACAACCCAATTCCCCTTTGAAAATACATAGAGTAGGGTCTCAGTAAAAAAAATGTTCTCATTATAAAAGAGCGGGTCTCCTATAGTGGTAATGCCCATTCTCTGACTGCAAGGGTTGCCAAAATTTGGGAAAAACCCCACTAAGAATTTAAAGACACACAGAGCAGGGCCACAGTAACGACAAATTTCTATTAGAAAGGAGAGAGTCTGCTATACAGTTATAGGGTATGCAGTGAGTCCAACGGCTGACAAAATTTAGGAAAAACCCCACTAAGAATTTAAAGACACAAAGAGCAGGGCCATAGTAACAAGTACGACATGTTCCCATTAGAAAGGAGAGGATCTGCTATACAGTTATAGGGTATGCAGTGAGTCCAAAGGCTGACCAGATTTAAGATAAACCCCACTAACAATTTAATGACACATAGAGCAGGGCCACAGTAACAAAAAATTCCCATTAGAAAGGACAGGGTCTCCCATCGTGTTGGCCTATGCAGTGAATGCAAGGGCTGTCAAAAATTGGGAGGCTCTCCAATGCCCCTTGGAAGAGACTTAGAAGGCCTCATAAAAAAATGTTCACATTAGAAATGAGCGGGTCTTCTATACTTGTAATGCCCATGCACTAAGTGTATAGGCTGACAAACATTTACCCCTGTGGAGTATACATGAAAATAGTGTATATTCTTTACGGCATCATAAACACCCTTTAAAAAATTATGTGGGTGTTGCATCATGGACCACGGTCACCCTATTGATATGGTGGTGGAGGATGAGGAGAAAGAGGAGGACAAGAGCAAATAGCCAAAATCAGAAAGCGTATACCCATATGTCGATGTGAAGAGGTGCATAGGAATACACCTCCCAAAAAACGACACTGGATTTGAGTTTATGTTACGCTGCTATCATTCAGTGGTGTTGAGAAGTTTGGCCCAATCCAGCCCTTGTTCATTTTTATAAGAGTCATCCTGTCAGCATTTTCAGTTGACAGGCGGATGCACTTATCAGTTATAATTCCACCAGTGCCACTAAAAACCTGATAAAACGCTGTTGGCAGGGCAGCCCAGGACCTCCAAGGCGTAGAGAGCCAGTTCATTCCACGTATCCTACTTTGATATCCAATAATTAAAAGGCAGAGATGAATCACGGAGGACGTTGGAACGGTCGGCAAGGTACTCTCTCAGCATCTGGCCTGTGCGATGGGAGGGGCTGAGAAAACTGTCCCAGAACTTTGACAGTGCTCCCCTGCCCCTTTGGATTGAAGTTGTGTCTCTCTCGCCTGTACTCCTTGGTTGTCCAATGAACTGTGACCTCTGCCGCCAGTGTTTTTAGATGGGAATTTTTTTAATAGTTCTGCAACAAGGGCCTTCTGGTACAGTTCCATTTTTGTAGACCTGTCCACCTCAGGAATAAGAGATATAAAGTTCTCCTTGTAGCGTGAGTCTATAAGTGTCACCAACCAGTAATGGCTGTCACTCAAAACTTTGAGAAAGCGAGGGTCATGGGAAAGGCAGCGTAACATAAACTCAGCCATGCGTGCCAGACTGCTAACAGGCAATACTTCCATGTCCTACCAAGAGGATGACTGACCATGCTCTCCTCCTCCTCCTCCTCTCTGTATTCTGGCCATCCACGCTGAACAGACAGTATGCAGTTGTGCAGGTAGTATCGTCCATAGCACATGAAACTAGCTCCTGTTCTTCCTCCTCCTCCTCCTCTTCCTCATTGTCACCCAATCACCGGCCGAATTTTTTAAAGAGACAAAAACACTATTATCTTTTTTTAATAAATCTTTTATTTTAACACTAAATAACAAGTACAGTAACCAACACTTTCACTGTGCTTATTATATATGTGACTGACATGTTTCTATCTATCTAATCTATGTGTGATGCTCTATTCTTTCTGTTCTAAATTGTCGGGAACCGGTGTATGCCACTGATGAATTGCCGGCCGGATTTTTTAAAGAGACAGGTGCATGAAAATCGGAGGGCACTAGTGTGTTCCAAGTGCCCTGCTATGTTTTTCATGCACCCTCCTATATACCCTGCCTGCCTGGCTGCCTATATATTCTGCCTGCCTGACGTTTAATTGAGCACCGTTCCCATCGATTTGGGCAATTTTTGACCTTCTGCAGACCGCCGGGGGGGACCACCAGGAAAATGCTCGAGTTTCCCATAGACTTACATTGGGCTCGTTGCTCGGGTCGAGCACCCGAGTATTCCAATGTGCTCGACCCGAAATTCGAGCACCCGAGCATTTTAGTGCTCGCTCATCACTACTTTTTAGCCATAGAATGCCTTTTAGGCCCGGTAGCTTACTTTTTGCTATTTTCTGCAAAATTACTTTAGATAGAATTTTGAAACTCTAGGTATTCCTCAAGTATGTGATCCACACTGATCCACATGACAAAGCAACAATGTCAGTGGATAGATATGAGGAAATTCAGAGAAGCTTTCAATTTGATGATAAGCGAACTCATCCTGCAAGGTTGGAAACGGATCAATTAACATTAGTGATGGGTGAGCACTAAAATGCTCGGGTGCTTGATGCTCGGGTCGAGCAAATTGGAATGCTCGGGTGCTCGACCCAAGCAAAGAGCCCATTGTAAGTCTATGGGAAACTCGAGCATTTTTAAGGCGGTTCCCCCTGCGGTCTGCAGAGGGCCTAAAAATTGCCCAAATAGATGGGAACAGTGCTCAAATGACATGGGAACAGCATGGGGAAGACCCCTGGAAGCATTTCTGACTCCCAGGTCACAGCTGTCAACAACGTTGTCAAAGGTATTACGCCACTTTTACGGACTCACAATTAAACATAAAAAAACTTAACCAAAAATAGATTTTCCTGGAAAATATGTTAAGGAACATCCTTTCCAGGGTAATGACTTGTATATAGGGCAAAATAATTAACCAAAAACATTCCTCCACCCCTTGGGCTATGTTCACACGTAGCACGGTTGATGCATTTTTGCACATTTGCATTGCTTTCAACTGTGACAAATGTCCGGGAAATGTAATTTTAACATTTTACAACCTTATCTGGCTATGTGGTGTGTGAGACATTATCAGACACATCCTGTTGCATTTATGAAGGAGAGACTCTGAAAGTCACAAAGCCTATTTTTATAGGGCCATGAGGCGGCCTTTACTATTCTTAAAGGCCCAGCAGTTAGCCCTTGCTATTATTAGAGAGTCATCAGCCGGCTATGCTTTGTTGTTCCCATTGCTAAAGAATGGGTCTCCTATACTGTAATTACGTACACAGTGAGTGGCAGGTCTGCCAAAATTTGGACGCACCCCAATACCCCTTTGAAGAGACTTAGAGGAGGGCCTCCTGAAAACAATGTTCACATTATTAGGAAGTGGGTCTCCCATACTGTTTGATTATGCAGTGAATGCAAGGGCTGCCAAAAATTTGGACCTACTCCAATACCCCTTGAAAGAGACGTAGAGGAGGGTCTCCTGAAAACAATGTTCCCATTATTAGGAAGTGGGTCTCCCATAGTTTTGGCCTATGCAGTGAATGCAAGGGCTGCAAAAATTTGGACCTACTCCAATACCCCTTGGAAGAGAAGTAGAGGAGGGTCTCCTGAAAACAATGTTTCCATTATTCGGAAGTGGGTATCCCATTGTGTTTGTCTATGCAGTGAATGCAAGGGTTGCCAAAAATTTGGAGACACTCCAATGCCCCTTGGAAGAGACGTAGAGGGCCTCCTGAAAACAATGTTCCCATTATTAGGAAGTGGGTCTCCCATTGTGTTTGCCTATGCAGTGAATGCAAGTGCTGCCAAAAATTTGGTGGCACTCCAATGCCCATTGGAAGAGATGTGGAGGTCAGAGTGCCTCCTGAAAACAATGTTCCCATTGTTAAGAAGTGAGAATCCCATTTTGTTTGCCTATGCAGTGAATGCAAGGGCTGCCAAAAATTTGGTGGCACTCCAATGCCCCTTGGAAGAAACATAGAGGGCCTCATGAAAAAATGTTCCCATTATTAGGAAGTTGGTCTCCCATAGTATTTGTCTATGCAGTTGATGCAAGGGTTGCCAAAAATTTGGAGGCAATCCAATATCCCCCAGAAGAGACGTAGAGGGCCTCATGAAAAAATGTTCCCATGATTAGAAAGTGGGTCTCCTATAGTGTTGGCCTATCCAGTAAACGCAAGGGCTGCCAAAAATTGGGAGGCACTCCAATGCACCTTGGAAAATACGTGCAGGAGGGCCTCATAAAAAAATGTTCCCATTAGAAAGGAGCGGGTCTCCTTTACTTGTAATACCCATGCACTAAGTGTATGGGCTGATAAACATTTACCCCTGGGAGGTATACATGAACATAATATATAAAAACATTTTTTTACGGGCATCATAAACACCCTTTAAAAAATTATGTGGGTGTTGCATCACGGACCACGGTCACCCTGGTGATATGGTGGTGGAGGATGAGGAGAAGGAGGAGGACAAGAGAAAATAGCCAAAATCAGGAAGCGTATACCCATGTGTGGGTGTGAAAAGTTGCATGGGAATACACCTCTCAAGAAAAGACACTGGATTTGAGTTTATGTTACGCTGCTATCATTCCGTGGTGTTGAGAAGTCTGGCCCAATCCAGTTCTTGATCATTTTTATAAGAGTCAGCCTGTCAGCATTTTCAGTTGACAGGCGGATGTGCTTATCAGTTATAATTCCACCAGTGGAACTAAAAACACGCTCTGATAAAATGCTAGTGGCAGGCAGGCAAGGACCTCCAGGGCGTAGAGAGCCAGTTCATTCCACGTGTCCAGCTTGGATAGCCAATAATTATAAGGCACAGAGGAATCATGGAGAACATTGGTACGGTCAGCAAGGTACTCCCTCAGCATCTTCCCAAACTTTGCACTCCTTGTTAGAGTACCCAGAGCCTCAGGGCCTGTGCAATGGGAGGGGCTGAGAAATCTCTCCCAGAACTTTGACAGTGTT
This sequence comes from Phyllobates terribilis, assembly GCF_046119375.1. Lineage (NCBI taxonomy): Eukaryota > Metazoa > Chordata > Amphibia > Anura > Dendrobatidae > Phyllobates > Phyllobates terribilis. The sequence continues at coordinate 22,762,960 of NW_027362769.1, forward strand.
CCCCTGCCTCTGCGGGATTGGAGTTGTGTCTCTCTCGCCTGTATTCCTTGGTTGTCCAACGAACTATGACCTCTGCCGCCAGCGTTTTCAGATGGGAATTTTTTTAATACTTCCGCAACAAGGGTCCTGCCCCATTTTTGTAGACCTGTCCGCCTCAGGTATAAGTTCTCCTTGTAGAATGGGTCTAAAGTTTCAGCAACCAGTAATGACTGTCATCCAAAATTTTGAGAGCGTGAGGGTCACGGGAATGGCAGCCTAACAAACTCAGCCATGTGTGCCAGACTGCTAACAGGCAAGACTTCCGTGTCCTCCCCAAGAGGATGACTGACCATGCTCTTCTCCTCCTCCTCCACTTCCTCCTCCTCCCTGACCTCTGGTCATCCACGCTGAACATACGGTATGACAGTTGTGCAGGTAATACCATCTAAAGCGCATGAAACTAGCTCCTGTTCTTCCTCCTCCTCTTCCTCATTGTCACCCAATCCACGTTGGGATGAGATGAGGCTGGGCTGTGTGTAATCAAAGTGTATGGTTCCTTGCTCCATCTCATCGTGCTCCGCCTGCAATGCATCCTCTTTGATTGTGAGCAGAGAGCATTTCAGAAGACAGAGTAGTGGGATGGTGTTGCTAAATATGGCGTTATCACCGCTCACCATCTTTGTGGAGTCCTCAAAGTTTTGGAGGATGGTACATATGTCTGACATCCATGTCCACTCCTGAGGTCTTATGTGTGGAGTCTGAACTGTGTACCGACGGCCATGTTGATGCTGGTAGTCAACATCTGCCCTCTCCTGCTCACAAATCCATCCCAACATCAGCAGTGTAGAATTCCAACACAGGAAAGCCATAACACATCAGTTGGTGAGCCGGAAGCTGCAAAAGCTGCTGAAGCACCGCAAGGGCGGCGGAAGCTGTAATTGACTTTCTAAAATGGGAACACAGGCGGTGTACTTTGACAAGCAGATCTTGCAGTTCTGGGTAGGTTTTGAGAAACCGCTGAGCCAAGGAGTTAAGCACATGGGCCAGGCATGGTACGTGTGTGAGCCCGCCTCGCCTCAGAGCCACCACCAGGTTCCAGCCATTGTCATACATGGCCATGCCTGACTGTAGGTTCAGCGGTGTCAACCACAGATCTGCCTGCTCTTTAAGAACTGTCCACAACTCTTCAGCATTGTGCGGTTTGTCACCTAAGCATTTTAGCTTCTGCACAGCCTGTTGCCGCTTGGTTGAGGCAGCGCTGCAGTGCTTCAAGTTTGTGACTGATGTGGTCATTTTGGAGATAGAGGCTGAAGAGAAGAAGGAAGCTGAGGAGGGTGAGGTGCAAGAGCTGTAGACTGTGGGGGCAACCCTGATTGACATAGGGCCCACAATCCTCGGCGTCGAGAGGATGTGTTCAGTCCCAAGGTCCGACTGGGTCCCGGCTTCCACTATGTTAACCCAGTTTGCCGTCAGTGAGATGTCCAGAAGCACTAGTCCACATGTCCGTGGTTAGGTGGACTATCCCAGTATCTGCATAGTCGAGGGCACGGCTAATGTTGTTGGACACGTGCTTGTATAATGCGGGGATGGCACAGCATGAAAAATAGCGGTGGCTGGGGACCGAGTACCGAGGGACGACTGCCACCATCAGGTTGCCGAAAACTATCGTCTCCACGAGCCTAAAAGGCAACATTTTGAGCGCAATGTGGGAATTTAGTATTGTGGCCTGTGGGGCGTTTTCTGCGTCTTTACGCTTGCGTTCCAAGGACTGGGGTATGGACAACTGAATGCTGCGCTGGGGCAAGAACGTGAGTGCTGTTGGTGCTAATTGAGAGTGTGCAATGACAGGTGCAGGGCAGGAGGCATCTTCGCATGCACTATGGACAGGTGATTGACTTGCACGCACAACAGAGGAAGAAGCAGTGGTGTCACCCGCAGACACTGTTCCTGGACCCAGGGGTTAGGCCTGCAAAGTCGGGTGCTTTGCTGCCATGTGCCTGATCATGCTGGTGGTGGTCAGGCTGCTAGTTTTGCTTCCCTTGCTGATGCTGGCCTGGCAGGTGGTGCAAATGGCCCTTTTGGGGTTATCGGTAGAGTCTTTAACCCCTTTACAGCCCATGGCGTATTAATACGCATCAGTGCCCTGGGCTTTAAGAGCCTGACCCGTATTAGTACGTCATCGCGATTGCGCGTGCACACAGGCTGTGCAGGTGCGATCGCCGCCGGGTGTCAGCTGATAGTACCGGGTGTCAGCTGTGACAATGTGCAGGGAGCGGTCCCGCACTGCTTCCGGCACATTAACCCCTGCAATGCTGCGATCGAAGTCGATTGCAGCATTGCGGTGGCAAGGGGAGGTGATCGGTATACTCACCTCCTCTTCCGGCCTCCAGCGCTGTCTGCCGCGTCTTCCGGGTGTTGCCATGACTACCCGATGTCGTCATGACAACATCCGGGTCACCAGGCAGCAGGAGCATTGTTTGGTCATGCGCAGTGCACGACCACACAATGTTCTCACTGTGCAGCGCTGACTGCCTGCATTGCACAGGGATGGTGCTCCATCCCTATGCTGTGCAGGCGATCAGAATAAAAAAAAGTTAAAGTCCCAGAGTGGGACAAAGTCAAAAAGTGTAAAAACTCTCAGAAAGTGAAAAAAAAATAAAAAATAAATTGTAAAAATATTAAAAAAAAATAAAAAAAAGAATCCACCAAAAATAAAAATATAATGTACCCATCAATAAATATTATTATGAAAAAAAAGCAAACAAACAATAAAAGTACACATATTTGGTATCACCGCGTCTGGAACGACCTGACCTATAAAACTGTCCCACTAGTTAACCCCTTCAGTGAACACAGTAAAAATAAAAAATAAAAAACAAAGCAAAAAACAATGCTTTATCATCATACTGCCAAAAAAAAATGGAATAACACGCGATCAAAAAGACGAATATAAATAAAATTGGTACCGCTGAAAACGTCATCTTGTCCCACAATAAACAAGCTGCAATACAGCTCCATCATCCAAAAAATCAAAAAGTTATACCTCTCAGAATAAAGCAATGCAAAAAAATAATTTTTTCTATTAAATAGCTTTTATTGTGTAAAAGCGCCAAAACATAGAAAAACAATATAAATGTGGTACCGTTGTAAACGTACTGACCCAAAGAATAAAGCTACCTTATCAATTTTACCACACGCGGAACAGAATAAAAAAAAATAAAAAAAAACAATTCCTGAATTGTTGGTTTTTGTTTATTCTGCCTCCCAAAAATCAAAATAGAAAGCGATAAAAAAATGTCACGTGCCTGAAAATTGGACCAATAAAAACATCAACTCATCCCGCAAAAAATAAGCCATCACATGACTCTGTCTGCCAAAATATGGAAAAATTATAGCTCTCAAAATATGGCGATGCAAAAACTAGATTTTACAAAAAATGCGCCTTTTAGTGTGTGACAGCTGTCAATCATAAAAACCCCATATGATTCTGGTATTACTGTAATCGCACTGACCCGAAGAATAAAGTAATCTCAACACTTATACCGCACGAGGAACGGCGCAAAAAATAAACTCTCGGGTTAGGGTTGTGCTAGGGTTAGGGTTGTGCTAGGGTTAGGGTTGTGCTAGGGTTAGGGTTGGGCTAGGGTTAGGGCTGGGGTTGGGGTTAGGGTTGGGGTTGGGATTTTTTTCAAAAGTAAGAAAAAAAGATGACGATATGGCGACTATTGTTGAGCTCAAATGCTCGCTACTTGAGTTTGCATCGGGTGCTCTGGTATGCATTGAGTATCGTGGGTATTTGAGTGACATGCTCAAGTCTCCACCCCATATGCTTCACGGCCAAAAAGACTTTGCGGGGATTGCCTGCCATGCACAAGCGATCCCCGCATGTTTTTTTTTGGGTGTCTAATAACCGTGAAACTTGCGGGGCAGGGACTCGAGCATGTCACTCGAGCACACGCAGTACATGGTGCATACCTGAGTACCCGATGCAAACTCAAGTACCGAGCACTTGCGCTCAAGACTCAATTTCAGCCGATTTTCCATTCAATTTGTTAGCGGACACCATGTCGCGTTTGGAGAGCCCCTGTGTGCCTAAACATTGGAGCTCCCCCACAAGTGACCCCATTTTGGAAACTAGACCCCCAAGGCACCTATCTAGATGCATAGTGAGCACTTGGAACCCCCAGGTGCTTCATAAATTGATTCGTAAAAATGAAAAACTGGAAAAAAAAATACTTTTTCATTTTTACGGATTAATTTGTGAAGCACCTGGGGGTTCAAAATGCTCACCACCCATCTAGATAAGTTCCCAGGGGGGTATAGTTTCCAAAATGGGGTCACTTGTCGGGGGTTTCCACTGTTTAGGCACATCAGGGGCTCTCCAAACGCAACATGGCATCCGCTAATTATTCAAGCAAATTTTACAATTGAAAATTCAAATGGCGCTCCTTCCCTTCCGAGCCCTGCCGTGCGCCCAAACAGTGGTTTTTCCCCACATATGGGGTATCTGCGTGCCCAGGGGAAATTGCACAACAAATATTGGGGTCCTTTTTTCCTGTTACCCCTGCGAAAATAAAAAAAATTGGGTCTAAAGTAAAATTTTTGCGAAAAAAGTTAAATGTTCATTTTTTTCTTCCACATTCCAAAAATTCCTGTGAAGCACCTGAAGGGTTAATAAAGTTCTTGAATGTGGTTTTGAGCACCTTGAGGGGTGCAGTTTTTAGAATGGTGTCACTTTTGGGTATTTTCTGTCATAAAGACCTCTCAAAGTGACTTCAAATGTGATGTGGTCCCTAGAAAAATTGTTTTGTAAATTTTGTTGGAAAAATGAGAAATCGCTGGTCAAATTTTAACCCTTATAGCTCCATAACAAAAAAAAATTTTGGTTCCAAAATTGTGCTGATGTAAAATAGACATGTGGGAAATATTATTTATTAACTATTTAGTTTGACATATCTCTCTGATTTAAGGGCATAAAAATTCAAATTTTGAAAATTGCTAAATTTTCCAAATTTTCACCAAATTTCCATTTTTTTCACAAATAAACGCAAGTGATATCAAAGAAATTTTACCACAATCATGAAGTACAATATGTCATGAAAAAACAGTCTCAGAATCAGGGGGATCCGTTGAAGCGTTCCAGAGTAATTACCTCATAAAGTGACAGTGGTCAGAATTGTAAAAATTGGCCTGGTCATTAACGTGCAAACCACCTTGGGTTGTAAAGGGGTTAAAAAACAACCAGACTCCGGAAAACCTAACCATTGTACTGGCAACTTCCGTCATGTTGGTGTTATGGGGAACGGTTGCCTGTCTGCGGCCACCACACTGATCCTTCCTGACGTTGGGGTGCTCTGCCTCCCTTCCCGTGTTTGCTGCTGTCCTCACTCTGCATGTCCTCCTGCCAGGTTGGGTCAGTTACTATATCATCCAGCACCTCGTCTTCCACTTCCGCACCCTGGTCCTCCTCCTGACTTTCTGGCAATTGTGTCTCATCATCGTCCACCTCTTGTGACACTTTCCCACCGTCGCCTTCATATGACCGTGGCTGCTCAAATATTTGGGCATCGCTACATGCGATCTCCTCTTGCCCCACTTCATGTGGACTAGGCGGGAGGCCCAAATCTACAAATGGAAAAGTGAACAGCTCTTCTGAGTATCCAAGTGTGTGATGAGGTTCTATGGGCACTCGGCATGTTGCTGGGAAGGAGGATCAGGGTGAGGAATATGCAGTCCAGACTCACGGCTACTGAGACAGCAAGCTTGCTCGCTCATCACTAATTAGCACTAGTGTTGAGCATTCCGATACTGAAATATCGGGTATCGGCCGATATTCGCGGTATCGGAATTCCGATACTTAATTCCGATACTTTTACAATATCGAATACTGGAATCGGAAGTTCCCATAATGCCTGCGCTCTGCAGTGTCTCTGAACGATGACAAGCTGGATGGCAGCGCTCAGCTGAGATCCAGCCTGTCATCAGAATGCCATCCCAGCGTGGGAGAATTCTCCTGATCGTTTAAAAGCCGGCGGGTGGTAAAAAGCCGCCGGCTTTTAAACAATCACACAGCCCCATACTGCTTCCCCGCAGCCTCCCACCCCGATCCTCCGCTCCCCTCGCCACCTCCCATCCTGATCGTAAGTTAGGACCGGGCGGGGAGCGCAGCACCAAGGAGCGGGGAGCGAAGGACCCGGGCGGGGAAGCCGGCAGTGAAAAGACTTCACCGCCGGCTTTCCCGTTCTGTGCTGCGCTTTCCCGCCGGTTATTTCAAATGAACAGCTGAGGTATCAGGTGATGCTGATCAGCTGTTCATTTGAAGTCACCGCGGTGCCCTTGGAGGGTTCATGTGAGTTCATGCTTGACTTCATTGAATGAACTCACATGAACTTTCCCACGGTCGCACAGGTCAGCCACACCCCCCAGACCATCAGCCCGTCATGATTGGTGTGTGCGGGGTGTCTGTGGGATGTCTGCGGGTGTGCGCGGTGTCTGTGCGATGTCTGCGGGTGTGTGCGGTGTCTGTGCGATGTCTGCGGGTGTGCGCAGTGTCTGTGCGATGTCTGCGGGTGTGCGCGGTGTCTGTGCGATGTCTGCGGGTGTGTGCGGTGTCTGTGCGATGTGTGCGGGTGTGTGCGTGCAGGCAGACATAGGCCGATGTGACACTACTACTCCCATTGGCCTATGTCTGTCCCCTGTCCACTCGTGCCAGCAGGATCAGCTCGATGGGAGCAGTAGTTCCCATCAGCCTGATTCTGCTATTTAAATTGCCCTACTGTGTCCCCAATAAATGTTAAATACATGTTATTGGTGGCCAGTGGTTGCCTACAATAAATTAGTTCATACATTACCTGTCCCCGCCGATCGCCACCTAAAATAAAGTAAAAAATAAAAAACGGCACCTATACTCACCTAGACACCTAATTCCCCGAAGCCATCGATCTCCTGTAATAAAATGTAAAATAATAAACCACAACCTTATCCTTACCCCTCCGTAGTAGTCCATGAGTGTCCCACGATGATCTCCAGTTCAGAGCAGCCACATAGAATGTGTCCGCTCTGAACCGCTGCCGCCGCTAGAATGATGGGGCTGTAAAGCAGCCCCGTCACTGCATAAGCGGGTTCGCTGGAGTTCAGGCAGCGCTGCTCCGGTCAGCTCCTTTACGGCCCTGCTGTATCGTGAGAAATTCCCACGGTACAGCAGTGCCGTAAAGGAGGTCTCCGGAGCAGCGCTACCTGAATGCACTCCGGTGACCTCAGTCAGTGGCTCCCGCTGCCGGGAGCGGACGTGTTCCCGGCAGTGTGAGCTTACAGCAGCCATGCACAGCTGTCACCATCTCCAGATGTGACAGCTGTGCATGGGAGATCAGCGCAGGAACGTGGACAGGTAACTATTTTTTCTTAGTAAAATAAGAATTAAATAAAATGGTATGTTTTATTTCAAATAAATTATTTTTTTCTGGGTGTAGTGTGTGTTTTTTCTTTTTAACACTTTGTAGGTTAGTAATGGGGGTGTCTTATAGACGCCCATCATTACTAACCTGGGCTTCATGGCAGCTGGCGCTGACATGAACCCCAGCCCTATTACCCCACTGCCACCGCACCAGGGCAGTGGGAAGAGCGAGGCTAAGTGCCAGAATTGGCGCATCCTATGGATGCGCCATTTCTGGGGCGGCTGACGGCTGGTGTTTCTAGCCTGGGAGGGGGCCAATATTCATGGCACCCTTCCTGGGCTATTAATATCAGCCCCCAGCTGTGTGCCTAGCCTTTGCTAGATATTAAAATAGGGGGGACCCCACGTCATTTTTTGGGGGGTCCCCCATTTTAATAGCTAGTAAAGGCTAGGTATTCAGCTGGGGGCTCATATTAGTAGCCTGGGAAGCTCCGTGGGTATTACCCCCTTCCCAGGCTTCAAACATCTGCCCCAGCTGTCTGCTTAACCTCCGCTAGAGCCTAAAATTATGGGGAACCCTACGCCAATTTTTTTTTAAATAAATCCTTTATTTTAACACTAAATGACAAGTACAGTAATCAACACTGTCACTGTACTTCATATATATGTGACTGACATGTTTCTATCTATCTAATCTATGTGTGATTCTCTATTCCTTCTATTCTAAATTGTCGGGTACCGCTGCTGAATTGCCGGCCGGCTTTCTTAAAGAGACGGTGCACGAAAACACTATTATTTTTTAAAATAAATCCTTTACACTAAATGACAAGTACAGTAACCAACACTGTCACTGTACTTCTTATATATGTGACTGACATGTTTCTATCTATCTAATCTATGTGTGAAGCTCTATTCTTTCTGTTATAAATTGTCGGGTACCGGTGTATGCGCTGATGAATTGCCGGCTTTTCGCATAATACATTCTACATTATTCTTAGTTGTTTTACTTCATGTAGAATTAACCGACAAGGAAAGAAAGGGTTTATTTTCCTTCCGATATTAGTGTCCCATTGGCTTGCATTGGTTTCCGGTATCGGAATCGGCAATATCCGATACTTTTTGAGTATCGGTCCGATCCAATCCGATACAATATTTCCTGATATCGGAAGGTATCGCTCAACACTAATTAGCACTAGTGTTGAGCATTCCGATACTGAAATATCGGGTATCGGCCGATATTCGCGGTATCGGAATTCCGATACTTAATTCTGATACTTTTGCAATATCGTATACCGGAATCCGGAATGCAATGAGCCATTTTCATATTATTCAGCCAATGAGGATCCTAAGAAGTGTGGGCACATCCTGTTAGGCATGTAGGCATCTTAACTAATGGCATGGCTGTGATTGGCTGCTGAAATGATGTCATGATGCACTATAAAAGCCGCCGCCGCCATTTTGAGCTCACTCTGCTGTGAATTCAGTTAGGGATAGGACGCTGTTGTTCTGAGGGACAGTTTTAGCTACCTATTTGGTCTATTCTGCTTTACCCAAGCTACTTTATAAATCGCTGTGCCTTGCAGTGCTAGTGCACAGTTCTCTGTGCTGTTCACCGCTTTCTGCAAGGTCTCTGTGTGTGAGTGCAGCTCACCCTGTAGTGTGTGCTTCAACCACATCTGGTTGTAGTGCACTCAGTGTGTGTCACTGCCTCATACATTGTCCTTTTTTGCCAATTCATAATTTTTCCTGATATCTCCTATTAGTGTGGTGGTTCCATCCGTATTCAGCTAAATTGGTTCCAAACACACTATATAGGAGTAGATAGAGAATTTTTTTTGGTCTTGCAGCGCTAGTGCACAGTGCTCTGCATCTGTACTGTTCACCGCTGTCTGCAAGGTCTGGTGTGTGAGTGCAGCTCACCCTGTAGTGTGTGCTTCAACCACGTCTGGTTGTATTGCACTCAGTGTGTGTCACTGCCTCATACATTGTCCTTTTTTGCCAATTCATAATTTTTCCTGATATCTCCTATTAGTGTGGTGGTTCCATCCGTATTCAGCTAAATTGGTTCCAAACACACTATATAGGAGTAGATAGAGAATTTTTTTTGGTCTTGCAGCGCTAGTGCACAGTGCTCTGCATCTGTACTGTTCACCGCTGTCTGCAAGGTCTGGTGTGTGAGTGCAGCTCACCCTGTAGTGTGTGCTTCAACCATATCTGGTTGTAGTGCACTCAGTGTGTGTCACTGCCTCATACATTGTCCTTTTTTGCCAATTCATAATTTTTCCTGATTTCTCCTATTAGTGTGGTGGTTCCATCCGTATTCAGCTAAATTGGTTCCAAACACACTATATAGGAGTAGTTAGAGGAGCCTTTCTGCAGCATTGGGCCCTGCAGCCCCAGCCAGATTAGTATTAGCCTATTTTTTGCAGCCTCATCTATTGCATTGTAGGTTACCTTCCTACATTGTAATAGCTACAAAAAGTTTGTGATACTATCGTTATTACATCTTTAGGCACATCCAGTGTCTTTTTGTGACAAAAAAAACCTAAATAAAGTTCACCAAACACTCCACTTTACAGTTGTGTAGGCCACATTAGCTCATATTAAAGTCTAGTCCACACTTTATAAAATTAGTGTTTCTTATACCTGTTAGCAGCTGTTCAGGAATAAGCACACTAAGCCCTTAGTACTTTTCTGCCTATCTTTATCAGTCTACCAAGATGAAGAAGGCAGGGAGTAAGGCATGTGGGCGTGGGCGTGGGCGTGGAGTTTCTGCAGGGAGAGGACGTGAGGATTCTGTGTCTGCAGGGAGAGGACTTGGGGATTCTGTGCCTGCTGCGGGCACCAGTGACTCAGCATCCCCCAGTTTTACCAGGGAACAGTCCTTTATGCGCAGCTTTGTAGGAGCTAGCCGTACCCCACTGCTGCGCGAGGACCAAATTGAAGCCGTTGTCAGATGGATGGCAGCTAACGCATCGACTTCAATTAGTTCCAGATCCTATCAGGTCCTGAGCACTGAAGAGCACCCATCTGTCTCTTCACCACCTGCTAAATTGCCGAGGCAGTCAGAGAGCCCTGGACAGGAGCCATCTCTACTTCTGTTCTTTGAATCTCTTGGCTTGGAAAGAGGGGGCCAGCCAAGCAGAATTCGAGAATTTGAAGAAGAGGTAGTATGCAGTGATGCGCAACCGTTTTGTCTCTCTGAATCTGAAGAGGCGGGTGGGCCAGTGCCTATGGTCAGCAGCACACCTCAGTACGCATCTGATGATGAGACTCAGGTGCCACTTTCTGGTGCGTACTGTGCTGTCGAGACTACCCAGGAGAAGCAGTTGTTTGAAGAGGGTGGTGTAGATGATGAGGTCCTTGACCCATCATGGCGTGAGGGACAGGAAGGTGGTGGGAGCAGCTCTGAGGAAGAGATTCCCCGAACAGCCCAAAAAGGAGGGAGAGGGAGGGGGCAGACTTGGTTGCCTGTAGCCTCCACTTCGGCACCCATTAGGAGCATGGCTCTTCCAAAATCCAAAGCGGGCGCTCCCAAGACCTGCAGTGCCTGGTCCTTTTTTGACACAGTTGCAGATGACATTTGCTTTGTCAAATGCAAGCTGTGTAATCAGAAGGTGAAAAGAGGGAAAAGTGTCAGCAACCTCAATACCACAAATATGTGGAAACATGTGCGGACCAAGCATGTGGTGGAGTTACAAAAACACACTGAAGACCTAGGCCAACCTACAGCACCACCTACCACCTCTTCAGCTCGTGTTGTAGCCTCTTCCTCCAGCTCACACACAGCTGGTTCGGCTTCCTCACAGGATCGCCATGGAAGAATCTCTGGCACTGTTGTACAGAGACACAGTGTAATTCCACCCACAGCACCACTTTCCCAGTCATCCTCACACTCCCAGGCCAGTCTACAGCCATCGTTAGCACAGGCATGGGAGAAAAGGCGCCCATACTCGGCAAACCACCCCCGAGCACAGGCTCTGAATGCTGGCATTGCTAAACTACTGGCCCTTGAAATGCTATCATTCAGGCTGGTGGAGACTGACACATTCCGTAACTTTATGGCATTGGCAGTCCCACAATACAACGTGCCCAGCCGATTTTATTTCAGCAGGCAAGCCGTTCCTGCCCTGCAACATCATGTGGAGGGAAAAATTAAACATGCGCTACAAAACGCCATCAGTAGCAAGGTCCACCTGACCACCGATGCGTGGACCAGTTAGCATGGACAGCGACGATACCTTTCCCTCACTGCCCATTGGGTAAATGTTGTGGAGCCGGGTACAGATCTTGAGAGTGGCGCTGTACGTGTTCTGCCAACTCCAAGGATTGCAGGAATCCAGTCTGTACACATTGACTCCTCCTCATACTCCAGTTCCTCTGAATCAGCGCTGCAGGAGCCGTCACGGTCTACCTCCACATCGACCCGTGAACGGTTACCTGTTATGGTGACCAATATGAGCACAGCCGTGGCCAAACGTCAACAGGCCGTATTAAAAATAATTTCTTTGGGGAATCGAAGCCACACAGCGCAGGAGCTCTGGAATGCCATCAAGCAGCAGAGCGTCGTGTGGTTTGTGCCAGCGAATCTCCAGCCAGGCATGGTAGTGTGTGATAATGGCCGAAATCTGGTGGCAGCTCTGGGCCTAGGCAACCTCATTCACATCCCATGTCTGGCACATGTGCTCAACTTGGTCGTGCAGAGTTTTTTGAGGGACTATCCGGATCTTGATGCACTGCTTCACAAGGTCCACATAGAGTGCGCTCACTTGCGGCGTTCCAGCAATGCAAGATCACGCATTGCAGCTCTGCAGCGCCGATTACGTCTTCCGGAACATCGCATCATATGTGACCTACCCATCAGGTGGAATTCAACGTTACATATGTTGGAGAGGTTGTGAGAGCAGCAGGCAGCAGTAATGGAGTACCAGCTGCAGCAGGCGCAAACAAGTCGCAGTGCGCGCCGTTCACACTTCACCACCACTGAGTGGGCCTCTATGAAGGACATTTGCCACGTTTTGCGTGCCTTCGATTATTCCACGCGGATGGCGAGTGCAGATGATGCACTAGTCAGCATGACTATCCCCCTTATCTGCCTGCTTGAAAAAACACTGCAAGCACTAAGGGACGAGGTTTTGGAAAAGGTGGAGGATGAGGAGTCACAAATGCCATCTGCTTCTCTACAGTCTGCGCAACGTGGTTCCTCACAAAGGCCTAGGCAGGGGACACTTTGTGAGGAGGATGAGGAGGAGTCAATGGATGAGGAAGACATCTGTCCAGAGGAGGGAGGTACACAATGCTCTAGTAGTCAGTATCTAGAGCGAGGGTGGGGTGATGCAGAGCAGGCAGAGATCACGCCTCAAGCAGGGGACAGCGTTTCTTGGCCAGTTGGAAGTCTGCAGCACATGGTTGATTTCATGCCGCATCGCCCACATTCTCAACACGGCTGATTATTGGGTGTCCACCCTCCTAGATCCTCGCTACCGGGACAACTTTCAAAGCCTCATAACACCGTTGAACCGGGAGCGTAAAATGAGGGAGTACCAAGACGCACTGGTGCATTCCATCATGTTCTCCATTCCAACCGAGAGCAGTGCTGCTAGTGCTTTACAAAGCAGCTCAGTGCGTCGAGGCAGTGGAGGAAGCTCTGCACAAAGAGGGAGCAGAAGCAGCGCCTCAGCACAAGGCAAGACCAGTATGGCCGAAATGTGGCAAAGTTTTGTGTCCCCGCCGCCACAAATGTCTACACCATCACAGACGGCTCCAATCAGCAGGAGGCAACGTTTTCGTCAGATGGTGACAGACTACATGTCTTGCCCTCTTAGTGTACTCCCAGACGGCTCTTCTCCCTTCAAGTTTTGGGTCTGTAAGCTGGATACATGGCCAAAGCTTTGTCAGTATGCATTGGAGGTGCTAGATTGCCCTGCTGCTATTGTATTATCGGAACGCATCTTTAGTGCCGCAGGTGGTGTACTAACAGACCGTCGCATGCGACTATCCTCTGATAACGTTGACCGGCTTACTTTTCTCAAAATGAACAAGGCCTGGATCTCTCATGAATTTGCCAGTCCTCTTCCAGAATAAATAATTGGTTGGCAACAGTATCCAGGTCTCCTGTTGTGTTCATGTTTCTACCACCTGAACTGTAATCCCTGAGCTCCAACACCGCCAGTTGGCGCTTGGAAGTGCCGTCTGCACAGTCAACACTTGCTGCCGTGTTATTGGGGTTCAGTAACGTCAGCTGTTCCCCTGCTGTGCGGACGGCAATTTCTCCTGCTCTGTCCACATTCTCACTACTACAGATTTTAAAGTTGCTCCAATTACACCTCTGGCTCCTTTGTTTTCAGTATTATCCCTGAGCTCCAACACCGCCAGCTGGCGCTCGGAAGTGCCGTCTGCACAGTCAACACTTGCTGCCGTGTTATTGGGGTTCAGTAACGTCAGCTGTTCCCCTGCTGTGCGGACGGCAATTTCTCCTGCTCTGTCCACATTCTCACTACTACAGATTTTAAAGTTGCTCCAATTACACCTCTGGCTCCTCTGTTTTCAGTATAATCCCTGAGCTCCAACACCGCCAGTTGGCGCTCGGAAGTGCCGTCTGCACAGTCAACACTTGCTGCCGTGTTATTGGCGTTCAGTAACGTCAGCTGTTCCCCTGCTGTGCGGACGGCAATTTCTCCTGCTCTGTCCACATTCTCACTACTACAGATTTTAAAGTTGCTCCAATTACACCTCTGGCTCCTCTGTTTTCAGTATTATCCCTGAGCTCCAACACCGCCAGTTGGCGCTCGGAAGTGCCGTCTGCACAGTCAACACTTGCTGCCGTGTTATTGGGGTTAAGTAACGTCAGCTGTTCCCCTGCTGTGCGGACGGCAATTTCTCCTGCTCTGTCCACATTCTCACTACTACAGATTTTAAAGTTGCTCCAATTACACCTCTGGCTCCTCTGTTTTCAGTATTATCCCTGAGCTCCAACACCGCCAGTTGGCGCTCGGAAGTGCCGTCTGCACAGTCAACACTTGCTGCCGTGTTATTGGGATTCAGTAACGTCAGCTGATCCCCAGCTGTGTGTCCGGCAAATTCTCCTGCTTTGTCCACATCCACTGTACTACGGATTTAAAACCTCCTCCAAATACACCTCTGGCTCCTCTGTTTTTAGTATTTACCCTGGGCTCCAATACCGCTAGTTGCTGCTCAGAAGTGCCGTCTGCACAGTCAACGCTTGCTCCAGTGTTATTGGGGTTCAATAACGTCAGCTGATCCCCAGCTGTGTGTCCGGCAAATTCTCCTGCTTTGTTCACATCCACTGTACTACGGATTTAAAACCTTCTCCAAATACACCTCTGGCTCCTCTGTTTTTAGTATTTACCCTGGGCTCCAATACCGCTAGTTGCTGCTCAGAAATGCCGTCTGCACAGTCAACGCTTGCTCCAGTGTTATTGGGGTTCAGTAACGTCAGCTGATTCCCAGCTGTGTGTCCGGCAAATTCTCCTGCTTTGTCCACATCCACTGTACTACGGATTTAAAACCTTCTCCAAATACACCTCTGGCTCCTCTGTTTTTAGTAATTACCCTGGGCTCCAATACCGCTAGTTGCTGCTCAGAAGTGCCGTCTGCACAGTCAACGCTTGCTCCAGTGTTATTGGGGTTCAGTAACGTCAGCTGATCCCCAGCTGTGTGTCCGGCAAATTCTCCTGCTTTGTCCACATCCACTGTACTACGGATTTAAAACTTGCTCCAACTACACCTCTGGCTCCACTCTGTTTTTAGTATTTACCCTGGGTTCCAGCACCGCCAGCTGGTTCTCGGTAGTTCCATTTGCTCTTGTACCTTCTACTACCCATCCGGGTTCCAGTACCGTCAGCTGGTTCTCGGCAGTGACTTTGGCACGGATACTCCCTCCTGCCCAGCCTGGTTCCAGCACGCCAGCTGTTTCCGGGTAGTGTCAACGTCACTTTGCCTCCAATGCATTGTCCTTTCGTGTTGCGGTCGGGTTAGCCAACTCTATGGTGCCTGCAGTTTAGTTGACTCCTATGTGGGCTGCGGGATCTGACAATGAAGGCTGGTTCCATAGTGCCAATAGGACAAGCACCCCCAGTAGAACTGTGGGTTTTGGTAACTGTGGCCGGCTCGCGGCCTTGAACTTTTTTTTACATGGGTACCTTCTGCTACCCATCCGGGTTCCAGTACCGTCAGCTGGTCTTCGGTAGTTCCATTGGCTCTTGTACCTTCTGCTACCCATCCGGGTTCCAGTACCGTCAGCTGGTCCTCGGTAGTTCCATTTGCTCTTGTACCTTCTACTACCCATCCGGGTTCCAGTACCGTCAGCTGGTTCTCGGCAGTGACTTTGGCACGGGTACTCCCTCCTGCCCAGCCTGGTTCCAGCACGCCAGCTGTTTCCGGGTAGTGTCAACGTCACTTTGCCTCCAATGCGTTGTCCTGTCGTGTTGCGGTTGGGTTAGCCGACTCTATGGTGCCTGCAGTTTAGGTGACTCCTATGTGGGCTGCGGGATCTGGCAATGAAGGCTGGTTCCATAGTGCCAATAGGACAAGCACCCCCTGTAGGACTGTGGGTTTTGGTAACTGCGGCCGGCTCGCGGCCTTGAACTTTTTTTTACATGGGTACCTTCTGCTACCCATCCAGGTTCCAGTACCGTCAGCTGGTTCTCGGCAGTGCCTTTGGATTAGGTGCCTCCTTCTCGGTATCCAAGTTCCACCAACGTCTGCTGGTCCTTGGTAGTGCTTTCTGGCACAGGTACCTCCTGCTTAGTAACCGAGTTCCAGTACCGTCAGCTGGTCTTCGGCAGTTCCATTGGCTCTTGTACATTCTGCTACCCATCCGGGTTCCAGTACCGTCAGCTGGTCCTCGGTAGTTCCTCAGCTTTCTTGTACCTTCTGCTACATTTCCAAGTTCAAGCTTTTTGAAATGGTTCTTGGTAATCACTCTAGATCTCCCTGACGAGGACCCTGAAGACGAGGACCCTGAAGACCAACCCTAAGAAGACGAGGACCCTGAAGACGAGGACCCTGAAGACCACCCCGAAGAAGACGAGGACCCTGAAGACCACCCCGAAGAAGACGAGGACCCTGAAGACGAGGACCCAGAAGACCAACCCGAAGAAGACGAGGACCCCGAAGACGAGGACCCCCGAAGACGACGACCCTGAAGACCACCCCGAAGAAGACCAAGAAGATGACCCTGAAGAAGTTGACCAAGAGGACAAAGAAGAGAAGACAAGCACCAAGATACAGAAGAACAAGAGACAGAAAACCAAGAAGCAGAAATACAAGAAGCTGCTGAACAAAAAGCGGAAGAACATTAAGCATAAGACTAAAAATCAGAGCAAAAGATAATATCTAAATTATAAGCAGAAGATGACTAAGCAGTGTATGGGGGTGATTCCGTTCCTCCTCGTGGTGCCCCTGGAAAAGACCTGCTGCTGCAGGCCAAACTGAACGCGGACAAATCCTGTTGTAAATCTTTTGTGACGGGCAGAACGAAAGGTGTAATGTCCAACCTTTTATAGATAACAACTACAGGAATGCCTGCCACAAATAAGAATATGATGAAGAAGAAGAAGATGAAGAAGATGAAGAAGTAGAATATGAAGAATGTAAAAAAAAAGAATAATACGAAGAAGGTGAAGAAGAAGAAGATGAAGAAGGTGAAGAAGAAGTGGATGAAAAAGATGCTGAGGTTGATGAAGGAGAAAGTGTGGGAGAAGTAAAAAAGAAGGAAGTAGTGAAACATAAATATCTGACAAAATATAAAAATACTTAACATAGTCAATATTTCCGTAACTCAGAACGCCTTAAAAAAAAATATTAATTCCTGCTATTCCATTTGATTGGGCTAAACCTCTATGCCTTTATTGTCTCCCCCACCTCCCCAAATACATTCTACATTATTCTTAGTTGTTTTCCTTCATGTAGAATTAACCTACAAGGAAAGAAAGGGTTTATTTTCATTCCGATATTTCTGTCCAATTGACTTGCATTGGTTTCCGGTATCGGAATCGGCGATATCCGATACTTTTTCGGTATCGGTCCGATCCAATCCGATCCGATATTTCCCGAGATCGGAAGGTATCGCTCAACACTAATTAGCACCCATCAGTTGCATCTGGAATATTTTTATCAAGAATTGTACCAAGCTCTACAAACCTAGTGCTAATGTAACAGTGGATGATCAACTTGTAGCCTACAGAGGACATTGCAAGTTCATTCAATATATGCCTAGTAAACCAGCCAAGTATGGAATAAAAATATTCTGGATGTGTGATTCTACACATTATTATGGGATGAATGGACTTATCTACTGTGACAAAGAAGTCGGCACTCCAGTGCAGAAAGACCTAGGTTCTGACATTGTTAAAAAAAACTTGCTGTACCAATTTACAATTCTGGTAGAAACATTACAATGGTCAATTACTTTAATAATGTTGAACTGGGCAATTTTTTGCTTGAAAAAAGTCTTACAGTTGTTGGTACTATGAAGCCAAATCAATGAGATATTCCTCCGGTGATGAAGCACATTCTACAGCGAGCAATTTATGATAGTGTCTTTGGTTTCAGCCACAAAGAAAAAATGGTGACTTACAAATCGAAGAAGGAAAAATCCATTATATTACTCAGTACCATGCATCATAATTCCAGTATTGACAGCAATGACAGGAAACAGAAACCAGAAATCATCCTGCACTATAATAAAACTAAAGTAGGTGTGGACAAGATGGATGAAATGGTTGGAGAATATTCATGCAAGAGGCAAACAAAATGTTGACGTGTAGTCATTTTTTCAAAAATGCTAGATGTATCAGACCTTAATTCCTACATTATTTATGCTGAAACTCATCTTGATTTCCATGCTAGGAGAAAGGACAGGAGACGCCTATTCTTGAAGGACCTTTGCCATGAACTTGTCTCAATCTTTCTGTATCTAGGAGCAGCGTCAGGAGCAGCCTCTTTGAGCTGTTAAACTGACAAAATGGCACTATAACAACATGTCTGCTCTTTATTTGGAGAAGGACATGTGACTTCAGCAGCCAATAAAACACAAGCCCTTGTGTCTGTATGTTGTGGATAATTCCTGTGCCCTCATTGGCTTGCTGGAATCTGTACACATTAAGTTAAGAAAAAAAGTATTAAGATTAACAGCCCGCTGCTACTCTGACCTCTTCCTACCCCCTCCCCTCATCAAACACTTCCCCCCACTCATCATACAGCACCACTATCCTAGCCAAAATCATAAAAATTACAGTAGTGGAAATGCAATCATTTACCGCACTTTTGTCGAATTGGGACGATTTTCCCTAAGAACATTTGAAGGTCCCATCACAAATCCGAATGTGCAATGTTCGTGCTGAATTTGAAAAAACCGAACGTTTTCCAACCATGTGAATAAAGTGAATGGAGTAAAAATAAATAAACAATAACAGTTTCTGAATGCTATTTTTTTGCTCATTTTGGGTCCCAAAAACTAGATTGTGAAAGTGATCAAAAAATATTATGCACCCCAAAATAAAGCGCCCCCCCAGATGATTGCTATATATAAAAGCTGACACCCTGTGGCATCGGCCCCGGCCAGTTTGCTTCCGATTGGGGCCGATTAACCCCTTAAATACTTGCTGATGTCCAGCAATCAAAGTAAAAAAATATACAGTACATGTCCTACAGTGGAAATAAGCAAAGTAAAATAAAGTAAAATAAAATATGTAAAAAATACACTAAAAAGGGCACACAAATCACGAAGAGCCGTTTTGCCACTAAAAGTGCAGCGTTTGAGTTAAAAGAAAGTACACATAATTGGTATTGCTGCATCCGGAACGACCCAAGCTATAAAATTGTTACATTATTTATTCCATATGGTGAACACTGCAAAATAAAATATTAAAAACAAACCAAAAAAATGTTTCTTTTTCATCATACTGACACACAAAAAAAATGAATAAAAAGCAAGCAAAAAGTCATATGTAGAAAAAAATGGCACAAATGAAAATGTTTAACCTTCTCACACAAAACAAACTTTAATTTGACTCATGCGGAAAAAAAATAAAAAAGTAAAATCTCTCAGAATATAGCAATACAAAAACAAATAAATTTTTGTAATATATTGTTTTTAGCCTGTAAAAGTAGCAAAGCAGAAAAAAAGGATATATATACACTACTGTTCAAAAGTTTGGGGTCACCCAGACAATTTTGTTTTTCCATGAAAATTCATACTTTTATTTATCAAATGAGTTGCAAAATGAATCGAAAATATAGTCCAGACATTGACAAGGTTAGAAATAATGATTTTTATTTTAAAGAATAATTTTCTCCTTCAAACTTTGCTTTCGTCAAAGAATGCTCCCTTTGCAGCAATTACAGCATTGCAGACCTTTGGCATTCTAGCTGTTAATTTGCTGAGGTAATCTTGAGAAATTTCACCCCATGCTTCCTGAATCCCCTCCCACAAGTTGGATTGGCTTGATGGGCACTTTTTGCCTACCATACGGTCAAGCTGCTCCCACAACAGCTCAATGGGGTTGAGATCTGGTGACTGCGCTGGCCACTCCATTACAGATAGAAGACCAGCTGCTTGCTTCTTCCCTAAATAGTTCATGTATAATTTGGAGGTGTGCTTTGGGTCATTGTCCTGTTGTAGGATGAAATTGGCTCCAATCAAGCGCTGTCCTCAGGGTATGTCATGACATTGCAAAATGGAGTGATAGCCTTTCTTATTCAAAATCCCACTTACCTTGTACAAACCTCCCACTTTACCAGCACCAAAGCAACCCCAGACCATCACATTACCTCCACCATGCTTGTCAGATGGCGTCAGGCACTCTTCCAGCATCTTTTCAGTTGTTCTGCGTCTCACAAATGTTCTTCTGCGTGATCCAAACACCTCAAACTTTGATTTGTCTGTCCATAAAACTTTTTTCCAATATTCCTCTGTCCAATGTTTGGTTCTTTTGCCCATATTAATATTTTCCTTTTATTAGCCAGTCTCATATATAGCTTTTTCTTTGCCACTTTGCCCTGAAGGCCAGCAGCCCGGAGTCGCCTCTTCACTGTAGACGTCGACACTGGCGTTTTGCGTGTAATATTTAATGAAGCTGCCAGTTGAGGAGCTGTGAGGAGTCGATTTCTCAAACTAGAGACTTTAATGTACTTGTCTTGTTGCTCAGTTGTGCAGCGAGGCCTCCCACTTCTCTTTCTGCTCTGGTTAGAGCCTGTTTATGCTCTCCTCTGAAGGGAGTAGTACACACCATTGTAGGAAATCTTCAGTTTTTTGGCAATGTCTCGCATGGAATAGCCTTCATTTCTAAGAACAAGTATAGACTGTCGAGTTTCACATGAAAGTTCTCTTCTTCTGGCCATTTTTAGAGTTTCATAGAACAAACAAATGTAATGCTCCAGATTCTCAACTAGCTCAAAGGAAGGTCAATTTTATAGCTTCTCAGATCAGCCAAACCGTTTTCAGCTGGGCTAACATACTTGTGCAATGGTTTTCTAGGGTTTTCTAAACATCCATTAGCCTTCTTACACAGTTAGCCAACACAATGTACCATTAAAACACTGGAGTGGTGGTTGTTGGAAACGGGCCTCTATACACCTGACCCTAAGGATAACACAGTCTTATCACTTTTACTCCACAGTTAAGCTTGTGCAAAAAAGTATATACATACAATAACTGAATTGCTGGTTTTTGCTCATTCTGGATCTGAAAAATCTTATTAAAAAGCAATCAAAGAAAGTTATGTGCCCCAAAATGGTACTAAACTAATATGTATCTCATCAAACAAAAAAATAAGCCTTCATGTAGCTCTGTTTATCAAAAAATAAAAAAGTTACAGTTCTAAGAATAAGGTGATGAAAAAACTATCTTTTTAGAAAAAAACATTTTTCCTGTGTGAGAGCAGCAAAGCAAAAAACCCGATATAAATTTAGTATAGCTGTAAATGCACTATCCCAATAAAGCCGTCTTATCCCTTATGCTGCACTGTGAACTGCACAAAAATAAAAACTATTCTTCTACTACTATCTATTTGTTCATTGTACCTTCCAAAAATCAGAATAAGGCTTG
Source organism: Phyllobates terribilis (assembly GCF_046119375.1). Classification (NCBI taxonomy): domain Eukaryota; kingdom Metazoa; phylum Chordata; class Amphibia; order Anura; family Dendrobatidae; genus Phyllobates; species Phyllobates terribilis. The sequence continues at coordinate 22,784,403 of NW_027362769.1, forward strand.
AGTTCCATTAATAGGCTGGGTCCATGGATATTGTCCCCTTCCCAGCCTAATAAGATCAGTTCTCAGACGCCCCAGAAATGGCGCATCCATTAGACATCAAGCCCCACGGTTAGTAATGTAGTGGCATATATCAGACACCTCCATTGCTAACCTAGTAGTCAAAGAAATAAACACAGAAACAATAGTCCTTTATTTGTAAAAATCACTTCCCGACAATTTCTATCTTTCACCCATTTATTTAAAAAAAATAATCCACAGTGGTCCACTGTAAATCAAATGGAGGTTACACGACAATCGACATCTTCTTTGTCCAGTGTATGGAGCCCCATTCAGAGAGAGAAGCTCCACAGAACTAGAGCAGCAGCCGGGTCTCATACTGTACTCCGCCGGGACTCAAGCAGTTTTCGAGGCTCCTTAGGTCTCTCGTGGTCATGTCTCATGGGCGATGACATCAGTAATGTCATCGACTTTAAGACATGACCGTGAGTGACCTATGGAACCTCGTTCTCGAAGTTCCATTGGTCAATCTCGGTCATGTCAACGCTCATCATTCTGGCTCACCGTCTATAGCCCGCCAGACCTGGCGGAGTACAGCATGAGACCTGGCCATGGTTGCTGCTCCAGTCTATGGTCTATTAAACCCTGTTTTCTGAATGGGGCTCCATACTTTGAACAATGGAGGCAGGGATCATCATGGGGCTTCCATGTGGACTACGGCGGACCAGCGTGGGACCTCCATTTGAATTATGGCGGTGTAACATTCCTGGTGGCGTGCTGGCATGGATTACCACCTCCCAAAATGCAAGACCACCATCTTACCTATCAATCCAGGCTGCACACTTTGCACCAGTACCTGCTGTTTCTCTTGTCTGATTGCTTTGGGCGGCGGCGCGGCTACTGCCTGATTCTTATAGTTACTGTGTGCACACTCCTAATGCCTCCCCAGCCTATCGCTGTGAGTCACTGGATACTTAAACCCCCTCCACCCAGTAGGGGGTGCCTGAGCAACACTTTCATTCAGTGTGTACTGTGCAACTGAGTTGCCAGGTCCTGTCCTGTATCTTATCTGTTTCCGCCCCTGGGGGCTGTATACCCAGGCCTGTTACCTGTATCTGTGACTTCTAGTCTTTCTCCGCCACCCTGGGGGCTGAGTTCCCAGGCTCGTTCCTGTATCTTATTCCTGGTTCAGTTCCTGTCTGAACAGTGTTCTAGCCCGTTACCTGTTTCTCTCTATGTCCGAACGTTCCGTTTCCTGCAGTGTCTGAACCTGCACCTAACTTCAACTCGTCTCTGAACTTCTGTTTGTGAGTTTTGTGTACACTCGCTACTTCATTGTAAGTACCTTGTGTGTATCTGGTTCTGCTTGTTCACCGCACCTGCGGTTTTGCTCTGCCCTGCTTGTTCACCACACCTGCGGTTTTGCCCTGCTCTGCTTGTTCACCGCACCTGCGGTTTCGCTCTGCTCTGCTTGTTCACCGCACCTGCGGTTTCGCTCTGCTCTGCTTGTTCACCGCACCTGCGGTTTCGCTCTGCTCTGCTTGTTCACCGCACCTGTGGTTTCGCTCTGCTCTGCTTGTTCACCGCACCTGCGGTTTCGCTCTGCTCTGCATGTCCACCGCACCTACGGTTTCGCTCTGCTCTGCTTGTCCACCGCACTGGCGGTTTTGCTCTGCTCCGCTCTGCTTGTTAACCGCACCGGCGGTTTCGCTCTGCTCAGCTTGTTCACCGCACCTGCGGTTTCGCTTAGCTTGTTCACCGCACTTGCAGGTTTTACTCTGCTCTGCTTGTTTAACGCACCTGCGGGTTTTGCTCTGCTCTGCTTGTCTACCACACCTGCTGGTTTTGCTCTGCTCTGCTAGTTTACCGCACCTGCGGGCTTAGCTCTGGTCTGCTTGTCCACCGCACCTGGGGGTTTTGCTCTGCTCTGTTTGTCTACCGTATCTGCGGGTTTTGCTCTGCTCTTCTTATCTACCACATCTGCGGGTTTTGCTCTGCTCTGCTTGTCTACTGCATCTGCGGGTTTTGCTCTGCTCTGCTTGTCTACCGAATCTGCGAGTTTTGCTCTGCTCTGCTTGTCTACCGCACCTGCAGGTTTTGCTCTGCTCTGCTTCTCTACCGCACCTGTGGGTTTTGCTCTGCTCTGCTTGTCTACTGCATCTGCGGGTTTTGCTCTGCTCTGCTTGCCTACCGCAACTGTGGGTTTTGCTGTGCTCTGCTTGTCTACCGCATCTGCGGGTTTTGCTCTGCTCTGCTTGTCTACCGCATCTGTTTGTTTTGCTCTACTCTGCTTGTCTACCGCACCTGCGGCTCCGTTCCTGTGTCCCAGTCTGTACTGGTCCCTATCCTGCCTGCGTTCCTACCTGCCTGTACCCTCCTGTCTGCATGCCAGCTGTGTCTGCCAGTGCCCACCTGTCTGCATGCCAGCCATGCCTGCCAGTGTCCACCTGTCTGCATACCAGTCGTGCCTGCCAATACCCACCTATCTGCATACCAGCCATGCCTGCCAGTACCCACCTGTCTGTATGCCAGCCTATCCTTCCTGTTCCTGCATTCCCCGGTGTGGGTCAACAGCTGTGACCGGGGTCTGACCAGGAGTAGCACCTGGTCCCTCTGCTCGGTTCCTCCCTGGTTCACGGAGTCGACTGAGCCACCATGTGACCTTGGTCGGACCGAGTTGATACTTAGTTATGCCCCTCCAGGCACTCCTCGGTTCATGGTCCAGTGGGATCACTAATCATGCTCATGCCAGTCAGTCCGGGCGTGTGCGTAACAATTTTCTCATGCCATTGTCCCCGTTGAGCCCCACGGCCCTTCGCTCTCGGAGACATTTGAATTCTTGTCTGGCGAATATGTGCACCAAGGAAAAATTTTTTCTCAAGCTGAGGTCCAGGCGATTTAAGCACCAGCCCAAATGGAGCTATCAGCACTCGTTCCTGCAGATCCACCACGGTACTATGGGGATCCAAAACAAAGCCATGCGTTTGTGGAGCAATGTATGCTGCATTTCAAATTCTATGCTCACTATTTTACCACTGATCGAGTAAAAGTAGCATTCATGATGTCCTACTTAGTGGGTGATGCTTTGAATTGGATCACCCCCTATGGGAAGCTTGGGATCCTATCGTCCCTGACCTGCAGGCCTTTCTGGTGGCCTTTCTAATGGTCTTCGATGACCCTAACCCTGAAACTTCTGCTAAAGCTTCCCTCCCAATATCCTGGAGCAGTCCCGATGGGTGATGTGTGTAGGTAGCCCACCAGTTCCCCGGCCAGAAGAGGCTGCTGCCCACACATAATTCACACAGGATGACAATGCTCCACAGAATACTTTTCTTCCCAACCTCAAGAGGCAGTCCAGACGTGCTAGGCTTAGAGGTAAACAGTCACGCCAGGTTCTTTCCTCCCAGAGACCTCCTGTTCCCCAGCCTGTAGAGGCAGCTACCTGCACAGAATCCATGAAAGATTACCATGTTCATCAGGCAAAGCAGAGGTCGGAAATCAGTCACAAAATCGAATTGCAGTCCCGCTGCGGTTTTTTGCGACACCCTGACGGTCTTTGTCCAGTGAAGGTTGGAGAATCCCAAGACATTAGGCCTGTAGGAGAGGCTGCCCTTGGCGTTAGTGTTTCCTCTCCACAGATGACCGTGACTGTCTCCGTGGCAAGTGAAGGCATCATATTAACCGGAAGTTTCAGGCATAAAGCCTTGAAGAGTTGGTGTCTGATTCCCGTCCGACATCTCCAGAATCGGGTTTGGGCATTGTCAGCGTAAGGACGAGCCCTACTCAGAAACAGTCAAAATATGTCTGTACAAATTAAGTTCCAGATTGGAGCATTACACATGAAGAAGTTCACATTCCAGGTGCTGTCTGGTTTACCCACAGGTCGTCCAGAGCCGAGAGATCTAGTGCCCGCTCAGGTCTGGAGATCCTGCATGGTGTTTAGAGGGGACTGCAGAGGTACAAGGGGTGCCCAGTTCCTTTATCTTCAGCACAGTCAGCAGTGTCTTCTTCTTCTTCTTCACCAGATCTGCTAGTCGCTGGCTCACTGTGCGCTGAAGTCTCCGAAGGAAGGGAAGCGGAGGCATTGTCCCCACATAGTCTCGACGATTGTACCAAAGATCTGGCTTTAGACACCGCCCCGCCTCGCAGACATGTCATCTCAAAAACCAGACTGAAGTTGGTCCCTAAGCAAGGATCCTCCATCTCTAACAAATCTCGCAATAAGTCCATCAAGGCGGTGACTACCTCCAAGTCTCTGCACACCTCCAATCAGGTGGAGGACCTCCAGTTGCCTCCTGAATCCTCTGGGGTGCTATCTGAAAACAAATGGAGAGAGACTTTTCTGCACCCTGTACCTGGTACTTCGCCCACTCCATCCAGTAAGCTTGGCAAAGTGTACGTCAAGGCGGTGGTTACCCCCGAGTCTCTGCACCCCTCCAACCCGGTGGAGGATCTCCAGTTGTCCCGTGAATCTTTTGGGGTGCTTTTCGATATTAACAAATGGAGAGAGACTTTCCTGTGTCTTGTTCCCGGTACTTCACTCACTTCATCAGTTGCTGAGGATGGTTAGATGGGAGGAAGCATCCTAGTCACCAATATGGTGAGACCAGTTTCGTTCCCTCTAGTGGACAGAAGAGGTAATCTTCTTGAAGAGAAGGATTGGCCTCCAAATTCTCTGCAGAAAATCCTTGCAGGTTTGAAGAAGAGGGGGCGTAAAGAGGGGGGTACTGTAACATCCCTGGCGGCATCCTGGCATGGCTTACCATGCAAGACCCCCATCTTACCAATCAATCCAGGCTGCACACTTTGCTCCAGTACCTGCTGTTTCTCTTGTCTGATTGCTTAGGGCGGCGGCGCGGCTACTGCATGATTCTTATAGTTACTTTGTGCGCACTCCTAATGCCTCCCCAGCCTATTGCTGTGAGTCACTGGATACTTAACCCCCCTCCACCCAGTAAGAGGTGCCTGAGCAACACTTTCATGCATTGCGTTCTGTGCAACTGTGTTGCCATGTTCTGTCATGTATCTTGTCTGTTTCCGCCCCTGGGGGCTGTATACCCAGGCCTGTTACCTGTATCTGTGAGTTCTAGTCTGTCTCCACCACCCTGGGGGCTGAGTTCCCAGGCTCATTCCTGTATCTTATTCCTGGTTCAGTTCCTGTCTGAACTGTGTCCTATCCCATTACCTGTTTCTCTCTATGTCCGAACCTTCCCTTTACCTGCAGTGTCTGAACCTGCACCTAACTCCAACTCGTTGTCTCTGAACTTCTGTTTGTGAGTTTTGTGTACACTTGCTACTTTATTGTAAATACCTTGTGTGTATCTGGTTCTGCTTGTTCACCGCACCTGCGGTTTTGCTCTGCCCTGCTTGTTCACCGCACCTTCGATTTTGCTCTGCTCTGCTTGTTCACCGCACCTACGGTTTCACTCTGCTCTGCTTGTTCACCGCACCTGCAGTTTCCCTCCGCTCTGATTGTCCCACGCACCGGCGGTTTCGCTCTGCTCCGCTCTGCTTGTTCACCGCACCTATGGTTTCGCTCTGCTCAGTTTGTTCACCGCACCTGCGGTTTCGCTCTGCTCAGCTTGTTCACCGCACCTGCGGGTTTTGCTCTGCTCTGCTTGTTTACCGTACCTGCGGGTTTTGCTCTGCTCTGCTTGTCTACCGCACCTGCCTGTTTTGCTCTGCTCTGCTTGTTTACCGCACCTGCGGCTCCGTTCCTGTGTCCCAGTCTGTACTGGTCCCTATCCTGCCTGCGTTCCTATGTGCTTGTACCCGCCTTTCTGCATGCCAGCCATGCCTGCCAGTGCCTACCTGTCTGCATGCCAGCCGTGCCTGCCAGTGTCCACCTGTCTGCATACCAGCCGTGCCTGCCAATACCCACCTGTCTGTATGCCAGCCTAACCTGCCTGTTCCTGCATTCCCTGGTGTGGGTCAACAGCTGTGACCGGGGTCTGACCTGGAGTAACACCTGGTCCCCCTGCTCGGTTCCTCCCTGGTTCACGGAGTCGACTGAGCCGACCTTGCGACCTTGGTCGCTCCGAGTTGAAACTTAGTTACGCCCCTCAAGGCACTCCTCGGTTCATGGTCCAGTGGGATCACTAATCATGCTCATGACAGTCAGTCCGGGCATGTGCATAGCAGGCGGACTGGTATGGATTTTTTGTTTTTATAAATTGGTGAAAGAAGTAAATTATTGAGTTTTTTTTCACATGAAGAATTTTTTTCTGTGTTTTTTCTCTTTTTACTTACTGGATTAATAATGGGGGTATATGATAGCTGCACAAACATCAGGTGACACCCGGTTTGTTTTAACAAGTTGAACTTTGCTGGACAATTCAAGTATATCAATCTTTAATATGTGGTATTGGGCACAGCACTCTCCAGTTCTTGTTCCATCAACACAAAACATTTCAAGCATTTGCTTTCATTCAGCTCGGACTATCCCTATGCTTGTTCCTCCTGTCAGCCCCAGTGATTTCTCATCCGGCACCACAGCACTCCAGAGTTTCATTACGTTTCCTTCACATGGTTCCCCGTCTGGCTTTCTCTGTATCGAAGGGATTAAGGCACACTCCTCAGTGCCTAGTTCGGGCCAAAGGCCCCGGACTTTACAGGAATATCCGCAGGAAATTTGGTACAACCTCATGCTGCTATAGCGATTTATACCCCACGTGCCTCCAGCCCACTGCAGCTTGAACTTGATCTTGACATGAACTTAACACTTACTCTAACTCACTAAACCAAGAAATGATTCCCCTTACTTGACCTTGACCCCGGGTTCGTCCCAAACATTTAACTGTATCCTGCAACACTATTCCTATATCTTATATACTAATACGCCATCCACTGCGTATCTGTTATAATTTTCCTATCAATCACTATCTAAGTACAAGCCTATATTCATTACATTCCCTACCACTGAGCTGAGTGTACAAGAGTTACCTTAGGTGTTACCTTGCAGTACCCACACAGCAGCATCAGTATTACGACAATGTACATTAATTACGTTACACTCTAATTATTTTACAATAAAACGCAATGAAATTGCATGTCAATATTCACACTACACAAATTGTTGTCTTCAGGGGCAGGTATACGGCAGTCTGTCACACCATTACATACCTCCCCTCTTTAAACAAGGTCTTCCTCAAAACCTGCAAGACAACAATGCATACCTAAAATGCATAAAATACACTTTCGCATTAAATTCACATAAAATGTAACGCTCCTTCCAGCCAAGGTCAAAAAGTGACTTTCTGATCGTCAACCTTGACCTCGGTCCCACTAGGTTGGGACCCTGAAACACAAAGTCTGAGTTCTTTTAAAAATACCGGACATTTGGCCCATACAAAAAAAACCTTACTCAACCCTGTAAAAAAAGAAATAAAAAAGTATGCCAGAATTGCTGCTTTTTGGTTATTGTCCCTCTGGAAAAATGGAATAAAAAGCTATTTAAAAAATACACATTCCAAAATTAACAAAACTTCCTCTTTGAGCTCTGTTGTGACAGACAGCAGTTTACAATCACATATTGGGACCAACATATAAAGTAAAAAAATGATTTTTTCATTATTCCAATTGTTATTAATTCTATAGTACACCTGTAGGTTCAATATGCTCACTATACCCCTTACTATATATCTTGAGGAGTATAGTATCCAACCTTGGGTCAACTTCAAGCATTTCAAATGTTTCGGCACCTCAAAGCCTCCACAAACCTAAACTAGTGCCTGGAAATATCTCAATGAACGGTATCCCTTAATTTCTGATCCCTTTTTTTAAAGTCAGCTGTAATGTATAGCTACATAGGATATTTTTCTAAAAACTGTAGGACCGAAGAAACATATTGAGTCGTATGTTTGTTTTTCTGCTGTGTTAAAAAAAACAATGATTGAATATCTTAAAAAATGAAACTTTTTACAATTTCATCTCTTTGCTTTGAAAATTTTAATGAGTTGATTTCCTAAATGTTGTTTTAAATACATTTAGGGTTGTCATTTTTTTAAAACTTACAAGTGTAGAATTTCCACAAAGCTACAATAGGTGTTATACTTATGAGCCTTATATATTTTATTTTATTATGTAATCTTTTTTTCATGGAGAGGTAACCTAAGCTACTGTCAGTCTTCAGAGCCAGATCTTTCTGTTTGTTCTTGTTAACTTATATTCATGTAAAACACAACCTAGAATCTCCCTTTAGAAAGCCTGATAACTTGACAAAAACATTTGAACCATACTGAAAAGAATGTTGTGTAGGTACATAATGGGTACAAAACAGAACTGTTCAGTCCTTTTATTAGTTAAATGTTCTTCATTATGTGACCTTTGAAATGTATATAAAGGACACTAACCGCTTGTATTTGTTTGTACTGAGGGCTAATCCATGTTACATCTTGTGTAACACATTGGTGAAGGTAAAATGTTAAGTGAGACATTTTAGTTGTGCTCAAATAGTGAAATTTAGATTATGTACTATTTCAGATAATGTATTTTTAAAAATATAGTTTATAACTGATTTTTATAGTACAGAATATTGTAATATATAGATGGATAACTCATTTTTCTTTTTATTCTGCTTAAAATTCTCAAATGGGAATTGTTTTTTTAATGGAGAGGACTGAGAATAAAATGATATTATTCAACTGGTAACTATTTGATCACCTTTTAAATACATTAAATGTGTAATTTTAATTATAAAATATCCACACCTGAATACATAAAAACTTATTTTTTTTGGTATGCTCTTACTGAAATTTTCTTAAAATTATTTTGTTGCAGAACTGCTCCAAAATCCGCAACCAAGAAAATCAAAGAGTATTTGAAGTAGTTTTGGATGTGGATTCTAGAGTGGATCTGCTTAAACATCCACATAAAAACCTCCTGTGAAAATACCTATAGTCAGTGATGCCATTGAAACATTGCTCAAATTTATGCAACAAAATTGGAGCTTTTGTCATAGAAAATAAAGAACTGACCTCTAACTTGCTGAAGCAGATTCTGTATATACTTTAACCATTGAGATATGGAGCCTAAAATTAGTGCTAAACCCATAATGAAACTCAGGTAAAAGTGGATTTCTTACACAGATTTCCCTTCAGATCTGGGTTGGATTTCATTTTCTCTTCATCTGGTTATATGACTGTAGCTGTAGATTACAGTACCTGTTTCATGACACAACTTCAAAGATAAAAATTGAAATTTTATAAATATAGTAGCTTTAATTTTGATACAATACTGGTATTGCACTCTACAACAGTGGTTGACAAAATAGCTAAAATAATAGTGTCTCAGAGATAACAGAACATTAAATAATTTGTCTTTTTTTGTAGATGCAAATAATTTTGTATGAAGGGAAACATTTTCAAGGTGACTTCTATGAATGTGGAAAAGATTGTCCTAATTTGAAATTATATATCAGTCAATGCAACTCTGTACGTGTCATAAAAGGATGTTGGATGATATATGAACGCACCAATTTTAAAGGGTATCAGTATTTTCTAACACGAGGAGAGTATTCAAATTTTCATGATTGGATGGGATTTAATAATTCCATCAGATCTTGTATGGCTATTCCACAAGTAAGTGTCTTTTTTTTTCTGATATTTCTTTCACATAAGAGTGAAGTGATGAAACCCCTCAGTAACAATTAGTTATTCTCGGTACTTTATAGTTTACAAAAGGAGCATGAAAATTGAAGTATAATAACTTATTCTCTCATGCCTAGCATTCAAATTTCTGCATAGAAAAACAAATAGATGTTTTTAATAGGATATAGGCTCTGTAAATAAAAGTGCAAATTCAATTTAAATCCTTTGAAGACAATATTACATCTTGTGAAGACTCAATTCCTCCACTATCTTCTTCAAGTCTTCTATAGGATACAGGTCCTCAATTACCTCCACCTCATTTTTCTTGGAATGGTCAGTGGAAGTACTGTCCCTACCTTTCCTCTTCCTTTGTATGGTAACTTCAGAGACAACAGGGTGATAATTCTCCAGGGAAAAGACTACAACAGTGGTTGGAGTGACGGTTAGCACCGCTGTAAGAGAAAAGGGAGGCTGGGTATAGCATGGAGCCAGTGACTAAGTAAGGCAAATATAGAGAAGTTAAAGTTGATAGCCTTAGTGAGGGTGGTGGGTGGTCTTGAGACTCAGAGTGGAAAAAGCCTGAGCGCACAAACAAGGCTAGAGACAAAGGCTGGGGAATAGGTTGCAGCAGGAGAGAAAGATGTTCACTTACTCTCATTCTTGTTGTCCGCTGGCGCTAGTGCAGGCTTTGCACCTGGCAGCCACTGATGCATATGCTTTAACTCTCTGTGAAATGTCCTTGTAGATGTGGGAAGCCTGCTAATAGAGGTTGGAAGTAATCTTTCTAGAACGTTCTTAGATTTGTTTCTTGCCGCACAACAAATCCTGAAGGGGAACTCTTTACCGTTGTTAATATTATGCTCCTTTTTGTGGCATTTCCTGCAGATCTGCATCATGTCTTGGTAATAAATAAGTCCTGATGAGTTTTCCAAAGAAAATGTTTAGGCCAGGTGTTGAAGTCTAGCTTCTGATAACAGATCCTGGTGTAAGCGGACTATGGCAAACCACTTGCTAGTCCAAAAGCCGTTGCCATTTAAGATGTGGGTAGAAATGTTCATTATAGTGTTACACTGTTTTAGGAAAATGGTGATATTTTTGCCCAGGATGCATGGTTTCCACATGGACACTGTAACCATCATCTCTTTCCGCTGTATACAGCAGTTAACCACAAAGAAAAGAATGAGTCCTAGTTTACTTCTTTCACTACTTCTTAGTATCACTTCCATTAGACATACATGTAATGTAAAACATACCAGCTATAAATTACTGGATGCTCAGCATTTCAGCCTTGAAAAATTCTTGTTTCAGGAGTATCTTCTGACCCAACACATTGGGACTCATGTCCTGCATTCTTTTAGTCAACCTCCTTCAGCTTGAGGACAACTGTCGGCCTCATTGATGGTTCCAATGACGGGAAGATCTGGACAGAGTAGAGCCCTGGAGAGTGTCTTGAAAGGTTCTGTTTTGATCTTGTACTACTCCATGTAGGGTCTTTTTGGAGTCATTGTGTTTTTCTTGAAGTACAGGAAGATCTTTAGCTAACATCTTTGTAATGAAAATCCTCTATGAAGCTTTGCGGTGTTGGGAAGTATTTCGAAAGTTTCTTCATGGGGACAAGCTGCAGAAATAAAACAATGTAGAAATGTTATTAGAGATTGGTTGGTCTTTATCCAATAATGGGTGGAATGGATTTGAATGCCTGTATCAAATAGCAGCACTGTACTGAAGCTGAATCAATGACTTTTAAGGGTTAAATATAAGCGGTGCCAAAATTACCTGTGCTGACAAGCCAGGGTAGACAAAGCAACTTTCCTCACCCTGCGAGAACCGTCGCTAATGATTATATTATCTCAACTGCCAGACAACTATCTCTAGATTGCACTGTTTCAGAATTTTTCATTGGTACAAAGTATGATACTGGTTTGTTAGATAAGATGTTTGGATGCAATTATTGGAAGGGTCTGGTACTCCTTGATGGGATATTGCATAAATTACTTATATGAGGTGTCTTTTAGATAATTATTTATACAAATAGTTATGCAAATTAGCTATTTTCTTAAAAGAAGAAAGCAGTCTAATGTCACATATAAGTTGCTAAATTAAAAACTCTTGATAAATGACTAGAAATAGCCAAATAAATGCAAGTCAATACTGTAGCTTGCCTGCCATAATTCTCAGTTGACATTTAATTTTCAATGTTTTTTTAACTTCATTCTTTCATTATAGTATAGCGGATCTTACAGACTGAGACTCTATGAAAGAAATAATTTTGGGGGCAAAATGCTGGAAGCAATGGACGATTGTCCTTCAGTTTCTGATTGTTTTGACCATCATGACATCCAGTCCTGCAATGTATTTGATGGCTACTGGATTTTCTATGAGCTTCCACATTACAAGGGTCGTCAATATTGTCTAAGACCAGGAGAGTACAGAAGATTTACCGATTGGGGTGCTCCGAATGCTAGGGTTGGATCCTTCAAGCAAATAACTGAATTTTCTTAATTCAATAAAATAGTTTTCAAATACATCTTCTTTCTTTATTTGTGGCACACTTTGTATTGCAATTTTTCAAAATTATTTCAGTTTAACCTCGTATAATAACATCTGTGATCACGAATCAAGGGAAACACTGAAGAGAATGTATATCTTATTCAAATTTCTAAGGACAAGAGAGAGGCTGAAAAAATAGCAGCACTCATCACTGGTAACTTAAAATGGCATCTTTATTGAGTGAACATACACAATGTAGACCTAAGACCTAATTCTGGATTACTTCAAACATTGTTCACTATTGAGTTTAATTGTCATGTTAATTTCTGCAGATCAATTTGATAGTAACCATTTTAAGTTTTTCTGATGTATTTTATTACTTTTACACACACACAAAAAAAATAGTTTTTTTTTTGGAGGGGGGGGGGTAAATAGGAGTTTATGTTCTTCACGAGCCATAACTTTTTCGTTTTCCATATAAGGATTTTTATGAGGGTTTTTTTTTTGTAGGACATACTTTTTTTTTTCATTGATGCAGTTTCTGTGTGCATCTGACTTGATCACTTTTTATGTCATTTTTTTGCGAGGCTATATGAGGAAAAGACAATCATTTTTTTTACATTTTGCTACTTTTGCACAAGAAAATAACTTAATGAAAACAGTTTTTCTTCATATTCTAAGAGCCATAACTTTTTTTTTTTTCAGAGTCATAGAATTTAATTTTTAAGACAAGTAGAACTCTATGATCTCTTTTTATTTCATTTTTTTGTGATGTTTTTAAGGTACCTTTATATTTTTCCAGATAAACCCATTTTTTTAGTCAGAAAAATGGCATTTTGGAGGATAGTGATTTTATTTTTCTTTCTTTTTACAATACTTGTTAGTACCCCAAAGTGACTCGAACATGTAATCCTATGATTGTACAGGTAATACACTAATCTACTTACTGTATATAGTACAATGTAAAACAATATCCTGTCAGTGTTAGCCTCTACCTGCATTTGATTGGCTGTGGTGTATGGCGCACCCAAAGGCCTTTGCTAGAGCAACCCATCAGCCCCCCACAATCACACTGAGAGGCCTGCTGGTGGGCTTAAAGAAGGTGCAATCTCCTGTCAAAATCTATATATGTTGCTGTCTCCATTGACAGCAGCATATGAGTGATTAAACTTCTAGAATCAGTGAGAATGCTGATCCTCGCAGTTACAGAACAGCGGTGTATATCAGTCAGGCTCTTGCAGCTGATTGCATCAGTACAAAAGCTGCATTGCACGGTCAATCTGACACATACAGTATATTCGTAATGAAGCATGAAGTAACGTGCCTATGACAGATACAGTACCTTGAAAAAGTGTTCATACTCTGTGAACTTTTCTACATTCTTTCACATTACACCCACAAACCTAAATATTTTAATTTTTTGCGATATACCGACACAAAGTAGCAAGTATTTGGGAAGTGTAAAGGAAATGATACATGATTTTCCAAATATTATAAAAATATAAATCTGAAAATTGTGATGTGCATTTATATTCAGCCCCCCCTGAGTCAATATTTTGCAGGACCACCTTTCGCTGCAATTACTGCTGCAAGTATTTTGGGGTATGTCTCTACCAACATTGCACATCTAGAGGCTGAAATTTTTGCTCATTCTTCTTCGCAAACTTCTTTGTAAATGTTTTTCCCAGCAATATGCGCTCCTGAAGGATGATGATGGAACTTGATATTCGCATTCAAAGATAATTTTTATTTCAAACTAAAATACTTTTATTTCAAACTAAAATACTAAACTAAATTAGTTTGAAATAAAAATTATCTTTGAATCCGAATATCAGTTTCCATCATCATTCTTCAGGAGCGCATATGGCTGGGAAAAACATTTACAAAGTGGTATCGCCCATGAAAGCACTGTCCAGTGCTCTTATCAGCTCCCAAATTTTTGCAGAAAACTGAATGGAAAGAGGAATGGAGTGATCCACTGATTGGATCTACATGCAGAACCTCAAGACACCAAATAGGTGAGTGGATTTATACTGAGTATATACCCTTGGAATCCAACTACTACACTTAGAAGCCAGACACAGTGCACCACACCTATCTGTGTGACTGGCATCCTATATAAGCTGCATTTATGTGCATTGTTAATACTACACAGCCACTCACATATCTGCCAATTCATGGAGGGGGTGGCTATTGCAACAGTATTTTTCACCTGTGTAGCACCTGCCTTTATCATGGGGGTCTGCCGCATCCTGCCTGTGCTTTGGTAATCTGACCTGGTGTTGGTAAGGCTGTTTTTTTCTGTGATGTTTTAGTGAATTTTTGTTCTTTTCTGTGAGCTGTTTTTAAACACATGAATATGCTTGCATCTAAAGCATTCAATTGTGGCTTTGGCAGCATGTTTAGGGTTGTTGTCATACTGAAAGGTGAGCCTATGCCCCAGTCTCAAGTCTTTTGCAGATTCTAATAGGTTTTCCTCTAGGATTTCCCTGCATTTAGCTCCATGTACTTTCCTATAAACTCTGACCAGTTTCCTTGTCCCTGCTGACGAAAAGCCTCCAAACAACATGATGCTGCCACCACCATGTTTGATGATGGAGATGGTGTTTTCAGGATGATGTGCAATGTTAGTTTTCTGCTACACATAGAACTTTGCATTTAGCCCAAAAAGTTCTACTTTGGTCTCATCTGAGCAGAGCACCTTCTTCCACATGCTAGCTGTGTCCCCTAAAAAATAAACATCACCACTTTTGCTTGAGCTAAATTGAGAGTGCAGTGAATAATTCCTTGACTGTTAAAGAGTAGTTAGTATACAACTGTCATCATATACAGTACAGACCAAAAGTTTGGACACACCTTCTCATTTAAAGATTTTTCTGTATTTTCATGACTATGAAAATTGTACATTCACACTGAAGGCATCAAAACTATGAATTAACACATGTGGAATTATATACTTAACAAAAAAGTGAGAAACAACTGAAAATATGTCTTATATTCTAGTTTCTTCAAAGTAGCCACCTTTCGCTTTGATGACTGCTTTGCACACTCTTGGCATTCTCTTGATGAGCTTCAAGAGGTAGTCACCGGAAATGGTTTTCGCTTCACAGGTGTGCCCTGTCAGGTTTAATAAGTGGGATTTCTTGCCCTATAAATGGGATTGGGACCATCAGTTGTGTTGTGCAGAAGTCAGGTGGATACACAGCTGATAGTCCTACTGAATAGACTGTTAGAATTTGTATTATGGCAAGAAAAAAGCAGCTAAGTTAAGAAAAACGAGTGGCCATCATTACTTTAAGAAATGAAGGTCAGTCAGTGTGAAAAATTGGGAAGACTTTGAAAGTGTCCCCAAGTGCAGTTGCAAAAACCATCAAGCACTACAAAGAAACTGGCTCAAATGAGGACCGCCCCAGGAAAGGAAGACCGAGAGTCACCTCTGCTTTAGACCAGTGGAAATCTGTGCTTTGGTCTGATGAGTCCAAATTTGAGATCTTTGGTTCCAAACACCGTGTCTCTGTGCGACGCAGAAAAGGTGAATGGATTGACTCTACATGCCTGGTTCCCACCGTGAAGCATGGAGGAGGAGGTGTGATAGTGTGGGGGTGATTTGCTGGTGACACTGTTGGTGACATTATTCAAAATTGAAGGCATATTGAACCAGCATGGCAACCACAACATCTTGCAGCGGCATGCTATTCCATCCGGTTTGCGTTTAGCTGGACCATCATTTATTTTTCAACAGGACAATAACCCCAAACACACTTCCATACTGTGTAAGGGCTATGTCACCAAGAAGGAGAGTGATGGGGTGCTACGCCAGATGACCTGGCCTCCACAGTCACCAGACCTGAACCCAATCGAGATGGTTTGGGCTGAGCTGGACCGCAGAGTGAAGGCAAAAGGGCCAACAAGTGCTAAGCATCTCTGGGAACGCCTTCAAGATTGTTGAAACACCATTTCTGGTGACTACCTCTTGAAGCTCATCAAGAGAATGCCAAGAGTGTGCAAAGCAGTCTTCAAAGCAAAAGGTGGCTACTTTGAAGAACCTAGAATATAAGACATATTTTCAGTTGTTTCTCAGTTTTTTGTTAAGTATATAATTCCACATGTGTTAATTCATAGTTTTGATGCCTTCAGTATGAATGTACAATTTTCAGAGTCATGAAAATACAGAAAAATCTTTAAATGAGAAGGTGTGTCCAAACTTTTGGTCTGTACTGTACATTGATTATGATTAACCCCATGTAAAGTTTAGCTGTTCTATTAGGAATTTATTCACATTTTCTTAGTTGCCTTTTAAAACTAAAGCCAAGGTCTATAAACAGTTTACAACACAGCAAATATATCTCATTGTTAAAAGTTGCCAGTCAGGAGAAGGATACAAAATTGTTTCGAAAGGCTTTAGATATACCATGGAAAACTGTAAAAATAGTCATTAAGAAGTGGCTTAAATTTGGCACAGCAGTGACGCTGCCTAGAACTGGATGTCCCTCAAAAATTGATGAAAAGACAAGAAAAAAATGTTTCCAGGAAGCTGCCAAAAGACTTTCAGCAAGATTAAAGAATTGAGAGGGCTTTCTGGCAAGTATTGGTGATCTCACCCGGAAGAAGGCTCTGGCGCCAAAACGCACGGAGGGGATCCTGGCATCATATTATTTGCTCTGGTAAAACAATCTACTTTGGCTTACTATGTACTTATGTGTATCCTGTGGGTAGTGTTTATCTACTTCATGCCCTTGTTGGGAGTTTGTCCTTATATAGGTCACTAATAGAGATGAGCGTTGTTCTACTCGAACTGTTCGCCAATCTCAAATTCGAGCTGTTTTGGGCGGTGTTCGAGCCGGTCGGCGAACACGAACAATTTGAGAAAAATTCGGCTGTTCGAGGTTATGTTCGATAACTGTTCGTGCACCAAAATCATAACTGGATTTTTTCTCAGTAATGATGAAAATTAATGTTAATACGCAGTTTGAGTGTACAGCGGGGCGGGGGGAGGGGCAGGGGATGGATCTCTGCAGGAACAATGAAGATCTCCATTTTTTTTTCTCTTTCCCGCATTTGCAGTGGGGAGGTGCAATCTGTCAGCCTATCAGCAGCGCACACACGGAGCGAAGTGCTTTTTTTCACACAAGCAAGGGCATGTATGATTGGCAGTGTATGTCACATGTCCTTGCCCTATAAGACCAAGCCATTTTCCCCGTCGCCACCATTTTCTCACTGCTGCAGCTGCGTGTTAGACGGCACCGCTGTTGCTGTGTGCGCTATACCTTGTTAATTTCAAGCCAATTTTCGCACAAATATACAGATAGCTTGGGAGTAGGGAATAGTTGTGATTGCAGTCCTTTTAAGGACTAGGTTACAGCATTTCCTACGACTTTTATCAGGCAGGTCTGTGCTCTTAAATAGATAGATTGTGGGAGTAAAGACTAATTGTAATTGGAGTCCTTTTCAGGACTAGGTTACATCAGTTCCTATCAGTTTTTGCCAGGCAGGTCTGTGCCAGTGCTGTGCAAGTTTTTTTCACAGCATTTGGCTGAATCTAGCAAAGCTAATCCTTTTTGGCCTATTGCAGAGTGTGTTAGTCAGTGGAGTAGCCTATCTGTGTTGCAAGATATACCACCTGTGTATAGAATACCAATTTTTTTACTGCACCTAGTGAAGTAAAATCTTTTGGGCATAGCATCATTCTATTAGTCCATCTATACTGACCTCCATCAGGTTGCAAACTGAATATAATTTTTTTCTGCATCTAGCTCTGAAAAAATATTTGGGCTTCTAGCGGTGTGTGGGACTTGGTCTATTAGTCCATCTATACTGACCTCCATCAGGTTGCAAATTAAAAATAATTTTTTTCTGCATCTAGCTCTGAAAAAATATTTGGGCTTCTAGCAGTGTGTGGGACTTGGTCTATTAGTCCATCTATACTGACCTCCATCAGGTTGCAAATTAAAAATAATTTTTTTCTTCATTTATCTCTGAAAAAATATTTGGGCTTCTAGCAGCGTGTGGGACTTGTTCTATTAGTCCATCTATACTGACCTCCATCAGGTTGCAAATTAAAAATATTTTTTTTCTGCATCTAGCTCTGAAAAAATATTTGGGCTTCTAGCAGTGTGTGGGACTTGGTCTATTAGTCCATCTATACTGACCTCCATCAGGTTGCAAATTAAAAATAATTTTTTTCTGCATCTAGCTCTGAAAAAATATTTGGGCTTCTAGCAGTGTGTGGGACTTGGTCTATTAGTCCATCTATACTGACCTCCATCAGGTTGCAAATTAAAAATAATTTTTTTCTTCTTTTATCTCTGAAAAAATATTTGGGCTTCTAGCAGCGTGTGGGACTTGTTCTATTAGTCCATCTATACTGACCTCCATCAGGTTGCAAATTAAAAATAATTTTTTTCTGCATCTAGCTCTGAAAAAATATTTGGGCTTCTAGCAGTGTGTGGGACTTGGTCTATTAGTCCATCTATACTGACCTCCATCAGGTTGCAAATTAAAAATAATTTTTTTCTTCATTTAGCTCTGAAAAAATATTTGGGCTTCTAGCAGTGTGTGGGACTTGTTCTATTAGTCCTTCTATACTGACGTCCAGCAGGTTGCAAATTGAATATAATTTTTTTCTGCATCTAGCTCTGAAAAAATATTTGGGCTTCTAGCGGTGTGTGGGACTTGGTCTATTAGTCCATCTATACTGACCTCCATCAGGTTGCAAATTAAAAATAATTTTTTTCTGCATCTAGCTCGGAAAAAATATTTGGGCTTCTAGCAGTGTGTGGGACTTGGTCTATTAGTCCATCTATACTGACCTCCATCAGGTTGCAAATTGAATAAAAAAATTTTCTGCATCTAGCTCTGAAAAAATATTTGGGCTTCTAGCGGTGTGTGGGACTTGGTCTATTAGTCCATCTATACTGACCTCCATCAGGTTGCAAATTAAAAATAATTTTTTTCTGCATCTAGCTCTGAAAAAATATTTGGGCTTCTAGCAGTGTGTGGGACTTGGTCTATTAGTCCATCTATACTGACCTCCATCAGGTTGCAAATTAAAAATAATTTTTTTCTTCATTTAGCTCTGAAAAAATATTTGGGCTTCTAGCAGTGTGTGGGACTTGTTCTATTAGTCCTTCTATACTGATGTCCAGCAGGTTGCAAATTGAATATAATTTTTTTCTGCATCTAGCTCTGAAAAAATATTTGGGCTTCTAGCGGTGTGTGGGACTTGGTCTATTAGTCCATCTATACTGACCTCCATCAGGTTGAAAATTAAAAATAATTTTTTTCTGCATCTAGCTCTGAAAAAATATTTGGGCTTCTAGCAGTGTGTGGGACTTGGTCTATTAGTCCATCTATACTGACCTCCATCAGGTTGCAAATTAAAAATAATTTTTTTCTGCATCTAGCTCTGAAAAAATATTTGGGCTTCTAGCAGTGTGTGGGACTTGGTCTATTAGTCCATCTATACTGACCTCCATCAGGTTGCAAATTGAATAAAAAAATTTTCTGCATCTAGCTCTGAAAAAATATTTGGGCTTCTAGCGGTGTGTGGGACTTGGTCTATTAGTCCATCTATACTGACCTCCATCAGGTTGCAAATTAAAAATAATTTTTTTCTGCATCTAGCTCTGAAAAAATATTTGGGCTTCTAGCGGTGTGTGGGACTTGGTCTATTAGTCCATCTATACTGACCTCCATCAGGTTGCAAATTAAAAATAATTTTTTTCTGCATCTAACCCAGCCAATAGTTTTGGCCTAATACCACAGTTTGGCCACTCAGCTCTGCTCGGTTACCATCCATTGTTTTTTTGTGCAAACAACTCCAGAGTTGTGAATTAGTTAACCACCAAAATGAGTGGAAAAAGGCCTGCTGCTGGTGGAAAGGGGAATAGGCGTGTTGGGAAGGGGAAAAAAGGTTGTGTCCGTGGGGTAGGTGCAGAAGAAAGACCATCTTCCAGCCAAACTAAAATGTCTACTTCTTTTAGCGGACAATGTGATAAGATCCCTTTCTTACGGCCACGCCAATCGCTACAAATTCCAGATGAGGCACAAAAACAGCAGGTGCTTCAACGGATATCAAGTGCTCCTTTAAGTGGGCTCTCCTCCACATCAACTTCAACATCACAAATACTCCAGTCCTCAAAGGTGTCACCCAAATCGCACTTGCTTCCTCACAGCTATCAAATCTCCAGCTGCCCGTCTGAGTATGAGGTAGAACAGATGGTTGAGTCTGCAGAGCTGTTTACTCATACTATAGCCTGGGAATCAGAGGTCGACTCCAGCGCTTCTGTGAATCCAGACGAGGAAATGATCTGCACTGATGCCCAGAATCTTTATGAGTCGGATCCAGGACCAGACGCAGAAGGTTCTGACCATAATGTAGACCCTCATTCCCAAACTGTAACTCCTGTTGGTGGAGACAATGAGGAAGACGATGATAAGACTCAAATACC
This sequence comes from Phyllobates terribilis, assembly GCF_046119375.1. Classification (NCBI taxonomy): domain Eukaryota; kingdom Metazoa; phylum Chordata; class Amphibia; order Anura; family Dendrobatidae; genus Phyllobates; species Phyllobates terribilis. Next base: position 22,804,927 of record NW_027362769.1, read on the forward strand.
TGATTGGAGCGACAACTTTAGTTTTTTGTCAGGGCAGGAACAGGTTGGCTCTGAGGACGACGGGTGTGATAACGCACAGGGTGATGATGATGAGGTCGGAGATCCCACTTACTGTCAACCCACAGTCAGCCAAGAGATGAGGTCAGCAGAGGAGGTGGAGGAAGATGCTAGTGACGACGAGGTCAGGTTGCGCCTTCCTGGACAGAGACGTAGTACTGGAAGCACGTCAACAACTGCATCCTCAAACACAACTCTGCCTCTCACCACAAGTCGTGGTGGCTCTTCAGGTCGCATGGGTGCTAAGCCTTGCATAGCCTGGGCATTTTTTCAGATCGATAAAGATGACCCAACTCGTGTTATCTGTAACATTTGTCAGCAAAAGCTAAGTAGAGGCCAAAAAATACATAGTTTGAGTACTTCATGCATGAACCGGCACATGGACATGAAGCATAAGTTGCAGTGGGAAGCTCAGTGTGCTACAATGCGGTCTAGCCGGCCGGGCCAACCACCGTCTGCCATATCTTGTGCATCCGCGGCCTCTTCATCCTCTGTGACTGGGGGGACAGCAGTCACACCTGTTTTGGGGCGCAGACCTGCCACCTCTTTACCCGCAACAGCCAGCGTGATTGGCAGGTCATCATTTTCTTTGGAGGTGGTAACACCAGCTGGTCTTGAGCGCTGTCTGACATCGATAGCACCACCTTTGGATCAAGGCAACCTAACATGTCCGCCTGCATCTTCCTCACAGACCGGCAGTTTGCCGGGGACACCCTTATCAACCCCGTCTAAGCACAATAGCCAGCCCTCGGTCCCTCAGATGTGGACAAGTAAAAGACCATTTCCTCCTAGCCATGAGAAAGCTAAGAGGTTGAATTTCACCATCTGCAAGCTCTTGGCTACAGAAATGCTGCCTTTCCACCTGGTGGACACAGAGGATTTTCGAGACCTTATGTCCGTCGCAGTGCCCCAGTACCAGATGCCCAGTCGGCACTACTTCTCAAAGAAAGGTGTGCCTGCGCTTCACCAGCATGTCGCACACAACATCACCGCTTCTTTGAGAAACTCTGTGTGTGACAGGGTGCATTTCACCACAGACACTTGGACGAGTAGGCATGGACAGGGGCGTTACATGTCGCTGACTGGGCACTGGGTAACTATGGTGACAGCAGGACAAGGGGCTGCTGTCCAAGTCTTGCCGTCCCCACGAGTTGTGCGTCAATCCTCTTTATGTCATTTTTCCTCCACTGCTTCTGCCTCCTCAACCTCCTCTCGGTCTTCCACCTGCACCCAAAGCCTGTCTGGTCATGCCACAAGCTTTCTAACTGCGCAGAAGGGATCCTGCACACCTCCTTACTATGCTAGCAGTAGGGCTCAACGTCATCAGGCGGTTTTTACATTGAAATGTCTGGGAAATGTGAGTCACACAGCTGAGGAGTTGTGGTCAGCTCTGGAGAACCAATTTCATGAATGGTTGTCTCCACTGGACCTGAAACCAGGGAAGGCCGTGTGCGACAATGCTGCAAACCTGGGTGCGGCCCTTCGCCGGGGCAATGTCACACACGTGCCTTGTATGGCTCACGTGTTGAACCTGGTTGTCCAGCAATTTTTAGCCCACTATCCCAGACTAGATGGCCTTCTGCAGAGGGCACGGTCGCTGTGTGCTCACTTCCGCCGTTCGCATCCCGCAGCTCAGCGACTTACATCTCTACAGAAGTCGTTGGGCCTGCCACTTCACCGGCTAAAATGCGATGTGCCTACCCGGTGGAATTCAACTCTGCACATGTTGCAGCGACTGTGGCAGCACCGACAAGCCCTGGTGCAATACGTTCTGACGTATAGCCTGGGCCAACGAGATTCAGAGGTGGGGCAAATCACGCTGGAGGAGTGGTCTCAGATCAGGGACCTATGCACCCTTCTGCACAGTTTTGAAATGGCGACGAAGATGTTTAGTGCTGACGATGCCATTATCAGCATGACTATTCCGGTGATTTACATGCTGGAGCACATGATAAACAGAATTCGGAGTCAGGTGGTGGCACAAGAGGAGGTGGAGGAAGTAGAGGAGGAGGAGTTGTATGCGGAAGGGCTAACATCTGCAAGGTCCAGACGGTCGGCAGCACCAAGGCGGCAGGCATGTGAGGGTGGGGGAGATGGTTTAACCAGGGCGCATGGTAGCAGCCAAACTAGTGAGGAAGGTGCAGGAGCCCAGGAAGAAGTGGAGGACGAACTGATGGAAGACTCATCAGATGAGGGAGACCTTGATCACATTTCTGTTGTGCGAGGTTGGGGGGAGAGGACAGAGGAAGGAAGCATGATTGTTACCTCGCCACCAACACAACAGGGACTTGGTGCTCCTGGATGCGCAACACACATGAGTGCCTTCTTGCTGCACTACCTGCAACATGACCCTCGAATTGTGAGAATTAGAAATAATCCTGACTACTGGGTTGCCACACTGTTAGATCCCCGGTACAAAAGTAAATTTGCAGAAATTATTCCTGCCATAGAAAGGGATGCACGCATGCAGGAGTATCAGCAGAGACTGTTGCAGAATCTTACATGTGCTTTTCCACAAAATACCAGTGGTGCACGTAGTGAATCTCACAGTTCCAACTTGCCAACCGTGGGACCGTCAAGTGTTCAGCACTCAAACCGTAACAGAACCACAGTATCTGCTGGTAACATCAATTTTGCGGAATCATTTCACCACTTTTTTAGCCCATCCTTTGCAAGGCCACAGGAGACAAGAAGTCTGACACATAGTCAACGCCTAGAGACGATGGTACAGGAGTATCTCCAAGTAAACATTGAAGCCACGACTGTGTCACTGGACCCTTGCTCTTTTTGGGCTTCCAATCTGGATAAATGGCTGGAGCTAGCCACTTACGCCTTGGAGATCTTGTCATGCCCCGCAGCCAGCGTTCTGTCTGAACGTGTGTTCAGCGCTGCTGGTGGTGTGCTGACAGATAAGCGCACGCGGCTCTCCACTGATAATGTAGACAGACTCACGTTCATAAAGATGAACAAATCATGGATCCGAAACGACTTTTCTACCCCTGTGTCATCCTGGGGAGAGTAAAAGCTTGATGATTGGTTAAAATCACCCTACCAACCGTTTTAAGCTTTCAAATTACTAATCATGTTTATCTGTATCTTGACTGGAAAATAATTTGGGCTTTGTAGCAGTGTGCAGCACTGATCCTATTAGGCCATCTATAATAAGCTTCACCAGATTTAAAATTAAAAATAATTTTTAGCTGCATCTAGCCCGGAAAATAATTTTGGGGCTCCGAGATGCGCAAGACACATAAGTGCCTTCTTGCTGCACTACCTGCAGCATGACCCTCATATTGTCAGAATTCGAAGTAATCATGACTACTGGGTTGCCACACTCTTAGATCCCCCAAACTTTTCGATCAACCTTTTCATTTTAATAAAGACCAAAAAAATGGTCATTTTTGAAATTATAAGCATTAGCAGGTTGTTAGAAACTGAAATCAAACAGTTTTCAACTCAAAACTTTATTCTAGGTGATGTTACATTTTCACATAGGACCCCTTGTTCGAAAGGAGCTTCTGAACTCTCTCGTCCATTGAATTTGTCAGGTTTTGGATGGTTTCTGCTTCAATTGTTTTGCATGAGGACAGAATACCCTCCCAGAGCTGTTGCTTAGATGTGAACTGCCTCCCGCCATCATAGACACTCCTTTTAATGATGCTCCAAAGGTTCTGAATGGGGTAGAGGTCAGGGGAGCATGGGGGTCACACCATAAGTTTGTCCCCTTTTATGCCCATATCAGCCAGAGATGCAGATGTTTTATGTGCAGCATGAGATGGTGCATTATCATGCAGAAAAATGATCTTGCTGTGAAATACACGGTTCTTCTTCTTGAACCATGGCAGGAAGTGCTGTTTGAGAAAATCCACATACATTATGGAGTTCATCTTTAGCGCCTTCAGGGATCATAAAGGGGCCGACAATCTCTCTCCCCATGATTCCAGCCCAAAACATTACTCCACCTCCTCCTTGTTGGCGCTGTAGCCGTGTTTGCGTGGGGTGTCCATCAACCAGCCATCCTCCACTCCATTCATCTGGACCATCGAGCGCTGCACGGCACTCATCCGTGAACAAAACAGTTTTGAAATCAGTCTTCATGTAATGTTTGGCCCACTGGAGCCGTTTCTGCTTGTGTGAAGTGGATAGAGGAGGTCGACAGGATGGCGTATGCACAGCTGCAAACCTCTGAAGGACCCTGCATCTTGTTGTTCGGGGGACGTTGGAGGCACAAGCAGCTTCAAAAACTTGTCTGCTGCTATGACAAGGCTTTTTTGCCGCTGCTCTTTCAACCTGACGTAATTGCCTGTAGGAAAGAGTCCTCAATTTGCCCTTATCAGCACGCACACGTGTGTACTGTGAATCAGCTACATACTTCTTGATTGCCAAGACACTTCATCCTGATCATCGCACAATGTTGATTGTAGTCATGCCTTGACCTAAACACTCCACAATTTGTTGCTTCTCAGCAGCCGACACATCCTTTTTCTTTCCCATTTTGGCAGAAAATGTAGGCTGCTTAATAATGTGAGAGAGCCTTCTTAAGTAGTCTTGCCTTTATTGAACATACCTGCCAAACTAATTAGCACAGGTGTCTGCAATTGCTTACAGTGATATAAAGAGCCCTGACACACATCACCATCAATGAGTTTAACTGACAAACAAACAAATTCTTCCCTTATCACTCCTAAACACTTTTTGCATAATAATTTGGAACGCGGTGTACATGTGCTTTTCCACAAAACACCAGTGGTTCACGTAGTGAATCTTACAGTTCTAACTTGCCAACCGTGGTCTGTATGGAATTGTTCAATAAAGGGCCCAAAATTAAGATAACATAGATGGGAGAGGTCTCTATAAATAGGAATTCCTAAGTATTTGATACCCTGTGAGGGCCAGGCAAAGGGAAAGTTGGACTGGATGGAATCCTATATGGATTTAGGGAGGGAGACATCGAGGGCCTCAGACTTCGCTGCATTGATTTTAAAATTTTACCATGTAACAAAGTGATCTATTTCAGCCATAACAGCAGGGATGGATATATGTGATTGAGTGATATATACTAGGACATCATCAGCAAATAGAGAGCACTTGTACTCGGTGCCTCCCACCTCAATCCACCTAATATTGGGGTTATGGCGAATTGATGAGAGCAGGTGCTCCGTCACTAGGATGTATAAGAGAGGGGACAGAGGACATCCCTGCCTTGTCCCATTGGTGATTGTGAAAGGTGATGAAAATGTTCTGACGCACCCCCTGGGCCTTGGGACACCCGGAGCCGGACCCTTTTTGGTGGATGCTGGTGGTTGTAGTCTTCGTGGCGGCGACCCGGTTCCGTGGCTCAGGGCGGTCAAACCAGTGGCGGAACTATTTATGTGGTTTTGATGTTTAAATGTCCGACTACGCCACCCGTGGATTGCGGTCAGAGTGAACCGCCGCTACAGGGCAGACCGCTAAGGCTGGTGTTGTGGGTGCAGCAGAGCGTAGCATAACTCCCCACGGGAGGAGTATAGCCTCAGGGCAGTGTATGCGGAGGATGGGGGTGATGGTGCAGGGCAGCAGCAGTAACGACACGGAGTCAGTGATGCAGTTCAGGGCCTTTACTCACAGTTCTTATTATCCAGACCACGTCTGCAGGTAACGGCTGCCCACGTCGTACTGTGCTCACCAGGTGAGGGGCTCAGACAACTCCCAGATAACTTTGGAGCGCTTCACAGGACCCCCTTTGTGTGTCCTTTGTCTGGCCTTTCTTACCAACACTTCTGTCCGGCTGCCTCGGGCCTCCTCTTGGTAAACTTGGCGCCAGTTTCCCTGACCCTATGTGGTGCCTTCCTAGCGGGTGGAGCAAGGGGCTGCGCCACATAAAATGTCAGAGCCTCCGGTTTCTAGCTGAGGGTCGTTTCCTGCCTCCACTAGTTCGGGGACTGGTCTCCCCCTTTGGCCTGACCCCTCCACGCAGGTGGATTCGGGCGTGCGGTAGCGACTCGCCCGTCCGCACCCCTGGGATCCCTTCATTCCTCGTTCCTGGAGCCTTCTCCGCTCCTCTTCCTTCCTTCTCCCTCTTGCAGGCCTGGGCCTCTGTTACTAGGCCCGCCTCCGGAGCAGAGCTCATGCAGAGCCCCTGCTCCCTGCCACTTCTGCTCAGACTTCTCTGCACTGAACTAAGATGGTGCCCACCTTTTATACTCCCTTCTCAATGCACCCAGGAACTGCTTCCTCCCTGCTCCTGCACTGCAGGGTTCCCCTTCCTCAGTGTTCCCTCCCCCCACTCCAGCCAGGGACAGGGACTGTCGTGCCCATCTCAGGGGCATATTGGTCGCCCTGCCCCACGGCAATGTGGTGTAATGCATGCAGGTGTCGGGTCCTGATCCACACTCCATCCTTATCTGAGAGTGAGATATCACACCTCTGGGTGAGGTGCAATACGTCTGTAGCAACCGAGCCCTCGGTGCTACAGTTCCATTTATCTTCAGCCTAGGTGACGTATTGTGATACAGGGCCGTGATTTTGGCTATAAAAGGGTCCCCTAGACCCCTACCCCAAGCTTTTTAAGAGAATCATATATGGCGTGCAAGGAGACTCTATGGAATGCTTTCTCAGCATCCAACGAGAGTATCTACTTACAAATTTTTAACTGCATCTAGCCCAGGAAATACTTTGTGCCTAGTAGCAGTGTCTGCTAGTCAGCGGATTATCCCGGCTGTTAAGCAAGCTACACCACCTGTAGTTTGGACACTTAATTTTTTCAAAGGAAATGCTTCGGGACCACAGGATACTTAGTGAAGAGCATCAGGAGGCACCCCAAGGCATAGGGGCTGGGACTGGCACTAGGATGCCTTGCGGTGGACAGCCGAGCTCGATCCTTATAAAAGCTTTTTAACTGCAGCAGCTTTAGTGGACGCTACTGGAGCTGGAATTACGCGGCTGCTGGCATGAGACTTGCCCTCCAATAGATCCTTGTAAATGGATTTAAAGTGTATTCATTCAAATTAGAGGGACAATTTAAATTAAAAAGCTTAGAGCTGCCTCCACCACAGGGGGGCTCTCTCGACCCACCAGCGGACAGGCACCAGTATTGGGAGAGGGGGGCTGGCCGTCAGGGTTCACCGCGGCTCTGGCACAAACCCGGCGACACGGAGGTGGCACGGGCAGGAGCGGACTGGCCGTCTCGGCTTCTCACTTTTTGGATTTTAGAAGGGCATGACATGCCTATATCTGTGTCTCCCCCTCCTTTTACTCCTCCACCTCTTTTCTTTTCGCATAACTATATGTACTTGTCACTTTTCCATGTGTTAGTTGTGTCTTCTGAGCAGTTTGTCAGCTTTTGGACACCTTTGAAGGTGTTTTCTATGTGTTTCTATGTGTTTTTGTTTGCCTGCCATTGGTTTTAACGGTGTTCGAAGGTGTTCGACGAACAGTTCGACGAACTGTTCGGCGAACACACGGGTGTTCGACGAACCGAACCGAACTCCAACACTACGGGGGTGGCTCAACACTAGTCACTAACTGAATTAACTATTTTTGTATCACTCTATGTTACTACTTGTAAATATACACCTAGGAATTTTATATAGGATCTTTGATTATTAAGTGTCACCTTATCATATACTATTTAAATATGTGTGCATTTATTGCACTATATGATGATCTTGTGCTGGACTGATTTATTTTATTTAAAACAGGATTTATACACTTACTATTCATACTATTTATTCTTTACCTTTCCTGTTTGTGGATGCCAATCATTGCCCGACTACTTAAGTTATTTTAATTATTTTCAATAAAGTTTAATTATTATAATCTTTTAGAATCTGTGTTTTTTCCACACCGTTTCCTTTATATGATAAGTAATACTTGTGTACTGCATGTGAAAACAATCTCCAATATTTATAAATGTCTGGCTTTTGGGTTAGGTTGGTAAAATCAACAAAAGATTGGTTTCGCCAGAAGAAGATCAACATATTGGAATGGTCCATCCAGAGCCCAGGCCTGAATCCAATTGACAATTTGTGGGTTGATCTGAAGAGGGCTGTACACAGGACAAAAACATCACAATCTGATAGCTTCGGAGAGCTACTGGCAAAGATTTAAAATTTTACATGTGTAATGCTGGCAGACTCCTATCTATAAAGGGTCATCGTGTCCCCTGGCCGCCCTCTTCCTGCACAGTTCATGGGAGGCTGGGCACGTGATGTCACTCCATACTGTGACTCGGGCCGCATTTGTAATAGCAGAGGTATCATGCAGCCCCGTTGGCCCGAGGGTTTAGATTGCCTGGGATAAAGGGGCTCTGCCTGGGTCCAAGGAGAGGAAGCGCCCCCTCTGTACCAGCACAGCTTCCCAACAAAGGTCATTAAGCTCTTCCGGGGACCTGTCACAACACTGGGTAACCACCCTGCCCGATATCCCAGCCGTAACCTGCACTGGAGAGAGAAGACCCCGCAGTTTGTAGGCGATGGGAACAAGGCGCCCCCCAGCCTGGGGGAGGGGAGCAATGGCGGGGAACAGCTCAGCCGGTTTGCTGGATTTGGCATTGGACTTGCAAGTCTCTTTACAGAAAATGTATTGGCTCACCCCAGTATTGTCCTGCGCCGGCAATGTCAGGTTAACTACCTTGCAAGGAATTACCACTTGTCTCCATTTAGCATTGTGAATATTATGTATAATTCTAAAAAGACTGAATGTTGTAGGGAATTCGTAAGGTTCTTCAACAAAGTATTATTTTAAGGATGTGCAACCACATTATCTGGGTTCTTTATTTTTCTTTTTCCACTCAAGCAGATTTCAGTTTACTTTTTTAGTTTATTTGTACAGATTATGTGTGATATTAATGGTGGGAAAAGTTCTGAAATGATTCCTATTAGTATGATTTTTTTACAGTATAAAAACCTGGCATTTTACCAGAAGCTTCCAGGCTTTTTATATCCAATGTCTTAATACATGTTTAACTGTATTAAGGTTTTATCCCATGAAAGCAGGTTTGGTGCAAAAGACCCTCTTTAGAAAATATTGATTATAAAAACAGGATTTTGTTTTATACATAAGTATGAATCTTAGTGTGACGCCTCTTTCTCGGAAGCCCTTGTCTTTACCCTGGGTGATGGGGGACTCGGAGTCGGGTCCTGAGATGGAGGCATGGGGTGCAGCCATGGCCTGCACCCGACCCGTGCTCAGGGCCGTCACATTAAAAAGGATGGTGTGGGCTTATCCGGGTTGAGTTGCTGATTTACGACTACGCCACCTGTGGCACCTGGTGAAGGCCACCAGCGCCGCTGCAGTCCGCTGAGGCATAGTGTTATGGCGGCCAAAGTTATTACTACTCCCCACAGGCGGAGCAAGGTCTCACGGCAGAGGGACAGGATGGAGGGGGTAGTAGTAGAAGAGACCGGGCGCCGCGTTGTGCGGTGTAGCGCAGAATAAACAGTCCAGAGGCCATAGGGGTGAACTTCCAAGGCTTTACTCACATTAGAGATGGCAAAAGGAAGGCGACTCCCTGCTCCCTGCGGAGTCCTGCGGTCACCAGGGACAGGGGTCTAAAAACCTCCGAGTAAGTCCAGCGTTCAATCGGGACCCTGCACCAGAGTGTTACTGAACTACAGACCATATCCTTTCCTGTCTGTGTGGGTAGATAGGCCGGGTCTCCCTCTGAGCTCCTCTCAGAACAAGGGTACGGGTGGCAGCTCCGCTCCTTCCGATACCAGGTGGGATCCTCAGGGCCTACCGGGCTTTCCCGACCAGGACGTGGAGTAGCGAGGTCAGGTGTCGGGGGGCCGGTACCCCTCTTGCAGCCGGAATCCCTCTGAATATATCAGGTTGGCGAGGACAGGTAGCGTATACCGCTCCGTCTGCATCCTCCCCGGGATCCATTTGCTGTGGAGCTACACTCTTAAGCTCCGGGCCTTCTTGGTCATGGTCCTTGCCCGGGTTGAGACATTCCATGTCTGCAACCTGCCCCTCGTTCCAAGGCCAGGGTACGAGAGCTGTGTCTCCATCCGCTGCAGGTCCACAAAGGATCCACACTCAGGGTAGGAGATCACAGTACGTGACAGCCAGTAAACTTGACTAACAAGGACCAAGAACCAAGATGGCATTTTATTAAATATGAAATTTAAAGTGTCACTAAAATGTGAGCCCTCCACCCTCACCCACTAATTTGGTTCCCCTAACTCTTGGTTCCCCAGTCTCTCTGTAACCAGGAGGGCAGCACCTAGTGCATAATAGCCCCCTCTGGTGGAGAAATGTGGTGTTGGATACAAAGGTTGGGTCACGACTATCACACTGTTCTTACCTCAGAGGAGGAACACTACACTCCATTAGAGAAGTGCAGCATCCCTGTGGCGGTCGAACCCTCAGGGGCGCCACATTAGTAAAGTAGTATTTACTTAAAATTAATCTGTCAGCCGGAATTTGGAGCATAATATGAAAGTGTCATGAAGTAGGGCCAGAGAACCTGATTCCAGCAATGTATCACTTTGTTTACTCGGACTTGTATTTATGATAAAGTCACTGTTTTCTCTGCTGCAGATCTAGCAGGGCTCAGTTCCTGAGCTGAGTATAACCTGCCTGCCCCACAGCTTTGTGTGTACATTGTGTACATTATATGCTAATCACTGATGGGTAGTGTTAAGCGAGCATGCTCAACACTGCTCGGTACTCGTCCGAGCATCTCACTACTCGGGATGTTCGGCGAGCACCGAGCATTTCCGGGTTACTCGGGTGGGAGCTCAGGTCTCCGCCCTGCACGTTTGGCGCTCAATACAGAGCCAATGAACATGCAGGGATTGCCAGCCAGACATTGTAATGCCACAGCCATGTTGTTTGTGGGCATTACAGTGATTGGCTGGCCGCACAGCATCACCTCGATTATTTAAAACCGGGCACCGCCATCTTGGACACAGTCGCTCCGGATCAGACAGTGTAGGGTCAGTGCTGCTGAGTTAGGGAGAGATATATAGTGCAAAATAGGTAGTGTAGGGTCTCTAAAGCCTGCCAAATCAAACAAACAGTCCTTCTCAGGACTAATATCCATCCCAGATATCAGGCAGGCTGGCTGTATAGGAGACGCAGTGGTTATACCAGCAAACACTGCATTACAGTCCTGTGTGCTGCTGCTGGTCAAATTGCTCGACTTATTCCCAGGTCTCAGGGGCCAGGAAAAATCCTTTTTTTTCATCGAAATCCTGTTTGTTTGTTTTTTTCCTCAGTCAGACTGTACAAATACCCGTCTTATTAACCTTTTGGTATTCCCCCCCACCCAAAAAAAAATAATTGAGTGTGTCTGTGAGTGTTCAGACACAAATATATCTGTTTAAAAGAGTCTGGTGTAGGCCAGAGAACTAGAACTGTGTTTTTACTCTTCCACGGATCAAATCTGGGTGCTATCAACCTGCTTGCCTTTTTTCCATAATAAAAAACAGTTTGAGTGTGTCGCTGACTGTTCAGACACAAATATATCTATTTTAACAAGTCTGGTATACACCAGGAAATTATAACTGGTTTTGCAGTTCCACGGTTCAAATTTCTGTATTATCCACTTTTTTGTCTTTTTTCCATAAAAAAAAACATTTTCAGTGTCTCGCTGACTGTTCAGACACCAGTATATCTGTTTAAAGGAGTCTTGTGTATGCCACAGAACTAGAACTGTGTTTTTCCTCTTCCACGGTTCAAATCTGGGTGTTATCAACCTTCTTGCCTTTTTTCCATAAAAAAAAACAGTTTGAGTGTGTCGCTGACTGTTCAGACACAAATATATCTAATTTAACAAGTCTGATATACACCAGGAAATTATAACTGTGGTTTTGCAGTTCCACGGTTCAAATCTCTGTATTATCCAGTTTTTTGGCTTTTTTCCATGAAAAAATTTTTTTCAGTGTCTCGCTGACTGCTCAGACATCAATATATCTGTTTAAAAGAGTCTGGTGTAAGCCAGAGAAATAGAACTGTGGTTTTCCTCTTCCACGGTTCAAATCTCCTTTTTATTACCCTTTTGCCATTGATAGTGTGACTGTAAGCTATTTTACTTCATTTAAAATGGGCAAGGTGAGTGGCAAGTGACGTGGAACCGGACGTTCTGGTGATGGTGCGTGCAGAGGACGGGGCCATGGCTAAGGTGAAAAGAGGAAGAGGAAGAGGAGAAGGAGGAGAGCATGGTCAGTCATCATCTTGGTGAGGACATGGAAGTCTTGCCCGTTACCAGTCTGGCACGCATGGCGGGCTTTATGCTACGCTGCCTTAACCGTGACCCTCGCGTTGTCAAACTGTTGGGTGACAGTCATTACTGGTTGGTGACACTTTTAGACCCCCGCTACAAGGAGAACTTTCACTTTCTTATTCCTGAGGTGCAGAGGTCTACAAAATGGGGCAGTACCAGAAGGCCCTTGCTGCAGAACTGTTAAAAAAATTCCCATCTGAACATGCTAGCGGCAGAGGTCACAGTTCGTTGACCAACCAAGGCGTACATGCGAGAGAGACGCAACTCCAATCCAGTAGAGGCAGGGGAACACGTTCAACGTTAAGGGACAGTTTTCTGAGACCCGCCCAGCTTACAGGCCCTGAGGCGCGGGGTACTCTCACAAGGAGTGGAAAGTTTCAAAAGATGGTGAGGGAGTACTTTGCTGACCGTACCAGCGTCCTCCGTGATTCCTCTGTGCCTTTTAATTATTGGGTATCCAAGCTGGACACTTGGAATGAACTCGCTCTGTACGCCTTGGAGGTCCTGGCCTGCCCTGCCGCTAGCATGTTATCGGAGCATGTTTTTAGTGCTGCTGGGGGAATTATAACTGATAAGCGCACTCGCCTGTCAACTGACATTGCTGACAAGCTGACCCTTATCAAAATGAACAAGGGTTGGATTGGGCCAGACTTCTCATCTCCACCAAATGACAGCAGAGTAACATAAAGTCAAATCCACTGAGTTGTTTCGGGAGGTGTATTCCCATGCACCGCTTCACACCCACATATGGGTATACGCTTCCTCATTTCGACTGCTTTTTGCTCTTCTCCTTATCCTCAGCCCCCACCACCACTATACCACCGGGGTGACCATGGTCCGTGTTGCCAGCATTGCAAGTTCATCCGTCCTAATTTTGGCAGCTTTTGCTTGAAAGGCATAGGCAAAGACTATGGGAGACCCACTCCCCCATAATGAGAATAATGTTTTTAATATGCTGTACTGAATGGCTTTTGTACGGGGCATTGCAAGTTCCTCCATCCTAATTTTTGGCAGCTTTTGCTTGAAAGGCATAGGCAAAGACTATGGGAGACCCACTCCCCAATAATGGAAATAATGTTTTTAAGATGCTGTACTGCATGGCTCTTGTAAGGGGAATTAAAACCGTCTTGTTACGCTACTGTGACCTCCACGTCTCTTCCATAGTGCATTATAACCATCTTGTTAAACCACTCTGACCTCCTCCACTCTTCCAAGGGGCATTAAAACCGTTTTGTTAAGCTACTGTGAACTCCACGTCTCTTCCAAGGGGCATTAAAACCGTCTTGTTAAACCACTCTAAACTCCACGTCTCTTCCAAGGGGCATTAAAACCATCTTGTTAGACCACTCTGATCTCCATATCTCTTCGAAGGGGCATTAAAACCATCTTGTTAAACCACTCTGACCTCCACGTCTCTTCCAAGGGGCATTAAAACCATCTTGTTAAACCACTCTGACCTCCACGTCTCATCCAAGGGGCATTAAAACCATCTTGTTAAACCACTCTGACCTCCACGTCTCTTCCAAGGGGCATTAAAACCATCTTGTTAAATGACTCTGACCTCCACCACTCTTCCAAGGGGCATTAAAACCGTCTTGTTAAGCTACGGTGACCTCCACGTCTCTTCCACGGGGCATTGATATTGTCTTTTTATTCCACTGCGACCTCCACCACTCTTCCAAGGGGCATTAATATTGTCTTTTTATTACACTGCAACCTCCACCACTCTTCCAAGGGGCATTGATATTGTCTTTTTATTCCACTGCGACCTCCACCACTCTTCCAAGGGGCATTGATATTATCTTTTTATTCCACTGCGACCTCCACCACTCTTCAAAGGGGCATTGATATTGTCTTTTTTTTCCACTGCGACCTCCACCACTTTTCCAATGGGCATTGATCTTGTCTTTTTATTCCACTGCGACCTCCACCACTCTTCCAATGGGCATTAAAACCGTCTTGTAAAGCTACTGTAACCTCCACCACCCTTCCAAGGGGCAATGATATTATCTTTTTATTCAACTGCGACCTCCACCACTCTTCCAAGGGGCATTGATATTGTCTTTTTATTCCACTGCGACCTCCACCACTCTTCAAAGGGGCATTAAAACCATCTTGTTAAACCACTCTGAACTCCACGTCTCTTCCAAGGGGCATTGCAATGTTGTTTTTAATTACCTCTAACCTCCACAACTCTTTCAATGGGCATTGCATTTCCTCCTAATTTTAGTCAGCTTTTGCTTTTCAAGGCATAGGCGAACACTAAGGGAGACCCACTCCCCAATAATGGGTAGAAAGTTTTTAGCACGCTGTAATCCACGTCTGTTTCAAGGGGCATTGCAGTTCCTCATAATTTTTGGAAAGCCTTCCATTCACTGCTTAGGGCAACAGTGTACAGGAGACCCAGTTGCTATAAATGGAAAAAATGGTTTAGTTAAGGCCCTCTGACCTCCATGCACTTCCAAGGGGCATTGGAGTGCTTCAAAATTTTTGGTAGGAATTGCACTCACTGTATGCCCTATAACTGTGTATCCGAACTGCTCCTTTTAGTACAGAAACATACCCTACAAGACGTGTGGTTGACTGACCTGATATTGATGTGAATGGTCCCTGTTCCTCCTGCTCTTTCTCCTTTGCCACCACGTCATCCATCATTCATCACGTGAAGCTTTGTTTTAACGGGAGTCATAGAACTGGGATAGTAGCAGGAAAACATCCAGCAATCCTCGGAGGAGGTAGGATATGCGCCAAAACGCTGACCACGTCAGGCCTAACCGCTACTACATACATGCGCTTGCATTCCAAGGAACAGAAAGCTAAGTAGATGGATGGCCTCATGATCATGAATAATTTACTTATTGTGTAGGAGGCCGACCACTGCTGCTGTCTACCTTCTGAACTTTGTGTTGAAGCATGATTGACCCAGGACCCGCAATCCTCTATGTCTGGAGGACATGTTGCATCCCAGTGTCCAACTGTGTCCCAGCTTCCACAATATTAACCCAGTGTGAAGGCGTCAGTGAGATGGACCATCCCTGGCCACATTCACTTGTCCTCGTGTTTGTGGTTAGGCTGTCCATCCCACTAAATGCACTGGGGAGGGCACAGGTAATGTTTTGGTATGCGCGCTTGTGTATAAGGTGTGCTGGGACAAATAGGGGTCGCTGGGGACCGTTTATGGACACCCGGCCCCCCCCGGGCGGCTGGGGACTGAGTATGGATACCAGGCCGCCGATGCAGCCATGACATGGTGGCCGGCGTCTGCCTCCACAAGCCTAAAAGGCCTAATTTCAAGTGCAAACAAACTAGCAGGACTTGCATGGGGATAGTTGCAAGTCTCCATCTTCTGATGCTGCAGGGATCACTTCTGATGGGCACACTTTTAGGCAGTGACCTGGGTGTCAGAGATGCTTCCAGGGGTCTTCCCCATGCTCTTCCCATGTCTTTTCAGCACTGTATGCATGTGTCACATAGCACATGGCCACATAAGGTTGTAAAATGTTAAAGTGACATTTCCCGGTGAATGCATTTGTCACGGTTGAAAGTAATACAAAAGTGCAAAAACGCATAAAAAATGCTACTTGTGAACATAGCGCAAGGTGTGGAGGAGTATTTTTGTTTTTGGTCATTTATTTTACCTTATACACAAGTCTCTACCCTGGAGAGGATGTTCCTTAACATATTTCACAGGAAAGCAGTTTCAGTTTCATTTTTGAATGTTTTATTGTGAGCCTGTAAAAGTGGCTTAATACCTCTGACCACGTTGTTGACAGCAGTGCCTAAGGCTAAGTGCCCATGTTGCGGAACTGAAGCATATTTTTTACGCTTCTCCCTGGCGGGAAAATCGCATGCGGATTTTACATGCGGTTTTCCCGCCAGGTAGAAGCGTTTGTGAGGCGTCTTTGCAGCGTCTTTGCATGCATTTCCGCATGCGGGTTATCAAGCACTTCTCCGAGTGATTTAAGCATCACTTGGAAAAGTGCTTGACAACTTGTTCACACTATATAAATCCATGTAACCGGCATGGATTTATATAGTGTGACCAAGTAATAGTTAAAAAAAAGAATCTGAATGGTAAAAAATAAAAAAATAAAGTTTAAACTCACCTACCGATGCATTCTCTGCCCCGTCCGGAGTCTTGAGCGGCTCACGCTGTTGTGTGCAGGACCTTCGGTGACGTCATTGAGTCATGTGATGGGTCACATGACTCAATGACGTGGAAGGTCCTTCACACAACAGCGCGACGGAGGGAAAACATCAGAAGATAAGTATAAACTTTATTTTATTCTTTTTTTTACAGTTTCTTTGGTACCCAGGTCTGGATGAGAGTCTCCTCTCCTCCAGACTTGGGTACCATCCGCATGCGGAAACGCAAAATGAATGAACATGCTGCGGATTTTTGACCGCAGAATATACGCTGCGGAAAAATCCGCAGCATGAGCAATGACATTGTGGAATGCCATTGGGGACCATGGGGTGCGGATATACATGCGTTTTACAAGTGTTTACGCTGCGGAAATTCCGCAGCATATAAGCTTGTAATACGCAACGTGGCCACGCAGCCTAAAAGTGTGCCCATCAGAAGTGATCCTTGCCGCATCAGAAGATACAGACTTGCAACTATCCCTGTGCAAGTCCTTGTCCCAGGGCAGTGTTCAATTGCACCTCCCCCATTCCTTGCAATGCAAGTGCAAATATGTAGCCAACCACCCACCCACCCACCTGCAGGGCTGCAATACTATACTGCTAGCTTGCACTTGAAATGGTGCCTTTTGGTTTGGAGGAGGCCAAAGCAGGCCACTATCTCAAGGCTGCGTTAGCGATGAGATCTCCATACTCAGTCCCCAGCCACCACTATTTGTCCCAGGAACCTTCCCCACACTTTTCTTAGCCTGGCCTGCTTTAGGGCAGCAATGGACGAGCCCACCAGACAACCAGAGACTCCTCCGGTGGGCCCTGGCTTCTCCATCAGAGGAGATGAGAGTGCCAAGGTGAGGAGCATGATGATGATGATAGAAGTTAGCATCTGCTTTGTTTTCTTGGAATGCAAGCGTAAGTGTGCAGCCTGCCACCCACCCACCCCCAGGCTGCAATGCAATACTATACTCCTAGCTTGCACTTGAAATGGGGCCTTTTAATTTGGAGGAGGTCGAAGCTGGCCGCTACCTCATGGCTGTTTCGGCAGCGAGGTATCCATACTCAGTCCCCAGCCGCCTGGCGGCCGGGTGTCCACGCTCGGGCCCCAGCCACCAGGGGGTGGCCGGGTGTCCACACACGGTCCCCAGCCGCCTGGGGGTGGCCGGGTGTCCATAAAGGGTCCCCAGCCGCCCCTATTTCTCCTGTCACCTTCCCACACACTTTTCTTAGCCTGGCCTGCTTTAGGGCAGCATTAGACGAGCCCACCAGAAAACCAGACTCCTCCGGAGGGCCCTAGCTTCTCCATCAGGTGAGTTGAGAGTGCCAAGGTGAGGAGCATGATGATTAGAGATGAGCGGTGTTCGAATCGAACTGTTCCCCAATCTCAAATTCGAGCTATTTTTGGCGGTGTTCGAGCCGTTTGGCGAACACGAACGATTTTAAAAAAATTCGGCTGTTCGAGGCTATGTTTGATAACTGTTCGTGCACCAAAATCATAACTGGATTTTTTCTCAGTAATGCTGAAAATTAATGTTAATACGCAGTTTGAGTGTACAGCGGGACGGTGGGGGGGGCAGGGGTTGGATCTCAGCAGAAATAATGAAGATCTCCATTTTTTTTTCTGTTTCCCGCATTTACAGTGGGGAGGTGCAATCTGTCAGCCTATCAGCAGCGCACACACGTAGGGAACTGCTTTTTTTCACACAAGCAAGGGCATGTGTCATTGGCAGTGTATGTCACATGTCCTTGCCCTATAAGACCCAGCCATTTTCCCCATCGCCACCATTTTCTCACTGCTGCAGCTGCGTGTTAGACGGCACCACTGTTGCTGTGTGCGCTATACTTTGTTAATTTGAAGCCAATTTTCGCACAAATCTACAGATAGCTTGGGAGTAGTGAATAGTTGTGATTGCAGTCCTTTTAAGGACTAGGTTACATCATTTCCTACGACTTTTATCAGGCAGGTCTGTGCTCTTAAATAGATAGGTTGGGAGTAAAGACTAATTGTAATTGCAGTCCTTTTCAGGGCTAGGTTACATCAGTTCCTATCACTTTTTGCCAGCCAGGTCTGTGACAGTGCTGTGCAAGTTTTTTTCACAGCATTTGGCTAAATCTAGCAAAGCAAATCCTTTTTGGCCTCTTGCAGTGTGTGTTAGTCAGTGGAGTAGCCTATCTGTGTTGCAAGCTACACCACCTGTGTATAGAATACCATTTTTTTTACTGCACCTAGTGAAGTAAAACCTTTTGGGCATAGCATCATTCTATTAGTCCATCTATACTAACCTCCACCAGGTTGCAAATTCAATATAATTTTTATCTGCATCTATCTCTGAAAAAATATTTCGGCTTGTAGCAGTGTGTGGGACTTGTTCTATTAGTCCATATATACTAACCTCCACCAGGTTGCAAATTCAATATAATTTTTTTCTGCATCTAGCTCTGAAAAAATATTTTGGCTTGTAGCAGTGTGTGGGACTTGTTCTATTAGTCCACCTATACTACCCTCCACCAGGTTGCAAATTCAAAATAATTTTTATCAGCATCTAACCCAGCCAATACTTTTGGGATAATGCCACAGTTTGGCCATTCAGCTCTGCTTGGTTCCCATCCATTGTTTTTTGTGCAAACAACTCCAGAGTTGTGAATTAGTTAACCACCAACATGAGTGGAAAAAGGCCTGCTGCTGGTGGAAAGGGGAATAGGCGTGTTGGGAAGGGAAAAAAAGATTGTGTCCGTGGGGTAGGTGTTAAAGCAACAGTAACATCTGCAGAAGAAAGACCATATTCCAGCCAAACTAAGATGTCTACTTCTTTAAGCGGACAATGTGATAAGATACCTTTCTTACGGCCATGCCAATCGCTGCAAATTCCAGATGAGGCACAAAAACAGCAGGTGCTTAAACGGATATCAAGTGCTCCTTTAAGTGGGCTCTCCTCCACCTCAACTTCAACATCACAAATACTCCAGTCCTCAGAGGTGTCACCCCAATCGCACTTGCTTGCTCACAGCTCCCAAGTCTCCAGCTGCCCGTCTGAGTATCGGGTAGAACAGATGGTTGAGTCTGCAGAGCTGTTTACTCATACTATAGCTTGGGAATCAGAGCTCGGCTCCAGAGCTTCTGTGAATACAGACGAGGAAATGATCTGCACTGATGCCCAGAATCTTTATGAGTCGGATCCAGGACCAGACGCAGAAGGTTCGGACCATAATGTCGACCCAAGTTCCCAAACTGTAACTCCTGTTGGTGGAGACAATGAGGAAGACGATGATGAGACTCAAATACCTGATTGGAGCGACAACTTTAGTTTTTTGTCAGGGCAGGAACAGGTTGGCTCTGAGGACGACGGGTGTGATAACACACAGGGTGATGATGATGAGGTTGGAGATCCCACTTACTGTCAACCCACAGTCAGCCAGTCGATGAGGTCAGCAGAGTAGGTGGAGGAGGATGCTAGTGATGACGAGGTCAGGTTGTGCCTTCCTGGACAGAGACGTAGTACTGGAAGCACATCAACAACTGCATCCTCAAACAAAACTCTGCCTCTGACCACAAGTCGTGGTGGCTCTTCAGGTCGCATGGGTGCTAAGCCTTGCATAGCCTGGGCATTTTTTCAGATCGATAAAGATGACCCAACTCATGTTATCTGTAACATTTGTCAGCAAAAGCTAAGTAGAGGCCAAAAAATCCATAGTTTTGAGTGCTTCATGCATGAACCGGCACATGGATATGAATCATAAGTTGCAGTGGGAAGCTCATTGTGCTACAATGTGGCCTCGCCGGCCGGGCCAACCACCGTCTACCACATCTTGTGCATCCGCGGCCTCTTCATCCTCTGTGACTGGGGGGACAGCAGTCACACCTGTTTTGGGACACAGACCTGCCACCTCTTTACCCGCAATAGCCAGCGTGATTGGCAGGTCATCATTTTCTTTGGAGGTTGAAACACCAAATGGTCTTCAGCGCTGTCCGACATCAGTAGCTCCACCTTTGGATCAAGGCAACCTAACATGTCCGCCTGCATCTTCCTCAAAGACCAGCAGTTTGCCGGGGACACCCTTCTCAACCCCGTCTAAGCACAACAGCCAGCCCTCGGTCCCTCAGATGTGGACAAGTATAAGACCATTTCTTCCAAGCCATGAGAAAGCTAAGAGGTAGAATTTCACCATCTGCAAGCTCTTGGCTACAGAAATGCTGACTTTCCGTCTGGTGGACACAGAGGATTTTCGAGACCTTATGTCCATCGCAGTGCCCCAGTACCAGATGCCCAGTCGGCACTACTTCTCAAAGAAAGGTGTGCCTGCGCTCCACCAGCAAGTCGCACACAACATCACCACTTCTTTGAGAAGCTATGTGTGTGACAGGGTGCATTTCACCACAGACACTTGGACGAGTAGGCATGGACAGGGGCATTACATGTCGCTGACTGGGCACTGAGTAATTATGGTGACAGCAGGACAAGGGGCTGCTGTCCAAGTCTTGCCGCCCCCACGAGTTGTGCGTCAATCCTCTTTATCTCGAAGTTCCTCCACTGCTTCTGCCTCCTCAACCTCCTCTCGGTCCTCCACCTGCACCCAAAGCCTGTCTGGTCATGCCACAAGCTTTCTAACTGCGCAGAAGGGATCCTGCACACCTCCTTACTATGCTGGCAGCAGGGCTCAACGGCATCAGGCGGTTATTACTTTGAAATGTCTGGAAAATGTGAGTCACACAGCTGAGGAGTTGTGGTCAGCTCTGGAGAACCAGTTTCATGAATTGTTGTCTCCACTGGACCTGAAACCAGGGAAGGCCGTGTGCGACAATGCTGCAAACCTGGGTGCGGCCCTTCGCCGGGGCAATGTCACACACGTGCCTTGTATGGCTCACGTGTTGAACCTGGTTGTCCAGCAATTTTTAGCCCACTATCTCGGACTAGATGGCCTTCTGCAGAGGGCACGGTCGCTGTATGCTTACTTCCGCCGTTCGCATCCCGCAGCTCAGCGACTTACATCTCTACAGAAGTCGTTGGGCCTGCCATTTCACCGGCTAAAATGCGATGTACCTACCCGGTAGAATTCAACTCTGCACATGTTGCAGCAACTGTGGCAGCACCGACAAGCCCTGGTGCAATACGTTCTGATGTATAGCCTGTGCCAACAAGATCCAGAGGTGGGGCAAATCACGCTGGAGGAGTGGTCTCAGATCAGGGACCTATGCACCCTTCTGCACAGTTTTGAAATGGCGACGAAGATGTTTAGTGCTGACGATGCCATTATCAGCATGACTATTCCGGTGATTTACATGCTGGAACACATGCTAAACAGAATTCGGAGTCAGGTGGTGGCACAAGAGGAGGTCGAGGAAGTAGAGGAGGAGGAGTTGTATGCGGAAGGGCTAACATCTCCAAGGTCCAGACGGTCGGCAGCACCAAGGCGGCAGGCATGTGAGGGTGGGGGAGATGGTTTTACCAGGGTGCATGGTAGCAGCCAAACTAGTGAGGAAGATGCAGGAGCCCAGGAAGAAGTGGAGGACGAACTGATGGAAGACTCATCAGATGAGGGAGACCTTGATCATATTTCTGTTGTGCGAGGTTAGGGGGAGAGGACAGAGGAAGGAAGCATGATTGTTACCTCGCCACCAACACAACAGGGACTTGGTGCTCCTGGATGCGCAAGACACATGAGTTCCTTCTTGCTGCACTACCTGCAACATGACCCTCAAATTGGGAGAATTAGAAATAATCCTGACTACTGGGTTGCCACACTGTTAGATCTCCGGTACAAAAGTAAATTTGCAGAAATTATTCCTGCCATAGAAAGGGATGTACGCATGCAGGAGTATCAGCAGAGACTGTTGCAGAATCTTACATGTGCTTTTCCACAAAACACCAGTGGTGCACATAGTGAATCTCACAGTTCCAACTGGCCAACCGTGGGACCGTCGAGTGTTCAGCACTCAAACCGTAACAGAACCACAGTATCTGCTGGTAACATCAATTTTGCGGAATCATTTCACCACTTTTTTAGCCCATCCTTTGCAAGGCCACAGGAGACAAGAAGTCTGACACATAGTCAACGCCTAGAGACGATGGTACAGGAGTATCTCCAAGTAAACATTGAAGCCATGACTGTGTCACTGGACCCTTGCTCTTTTTTGAGCTTCCAATTTGGATTAATGGCCGGAGCTCGCCACTTACGCCTTGGAGATCTTGTCATGCCCCGCAGCCAGCGTTCTGTCTGAACGTGTGTTCAGCGCTGCTGGTGGTGTGGTGACAGATAAGCGCATGCGGCTCTCCACTGATAATGTAGACAGACTCACATTCATAAAGATGAACAAATCATGGATCTGAAACGACTTTTCTACCCCTGTATCATCCTGGGGAGAGTAAAAGCTTGATGATTTGTTAAAATCACCTCACCAACCGTTTTAAGCTTTCAAATTACTAATCATGTTTATCTGTATCTTGGCTGGAAAATAATTTGGGCCTTGTAGCAGTGTGCAGTACTGATTCTATTAGGCCATCTATACTAAACTCCACCAGATTTAAAATTACTAATCATGTTTATCTGTATCTTGGCTGGAAAATAATTTGGGCCTTGTAGCAGTTTGCAGTACTGATTCTATTAGGCCATCTATAATAAGCTCCACCAGCTTTCAAATTAATAATAATTTTTAGCTGCATCTAGCCCGGAAAATAATTTTGGGGCTCCTAGATGCGCAAAACACATGAGTGCATTCTTGCTGCACTACCTGCAACATGACCCTCAGATTGTCAGAATTCAAAATAATCCTGACTACTGGGTTGCCACACTCTTAGATCACCCACACTCTTCGATCAACCTTTTCATTTTAATAAAGAACAAAAAAATGGTCATATTTAAAATTATAAACATTAGCAGGTTATTAGAAACTGAAATCAAACAGTTTTCAACTCAAAACTTTATTCTAGGTGATGTTACATTTGCACATAGGACCCCTTGTTCGAAAGGAGCTTCTGCAATCTTTCATCCATTTGTCAGGTTTTGGATGGTTTCTGCTTCAATTGTTTTGCATGAGGACAGAATACCCTCCCAGAGCTGTTGCTTAGATGTGAACTGCCTCCTGCCATCATAGACACTCCTTTAGATGATGCTCTAGAGGTTCTCAATGAGGTTGAGGTCAGGGGAGCATTGTGGTCACACCATAAGTTTGTCCCCTTTTATGCCCATATCCGCCAGAGATGCAGATGTGTTATGTGCAGCATGAGACGGTGCATTATCATGCATGAAAATGATCTTGCTGCGGAACACACGGTTCTTCTTCTTGAACCATGGCAGGAAGTGCTGTTTGAGAAACTCCACATACATTATGGAGTTCATCTTTACCCCTTCAGGGATCCTAAAGCGGCCGACAATCTCTCTCCCCATGATTCCAGCCCAAAACATTACTCCACCTCCTCCTTGTTGGCGCCGTAGCCGTGTTTGCATGGGGTGTCCATTAACCAGCCATCCTCCACTCCATCCATCTGGACCATCGAGCGTTGCACGGCACTCATCGGTGAACAAAACAGTTTTGAAGTTAGTCTTCATGTATTGTTTGGCCCACTGGAGCCGTTTCTGCTTGTGTACAGTGGATAGAGGAGGTCGACAGGATGGCTTAGGCACAGCTGCAAACCTCTGATGGACCCTGCATCTTGTTGTTCGGGGGACGTTGGAAGCACCAGCAGCTTCAAAAACTTGTCTGCTGCTATGACAAGGCTTTTTTGCCGCTGTTCTTTTAAACTGATGTAATTGCCTGTAGGAAAGAGTCCTCAATTTTCCCTTATCAGCACGCACACGTGTGTACTGTGATTCAGCTACATACTTCTTGATTGTGCGATGATCAGGATGCAGTGTCTTGGCAATGTTGATTGTAGTCATGCCTTGACCTAAACACTCCACAAATTGTTGCTTCTCAGCAGCCGACACATCCTTTTGCTTTCCCATTTTGGCTGAAAATGTAGGCTGCTTAATAATGTGGGACAGCCTTCTTAAGTAGTCTAGCCTTTCATTGGACACACCTGCCAAACTAATTAGCACAGGTGTCTGCAATTGCTTACAATGATATAAAGAGCCCTGACACACATCACCATCAATGAGTTTAACTGACAAACAAAAAAAATCTTACCTTATCACTCCTAAACACTTTTTGCATAATAATTTGGAACACAGTGTACATGTGCTTTTCCACAAAACACCAGTGGTTCACGTAGTGAATCTTACAGTTCTAACTTGCCAACCATGGTCTGTATGGAGTTGTTCAATAAAGGGCCCAAAATTAAGATAACATAGACGGGAGAGGTCTCTATGAATATGAATTCCTAAGTATTTGATACCCTGTGAGGGCCAGGCAAAGGGAAAGTTGGACTGGATGGAATCCTGTATGGATTTGGGGAGGGAAACATCGAGGGCCTAAGACTTCGCTGCATTGATTTTAAAATTTGACCATGTAACAAACTGATCTATTTCAGCCATAACAGCAGGGATGGATATATGTGATTGAGTGATATATACTAGGACATCATCAGCAAATGCAGAGCACTTGTACTCGGTGCCTCCCACCTCAATCCACCTAATATTGGGGTTATGGCGAATTGAGGAGAGCAGGTGCTCGGTCACTAGGATGTATAAGAGAGGGGAAAGAGGACATCCCTGCCTTTTCCCATTGGTGATTATGAAAGGTGATGAAAATGTTCTGACTTGCCCCCTGGGCCTTGGGACACCCGGAGCCGGACCCTTTTTGGTGGATGCTGGGGGTTGTAGTCTCCGTGGCGGCGACCCGGTTCCATGGCTCAGGGCAGTCAAACCAGTGGCGGAACTATTTATGTGGTTTTGATGTTTAAATGTCCGACTACGCCACCTGTGGATTGCGATTATAGTGAACCGCCGCTGCAGGGTAGACCGCTGAGGCTGGTGTTGTGGGTGCAGCAGAGCGTAGCATAACTCCCCACGGGATGAGTATAGCCTCAGGGCAGTGTATGTGGAGGATGGGGGTGATGGTGCAGGGCAGCAGCAGTAACGACACGGAGTCAGTGATGCAGTCCAGGGCCTTTACTCACAGTTCTTATTATGCAGACCACTTCTGCAGGTAACGGCTGCCCACGTCGTACTGTGCTCACCAGGTGAGGGGCTCGGCCAACTCCCAGATAACTTTGGAGCGCTTCACAGGACCCCCTTTGTGTGTCCTTTCTCTGGCCTTTCTTACCCCACCAGTGACCACGCTTCTGTCCGGCTGCCTCGGGCCTCCTCTTGTTAAACTTGGCGCCAGTTTCCCTGACCCTATGTGGTGCCTTCCTAGCGGGTGTAGCGAGGGGCTGCGCCACATAAAATGTCACAGCCTCCGGTTTCTAGCTGAGGGTCGTTTCCCGCCTCCACTAGTTTAGGGGACCGGTCCAACCCTTTGGCCTGACCCCTCCACGCAGGTGGATTCGGGCGTGCGGTGGCGACTCGCCCGTCCGCACCCCTGGGATCCCTTCGTTCCTCACTCCTGGAGCCTTCTACGCTCCTCTTCCTTCCTTCTCCCTCTTCCAGGCCTGGGCCTCTGTTACTAGGCCCGCCTCCAGAGCAGAGCTCATGCAGAGCCCCTGCTCCCTGTCACTTCTGCTCAGACTTCTCTGCACTGAACTAAGATGGTGCCCACCTTTTATACTCCCTTCTCAATGCACCCAGGAACTGCTTCCTCCCTGCTCCTGCACTACAGGGTTCCCCTTCTTCGGTGTTCCCTCCCCCCACTCCAGCCAGGGACAGGGACTGTCATGCCCATCTCAGGGGCATATTGGTCACCCTGCCCCATGGAAATGTGGTGTAATGCATGCAGGTGTCGGGGTCCTGATCCACACTCCATCCTTACCTGAGAGTGAGATATCACACCTCTGGGTGAGGTGCAATATCTCTGTAGCAACCGACCCCTCGGGGTGCTACAGTTCCATTTATCTTCAGCCTAGGTGACGTATTGCGATACAGGGCCGTGATTTTGGCTATAAAAGGGTCCCCTAGACCCCTACCCCAAGCTTTTTAAGAGAATAATATATGGCTGTCACACTGTCACAGAATACTGGAGGTAGGGGGCCTAAGCTGACCCTAAGCTGGGACCCTGACTAACCCCTCAACCTGGAGGTACTGTTAAAGGTACAGAGGTCCAGGCCGCCAGCGTAACCCCTACCTCCTGAGGATCCCTGCACCTAAGTAATCTAGTCCTGAGAAGGACCCCGATCACAACAATAGGGAACCAGAAATAATATGCCCACACACAGTATTTAGACGAACGAGACAGTACAAGGGAAAAACCAAAACCACCTTGCATACAACTTCTACACAACTACAACAGAGGGAACACCAACGGGAAAGGAGATAAATGATAAAGCGAGGAAAGGGAAAAAACACTTCCAAATGCACTTATCTCAGCAACTCCAAACACCACGATCCGCTCTGTAAGTCAGAATGAAAAGCTTTCACCGACACCTCCCAAACAGACCTGCAGGAATATAAAGGAGTCTCACTAAAGAAGCATTGATTGCAGCTGGGCGAGGCTGGACCTCAGCTAGCCCAGAGAGAGAGAGAATTAACTCCTACACTGCCGAAAAAACACAAAGCACCAACAAGTCAGCTGCGAGAAGTCAGGCTGTGTACTCGTGACGATCTTCGTGGCAACACACCCGTGACAGTACCCCTCCTTCTACGAGGGGCCTCCGGACCCTCAGGGCCAGGTTTATCCGGGTGAGTCGAGTGGAAGGCCCGAACTAATCGGTCTGCGTTAATATCCGACGCAGGAACCCACATCCTCTCCTCAGGACCATACCCCTTCCAATGAACCAAGTACTGAAGGGACCGGCGATTAAAGCGTGAATCAATGACCCTCGATACCTGGAACTCCAAGTTACCATTGACAACCACAGGAGGGGGAGGTAAAGGTGACGGTACCACCGGCGCCACATACCTCTTAAGCAATGATCTGTGAAACACGTTGTGAATTTTAAACGTAGGGGGGAGGTCAAGACGGAATGCCACCGGATTAATAACAGAACTGATTCTGTACGGCCCGATGAACCTGGGACCCAGTTTCCAGGAGGGAACCTTAAGTTTAATATTCCTGGTAGACAACCATACCTGATCGTTCACACTTAGGTCCGGACCAGACACTCTCCTCCTATCAGCCATACGTTTGTATCGGTTCCCCATAGTATTCAGATTCTTCAGCACCCCTCTCCATACTGAAGCGAGAGATGAGGAAAATCGTTCCTCCTCCGGAACCCCCGAAGAGCCCCCCCTACTGAAAGTACAAAACTGGGGGTGAAAACCATATGCCCCAAAAAACGGGGACTTACCAGTGGACTCGCTCCGCCTATTATTGAGAGCAAACTCTGCCAGAGGTAGGAAAGAAGCCCAGTCCTCCTGGTTCTCTGACACAAAACACCGAAGATATGTCTCCAAGCTCTGGTTCATACGTTCCGTCTGACCATTGGTCTGAGGATGAAAAGCCGACGAGAATGACAAATGCATCCCCCGCCGAGCACAAAACGCCTTCCAGAACTTGGACACAAACTGAGACCCCCGATCAGACACCACCTCGGAGGGTACCCCGTGAAGCCTCACAATCTCCCCAATGAATACCTGCGCAAGAGTTTTAGCATTAGGAAGAGCCGGAAGAGCGATAAAATGTGCCATCTTGCTGAACCTGTCCACTACAACGAGTATGACCGTTTTACCCGAAGACGGAGGGAGGTCCGTAATAAAGTCCATAGACAGATGAGTCCAAGGACGCTCCGGGATCTTCAAAGGTAAGAGGGCCCCAGACGGACGGGTATGTGAGGTCTTAGAGCGCGCACAAACCCCACAGGACGCGACAAAAGTTACCACCTCTTTATGTAAGTTAGGCCACCAAAACCGACGCGAGAGGAGATCCACAGTTGCTTTACTCCCCGGGTGTCCTGCAAAAACTGAGTTATGGTGTGCCTCGATCACCTTTTGTCGCAACTGATCTGGAACGAACAGTCTCCCCGAAGGTCCAACAGGGGCGTCCCCCTGAGCCTCCAATATCTCCTCCTCCAGCTCAGAGCATACTGCCGAAACCACCACCCCCTCCTGAAGAATAGGAATCGGGTCGTCCGTATTCCCGGCCCCAGGGAAACTGCGAGATAAGGCATCCGCCTTTACATTTTTAGACCCAGGACGATATGTAACGACGAAATTAAACCTGGTAAAAAACAATGACCACCTAGCTTGTCTGGGATTCAGACGTTTAGCGGACTCCAGATATAGCAGGTTCTTGTGATCGGTGATGACGGTGACCGGATGAACTGCCCCCTCCAAAAAATGGCGCCACTCCTCAAAAGCTAACTTAATGGCCAAGAGTTCCCTATTGCCGACATCGTAATTCCTCTCAGCGGACGACAACTTTTTAGAGAAAAAGGCGCATGGATGCCACTTACCAGGGGACGAACCCTGTGACAATACTGCTCCCACCCCTACCTCGGAAGCGTCTACCTCTACAAAGAATGGCTGAGACGCATCAGGTTGAATGAGAATGGGTGCCGAGGCAAAACATTTTTTCAAGGAGGAGAATGCTTGACAAGCCTTGTCAGACCACCTAGAAAAATCCGTCCCCTTTTTAGTCATGTCTGTGAGAGGCTTAACCATGGACGAGAAATTACGAATGAACTTCCGGTAATAGTTAGCAAACCCCAGGAAACGTTGTAGTGCCTTAAGATTCTCCGGCCGATCCCACTCAAGAACTGCCCGCACTTTCCCAGGGTCCATACGAAAACCGGACGCTGAAACCAGGAAGCCTAAAAACTGGAGTTCCTGTATGGCGAACACACACTTTTCCCACTTGGCATACAGTTTATTATCCCGCAAGATCTGTAACACCTGTCTAACGTGCTCCTGATGAGACACCAGATCCGGCGAGTAAATTAAGATATCATCCAGATATATGACAACAAACTGTCCCACCAGGTGGCGAAAAATATCATTAACAAAGTGTTGAAACACCGCCGGGGCATTAGTCAGACCGAATGGCATGACAAGGTTCTCATAATGCCCCTCCGGAGTGTTAAAAGCCGTCTTCCACTCATCCCCCTCCTTCATCCTAATCAGATTGTACGCCCCCCTGAGATCCAACTTAGAGAACCATTTGGCGCCCACGATCTGATTAAAGAGATCGGGAATAAGTGGGAGCGGATACGGATCTCGGACCGTAATCCGATTAAGTTCACGGAAATCCAGGCAAGGGCGTAGGCCTCCATCTTTCTTCTTAACAAAGAAGAACCCCGCGGCCACCAGTGAAGATGAAGGTCTAATATGCCCCTTAGCCAGACTTTCAGAAATATAATCCTTCATGGCCTGCCTCTCAGGACCAGAAAGGTTATACAACCTAGCTTTAGGTAACTTGGCCTCAGGGAGCAGTTTTACAGAACAGTCATACTCGCGATGAGGAGGTAGTTCCTGACACCCATTCTCCGAGAATACATCCTCAAAGTCCGCCAGAAATGGAGGTAAGACCCAAGGAGTAACTGCACCGATGACCGTGTTCATGCAGTTTTTATTACAGAATTTACTCCATTGGCTTATCTCTCTGGTTTGCCAATTAATAACCGGGTTATGCTTAGCTAACCAAGGAAGGCCCAACACTATAGGAGTGGGAAGACCCTCCAACACGTAGCAAGACAACAGTTCTTTATGTATTGCCCCCACTTGAAGTTTTACACCATGCACAGCTTGCAAAAAACTTCCCTGACCGAGAGGCCTGGCATCGATCGAGAATATGGGGATGGGTTTAGCCAACTCACTCAATCGCATACCTTGAACCCGGGCAAACCGAGCATCAACCAGATTAGCCCCGACCCCACTATCCAGAAGAACAGATATCCTCTCAGTTCTCGTACCCACCACCACCTCCGCCGGTACGAGAAACTGAGACGAACCTAGGGACGAAATACCTACTCCCAGATTGCCGTCCACCACACAACCTGGGATCAACAGTTTTTTCGACGACTCTTTACTCTGCAAGGGACGGGATGGACACCCCCCAATAAAATGTCCCTTTTTCCCGCAGAGGAAACACCTTCCTGTCTTATGGCGCACCACCGGTCCCCTTCCCCGAAATGATGTCCCTCCTAATTGCATAGGCTCCTCCGGACTGACCAGGGGAACCACCATATGAGGGGACCTTGTAGGAGGTGGAGACATTACAGGGGGTAGAGTTATCCCGCACCTCTCCCGAAGCCGTCTGTCAACACGAATAGCAAGGGCCATAGCGGCTTCCAGTGACGCGGGAGAGTCATACTGTGCCAACACATCCTGTAATTTGTCGGATAAACCATGACAAAACTGGCTCCTAAGAGCCGGGTCATTCCACTGGGTGTCCGTGGCCCACCTACGGAACTCCGAACAGAATTCCTCCGCCGGACGATCTCCCTGCTGAATCCTACGTAACTTAGACTCAGCAAGGGAGATCCGATCTGGGTCATCATATACGAGTCCCAGAGCAGCGAAAAACCTATCCACTGACTGGAGAACCGGGGAGCTTGGGGGAAGAGAGAACGCCCAAGATTGAGGGTCCCCTTGTAGGAGCGAGATGACAATTCCCACCCTTTGTTCTTCACTGCCCGATGACCGAGGCCGCAGCCGAAAGTACAATTTGCATGCCTCCCGGAAAACAAAAAACTTGTCCCGCCCCCCAGTGAACCTGTCAGGGAGAGCTACTTTAGGTTCTGGTCCGGCTTGCTCCGGAGGATGCAAAACCTTGGACTTAACGTCCGCCAGCCCCATGGACAAACTCTGCAACTGCCGAGCTAGACCGGCTACTGGATCCATGGTAGCTGGAGAAAACTAAGATGGTCGGTGAAAATGTCACACTGTCACAGAATACTGGAGGTAGGGGGCCTAAGCTGACCCTAAGCTGGGACCCTGACTAACCCCTCAACCTGGAGGTACTGTTAAAGGTACAGAGGTCCAGGCCGCCAGCGTAACCCCTACCTCCTGAGGATCCCTGCACCTAAGTAATCTAGTCCTGAGAAGGACCCCGATCACAACAATAGGGAACCAGAAATAATATGCCCACACACAGTATTTAGACGAACGAGACAGTACAAGGGAAAAACCAAAACCACCTTGCATACAACTTCTACACAACTACAACAGAGGGAACACCAACGGGAAAGGAGATAAATGATAAAGCGAGGAAAGGGAAAAAACACTTCCAAATGCACTTATCTCAGCAACTCCAAACACCACGATCCGCTCTGTAAGTCAGAATGAAAAGCTTTCACCGACACCTCCCAAACAGACCTGCAGGAATATAAAGGAGTCTCACTAAAGAAGCATTGATTGCAGCTGGGCGAGGCTGGACCTCAGCTAGCCCAGAGAGAGAGAGAATTAACTCCTACACTGCCGAAAAAACACAAAGCACCAACAAGTCAGCTGCGAGAAGTCAGGCTGTGTACTCGTGACGATCTTCGTGGCAACACACCCGTGACAATGGCGTGCCAGGAGACTCTATGGAATGCTTTCTCAGCATCCAACGAGAGTATCTAATTACTAATTTTTAACTGCATTTAGCCCAGGAAATACTTTGTGCCTAGTAGCAGTGTCTGCTAGTCAGCAGATTATCCCAGCTGTTAAGCAAGCTACACTACCTGTAGTTTGGACACTTAATTTTTTCAAAGGAAATGCTTCGGGTCCCCGGGATACTCAGTGAAGAGCATCGGGAGGCACCCCAAGGCACAGGGGCTGGGACTGGTGGTAGGACGCCTTGTGGTGGACCACCAAGCTCGATCCTTATAAAAGCTTTTTAACTGCAGCAACTTTAGTGGACGCTACTGGGGCTGGAATCCCCGCAGCTGCTGGCATCAGCCTTGCCCTCCAATAGATCCTTGTAAAAGGATTTAAAGTGTACTCATTCAAATTAGAGAGACAATTTAAATGAAAAAGCTTAGACCTGCCTCCACCGCAGGGGGGCTCGCTTGACCCACCAGAGGACAGGCACCAGTATTGGGAGAGGAGGGCTGGCCGTCAGGGTCCACCGCAGCTCTGGCACAAATACGGCGACACGGAGGTCGCACGGGCAGGAACGGACTGGCCGTGTCGGCTTCGCAATTTTTTGGTTTTAGAAGGGCATGACATGCCTATATCTGTGTCTGCCCCTCCTTTTACTCCTCCACCTCTTTTCTTTTCGCATGACTATATGTACTTGTCATTTTTCCATGTGTTAGTTGTGTCCTCTGAGCAGTTTGTCAGCTTTTGGACACCTATGAAGTGTTTTGTATGTGTTTTCTATGTGTTGCTATGTGTTTTTGTTTGCCTGCCATTGGTTTTAACGGTGTTCGAAGGTGTTCGTCGAACAGTTCGACGAACAGTTTGTCGAACATGCGGGTGTTCGACGAACCGAACCGAACTCGAACACTACGGGGGTGGCTCAACACTAATGATGATGATGATAGAAGTTAGCATCTGCTTTGTTTTCTTTTAATGCAAGCGTAAGTGTGCAGCCTGCCACCCACCCACCCCAGGCTGCAATGCCATACTGCTAGCTTGCACTTGAAATGGGGCCTTTTAGTTTGGAGGAGGTCAAAGCTGGCCACTACCTCACGGCTGCTTCAGCAGCGAGGTATCCATACAGTCCCCAGCCGCCCTGCGGCCGGGAGTCCAGGTTCGGTCGCCAGCCGCCAGGGGGCAGCCGGGTGTCCATACTCGGTCCCCAACCGCCCCGCGGCCGGGTGTCCACACACGGTCCCAAGCTGCCCCTATTTCTCCTGTCACCTTCCCACACACTTTTCTTAGCCTGGCCTGCTTTAGGGCAGCATTGGACGAGCCCACCAGAGAACCAGACTCCTCCGGTGGGCCCTGGCTTCTCCATCAGGGGAGTTTAGAGTGTCAAGGTGAGGAGCATGATGATGATGATAGAAGTTAGCATCTGCTTTGTTTTCTTGGAATGCAAGAGTAAGAGTGCAGCCTGCCACCCACCCACCCCCAGGCTGCAATACCATGCTGCTAGCTTGCACTTGAAATGGGGCCTTTTAGTTTGGAGTAGGCCGAAGCTGGCCACTACCTCATGGCTGCGTCGGCGGTGAGGTCTCCATACTCAATCCCCAGCCGCCACTATTTTCCCGGGAACCTTCCCCACACTTTTCTTAGCCTGGCCTGCTTTAGGGCAGCATTGGACGAGCCCACAAGACAACCAGAGACTCCTCCGGTTGGCCCTGGCTTCTCCATCAGAGGAGTTGAGAGTGCCAAGGTGAGGAGCATGATGATGATGATAGAAGTTAGTATCTGCTTTGTTTTCTTGGAATGCAAGCGTAAGTGTGCAGCCTGCCATCCACCCACCCCAGGCTGCAATACCATACTGCTAGCTTGCACTTGAAATGGGGCCTTTTAGTTTGGAGGAGGCCGAAGCTGGCCACTTCCTCATGGCTGCTTTGGCAGCGAGGTATCCATACTCGGTCCCCAGCTGCCCCTATTTGCCCCGGTGCGCCTTATACATAAGATTAAGCGTGCATACCAAAACATTACCTGTGTCCTCCCCAGTGCATTTAGTGGGAATGACAGCCTATTCCGCTGCAGTGTGTGCATGCCAAACCCCTGTTCATGGTACATGTGAAGATGCCTCCCACCCTGCACCCAGGGCAGTGTTCAATTGTATCTCTACATTCCTTGCAATGCAAGAGCAAGTATGCAGCCTGCCACCCACCCACCCCCAGGCTGCAATACCATACTGCTTGCTTGCACTTTAAATTGGGCCTTTTAGGCATGTGGAGGCGGAATATGGCCACCACATCATGGCTGCGTTGACGCCTGGTATCCATACTCAGTCCCCAGCCGCCCGGCGGCCGGGTGTCCACACTCAGTCCCCAGCCGCCAGGGGGCAGTCGGGTGTCCACACACTGTCCCAAGCCGCCTGGGGGCGGCCGGGTGTCCATAAACGGTCCCCAGCCGCCCCTATTTCTCCTGTCACCTTCCCACACACTTTTCTTAGCCTGGCCTACTTTAGGGCAGCATTGGACGAGCCCACCAGAGAACCAGACTCCTCCGGTGGGCCCTGGCTTCTCCATCAGGGAAGTTGAGAGTGCCAAGGTGAGGAGCATGATGATGATGATAGAAGTTAGCATCTGCTTTGTTTTCTTGGAATGCAAGCGCATGTATGTAGTAGTGGCTAAGCCTGAGGTGGTCAGCATTTTGGTGCATATCCTACCTCCTCCGAGGATTGCTGGATGTTTTCCTGCTACTACCCCAGTTCTCTGACTCCCGTTAAAACAAAGCTTCAGGTGATAAATGATGGATGAGGTGGTGGCAAAGGAGAAAGAGCAGGAGGAACAGGGACAATTCACATCAATATCAGGCCAGTCAACCACATATGTCTTGTAGGATATGTTTCTGTAACAAAAGGAGCGGTTTGGCTACACAGTTTTAGGGCATACAGTGAGTGCAATGCCTACCAAAAATTTCGAGGCACTCCAATGGACCTTGGAAATGACATGGAGGTCAGACGGCCTTAACTAAACCGTTTTTTCCATTTATAGCAACTGGGTCTCCTGTACACTGTTGGCCTAAGCAGTGAATGGAAGGCTTTCCAAAAATTATGAGGAACTGCAATGCCCCTTGACACAGACGTGGATTCCAGCATACTAAAAACCTTCTACCCATTATTGGGGAGTGGGTCTCCCTTAGTTTTCGCCTTTTAATTGAAAAGCAAAAGCTGACTAAAATTAGGAGAAAATGCAATGCCCGTTCGAAGAGTCGTGGAGGTTAGAGGTAATTAAAAACAACATTTCAATGCCCCTTGGAAGAGATGTGGAGTTCAGAGTGGTTTAATAAGACGATTTTAATGCCCCTTTGAAGAGAAGTGGAGGTCACAGTAGGTTAACAAGACAGTTTTAATGCCCCTTTGAAGAGAAGTGGAGGTCACAGTAGGTTAACAAGACGGTTTTAATGCCCCCTGGAATTTGGTGGAGGTTGCAGTAGCTTAACAAGACGGTTTTAATGCCCCTGGGAAAAGTGGTGGAGGTCGCAGTAGCTTAACAAGACGGTTTTAATGCCCCTTGGAAAAGTGGTGGAGGTCACAGTAGCTTAACAAGACGGTTTTAATGCCCCTCGAAAGAGACGTGGAGTTCACAGTAGCTTAACAAGATGGTTTTAATGCCACTCGGAAGAGACGTGGAGGTCACAGTAGCTTAACAAGACGGTTTTAATGCCCCTCGGAAGAGACGTGGAGGACTCAGTAGCTTAACAAGATGGTTTTAATGCCCCTCAGAAGAGACTTGGAGGTAACAGTAGCTTACCAAGACGCTTTTAATGCCCCTCGGAAGAGACGTGGAGGTCCCAGAAGGTTAACATGACCGTTTTAATGCCCCTTGGATAAGACGTGGTGGTCGCAGTAGCTTAACAAGATGGTTTTAATGCCCCTTGGAATAGACCTGGAGGTCGCAGTAGCTTAACTAGACACTATTAATGCCCCTTGGAAGAGACGTGGAGGTCGCAGTAGCTTAACAAGACGGTTTTAATGCCCCTTGAAAAAGTACTGGAGGTCGCAGTAGCTTAACAAGACGGTTTTAATGCCCCTTGGAAGAGACGTGGAGGTCGCAGTGGAATAAAAAGACAATATCAATGCCCCTGGGAAAAGTGGTGGAGGTCGCAGTAGCTTAACTAGATGGTTTAAATGCCCCTTGGAAGAGACGTGGAGGTCGCAGTGGAATAAAAAGACAATATCAATGCCCCTGGGAATAGTGGTGGAGGTCGCAGTAGCTTAAGTAGATGGTTTTAATGCTCCTTGGAAGAGACGTGGCGGTCAAAGTATCTTAACAAGACAGTTTTAATGCCCCTTGGAAGAGACGTGGAGGTCGCAGTTGAATAAAAAGACAATATCAATGACCCTGGGAAAAGTGGTGAAGGTCGCAGTAGCTTAACTAGACGGTTTTAATGCCGCTTGCATGAGACATGGAGGTCGCAGTAGCTTAACAAGACGGTTTTAATGCCCCTTGGGAGAGACGTGGAGGTCGCAGTAGCTTAAAAAGATGGTTTTAATGCACCTTGGAAGAGACGTGGAGGTCGCAGTAGCTTAACAAGACGGTTTTAATGCCCTTTGGAAGAGACGTGGAGAATACAGTAGCTTAACAAGATGCTTTTAATGCCCCTTGGAAGAGACGTGGAGGTCGCAGTAGCTTAACAAGACGGTTTTAATGCCCCTTGGAAGAGACGTGGAGGTCGCAGTAGTTTAACAAGACGGTTTTAATGCCCCTTGGAAGAGACGTGGAGGTCGCAGTGGAATAAAAAGACAATATCAATGCCCCTGGGAAAAGTGGTGGAGGTCGCTGTAGCTTAACAAGACTGTTTTCATGCCCCTTAGAAGAGCCATGCAGTACAGCATATTAAAAACATTATTCCCATTATTGGGGAGTGGGTCTCCCATAGTCTTAACCTATGCCTTCCAAGCAAAAGCTGCCAAAAATTAGGATGGAGGAACTTGCAATGCTGGCAACACGGACCACGGTCACCCTGGTGGTATAGTAGTGGTGAAGGCTGAGGATAAGGAGAAGAGCAAAATACAGCAGAAATGAGGAAGCGTATACCCATGTGTGCATGTAAAGCGATGCAAGGGAATACACCTCCCGAAATAACACAGTGGATTTGACTTTATGTTACTCTGCTGTCATTTGGTGGTGATGAGAAGTCTGGCCCAATCCATCCCTTGTTCATTTTGATAAGGGTCAGCTTGTCAGCAATGTCAGTTGACTGGCGAGTGCGCTTATCAGTTATAATTCCCCCAGCCATACTTAAAACACGCTCCGATAACACGCTAGCGGCAGGGCAGGCCAGGACCTCCATGGTGTACAGAGCGAGTTCATTCCAAGTGTCCAGCTTGGATACCCAATAATTAAAAGGCACAGAGGAATCACGGAGGACACTGTTATGGTCGGCAAGGTACTCCCTCACAATCTTTTGAAACTTTCCACTCCTTTTGAGAGTACCCCGCGCCTCAGGGCCTGTAAGCTGGGCGGGTCTCAGAAAACTGTCCCAGAACTTTGACAGTGTTTCCCTGCCTCTGCTGGATTGGAGTTGCATCTCTCTTGCCTGTACGCCTTGGTTGGTCAACGAACTGTGACCTCTGCCGCTAGCATGTTCAGATGGGAATTTTTTTAACAGTTCTGCAGCAAGGGCCTTCTGGTACTGCCCCATTTTTGTAGACCTCTCCACCTCAGGAATAAGAGAGTGAAAGTTCTCCTTGTAGCGGGGGTCTAAAAGTGTC
Organism: Phyllobates terribilis; assembly: GCF_046119375.1. NCBI lineage: Eukaryota > Metazoa > Chordata > Amphibia > Anura > Dendrobatidae > Phyllobates > Phyllobates terribilis. Next base: position 22,842,561 of record NW_027362769.1, read on the forward strand.
ACCAACCAGTAATGACTGTCACGCAACATTTTGACAACGCGAGGGTCATGGTTAAGGCAGCGTAACATAAAGTCAGCCATGCGTGCCAGACTGGTAACGGGCAAGACTTCCGTGTCCACACCAAGATGACGACTGACCATGCTCTCCTCCTCCTCCACCGTGTCCTCAGGCCACCCACGCTGAACCGACTGTATGACAGTTGTACAGGTACTACCGTCTACAGCGCATGATACCAGCTCCTGTTCTTCCTCCTCCTCCTCCTCCTCGTCTCCCTCATTGTCCCCCAATGCACATTAGGATGAGATGAGGCTGGGTTGTGTGTAATCGCACATTACGGGTTCTTGATACATCTCATCATACTCTGGCTGCAATGCCTCATCTTTAATTCTCTGCAGAGAGCATTGCAAAAGACAGACAAGTGGGATGCTGATGCTAAGGATGGCGTCATCGCCACTCACCATCGTGGTGGACTCCTCAAAGTTTGTCAGGATGGTACATATATCAGACATCTAGGTCCACTCCTGAGATCTTTTGTGTGGAGTCTGACCTGAATATCGACGGCCTTGTTGCAGCTAGTACTCCACAACTGCTCTCTTCTGCTCACAAATCCTTTGCAACATGTGGAGGGTAGAGTTCCAACGTGTGGGGAAATCACACACCAGTCGCTGTGCCAGAAGCTGCCAATGCTGCTGCAACACAGCAAGGGCGGCGGAAGCTGTAGCCGACCTCTGAAAATGAGATGACAGGAGGCGTACTTTGACGAGCAGATCTGGAAACTCGGAGTACGATTTAAGAAACCGCTGAAATTCGAGGTTAAGCACATGAGCCAGGCATGGTACGAGTGTGATCTCGCCTCGCGTCAGAGCCGCCACCAGGTTGCAGCCATTGTCACACACGACCATGCCTGGATGTAGGTTCAGCGGTCTCAGCCACAGATCTGCCTGCTCTTTCACAGCTGTCCACAACTCACAAGCAGTGTGAGGTTTATCACCTAAGCTTATGAGTTTCAGCACAGCCTGTTGCCGCTTGGCGGAGGCAGTACTGCAGTGCTTCCATCTTGTAACTGATGTGGTGATATCTAAGATGGAGGCTGAACATGAGGAGTAGGATGATGCGCAGGAGCTGTACACTGTGGGGGCAACTCTGACTGACATAGCGCCCGCAATCCTCGGTGTGGGGAGGATGTGTTCCGTCTCAAGGTCTGACTGGGTCCTGGCTTCCACTATGTTTACCCAGTGTGCCGTCAGGGAGATGTACAGTCCCTGGCCACAAGCACTTGTCCACATGTCCGTCATCAGGTGGTGTCTCCCAGTAACTGCTTTGTTGAGGGCACGGCTGATGTTTTGGGACATGTGCTTGTGTAGTGCGGGGATGGCATACCGGGAAAAATAGTGTCGGCTGGGGACCGAGTACCGAGGGACCGCCACAGCCATAAGGTTGCGGAAGGATTCCGTCTCCACCAGCCTAAAAGGCAGCATTTCCAATGCAAGCAGTCGTGAAATGTGCGAATTTAGGACTGTGGCCTGTTGGGCGTTGGCTGAGAATTTGCACTTTTGTTCAAAGCTCTGGGATATGGACAATTGAACGCTGCAGTGGGACGTGGACATTGATGCTGTTTCTTGAGAAACTGCCATAACAAGTGAAGACTGAGAGGAGGGGGCATCTTTACAAGCAGTATGGACAGGGGATTGCCTTGCACGCACAACAGGGGGTTCTATTACATGCATAACAGCGGAAGAAGCAGTGGTGACACCTGCTGACACTGGTCGTGGACCCTGGGGTTCACCCCACAAAGTCGGGTGCTTTGCTGCCATGTGCCTGATCATGTTGGTGGTGGTCAGGCTGGTAGCTTTGTCACACTTGCTGATGCTGGCATGGCAGGTGGTACAAATGGCCTTTTTGGGGTTATCAGCAGAGTCTTTAAAAAAATTCCAGACTCTGGAAGACCTACCAGTTGTAATGGCAACGTCCCTTGTGTTGGTGTTACGGGGAACTGTTGCACGCCTTCTGTGTGCGGTCACCACACTGCTTCTACCTGCCTGCTGGGGGACTCTGCCTCCCTCCCCCTGTGTGCTGCTGGCCTCGCTCTGCGTGTCCTCTTGCCACGTTGGGTCAGTTACTTTATCATCCACCACCTCCTCCTCTTCCACTTGCGCACTACGATCTTCGTCCTCACTTTGTGGCTATTGTGGCTCATCATCGTCCACCTCTTGAGACAAATTGCCAGCGTCGACTTCCTGTGGCCGTGGCTGTTCAAATATTTGGGCATCTCTACATGGGATCTCCTCTTCCACCACTTCAAGCGGAGCAGGCGAGGGGCGCAAATATGGAAATGGACCAGTGAACAGCTCTTCAGAGTGTCCAAGTGTGGGATCAGTTGCTGTCTGACGACACTCGGCATAGTGGGAGGAAGGAGCACCAGGGTGAGGAGGAGTATGCGGTCGAGACTCACGGCTACTAAAACTTGACCGTGTGGAAGACAGACCGGAGGTGGTGGTGCCCAGGTAACTGGAAGTATTATCTGCTATCCAATTAATAACCTGTTCACACTGATCAGTTCGCAATACTGGTGTTGTAGTGTGCTTCCCTAGTAATTCGGTCAAAAACTGGGAGCGAGAAGATGTGGCTATTGGTAGTGGCAAATTTTCATCTTGGCCACGGCCCCATCCTCTACATGCACCATCACCAGGACGTCCAGTTCCACGTCCCTTGCCACGCGTCTTGCCCATTGTAAATGAAGTAAAATAGCTTACACTCGCACTATCAATGGAAAAAGGGTAATAAAAAGGAGATTAGAACAGTGGAAGAGGAAAACCACAGTTCTCTTTGTATGGCCTACACCAGAATCTTTTAAACAGATATATTTGTGTCTGAACAGACAGGGAGACACTATTACTGTTTTTCTTTACGTAAAACAGGCCAAAAGCTGGATAATACAGAGATTTGAACCGTGGAACTGCAAAACCACAGTTCTAATTTTCTGGCATATACCAGACTTTTTAAAATAGATATATATGGGGCTGAACTGTCAGCGACACACTTAAACTGTTTTATTTATGTAAAACAGACCCAAAAGTGGATAATACAGAGATTTAACCCGTGGAACTGCAAAACCACAGTTATAGTTATGTGACGTACACCAGAATCTTTCAAACAGATATATTTGTGTCTGAACAGTCAGGGAGACACTATTACAGTTTTTTTTTTTACGGCAAAAAATGAAAAAAGCAGGATAATACAGAGATTTGACCCGTGGAACTGCAAAACCATAGTTATAGTTATGTGACGTACACCAGAATCTTTCAAACAGATATATTTGTGTCTGAACAGCCAGGGAGACACAATTACAGTTTTTTTTACGGCAAAAAATGCCAAAAGCAGGATAATACAGAGATTTGACCCGTGGAACTGCAAAACCATAGTTATAGTTATGTGACGTACACCAGAATCTTTCAAACAGATATATTGGTGTCTGAACAGTCACAGACACAGTCAATTTTTTTGGGGGGGGGGGTGAATACCAAAAGGTTAATAAGATGCGTATTTGTACAGTCTGACTGAGGAAAAATAAAAAATACAGGATGTAGATGAAAAAAAACAGATTTTTCCTGGCCCCTGAGTCCGGGGAATAAGTCTAGCAATTTGACCAACAGGAGCACACAGGACTGTAATGCAGCGTATGCTTGTATAACCACTGCGTCTCCTATACAGCCTGCCTGCTTGATATCTGGGATGGATATTAGTCCTGAGAAGGACTGTTTGTTTGATTTGGCAGGCTTTAGAGACCCTACACTACCTATTTCGCACTATATATCTCTCCCTAACTCAGCAGCACCCTCTCTACACTGTCTGATTCGGAGCGACTGTGTCAAAGATGGCGACGTCCAGTTTTAAATACTCAAGGTGACGCTGTGCGGCCAGCCAATCACTGTAATGCCCACAAACAACATGGCTGCGGCATTACAGTGACTGGCTGGCAATCCCTGCATGTTCATTGGCTCTGTAAAGAGCGCCAAACGTGCAGGGCGGAGACCCGAGCTCCCACCCGAGTAACCCGGAAATGCTCAGTGCTCGCTGAACATCCCGAGTAGTGAGATGCTCGGGCAAGTAACGAGCAGTGTCGAGCATACTCGCTCAACACTAATCGTTATATATCCTGTGGCTCCACAAATGTCATACACTGTGCCACATGTGGTTGCCCCAGGATATTTGTCGGATTGACCTGCAGGGAGCTTAGAATTAGGTTCAGGGAGTATGAGTGAGACAATGGCACAGCCAGAACAATTGAGGGCATATCAACATTGAAAGCAATATCACTACACTTTAAGTGTTTTCACGACTGCAATGTTAAGTCGCTGCTAGTTCATGGTATTGATGTCGTGCATGGGGGCATTAGAGTGGGGAACCTTTAAAAGGTCTTTGCCCAGAAAGAGTCAAGATGGATCACCATTTCGGGGAAGATGGCCCCTCAGGGATTGAACGAAACAATTAGTTTTGTGCCATTTTTGTAGACACACCACTTACCTACACTCCCTTCCCTGTTTTTTAAAGATACTGGAAGTATCATGTGTTTTGAATTTGAGAATGAAATGGGACAGTATTGATTACGTTCTTTATCGCTGCACCATCATGCCGGGCAAAGTTAGAGGATACCATATGTAACATCATCCACATATGATTATCTTGCCTCTTCTTGGACTAGAAATATGTATTTATATAGATTTTTGTAGTTATCATGACCAGTTACCTTGACAATAAAAGGTCCTGTAAGGTTAGGGGCAAACTATTCCCCATGATGATGCAACTTCACTGTTAAAAAGCAACACACGTGTAGGTGGTTTCATGCTGGGCTGATTGTCCTCACTGTGCTGGCTACCTGGTATGTTCAATTTCAATTTCCTACTTAGTATTAATTCAGGATATACAGTACTATCTATTTAACATGTGGTTTACATACATTGTGCTTTAAGGGACTTATAGTGTCCTGAAATATTTTATACATTCGCATGGTATATCTTGACTGTTATACTGGGCATATTATCTTACTACATAAAGAGCTTAATTTTGAGGTGAGTCCGATTTACTCTGGCTCTGCCATTATTTCAATCAACAACATGAATTTATCAACAAAGCTTCTACTGATCAGTTCTTTTCGGACTAACTCAAAACTTAATGCTACAACACAGAATCAACCTGCTTATGAATTATGTATTTAAATGTGGGGAATCCAGAAATGTAATTAGTTTGAAAACGTTGTTGTTTATCGAGTCTAAAGGCTGAAAGTGAATAGACATGGGTAATTTGAGTTAGTTTTTATTATGTAGAGCACACTTTTCTAGCTTCTGTAACTTATTTGTTTTGGAACTCGGGCTGCTAGTATCATAAATATGTTTCTACCAGGCATTGTGCAATAAAGGACTTTTCTTAGTCCCTCTCACTTGCATGTTTTCACTTTATGTGGACATCAGTCCTGTGTTGTCACTATTTTTAAAATTGTCTATATGTTTTAATGAATTTTCAGTAAAAATGTTGTCATATTGTTAAGCATTAAAAACACCTAGTGTTTTTCTCCAGTATTCAATATGCCATGTTATGGAGTTGCTTTTGAGACCAGTTAGGACATTATATTGCACTTTTCTGATCTCCACAACATGTATTGGTTGTATCTGGTGGATTTTGGATTAACAAAACTTTATCTATATAGTAGCTCCCCCTACTCTTGCCATGCTGTCTGCAGATTGCATTACGTTTTCAATATGACAGGTTCACTTGTGACTTTAACTAAATGTGGACACTACTTAACTAACAAACAAACTCATTTGACCTAGCAAATTCATTTCTGTATTCAACACTTTTCATTCAACTAAAAATAGCAATGCCAGGCATGTCAGTGTGACAGTGCAGCCTATTGTTGCTTTATGTACAGTATAATGATAATGAACACGTTTTATCAAGAGAGATTACACTGCCAGATTTTTCTTTGCTTTTACCAAAAGGGTTCTGCTGTCAGCAGTGGTCTTCTGCAATTTATGGAAGCAATGACTCCTGGCTCTAGAGAGCCAGTATATACCGTATTGCATAGATGTTAGCAAAATAATAAAATATCTAGGGAAAAGGTGAGCACAAGCACATCTAGTGTACTCAAATTCATAGTGTAAAAATACTCCATAAACCATTAAGGCAATGAAATACTAACTTTTCATTTTGGCATCTCTATCATTTGAGTAGTTGGAATTCTTTTTTTGTTCTACCAACTTCTGACACCAAATTGCAGATTATTTTAGACTGCACTACAGAAAGTTTTGTGCAATGTGAATAGTCTACAAGGTTAAGATAAATAATGCATGGGAATCATTCCCCAATTGTAAATTATCAATGTTGCAGGCCACAATGTATCGTATAAACATATTTGTTGTAGAGGGTACAGGACAAATGCTACCCTCTTGAAAAATTTAAAGGGAGTCTGTTATATTCAAAAATGTTACTTACCTGCAGATATAGTGTTAAACTGCAGGTAAATAGCATTAAAATCCTAACTGACTACCATACTGATGCAGTGCTTAAAGGGAGAACTTTTACTAATACCCTTTCAGTCATCAATGCAGTGCAAAGAGCGGTTACAGTCATCGCTCACTATACAGTGATTGCAGCAATAATCGGAACATTGATTGACAGCCTGCTCTGCACACATATGCTGTGGTGCAGGCTGTCAGTCAATGTGTCAAGTAATGATTATTGAACTCACTCTACAGAGAGCGGTGACTGTACCCACTCCCTGCACCGCCCCTATGACTGGAAGCGTATGGCTACAGGGAGGATACAAGTTCATTTTCTCCTTGACACTGCTGGTCCAGTAAGGCAACCAGGTAGGGCTTAAAATAATAATTGTAATGGGGCCGGGTAGTGGAACCTCTGTGCCTTGGAACAAGGAGGGACCCCGAGGGCAGGTGTTATACTGGGGATGACCTTGTAATAGAGCAGGTGGCTCCCACGGGTCAGGTAGCTGGGACTGACCGGAGTAGCGAGTGGACACAACAGGTAGGTAGCAGTCTCTGGGTGAGTAGGCGGGTGGTCAGGGAAGTGACGGAAGAGCAGGTAAGAGTCTCTTGGCTGGCAGACAGGTGGTCACGGCAAGTGACGGCTGAGCGGGTAGGAGTCTCTTGGCTGGCAGGCAGGTGGTCACGGCAAGTGACGGCTGAGCGAGTAAGAGTCTCTTGGCTGGCAGGCAGGTGGTCACGGCAAGTGACGGCTGAGCGGGTAAGAGTCTCTTGGCTGGCAGGCAGGTGGTCACGGCAAGTGACGGCGGAGCCTCCGGGTAGGCTAGCAGGCGGGTAGCAGGTGAGAGCTCCCAGGTGAGCGGGCTAGCAGGTACGGCAGTTAGCAGGCAGGTAACTGGCAGGTGCTTCCTGGTCCGCAGGTGGACTTGCCCATAGACAGAGTGGCTGAAGAGAAGACAAGCAGGCAAACAGGACTGGTAGTCAGGCCTGGCAACGGGACCTGAGGGCTGAAGCAGAGGTGAGTATGCTTTGCAACAACTTTGCTCGGGCACTTCCATTTTGGAGGAGGTGCCTTATATATGGGAAGTCCTCTGGCTATTGGCCAGGGAATGCATAGGACGGCGCGAGCGGTCCCTTTAAGAGAGGGGGAGCGCGCGCGCCCTAAGCACAGTGCCCGGGAAGGAGCGCGCGCCGGCAGCAGCGAGGGAAGGAGCTCTGTAGGACGCCGTGCGCTGAACAGGAAGAAGAGAGGGACGGCGTATCTGCCTAGCAGGAGGCAGAGACGCCGATGCAACAATAATAATCTTTATATAGCGCCAACGTATTCCGCAGCGCTTTACATACATTATCATTGCTGTCCCCATTGAGGCTCACAATCTACATTCCCTATCAGTAGGTCTTTGGATTGTGGGAGGAAACCAAATAACCCGGAAGTAACCTACAAAAACACGGGGAGAACAGATGTTGTCCTTGGTGGGATTGCAACCAAGGACCCCAGCGCTGCAGGCTGCAGTGCTAACCACTGAGCCACCATGCTGCCACAGTGCTGCCGGTAAATACTATCTATTCAATGTTATATTCTAATCTCTTTTCTAATATATCTTATATAAATGTCCCTACCGTTCCCTTACTACACTATTTAATTGCTTTATTTATTTATTATTTTTTTACTACGTCCACTTTGATGACACACTGTCTTAGAAACCTAGTGCATGCTGGGATAGTCAAACGAGTATCCATCAGGGAGCAAAGACTGTAGTCACTGCCACAACCTCTGCCCCCTACCTAAAATGAAGCATAATCAGTGACCTCCATCTTAGAGCACTGTACTAGTCTCTGCTCTACTGACTATTTGTTAGTTGTCAATTTCAACATATGCAGAGTAGATTCTTGGTCAGTGTGCAATATGCACAATGACAGTGCACTCCCTCGCTGGCTTTGATCAGGAGTAACGAGCCAGAAATAGAGTGCACTGTCAATGTGCTTTGCAAGAAGATTACCGTACCGGGCATGCAGGAAAAGCAGAGACCAGTGCTGCCCCCACAAATAAATTTTAGTTTCGGACCGCTTTGACGTAAGGACAAAATAATCAGATAGGAGGAATATACAGTACAGACCAAAAGTTTGGACACACCTTCTCATTTAAAGATTTTTCTGTATTTTCATGACTTTGAAAATTGTGCATTCACACTGAAGGCATCAAAACTATGAATTAACACATGTGGAATTATATACTTAACAAAAAAGTGTGAAACAACTCAAAATATGCCTTATATTCTAGGTTCTTCAAAGTAGCCACCTTTTGCTTTGATGACTGCTTTGCACACTCTTGGTATTCTCTTGATGAGCTTCAAGAGGTAGTCACTGGAAATGGTTTTCACTTCCCAGGTGTGCCCTGTCAGGTTAAATAAGTGGGATTTCATGCCTTATAAATGAGGTTGGGATCATCAGTTGTGTTATGCAGAAGTCAGGTGGATACACAGCTGATAGTCCTACTGAATAGACTGTTAGAATTTGGCAAGAAAAAAGCAGCTAAGTAAAGAAAAATGAGTGGCCATCATTACTTTAAGAGATGAAGGTCAGTCCGTCCGAAAAATTGGGCAAACTTTGAATGTGTCCCCAAGTGCAGTTGCAAAAACCATCAAGCGCTGCAAAGAAACTGGCTCGCATGAGGACCGCCCCAGGAAAGGAAGACCAAGAGTCACCTCTGCTTCTGAGGATAAGTTTATCCGAGTCACCAGACTCAGAAATCGCAGGTTAACAGCAGCTCAGAATAGAGACCAGGTCAATGTCACACAGTTCTAGCAGCAGACACATTTCTACAACAACTGTTAAAAGGAGAGTGTGTGCAGCAGGCCTTCATGGTAAAATAGCTGCTAGGAAACCCCTGCTAAGGACAGACAACAAGCAGAAGAGACTTGTTTGGGCTAAAGAACACAAGGAATGGATATTAGACCAGTGGAAATCTGTGCTTTGGTCTGATGAGTCCAAATTTGAGATCTTTTGTTCCAACCACCGTGTCTTTGTGCGACGCAGAAAAGGTGGTTTTTCGGTCCCACCATGAAGCATGGAGGAGGTGGTGTGATTGTGTGGGGGTGCTTTGCTGGTGACACTGTTGGGGATTGAAGGCATACTGAACCAGCATGGCTACCACAGCATCTTGCAGCGGCATGCTATTCCATCCGGTTTGCGTTTAGTTGGACCATCATTTATTTTTCAACAGGACAATGACCCCAAACACACCTCCAGGCTGTGTAAGGGCTATTTGACCAAGCAGGAGAGTGATGGGGTGCTACGTCAGATGACCTGGCCTCCACAGTCACCAGACCTGAACCCAATCGACATGGTTTGGGGTGAGCTGGACCGTAGAGTGAAGGCAAAAGGGCCAACAAGTGCTAAGCATCTCTGGGAACTCCATCAAGATTGTTGGAAGACCATTTCCGGTGACTACCTCTTGAAGCTCATCAAGAGAATGCCAAGAGTGTGCAAAGCAGTCATCAAAGCAAAAGATGGCTACTTTGAAGAACCTAGAATATATGACATATTTTCAGTTGTTTCACAATTTTTTGTTAAGTATATAATTCCACATGTGTTAATTCATAGTTTTGATGCCTTCAGTGTGAATGTACAATTTTCATAGTCATGAAAATACAGAAAAATCTTTAAATGAGAAGGTGTGTCCAAACTTTTGGTCTGCACTGTATATATTTTATGTATATAAATATATGTAGTGCATATTAATATATAAACTTATATATCAGATATTTGAAATAACTATTATATGTTGTAGTATTTCAATTGCACTCTATCAACTTGAAGTCCATGACAGATCATATTGTGCAAAGGTTTTGAAACCTGGAATAAAAAAATGCATAAACATGAAACCAACTAGTATTTTAAGTAGTTTATTTGATATCAATTGTCCCAACTAGAGTCAAGTTACAGCGTTGAAAGTAAATTTCCCTGACTGCACAGAAAGTGTTTCCCTTTGTTAAAATTCTGCAGATCAAGCATGGATAGTGATATATATAAGAGCTGTAAAGCAGTGCACTAAGTACTGGGAACTGCATCCACACTTCAGCTATAATGGGAAAGGTAAAAAATAGGCTGAAATTGCTTTTCTATATAACAGTTGAATCATTATATTGAATTACTTTTTTGCCTCTAAATGATATACTGATAGTACAACTTTAAGCCAATTGAAAGCCATCATATTTAATCAAGATTTAATTCATTTTTACATGCTCAAACTTATTTTTGTTTAATTTAGATCATCTTCTTTGAGGACAGGAACTTCCAGGGCCGTTGCTATGAGTGCAGTGGGGACTGTGCTGACCTCCATTCCTACTTCAGTCGCTGTAATTCTATCCGAGTAGACAGTGGCTGCTGGATGCTATATGAGCGCCCAAACTATTTAGGTCACCAGTATTTCCTTAAGAAGGGAGAATATCCTGACTATCAGCAATGGATGGGATTCAGCGACTCTATCAGGTCTTGCCGAGTTATACCACAGGTAGGCCCTTATATAATATTTTATATGTTTTATATTTAGGCTACACAATTTTGTAATTTTAATTAAGGGCAGACTAGATGGACCAACAATCTATATTTCTTTGTTACGTCTTCTATATTTAATTTAATAGTTAAAATTTAATTGAAGACAAAAATAAACCAACAAGCATGCAAGTGACCTATCTATCTATGTATCTATCTATCTATCTATGTATCTATCTATCTATCTATCTATCTATCTATCTATCTATCTATCTATCTATCTATCATTCCATATCTCTCTATCTGTATATCCATATCTATTTAACTATCGATCTATCTATTCATCTATCTTTTAAACATCTGTAAAACAGAACATACATTTAAAATGAATCTGTTAATTGAATATTCATTTTCTTCTATTGCAGCAAAGAGGACCCCACAAACTGAAGATTTATGAGAAAGAAGAGTTTAGAGGGCAAATGCTTGAAGTTTTAGAAGACTGTCCTTCTGTCTTTGAGATCTTTAAGAACCATGATATCAACTCTTGTAATGTACTTGATGGTCAGTGGATCTTTTATGAGCAGCCCAACTATCGAGGAAAACAATATTTTCTGAAACCTGGAGAATACAGACGTTTCAGCGATTGGGGATCCCTCAATGCAAAAGTGAGTTCCTTTAGAAGAGTACTGGACATCTGCTAAACTGCCTGACCCTGAGAAAGAAATGATATTTCCTCTTCCAATCTAATAAAAAGGAAACTTTCTGAAACTAATAAGAATGTACTTATTTTATTTCTACTGCGGGAAGTTAGATATTGTTTATAACCTCATTTTGGGGATTTACATTTTAGCTCCCAGGTCTGGAAGCAGTTGAAGGAAAACCTAAATGTTAAATTATCATAAGTGTTAAATGCCACAGAGGATCCAGAAATCACACATTGCCTAGATAAAGTATATCAATTGCCAATTAAATTATTCACATACAGTTACCATGTAAATAGACAATACAGTTCCCAGATATATACACATAAGATAGAAATCACAGGGTACATTATAAATAAAATCAAATGTTGCATTGTAGCCAACTAAAGGACAATTCAAGCAAGAGAAATAAGTGCTCTGCTAGGAAGATATTAAATCTAAGGAGAAATTGAAGTAACCTAAATGGTGAAAGTGCATGTTTTGTAGAATAATTAGAGTGCCCATGTGTATTGCTGGTTTGACAGATTCATGAGGGGATATCCATGCAGACAATGAGGTAACATACAATCTCCATATAGATATTGTCTATGGTTGAAGTTTAACTCAGGAACCCATTGGTACAAAATAGCCAACTGTCAACTGTTGAGTCACCAGGATACCCTACAGGTGTAATATTAAAGGGGACATCCGAGACATGAAAAAAAGGCATGTAGTTGCTAACCAAGGGAACTACCTGCTTACTGTACCCGGTGCCAATCATTGATGGCTCCTGCCAGAGATTCAGCTTCTCCCTGTCAACAGAGTAGCAGTTTGTCTTCCTATTGACAGGGCGGGACTACTGGCATCATGTTGATTGATATTCGGCTTCCTCCAATTAGGCAGCGAAGAGCCAGCTGTCAATCAACATGACACCAGTAGTCCCGCCCTGTCAACAGGAAGACAAACTACCATTCTGTTGACATGATGTCAGCGGACATCCGTGACCGCTCTGTGCAGGCAGAGAACAGTGCCTGGCACAACAGGCAGGTACATAGCAAGTGCAACTAACAGCCTGTTAGTGCTTAGACACATATTTTTTTTAATGTCCCAGATGTCCCCTTTAATGTAGCAGTGCTATTATAAGAATATTTATAAAGGTGAGTGTCATCAGTGTAGAAAGGGTACTCAAAGAAAAATCTGCTAATAGTTTGCCCAATATGGACTGCGTGGAAAAGAGAACCTAGGAGGACGCATTCTTAAGGAACTCCAAAGGGAAGGTACAATGTGCAATAGCTTATTGATAGGATCATTTGTCATTTTACACTTAAAAGGTGTAAATGAGCAAAAAAGTGCATCATTTAAATCACATTTCATCAAGCATCATGCTCAATTTTGATGATCTTTGCACAGAGTCCACAAGCAAAACAGAAGGAAATACTAGAAAAATTACTTTCAAAATGCAATTGATAAATCAGGGCCACAAGTTGTAGCAATTGGCTGCATAAGTCAAGGCTCCAGTGGAGCTACACAAATGGCAGGAACAGTCTACAATTCCTTAATAAAGTCAGTAAGGCAAATGATTTTTGGAGTACACAATGGACATTCATTGTCATTACATTCATCCATCCAAAAGTCATGCAGCAACTCATCCAAAATGGCCTGTGGTCAGTGTGACAGTTTCTATATTATAGTACAAGACACTATTCCAAAAACATAAATAATACATATTGGCTAGAGATAAATATATCATATCTCCCCATTTGATCAGCATAGACAAAGATACGCAGTGGATCCCCAATCATAACACCTAAACTTGGAAAAATTCCAAAAACCACTTGCCAATATAAGATAATATTCTTTATTAACAAATAATGATTAAAAATTCATTATCACATGATCACAAAATTTAAAAATTGTTTGAAAGAGGGAAAGGATGAAACAAACAAGCAGGCACGTATGGACAGATGTAATAATAGTTTTAGTAGACTTAAGTTCATGTGGGTAAGTATTCCTACAAAGGAGGACTAAGTGAGAAAATGACAATAATATCTCCCATATTGACTAATAACGGTGGCCATATAGATAAGATCACGGATCAAAAAAACGTATTGATAAAGACCCTAAAGTTAGATCAAGTGATCTGGCTCCCAAAAGTTTTTTTTAGCAACATGAAGAAAATAATAAAAAGGTGCTTGCACTGGTAAGAGCACTAGCCTAAATCATTGAGCTTACCCAACAGGAGTGTCACTGAGTTCAGTCCTGTGCAGTAAATAATGCCCCAACGCGCGTTTCGCACACCGAGTGCTTTCTCAAGGGGAGTGTGTTTCTATGTTATTACTACTTTTTTCTTAAATTTTAAGAACTTAAAGTCGATTAAAAAGGCATTTCTAAAATTATTGCAATAAATGCAGAAGAAAACATAATGCAGCACATTTTTAAAATTTAGGAAAGAGGATTATTTTTAGTACGGACTGTTTATGTAGAGTGTACAGATGAAAAATCAGCTGGTATTTTTTCTCAGGAGTGGGAGCCGAAAACAGGAGTGGCTGATCAATGCAGAATTGGTGAATTGCTTCTATTACATCTTTTCTCTGATTGTTCCTCACCTGGTTTTGTCTCCCACTCCTGATAAAAAATATTGACCGAATACTGACCAAATACTGATAGTGGGGCCATGGCCTTAATCTGAGAGTAGCATAATATAGGGCACAGAAGCCTGAATCCAGGGATGTGTCTCTTATTATGCTGTATGTTGAAGTTTTAATACAAACAGTGTATTATCAGCAGGAGATTAACGTTACAGGATTACAGCAGTCAGTGTAATCTGTGTAAACCCACCCCCATCATAGAGTAGCAGCTTATTCACACTGCACAGTGTATACAGGAAGCTGCTAGTCAGGGGTGTGGGTGGGGCTATACACAGAGCAGAAGACTTAGCTCTGCTACATCTACATTAGACAAAGCTGGAATTCTATGAAAACTATACCAAGCAGCCAAATAAGTGATACATCCCTGGATTCAGGGTTTCCTGCTTTATGCTTTGCTGCTCTCAGATTATAAAGCAAGAACCTGCTGACCGATTCACTTGAGGAGGGGCTAGGAATTTGCAGGGATAATAAAACATTTTAGTGGGCTAGAGAAAGTCAGTAACAAAAAAGTAATTTACAGCAATCCAGTAATTTAACTCTTTAATGATCATGGAATTTCCCATTTTTGCACTTTCATTTTTCCTCTCATGCTTCCATGAAACATAATTTTTGTCATTGTTCTGTCGACATATCCACATGAGAGCTTGCTTTCTGCGAGACAAGATGAGGTTTTGAGTGACATCCGTCATTTTGTCATATAATGTACTAGAAACCATTTAAAAAAGTGAAAAAAAAAATTCCACCAATGATTTTTGGGGTTTGTTTTTATGGTGAACATTTTACTGTAAAAATGACCCGGCAACACAATTTTCTAGGTCAGTACAATTACAACAATAGCAAACTTGTCCATATTTTTTATTAAGTTGCTGGTGGAAAAAAAACAGAAATTTGGATAGAAAAATGTGTTGATATTTTCTGAGACACGTAACTTTATATTTTCCTTTCCATGCAGATGTTTGAGGGCTTGTGTTTTTGTACAGTGAGATGTAATTTTTATTGATGATGTTTTGAGGTACATATGATGATTTGATTTATTTTTATTACTTTTTTTGGCAACCAAAAAATAGCAATTCTAGCATTACAATTTTTTTTTCAGTATTTAACCTCTTCCCGACCTTGAATGTATCCATACATCCAGGAGATATTTGGATACGTCCTATCTTTAATACAGCAATGCAACCACATTTGCGGTGATCGCATTAAGGTGGCTCCTGAATCTTGCAGCAGGGCACCAGGAGTCATCTTCCCAGGGGGTGGTGCTGCCCCCCCATGACTACGATGGCTGTGGCTGGCTGTTCAAATCCAAAGAGCAAATCACGACATTTCTCAGTGTTCCAGGCAATCAGTTTGCCTGAAATACTGTTTCCCAGCCTATGCAAGAGCACCGATCATAGGCTGGAACCTAGCAATGCCAGCATCAACAGGGCTTTGATTGGTGCAATCGGACGATAACGTCAATCGCACCAATCAGAGTGCACAGACGTGGTCTGAACTATCAATGACCGCTCTGCACTTCCTAATTCTGGGTTCCAGATGTGAGGAGAGCAGGCACTGAGACTTCTGTCATGCTGTGTTGGGCCTTGTGGTGCCTGTGCCATCACTGCTGGTGTTCCTGCAAATCACAGATGAGCTGTAACTCATACAGTGCTGGCCAAAAGTATTGGCACCCCTGCAATTCTGTAAGATAATACTCAGTTTCTTCCTGAAAATGATTGCAATCACAAATTCTTTGGTATTATTCTCTTCATTTAATTTGTCTTCAATGAAAAAAACACAAAAAGAATTGTCCTAAAGCCAAATTGGATATAATTCCACACCAAACCTAAAAAAGGGGGTGGACAAAAGTATTGGCACTGTTTGAAAAATCATGTGATGCTTCTCTAATTCGTGTAATTAACAGCATCTGTAACTTACCTGTGGCACCTAACAGGTGTTGGCAATAACTAAATCACATTTGCAGCCAGTTAACATGGATTAAAGTTGACTCAACCTCTGTCCTGTGTCCTTGTGTGTACCACATTGAGCATGGAGAAAAGAAAGAAGACCAAAGAACTGTCTGAGGACTTGAGAAACCAAATTGTGAGGAAGCATGAGCAATCTGAAGGCTACAAGTCCATCTCCAAAGACCTGAATGTTCCTGTGTCTTCCGTGCGCAGTGTCATCAAGAAGTTTAAAGCCCATGGCACTGTGGCTAACCTCCCTAGATGTGGACGGAAAAGAAAAATTGACGAGAGATTTCAACGCAAGATTGTGCGGATGGTGGATAAAGAACCTCGACTAACATCCAAACAAGTTCAAGCTGCCCTGCAGTCCGAGGGTACAACAGTGTCAACCCGTACTATCCGTCGGCGTCTGAATGAAAAGGGACTGTATGGTAGGATACCCAGGAAGACCCCACTTCTTACCCCGAGACATAAAAAAGCCAGGCTGTAGTTTGCCAAAGCTTACCTGAGAAAGCCTAAAACGTTTTGGAAGAATGTTCTCTGGTCAGATGAGACAAAAGTAGAGCTTTTTGGGAAAAAGCATCAACATAGAGTGTACAGGAAAAAAAAGAGGCATTCAAAGAAAAGAACACGGTCCCTACAGTCAAACATGGCGGAGGTTCCCTGATGTTTTGCGGTTGCTTTGCTGCCTCTGGCACTGGACTGCTTGACCGTGTGCGTGGCATTATGAAGTCTGAAGACTACCAACAAATTTTGCAGCATAATGTAGGGCCCAGTGTGAGAAAGCTGGGTCTCCCTCAGATGTCATGGGTCTTCCAGCAAGACAATGACCCAAAACACACTTCCAAAAGCACTATAAAATGGTTTTAGAGAAAGCACTGGAGACTTCTAAGGTGGCCAGCAATGAGTCCAGACCTGAATCCCATAGAACACCTGTGGAGAGATCTCAAAATGGCAGTTTGGAGAAGGCACCCTTCAAATATCAGGGACCTGGAGCAGTTTGCCAAAGAAGAATGGTCTACAATTCCAGCAGAGCATTGTAAGAAACTCATTGATGGTTACCAGAAGCGGTTGTTCGCAGTTATTTTGGCTAATGGTTGTGCAGCCAAGTATTAGGCTGAGGGTGCCAATACTTTTGTCCGGCCCTTTTTTGGAGTTTTGTGTGAAATGATCAATGATTTGATTTTTGCTTCATTCTCTTTTGTGTTTTTTCCTTGCAAGCAAATTAAATGAAGATAATAAGACCAAAGAATTTGTGATTGCAATCATTTTCAGGAAGAAACTGAGTATTATCTGACAGAATTGCAGGGGTGCCAATACTTTTGGCCAGCACTGTAGATTAACATTGGTCAGAGTGCAGTCCGATTTTTTATCGGATTGCACTCGTCCGTTTTTCTCGCAAATGAGTATGACCCCTTAGAGCGCTGATCACTGACACACATTGGTGATCGGCCTCCAGCTGTTTTTTTTTTTTGCTAAAAAAGAAAATAAATATTTTAGATTAGTTGATAGGATTAGATTAGGGACAGTAAAAATATACTGTAATAATCGTCGGCTATTACAATTTTTTACCAAATTGAGTCAGGGTTAGTGTCAGATAATAAAGAGTAAAAAAAAATTTTTTTACATTAGGGACAGTAAAAATATACCTTATTAATCTGTGTCTAATACAGTATGTTTACTGAATTTAGTTAGGGTTAGTGTCAGTACGGAAAAAAAGAATCACATCCATGCATGCATCCTACAGCCGTCGAGCGCTGATCGCTGATGCACATCAGTGATCAGCCTCCAGTTGTTGCTTTTTTTGTATATAGTGTATAGTGATGAGTGAACGCGGACAGCACTGCTCGGTATTCACTGTGCTCGATGAGCTCGGCAAGTATTTCCAGGTTTCTCAGACTGGAACTCGGGTCCCCTCCCTGCATGTTTGGTGCTCTTTAGAGAGCCAATGAACATGCTGGGATTGTTTGCTACGCACTGTAATGCCGTAGCCATGTTGGTTGTGGGCATTACAGTGATTGGCTGGCCGCACAGCATCATCAGGTCTATATAAGACCGGGCGCCGCTATGCTCGTCACAGTTTACCCCGGAATCAGGCAGAGTAGGGAGATGTGCTGCTGTGTCAGGGAGACATTTGCTTGTTCATAGTTAGTATAGGTATTCCACAACATATATCTATATCCATCTGAACTAACAGTCCTTCTGAGGACTAATCCAGCTGCATATAATCAGTGCTAGGCTGGCAGGCAGTGTATGTGGCAGACTGCAGTATATTATACAGGGCAAGAGGATCCATTGAATGTCCTGTCTGCTGCTGCTGTAATAATTACATATATTTCTAGACAGCCCCAGATATCAGGGGCCAGGGCAATTTTTTTTTATCTTAATCCTTGTTATTAGCTTAAAAAGCAATCCAGAGTACACCATGTTTCTGCTCACTGCAGAATAAAGCCAGATCTGTTCCATATTACAGCGATAAAAATCCAGAAATTTGAACTGAACATGAAAAATATTGGCCTCCTTTTCCATTCTGTTGCAGTGTGTCGGTGAAGCTATTCATACTAAGTCTCCATGGAGAATAATATTAGTAAATTACAGGCCTACAATTTAAAGCCGTGGTTTTCTGTCAGACATATCACCGAAAAGACTTCTAAAATCATACATTTCTTTCATTTTCATTCCGTTGCATTGTGTCGGTGAAGCTATTCACACTAGGTCTCCGTGTAGAATAATATTAGTAAATTACAGGCCTACAATTTAAAGCCGTGGTTCTCTGTCAGACATATGACCGAAAAGACTTCAAAAATCATACATTTCTTCCATTTTCATTCCGTTGCAATGTGTCGGTGACGCTATTCACACTAGGTCTCCGTAGAGAATAATATTAGTAAATTACAGACCTACAATTTAAAGCCGTGGTTCTCTGTCAGACATATCACCGAAAAGACTTAACACATCATACATCTCTTCCATTTTCATTCCGTTGCAGTGCGTTGGGGAAGCTATTCACACTAGGTCTCCGTGTAGAATAATATTAGTAAATTACATGCCTGCAATTTAAAGCCGTGGTTCTCTGTCAGACATATGACCAAAAAGACTTCAAAAATCAATCATTTCTTTCATTTTCATTCTGTTGCAGTGTGTTGGTGACGCTATACACATTAGGTTTCCCTGTAGAACAATATTAGTAAATTACAGGCCTGCTATTTAAAATCGTGGTTCTATGTCAAACATATCACATATAACTACGTTCCAAAATCAGCCATTTCTCGTGAACGTGGAAAATATTGTTCTCCATTTAAAATGGGCAAGGTGCGGGGCAAGGACGGAAAAGGGGACATGATGGTGATGGTGCATGCAGAGTCCGAGGATGTGGCAGTGGGCGAGGTGAAATTGTGCCAAAACAAACACCCACATCTTCACGATCGACCTTCCTGTCCCAATTACTAGGGGACCGCAGAGCACCATTATTGAACACAGAGCAGTGTGAAAATGATATAGGTTGTATAGCAGATAATGCTTCCAGTCACTTAGCCACCACGACCTCCACACTGTCTTCCACACAGTTAAGTCTCAGTAGCTGTGAGTCTGGATCACATATTTCTCACCCAGATTCTCCTTCCTCCCACCATGTCGAGTGCCCGGAGGCAACTGATCTCACACTTGGACACTCAAAAGAGCTATTCACTTTTCCATTTGTAGATTCGGGCCTATCGCCCGGCCAGCTTCAAGCAAGACAAGAGGAGAACGCGTGTAGCGATGCCCAAATATTGGAGCAGCCACGGTCACACGAAGGCGACAGTGGTAAAGTGCAATTACTGTCGCAAGAGGTGGATGATGATAATGAGACACAATTGCCAGAAAGTCAGGTGCAAGATATAGTAACTGATCCAACCTGGCAGGGGGACGCACAGAGCGAGGACTGCAGCACACAGGGGGAGGGAGGCATAGCACCACAAAAGACAGGAAGAAGCAGTGTGATAGCCACAGACACAAGGCGGGAAAGAGCTCCTTGTAACGCCAACACGACGAAGGTTGCCAGTACAACTGTTATTTCTTCCAGAGTCTGGTTCTTTTTTAAAGACTCTGCAGATATCCCCAAAAAGACCATTTGTACCACCTGCCAGGCCAGCATCAGAAGGCGTAGCAAAACCAGCAGTCTGACCACCACCAGCATGATCAGGCACATGGCAGCAAAGCACCCAACTAAGTGGGCCGAATCCCAGGGTCCAGCAGCAGTGTCTGCAGGTGACACCACTGCTTCTTCCACTGTTGTGCGTGCATGCCAATCCCCTGTCCATGGCGCATGCCAAGATGCCTCCCGCCCTGCACCTGTCATTGCACACTCTCAGGTAGCATCATCAGCAAGCACGTCCACATCCTTATCCTAGCGCAGCGTTCAGTTGTCCCTACTCCAGTCCTTGGAATGCAAGAGCAAATACGCAGCTAACGCCCCACAGGCCACACTACAAAAATCACACATTTCGCGAATGCTTGTCCTTGAAATGTTGCCTTTTAGGCTTGTGGAGACGGAAGCTCTCCGCAACCTGATGGCAGTGACCATTCCTCGGTACTCGGTCCCCAGCCGACACTATTTTGCCAGGTGTGCCATCCCCGCACTACACGTGTCCACATGTCCCAAAACATCAGCCGTGCCCTCAACAATGCAGTTACTGGGAGAGTCCACCTGACAACGGACACTTGGAATAGTGCTTGTGGCCAGGGACGGTACATCTCCCTGACGGCACACTGGGTAAACATAGTGGAAGCCGGGACCCAGTCGGACCTTGGGACGGAACACTTCCTCTCGACACCGAGGATTGCAGGCCCTGGGTAATAAGGGTTGCCCCCACATTCTACAGCACCTGCACCTCCTCCTCCTCTTCAGTATCCATCTCCAAAATGACCACATCAGTCGCAAGCTGGAAACACTGCAGTACTGCCTCGGCCAAGCGGCAACAATCTGTGCTGAAGCTAATATGCTTAGGTGACAAACCACACAATGCTGAAGAGTTGTGGACAGCTCTGAAAGAGCAGGCAGATCTGTGACTGACACCGCTGACCCTACAGCCAGGCATGGTCATGTGTGACAATGGCCGGAATCTGGTGCCGTCGCTTAGGCGAGGCGAGCTCACACACGTACCATTCCTGGCCCATGTGCTTAACCTCATGGTTCAGCAGATTCTCAAAACCTACCCGGATCTGCTTTTCAAAGTGCGCTGCCTGTGTGCCCATTTTAGAAAGTCAGCTACAGCTTCCGCCACCCTTGCCATGCTTCAGCAGTGTTTGTAGCTTCCAGCTCACCAACTGATCTGCGATGTCCCCACACGTTTGAACTCTACAGATGTTGGGAAGGATTTGTGAGCAGAAGAGGTCAGTTGTTGACTACCTGGATCAACAAGGCCGTTGGTATTCAGGTCAGACTCTACACAAAAAACCTCAGGAGTGGACATGGATGTCAAACATCTGTACCATTTTCCAAAACTTTGAGGACTCCACCAAGATGGTGAGCGGCGATGACACCATAATTAGCGTCTCCATCCCGCTTCTCTATCTTCTGAAACGCTCTCTTCTTTCAATTAAAGAGGATGCATTGCAGGCGGAGCACGATGAAATGGAGCAAGGAACCATACAGGGTGATTCCACACAGCCCAGCCTCATCTCATCCCAATGTGGATTGGGTGACAATGAGGAAGAGGAGAAGGAGGAAGAACAGGAGCTAGTTTCCTACGCTATAGACGGCAACTACCTACACAACTGTCATACCGTCTGTTCAGCATGGATAGCTTGAAGACAGGGAGGAGGAAGAAGAGGAGGAGGAGCTCATGGTCAGTCATCCTCTTGGTGAGGACACGGAAGTCTTGTCTCTTTGCAGTCTGGCACACATGGCTGAGTTTATGTTACGCTGCCTTTCCTGTGACCCTTGCGTTGTCCAAATTTTGGGTGACAGTCATTACTGGTTGGTGACACTTCTAGACCCATGCTACAGGGAGAACTTTATGTCTCTTATTCCCTTGCAGGACAGGCCTAATAAAATGGTGCAGTACGAGAAGGCCCTTGTTGCGGAATTATTTAAAAAATTCCCATCTGAAAATGCTGGTGGTAGAGGTCACAGTTCGTTGGACAACCAAGGAGTACAGACAAGAGAGCCACAAATGCAATCCAGCAGAGGCAAGGGAACACTGTCAAAGTTCTGGGACAGTTTTCTCTGACCTTCCCATCGCACAGGCCCTGAGGCGCGGGGAACTCACTACGTGATTCCCCTGTGCCTTATAATTATTGGGTATTTAAGGTGGACATGTGGCATGCACTGGCAGCCATTAGACTCACTGCATACCCTATAACTGTATAGCAGACCCTCTCCTTTCTAATGGGAGCATGTCGTTACTATGGCCCAGCTCTATGGGTCTTTAAATTGTTAGTGGGGTTTTTCCTAAATTTTGGCAGCTTTTGGACTCACTGCATACCCTATAACTGTATAGCAGACCCTTTCCTTTCTAATGGGAACATGTCGTTACTCTGGCCCTCAACCTCAGCACTCAACAAATGACCGGTGGAGGAATGCGGTATCCACCGCCAGTTCCTGGACAGCACCAGGAACTAGTGGTGGATACCGCGTTCCTCCATCTGTAATTTGCACAGCTATTTCACAAATACCAGCTCGTGGTTTCATACCTGAGCAGCTAGGGATACTGTGTCCTCTTTCGTCCTATTACCCATCTTTGATTACCCACCAGCAGTCGGTTTACTGATGAAGGTCAAATACACCGAAACATTTCTTTTGAATTTTGGACTGCATTAAAAATTTTAAAAAATTTTCATTTGAACTGTTGAGTGCCGAGGTTATTCTCATTTATTAGCACACATGCTACAGACGCTGAGAATTAGGGGCCCTAGTTTCATCAGGGTTTCCTCCACAAGTTCCTGCACCCCCTCCTCCTCATCATCAATCATCTCCAAATTGTCATCTTGGAGCATGTCATCCATATCAGTCGCAAGCTTGAAGCACTGCAGCACTGCCTCGGTGAGGCGGCAACAGGCTCTGCTGAAACTAATTTGTTTAGTTGACAAACTAAACTGTCGCAGCTGCAGACTTGTGGAAAGGTATAACAGACCAAACAGATCTGTGGCTCTCGCTTCTGAACCTACCACAAGGCAATGGTAATTTGTGATAATGGCCGTAATGTGGTGGCGGCTCTGAAGCCTGGCAAGCTTGCACACGTACCATGTCTGGCCAATGTGCTCAACTGAGTGGTTCAGCAGTTTCTGAAAACTTACCCAGATTTTCCTGAGTAACTTGTGAAGGTACACTGCGTGTGTGTGCATTTTCGCTAGTCAGCTACAGCTGCCGCCGATCTAGCAGTACTGCAGCAGTACTTGCAAGTGCCAGCTCACCGATTGGTGTGCGATTTGACCACATGCTGGAACTGTACATTACATTTGTTGGCAAGGCTATTTGTTGGAAAGACCAAGTAGCGCCCCTCACCCTCAGAACCTCTAAACACAGAGTAAAACAGCTTTGGCTCACACCACAGATCCGATTTCTCCAGTGATGCTCTGGAAGTGCCGAACGCCTATGGAGGAAAACTCGCACACTAGAAAACTTTATCCAGTATAAATTTATGTTAAAAAAATATAACTCTGCCCTTCACCTCGCCAAACAGACCTACTTAGCCACCCTGATCTCCTCACTATCCAACAACCCCAAAAAACTCTTTGACACCTTTCACTCCCTCCTCAGTCCTAAAGCCCACGCCCCCATCACGGAGATTTGTGCTGAGGACTTGGCCTCCTACTTCACAGAAAAAATAGACACAATCTGTCAGGAAACCAGCTCCCAGCCACCAAGTGCCATGACTCCCATCCCTCCCCACATCCCCTCTGGATCACTCTCCACATTGGACCCAGTCACAGAAGAAAAAGTCTCCAGGCTATTCTCTTCTTCTCATCCCACTACATGCACCACTGACTCCATCCCCTCACATCTACTCCAGTCTCTTTCTTCAGTCATCACTACTCACCTAACTAAAATCTTCAACCTCTCCCTCTCTTCTGGTATCTTCCCCTCCTCCTTCAAACACTCCATCATTACTCCATTATTAAAAAAAATCTTCCTTGACCCTTCCTGCGCAAACAACTACAGACCAGTCTCCAATCTTCCCTTCATCTCTAAACTCTTGGAGTGCCTGGTCTACTCCCGCCATACCAGTTACCTCTCCACTCACTCTCTTCTAGACCCATCACAGTCCAGATTCCGCCCCCAACATTCTACAGAAACTGCACTCATCAAAGTAACCAATGACCTTCTGACAGCAAAACGTAATGGTGACAACTCTCTGCTCATTCTTCTTGACCTCTCTGCAGCTTTTGACAGCATTGATCACCACCTCCTAAACTCTATGCTCCACTCAATCGGCATAAAGGACACTGCTTTCTCTTGGTTCTCCCCCTACCTATCTGACTGCTCTTAAAGTGTATCGTTCGCTGGCTCCACTTCTTCCCCCCTTCCTCTCACTATTGGGGTTCATCAGGGTTCAGTCCTTGGCCCTCTTCTCTTCTCTCTCTACACTGCCCCAATTGGACAGACCATCAGCAAATTTGGTTTTCAGTACCATCTTTATGCTGATGACACACAACTATACAACTCATCCTCTGACCTTACCCCTACTGTACTACAGAACACGAGTGACTGTCTGGCCGCAGTTTCTAACATCATGTCCGCTCTCTATCTGAAACTCAACCTATCCAAAATTGAACTTTTTCTGCTCCTGCCGTCTGCTCACCTCCATAAATCTGACATCTCTCTCTCCGTGTGTGGCACCACAATAACGCCGAGCCAGCAGGCGCATTGTTTGGGCATTGTGTTTGACACCAATCTTTCCTTCACCTTCCATATACAATCTCTTGCCCGCTCTTGTCACTTGCACTTGAAGAACATCTCTAGAATCCGCCCCTTTCTCACCTTGGAAACAACAAAACCCTCACTGTTGCCTTGATCCACTCCCACCTTGACTACTGTAACTCTCTATTAACTGGCCTCCCCCTCACTCAACTTTACCATCTCCAGTCCATCCTTAATGCTGCAGCTAGGGTCATCTATTTGGCTAATCTTTACTCAGACTCCTCCGCTCTGTGCCAATCATTGCACTGGCTGCCCATGAATTATAGGATGCAATTTAAATTGCTTGTTTTCGCCCATAAAGCTCTCCAAGGTGTGGCACCCCCCCTACATCTCTTCCCTCATTTCTGTTTATCGGCCTACTCGTTCTCTACGCTCCGCAAGCGACTTTTGACTAACATCCGCACTAATCCATACCTTCCACTCCCAGCTTCAAGACTTCTCCCGAGCTGCACCTATTTTTTGGAATGCTCTACCCAAAGAAATTAGGATGAACCACAACTTACAGAGTTTTAGGCGCTAACTAAAAACACATCTGTTTAGGGTGACCTATCACGTTCCCTAATCAAATTCCTTTTCTATTCTTATAGCCCATCCCATATTTCTTCAAACATAAGTCTCCACCGAACCCAAAAGCACTACAGATACTGGCTGGTGATGAACTCATGCAGCCTTTATCTACCCCTCATCCCCTCAAGATGGCTGGACCATCATTGTAAATAAGCCACTGTACTTTGTGTCACCCCCACCTCATTGTAGATTGTAAGCTCTTACGAGCACAGTCGTCATTATTTTTGCTTTAATTATTGTATCTTTAGCTATGTTACTTATGACTGTTGAATATGAACCTCTGAATTGTAAAGCGCTGCGGAATATGTTGGCGCTATATAATTAAAGATTAGTATTATTATTATTGTTAAGGCTATGTGAGCAGCAGAGGGCAGTAGTTAAATACCAGCTACAACATGCACGTCGGTATTCCGGTCAGCCTCTGCACATAACAATCGATGAGTGGACATGGATTTCTGACATCTGTAAAGTTCTTTGAGGAATCAACCAAAATCGTGAGCAGCGATGACACCATAATCAGTGTAACCATACCTCTTCTGTGTCTACTCACACATGTGGACCAACTGGAGAGAATGGAAGAAAGTACTCAGGCTGATACTATCCAGCCCAGCATCATCTCATCTTCTCAGGGTGGATTGGGTAATAATGAGGAGGGGGAGGCTGAAGAGGATGAACAGGAGATGGTTTCCTCCGCTACAGAGGGTACTACCCAAACCAGCTTCATCCCATCTGTTCAGCATAGATGGGCTGAAGAGGAGGAGGAGATGGAGAGTCGTCCTTCTGCTGGAGACAGGGAAGTCTTGCCTGTTCGGAGTCTGGCACACATGGCAGACTTTATGTCCAGCGGCCTTTGCTGTGATCCTTGCTTTATATGCATTTTGGCCAACACTAATTATTGTTTTTTCCCCCTTCTCGATCCACGCTACAAGGAGAACTTTCCATCTCTCCTTCCTGTAACAGAGAGAGATAGTAAAATAATGCAATATGAAAAGGCCCTAGTCGAACAATTAGTTCAAAAATTTACATCTGACAACATTGGTGACAAAGATCATAGAACCTTGGAAAACCAAGGGGGAGAGACAAGGGAGACACACACCAGTTCCAAAAGAGACAGGGGAACTCTAGCAAATGTCTGGGACAGTTTCATTAGACCTTATCAGTGCCCAGTGACTGATGTGCTGAGTAGTTTGACTAGGAGGGAAAAGTTTTGGAAGATAATGAAGGAGTACCTAGCCAACAGTACCAGCGTCTTCCGTGATTCCTCTGTGCCATACAACTATTGGGTATCCAAGCTGGACACGTGGCACGAGCTGTCCCTCTACACCTTGCAGTTGCTGGCCTGTCCTGCCACTAGCATTTTTAGTGCCTCCGGGGGCATAATAACTAATAGGTGCATCCGCCTGTCAAATTAAAATACTGATAAGCTGACTGATTTCAAAATGAACAAGGCCTGGATTGACCCAGAAAATGTTCCTTTTTTATGGTGTATTCCCATGCACCTCTTACCACCCAAAAAGGTTATTCGGTTCATGGTTTCTTCTTTTTCTTGTCCTTCTCCTCCTCCACCATATCCACAGGGTCATCAGACAGCCCTCGCTTCACATTTTTAGAGGATCATTATGCGACCTTCGCTCCAAATTCTTAAGGGGTCATCATGCGACCCTCGCTCTAAATTATAACATGGTCATCATGTGTACCTCACTCCAAAGTTTTACTGGGTCATAATGTGGCCCTCGCTCCAAATTTTTACAGGGTCATCATGCGGCCCTTGTTCCAAACTTTTTCAGGGTCATCATGTGGTCCTCGGTTTAAATTTATGGAGGGTCATCATGCGGCACTCGTCCAAATTTTTACAGGGTCATTATGCGGCCCTCGTTCCAAATTTTTGCAGGGTCATCATGCGACCCTTGCTCCAAATTTTTCAAGGTTGTGTATGATGCCCACCTTCATAATTTTTACAGGATGTGTATGAGGCCTGCCACTATAATTCTCTTACATACAGTATATATATGTATATCCCCCAGGGGTAAATGTTTTTCAGCCCTTGCACTTAGTGCCCAGGCTTAACCAGTCTAGGAATCCCAATCCTCAAAAATAGGAAAAAAAAATACTGAAGCCCTCCTTTACCTGTCTTCCAGGGTGTATTGCAGTCCCTCCTAATTTTTTGTAACCCTTGCACTTGATGCATAGGTTTTACCAGTCTAGGAGTCCCACACTTTAAAAATTAGAAAAAAAATGTTTACTGAGGCCCTCCTCTACGTGTCTCCCAGGGTATATTGCACTCCCTCCTTCTAATTTTTGGAAGCCATTGCACTTAGTGCATAGGCTTTATGAATCTTTAACAGTATGTGTAAAAGGCCCTCCTTTATGTTTAATAAAGGGTGTATCGGAGTCCATCTTCCTCCTTATTGTTGTCAGTTCTTGGATTGTCCGCATTAGCTTTGTGAGTTTCAGAGTCCCTCCTTCATAAGTTAAACAGGATGTATCTGACCATGTCAAACACAAACCACATGCCGGGATTAGGTGGTAAAATGTTAAAAATACATTTACCGGTGACTACCGGTGGTTGTAGTTTTATTTCCCCCTCTACTATGTCATCTACTGTAGTCATAGGCGACTTGGAAATGGCCCGGCTATTAATGGGTGGAGGAGATGTTTTTTTCCTTTTTTTAACCCCTTAACTCCCCAAGACTGTTTGCCCCTTCATGACCAGGTCAAATTTAACAATTCTGACCACTTTCATTTTATGAGGTAATAACTCTGGAATTGCTTCAACTAATCCTGAGATTGTTTTTTGTGACATATTGTACTTCATGATAGTGGTAAAATTTCTTCTATATGACTCACGTTTGTTTGTGAAAAAAACGGATATTTGGCAAAAATTTAGCACTCCTACAAGTCACAATGAACTCTTTAACGAGTCATGCAATAAGACTTAGGATAAAAGCCAAATCAGAATCTCAATTTGCAGACACTGTGTTCCGGGCTGTTGGCCCTCGTCAGTGCAAAGTATGAGAATGATTTGGCTAGATGAGAGGCTCTGGACTGAGGTCTAAGGGGCAACGTTTCTCCTTGTGGACAGTGACATAGCGGCTCTGGCATGTCAAGGTAAGGAGGCTCATTCGCTGTGCAATACTCCTCTGGGAAATTTAATATGCAAATTGCCTCTTCAGAGAAAATGAGGGCTTGAACTATAAATTGCCACATATGGAAAGCAGCAATCCTACAAGTCACAATCTACCCTTTAATGAGTCTTGCAATATGACTTAGGATAAAAACCAAATCAGAATCTCAATTTGCAGACACAGTGTTTCAGGCTGATGGCCCTCAGCAGTTCAAAGTATGAGAACTGATTTGGCTAGATAAGAGGCTCTGGACTGAGGTCTAAGGGGTAACGTTTCTCCAAGGTGCTTCACAGAAGTTTATAACGTTAAGCTGTGAAAATAAAAAAAATCTCATCTTTCCCAAAAAAATGTATTTAGTACCAAATTTTGCATTTTCATGATGGTGACAGGAGAAATTGCACCATACAATTTGTTGTGCAATTTTTTCTGAGTAAGCCTATATCCAATATGCCAATGGTCTGCAGGTGTCATGTCATGTTTGGAGAGCCCCGGATGCGCTTAAACAGTGTAAACTCCCAAAACATTACCCCATTTTGGAAACTACACCCCTCAAGTAATGTATCTAGATGTGTGTGGTGAGCACCTTGAACCCCCAGGTGCTTCACAGAAGTTTATAACGTTGAGCTGTGAAAATAAAAAATCACATTTTTCCTTCAAAAAATTTAATTTTAGCCCCATTTTTTTATTTTTACAAGGGTAACAGGAGAAATTGTATAACAAATTGTATGGTGTAATTTCTCCTGAGTACACTGAGACCACATAAGTGGGGGAAAACTACAGTTTTGGCACACAGCAAGGCTCAGAAAGGCAGAAGTGATATTTTGAAGTGCAAACTTTGATGGAATGGTCTGCGGGTCTCATGTCACGTTTAGAGAGCCCCTGATGTGCCTAAGCAGTGGAAACCCCCGAAAAGTGACACCATTTTGGAAACTAGACCCCTCAAGGAATTGATCTAACCCCCAGGTGCTTCACAGAATTTTACAACTTTGATCTGAGAAAATGGAAAAAATATATATTTTTCCCACACAATGCTGTTTTAGTCCCAATTTTTTTCATTTTCACAAGGATAGAAGGAGAAAATGAACCAAAAAATTTGTTGTGCAATTTCTGCTTAGTACACCAATACCCCATATATTTGAAAACTACTTTTGAGGCAGAGTGCGAAGCTCAGAAGGGAAGAAGCGCCATAATATAGTACAGATTTTACTATTATAATGTGACATGACCTACTGGGAGAGCCCCTGAGGTTCCAGAACAGCAGAACCCCCCATAAGTGTCCCCATTTTTCATTTTACACCTCTCAACGAATTCATCTAAGAGTGTAGTGATCATATTGACACTACGGGTGTGTCACAGAATCTTATACCATTGGGCAGTGAATAAAAAATAATTTAATTTTTACAACCAATATTTTGTTTTAGCCCCAGATTTTACATTGGGTAAAAATGGCAATAAAATTTGTCCCACAATTTCTGTTGAACATGGCAATACCCCAAATGTGGCTGTATAGTACTGCTTAGCCACAAGGCGAGACTCGGGAGAGACAGAGCACTATCTGCCTCGTGGAGCGCAGATTTTCCTAGAACAGTTTGCAAACTCCATATACAGAGACCCTAAGTGCTAGTAGAGCAGAATTCACCCTCATGTGACCCCATTTTGGAAATTATACCCCTTTGGGAATTTATCTACAGATGTAGTGACGATTTTGACTCCATGGGTGTTTTTCGGAAACAAGCAGCAGTGGATGTTGCTGAGTGAAAATTGTAAACTGCCATTGTAGTGACCAGTACGCTGTAGTGCCCAGCTCATGCTTCTGGAGACAAGCACCCGTAAATTACAGTAGATGGACTGTCATCACTACAGAAATGCCAAATATGTGGATTCCAACTGCGGTTTAGGCACACAGGGACTCAGAAGTAACGGGGGCATTTGAATTTGGGAGTGCAACATTCGTTGGATTTCTTTTGGGAGGCGAGGAGCCATAGCGCTTTTCTAGAGCCTTTGTGATCCCAAATGTTATACAAAATGTTTCCAACAAAAGCTTCAACTCAATCGAAAAAAAATCTGCCTCTCAGGTCCGTCATTTGTTAATGGAAATATAGGAGCATCCACATTACTGTTAGCTCCTATATTTCCATTAACAAATGACGGACCTGAGAGGCAGATTTTTTTTCGATTGAGTTGAAGCTTTTGTTGGAAACATTTTGTATAACATTTGGGATCACATTTATCCTGCGCTCTATGCTGAGCACTTATATCGGGGTTTCCATCTAAATCTCCTGATGACGTGAATCAGAAGAAATCCCAGAGGGATCCACTCACTAGAATGAGGCACCAGAGTTACTTTGGACTTTGTCTGGCCTCTGTTCAGCGTTATTCTTTTTTTCAGAGGTTCACAAAACTATGGCTGACAGCATTTTTATGCATGCCTAAAAAGACAGACACTGCCAGACGGCATCCACAGTGCCTCTATCTGCCTCATTATAGGGACTCTTCTGCCGGGGGTTGCATCTGAATCACGCATTTCAGAGATTTACACGGAAACCCTGGTGTAAGTGTGGCACCTCAGAGGGTCTGGTTGCCACAGTGGTGTTGCTTCCCTTAAAAGAGGTAATACCATGTCTGGAGGCAAGTGGGGGGTTCCCTGGTCAGGAACCTAATACATGCAACACATCCTGGCTCCAGACCAAAAAGGGGAGGATCCTGCCCTATATAACTGGGTCTGGAGGCGGGGTTAGGAGAGTTCAGTGTGAGGAGTCGAGTTGTGGACACGAAGGAGCAAGGAGCCAGGGACTGGAGCTGGAGATAGGTCGTCCTGGCCAGTATACACAGAGTACCGGACACCGGAGTCCGAGGCTGTGGGGATTGCAAACCCAGCAGCAGATACCGCAGGGCAGGAGATTGCTGGTCTCCTGGCCCCATCAGAAGCCCGGAGGCTCAGCAGCACAAAGGGGACCAGTACCGCCACAGAGGAGCGAGGAATCCACAAGGCCCGAGTTGCCAGCCATACGGGTGAGCACAGCACGTTACACTCAGGGACGTGGGCTACAAAACAGCTATAAGCAGGATAGCCAAAGAGCATAGTAAGAACGACAGGCCTACAACTCCATCTGGCCAGGGGGACTCTATGCTTGCTCCCAGACCGTCTGGACCCTTATTACCAGCCAGTACTCCCGTTGGGGCCTGTATAATTGCCACGAGTAAAGACCATGGGACTGCACGATCTGACTCCGTGTCATTACTGACTACCTGCACCATAACCACCATCATCTACACTCGCTGCCCTGGAGCTACACTCTTCCTGTGGGGAGTTACACTATCTTAGCTGCTACACCACCAGCTTTAGAGGACTATTCCGCAGTGGCGGTTCCTATTGACCGCATTCCACAGGTGGCGTAGTCGGACATTAAACCCCTTTACACATAGACTACCCCTGTATTGACGGCCCTGGGTCACGGACCGGGTCACCGCCACAGTGACTACAACCCCCAGCATCTACCGGCCCGGCTCCGGGTACCCCAAGGCCCAGAGGGCGTGTCAACTTTGGCGTAGTCGGCAGGATTTCGTGCCCGTTGCCACCGGGTACTGTGCGCCTTAAAGGACTGTGTCGCATACCGTGGTGAAGTTTCGCGCCAAATTGCCACTGTTTCCCGCCATTGTCCGCCATTTTCGGGTCGCTGAGTGGGAAGAAGAGGAGCGGAACCGCTGGAAGCGCACGAAGCCCAAGCCCCACCTCACGCACTGACGCAGTGCCAGGTCCTGGAAGGAGCCCCAGCGAGCACTGACGTCAGATGCGTGCGATGCCAGGTCCTGGAAGGAGCCCCAACGAGCGCTGACGTCAAAAGCAAGCGACGCCAGGTCCTCAACGGAGACCATCGCCTGCGGAGCTGCGGCCTATGGAAGAAAAGTGAAAGAAGGTAGGCCACGGTTCACTAGAGGGGAAGCAGACGCCCAATATGGAGGGAACTTCAACCGCCGGTGCGGCCGCTGCCGCAGTGATGCCGTTCACCATGCCATATATACCGGAAGCGGCGTGGTTGCCCCAATACTCAGGAGAGTCACACACCCTGAGTGACTTTAAAGAAAGACTGAGCAGCTTATTTAAAGTATACCCCCTGTCTGAGGAGCAGAAAGTGAGCATCCTCATAGGCCAGTTGATTGGTGCAGCCCAGAGAGAAGTAAAGTCCTGGTCAACCAGGGACAAAGGGACTGTGAAAGAGATACTGGCTCGCCTAAAGGACACTTTTGACACCCGCACTACAGCTGAGATAAAAATGAAGATTTATGGGTGCAAGCAACGGGCGCAGGACAGTGTACGGGACTATGCTTTAAACCTGCAGGAGGCGCTGAGGGCCATCAAACAGGTAGACCCCGACAGTGTGCATGATGAGAGCAGACTGTTAACTGAGCAGTTTATTGAGGGTCTACTGTCCAGCGCCCACCGAACCCAGCTACGCATAATGGCTCTGCAAAATCCTGAACTGGACTTTGCACAATTTAAAGACAGAGCCATCCGGGTGCTGCGAGAACCAACACCAGGTGGCGCTACATCTCACCGGCCCCCAGCAATCACCTACCACCAGGAGGTGGTACCCTTTTCCCCAGAGCCTGTAGGAGCTGATGCACAGACTCTGGACAATGCCCCGTCTATAGACCTGCACCATCAGGTCCAAGAACTGACTAAAAGTGTAGCTGCGCTAACCAAAACTGTGCAGTCCTTGCAGGTGTCTCCCAAAGGAAAGATACAGCTGGCTTCCAGTCCAGAGGATGTCCCGTGGCAGCAACTGAGGAGGATTCCACCAACCAGAGGGAGGAACAGTGACCGCTACGACCAGGACGGACAACCCATCTGCCGCCGCTGTCACAAGCCAGGACAAGTAAGTGGGGGGACGACCGGTCCTACCTGTCGTGCTTGACGGCATCCCGATGAGAGCGTTGCTGGACACTGGATCACAGGTGACCACTATCCCTTACATTCTTTACAAACGGTACTGGACTGATTCAGACATTACCCGCCGTCCAGATGAACATTTAAGCATCTATGCCAGCAATGGTCAGCCCGTACCTCAAGTGGGGTTTAAAGAAGTAACCATAAAGGTTGGCAAAGTTGAATTGCCGGCGCAAGGAATGAAAATTGTTGACATTGATTGCCGAGAAAGTCATCCCATGATAACCTTAGGTACTAATGTCATTGAAAATTGTCTTTAAGAAATTATTGTCTTGTTACAGCAGGTTGCGGAAACCGCCAGTTCCAGTCAGCAGCAGGTTCTGCAGAGAGAGATCAGAGCCCTGATGAGACGACAACAGGTAGAACTGTCTGGTGGTGAAATTGGCAGTGTCAGGATGAATGACCCATTCCCTATTGCCATGCCCCCAAGAAGTGAAATGCTGATATGGTGCCAGGCAGCAATCGGTTGCAGGGATAGAGATTACCAGGCCCTGGTAGAGCCCGTCTACTCCGACAGTAGGCCCACTATTTTGACAGCCTGGGGGGTGGTTGATGTTCGCCATGGGAGGGTGCCCATCTGCATCCTGAATATTGGGGAAAAAGAAGTCCATTTGCACCGGTATGCTACCCTGGCCAAACTATTCACCGTCAGTCACAATTCTATAAAGACAGTGGAACCCTAGCCTCCATCCAAACAGGCGGAGGATAATGGCTCCAAGGGACAGATGGAGGACTGGTGTCAGAAGCTGCATGTGGGCACTGACTCCACCCCTCAACATCAAAAACATGGAGAATACCGGGTGGTCCTGGAGTATGAAAGGGTCTTCAGCAAACACCCGCTCGACTTCGGGCAGGTGAAAGGGGTTCAACACCATATCCCCACGGGAGACCATCCACCCATTAAAGAGCGTTACCGGCCTGTACCCCCTGCACACTACCAAAATGCCAAAGGGATGTTATGAGAGATGAAGGAGGCTGGGGTGATAAGAGACAGTTGTAGCCCCTGGGCAGCTCCATTAGTTCTCATAAGGAAAAAGGATGGCACTATGAGAATGTGTGTAGACTACAGGCAAATTAACCGCATCACACACAAAGATGCATACCCATTACCCAGGATTGAGGAGTCACTAGTTGCATTAATATCTGCTAATTATTTCTCTACTTTGGATCTCACTAGTGGGTATTGGCAGGTTCCTGTGGCAGAGGCGAATAAAGAAAAGACCGCATTCACAACCCCGATGGGCCTCAGCGAGTTTAACTGCATGCCATTCGGGCTCTGCAATGCCCCAGGAACCTTCCAGCAGTTGATGGAGTGCTGTCTAGGACATAAGAACTTCGAGACAGTCCTGCTGTACCTGGATGACGTCATAGTATACTCCAAGTCCTATGAAGATCACCTGAAGCACCTGGCAGAGGTGTTTGAAGCCCTAGCTGGTTTTGGCCTAAAGGTGAAGCCGTCAAAATGCCACCTGTTGAAGCCCAAGGTGCAGTACCTAGGTCATGTGGTAAGCGCTAAAGGTGTAGCACCAGACCCTGACAAGGTCACAGTAATCAAGGACTGGCCAAGACCCTCCACTATCAAGGAAGTGCGGCAGTTCCTCGGGTTGGTGGGCTACTACCGAAGATTAATCCAAGGCTTCACCAAGATGGCGGCACTCATGCAGGACCTCCTAGAAGGCCAGTCCAGGAAGGCAAAAAACCTGAAGCCTCCATTCAAATGGGATAAGCTGGAAGACGAATCCTTCAGCAGGCTGAAGATGGCACTCACGGGAGATGAGATCCTGGCCTACCCTGACTATGGCCAACCCTTCATACTCCATACAGATGCGAGCAACGTGGGACTGGGAGCGGTGTTGTCCCACATACAGCAGGGCAGAGAAAGAGTAATTGCCTATGCCAGCAGGAAGCTCCAGCCCACTGAAAGGAACACTGATAACTACAGCTCCTTCAAGTTGGAGTTCCTCGCCGTAGTCTGGGCCGTGACAGAGCGCTTCAAGCATTATCCCGCCTCCTCCAAATTCACCATCTTCACTAACAACAACCCGCTGACGCACCTGGACACTGCGAAACTTGGTGCCCTGGAACAAAGATGGATGGCCCGACTGTCTAATTATGAGTTCACCATCAAGTACCGGGCTGGGCGCAAGAATGCAAACGCTGATGCGCTGTCCAGGATGCCTAACCTGCCAGATGAGGGAGAAGACCCGGAAGAGCTGGAGGAGATAGAGATCCCCGCTTTCCACCATCATGGGATAACCCAGTGCTCCCACTATGTAAAGAAAAGGTACTCCGTCAACAGAGAGGCCACGTTCAATCCATTGCCCCACCATGAATGTGCAGAGACACAAGATAGTAACCCGACTGTCCGCCTAGTCAAGGAGTTGCTGACACGAGATGACGCACACCCTGATCCAGATGCTCCTGAGGAGACCAAGCAGCTGTGGAAAGAAAAAGGCAAGCTGTTCATCTATGAAGGGAAGCTGTGTCGAAGAGCCATCAACTCCCGGACACATGAGCTGGTCTGGCAGGTGGTAGTCCCGAGGCGGGATGCGTCAATGGTCTTGGAAGCGTACCACGATGGAGCAGGACACTTCGGATGGAAGAAGCTGGAAGTCCTGCTACGTGAACGGTTCTATTGGGTTGGCATGAGGAAAGCAATCGAGAGGTGGTGTCGAGAAAGCGCACCATGCAACCTGAGAAGTAAAGACCGTGACAGCCAGATGGCTCCCCTGCAGCCCATCGTCAACAAACAGCCACTTGAACTGGTAGCCTTGGACAACGTGAAGCTAGCCCCAAGCAGGTCAGGCTATGTTTACGCTCTCATCATCGTAGACCACTACTCCCGGTTCCTGGTAGTAGTGCCAGTAAAGGACCAGATGGCTCAGACAGCAGCCAGAGCTTTCCAGCAGCACTTCTGTCACCCGCACGGTTACCCTGACCGTGTGCTGACTGACCAAGGTCCAGCCTTCGAAGCGGAGGTGTTCCAAGAATTCTGCAACCTGTACGGCTGCAAGAAAATCAGGACAATGCCTTATCACCCCCAGACCAACGGGTTGTGTGAAAAGATGAACCAGGTGGTGATAGACCTGTTGAAGATGTTGCCCCTGGAAGAACGCAGCCTGTGGCCAGAGAAGTTGCCAGACCTGGTGGACTTATGCAACCATATCCCGGTGAACTCTACCAACTGCACGCCTGCTTACCTGATGAGAGCAAGACCTGGTAAGCTGCCCATCGACCTGGACATTGGAGTCCTAACACCAGAGACCGCCTCACCAGATGCAGATTGGGACACTGAGCGGCAGCAACAATACCGCAAAGTGCAAGAGAGTGTTGAAAGAAGTCTGTCCCAAGCAATACAAAGACAAGAGAAGACTTACAATCAACATGCACCTGCTGTTCCCCTGTCACATGGAGAGCAAGTCCTTAAGAGGAAGAGGCGACTCCACAAATTTGATGACCAGTGGGAGGAAGAGCCGTACACCGTCCTGCCCTCGAGTCATGATAACACCAAGGTGTGCCTCATTAGTAAGGATGGAGGAGAAACATCAGCAACAGTTTCCAGAGATCACTTGAAGAAATGTCCCGAGCAACTTCAACACCCTAAAGAAGACCAAGAAAGCCCTCAACCCACAAAGGAAGTGGAAGAAATGGTCAGAACGGTACTCGGAGAATTTCCCCGGTCGTGGATCCAAGTGAACAATGTAATTGTTGTGCCAGTCCTTACCTTTCTCCAACCAGCCCCTCAGGAAGCTGCAGAAGTCCCAGAAGAGTTGGACGAACAATTGTCCCCGGAGGCAGAAGTTTCATCAACAGCAGACAAGGAGAATCAACCCTCTGCTAATAGTGAACCTGTCGTACCCACGGTAAGCCAAAGTATCCGTAGAAAGTTGCCCAACCTACCAGTGTCACCTCAAAATACTAGTGATGCAGTTCACACTGAACCCACCACACCAGGGGTAGACACAAGGGACCAGGGTAGAACACTGACAGATAGTGTACTCCGTAGATCTACCAGAGCTTCAAAAGGTCAACCCCCTGCTCGTTGGAGAATTTAAAATGCAAAGTATGCTGTATATAGATACCTGCAAAGATATAACAGAGATATTGCTGATTTTGAAATGTTTTATATGAGTGCATTTAACCTGTTTATCCCGTTACCCGAAAAGGGTCCAAAGACTTTTAGGTTATGGACAGTGAATAACCAAAAACTTTGCCCGTGAATAGTTGCACCTGTAAAAGTGCCCCTTTGTGCCAGACCACAGAACAAAAACCCGTGGAGGTGGCTGAAGACGTGGTCCAACATCCGGATCATCAATGCCCTGCAGCGACCCCAGGGCCTCCGTGGAGGGTTTGGGATGGGTCCCTCAAGAAGTACACCTTGCTCAGTGGAATGGACACCTGGTTGCAGATTATACTGTAACCTATCAAAGACAGTAATACTTGTAAATATTCCTAATGTACCTTTATTGCCATTGTTATTGTTACCTGTTGTATTCCTTGTAAAATATGCTCAGTCCCGGAGTACTGAAATTAACTAGGGGGGAATGTGGCACCCCAGAGGGTCTGGTTGCCACAGTGGTGTTGCTTCCCTTAAAAGAGGTAATACCATGTCTGGAGGCAAGTGGGGGGGTTCCCTGGTCAGGAACCTAATACATGCAACACATCCTGGCTCCAGACCAAAAAGGGGATGATCCTGCCCTATGTAACTGGGTCTGGAGGTTGGGTTAGGAGAGTTCAGTGTGAGGAATCGAGTTGTGGACACGAAGGAGCAAGGAGCCAGGGACTGGAGCTGGAGATTAGAGATGAGCGTTGTTCTACTCGAACTGTTCGCCAATCTCAAATTCGAGCTGTTTTGGGAGGTGTTCGAGCCGTTCGGCGAACACGAACAATTTGAGAAAAATTCGGCTGTTCGAGGTTATGTTCGATAACTGTTCGTGCACCAAAATCATAACTGGATTTTTTCTCAGTAATGATGAAAATTAATGTTAATACGCAGTTTGAGTGTACAGCGGGGTGGGGGGAGGGGCAGGGGATGGATCTCTGCAGGAACAATGAAGATCTCCATTTTTTTTTTCTCTTTCCCGCATTTACAGTGGGGAGGTGCAATCTGTCAGCCTATCAGCAGCGCACACACGGAGCGAAGTGCTTTTTTTCACACAAGCAAGGGCATGTGTCATTGGCAGTGTATGTCACATGTCCTTGCCCTATAAGACCAAGCCATTTTCCCCGTCGCCACCATTTTCTCACTGCTGCAGCTGCGTGTTAGACGGCACCGCTGTTGCTGTGTGCGCTATACCTTGTTAATTTCAAGCCAATTTTCGCACAAATCTACAGATAGCTTGGGAGTAGGGAATAGTTGTGATTGCAGTCCTTTTAAGGACTAGGTTACAGCATTTCCTACGACTTTTATCAGGCAGGTCTGTGCTCTTAAATAGATAGATTGTGGGAGTAAAGACTAATTGTAATTGGAGTCCTTTTCAGGACTAGGTTACATCAGTTCCTATCAGTTTTTGCCAGGCAGGTCTGTGCCAGTGCTGTGCAAGTTTTTTTCACAGCATTTGGCTGAATCTAGCAAAGCTAATAATTTTTGGCCTATTGCAGAGTGTGTTAGTCAGTGGAGTAGCCTATCTGTGTTGCAAGATATACCACCTGTGAATAGAATACCAATTTTTTTACTGCACCTAGTGAAGTAAAATCTTTTGGGCATAGCATCATTCTATTAGTCAATCTATACTGACCTCCATCAGGTTGCAAATTGAATATAATTTTTTTCTGCATCTAGCTCTGAAAAAATATTGGGCTTCTAGCTGTGTGTGGGACTTGTTGTATTAGTCCATCTGTACTGACCTCCATCAGGTTGCAAACTGAATATATTTTTTTCTGCATCTACCTCTGAACAAATATTGGGCTTCTAGCTGTGTGTGGGACTTGTTCTATTAATCCATCTATAGAGACCTCCATCAGGTTGCAAACTGAATATATATTTTTCTGCATCTACCTCTGAAAAAATATTGGGCTTCTAGCTGTGTGT
Source organism: Phyllobates terribilis (assembly GCF_046119375.1). Classification (NCBI taxonomy): domain Eukaryota; kingdom Metazoa; phylum Chordata; class Amphibia; order Anura; family Dendrobatidae; genus Phyllobates; species Phyllobates terribilis. Next base: position 22,882,396 of record NW_027362769.1, read on the forward strand.
GGGACTTGTTGTATTAGTCCATCTATACTGACCTCCATCAGGTTGCAAACTGAATATATTTTTTTCTGCATCTACCTCTGAAAAAATATTGGGCTTCTAGCTGTGTGTGGGACTTGTTCTATTAATCCATCTATACAGACCTCCATCAGGTTGCAAACTGAATATATTTTTTTCTGCATCTACCTCTGAAAAAATATTGGGCTTCTAGCTGTGTGTGGAACTTGTTGTATTAGTCCATCTATACTGACCTCCATCAGGTTGCAAACTGAATATATTTTTTTCTGCATCTACCTCTGAAAAAATATTGAGCTTCTAGCTGTGTGTGGGACTTGTTCTATTAATCCATCTATACAGACCTCCATCAGGTTGCAAACTGAATATATTTTTTTCTGCATCTACCTCTGAAAAAATATGTGGCCTTCTAGCAGTGTGTTGGACTTTCTCTATTAGTCCATCTATACTGACCTCCATCAGGTTGCAAATTGAATATAATTTTTATCTGCATCTAGCTCTGAAAAAATATTTGGCCTTCTAGCAGTGTGTGGGACTTTGCCTATTAGTCCATCTATACTGACCTCCATCAGGTTGCAAATTAAAAATAATTTTTATCTGCATCTACCTCTGAAAAAATATTTGGGCTTCTAGCTGTGTGTGGGACTTGTTCTATTACTCCATCTATACTGACCTCCATCAGGTTGCAAACTGAATATATTTTTTTCTGCATCTACCTCTGAAAAAATATTGGGCTTCTAGCTGTGTGTGGGACTTGTTCTATTAATCCATCTATACAGACCTCCATCAGGTTGCAAACTGAATATATTTTTTTCTGCGTCTACCTCTGAAAAAATATTGGGCTTCTAGCTGTGTGTGGGACTTGTTGTATTACTCCATCTATACTGACCTCCATCAGGTTGCAAATTAAAAATAATTTTTATCTGCATCTACAGTACCTCTGAAAAAATATTTGGGCTTCTAGCTGTGTGTGGGACTTGTTCTATTAGTCCATCTATACTGACCTCCATCAGGTTGCAAATTGAAGATAATTTTTATCTGCATCCAGCTCTGAAAAAATATTTGGCCTTCTAGCAGTGTGTGGGACTTTCTCTATTAGTCCATCTATACTGACCTCCATCAGGTTGCAAATTAAAAATAATTTTTATCTGCATCTAGCTCTGAAAAAATATTTGGCCTTCTAGCAGTGTGTGGGACTTTCTCTATTAGTCCATTTATACTGACCTCCATCAGGTTGCAAATTAAAAATAATTTTTATCTGCATCTACAGTACCTCTGAAAAAATATTTGGGCTTCTAGCTGTGTGTGGGACTTGTTCTATTAGTCCATCTATACTGACCTCCATCAGGTTGCAAATTGAATATAATTTTTATCTGCATCTAGCTCTGAAAAAATATTTGGCCTTCTAGCAGTGTGTGGGACTTTCTCTATTAGTCCATCTATACTGACCTCCATCAGGTTGCAAATTGAATATAATTTTTATCTGCATCTAGCTCTGAAAAAATATTTGGCCTTTTAGCAGTGTGTGGGACTATCTCTATTAGTCCATCTATACTGACCTCCATCAGGTTGCAAATTAAAAATAATTTTTATCTGCATCTACAGTACCTCTGAAAAAATATTTGGGCTTCTAGCTGTGTGTGGGACTTGTTCTATTAGTCCATCTATACTGACCTCCATCAGGTTGCAAATTAAAAATAATTTTTATCTGCATCTAGCTCTGAAAAAATATTTGGCCTTCTAGCAGTGTGTGGGAGTTTCTCTATTAGTCCATCTATACTGACCTCCATCAGGTTGCAAATTAAAAATAATTTTTATCTGCATCTACCTCTGAAAAAATATTTGGGCTTCTAGCTGTGTGTGGGACTTGTTCTATTAATCCATCTATACAGACCTCCATCAGGTTGCAAACTGAATATAATTTTTTTCTGCATCTAGCTCTGAAAAAATATTTGGCCTTCTAGCAGTGTGTGGGACTTGTTCTATTAGTCCACCTATACTGACCTCCATCAGGTTGCAAATTCAAAATAATTTTTTGTCTGCATCTAGCTCTGAAAAAATATTTGGCCTTCTAGCAGTGTGTGGGACTTTCTCTATTAGTCCATCTATACTGACCTCCATCAGGTTGCAAATTAAAAATAATTTTTATCTGCATCTACCTCTGAAAAAATATTTGGGCTTCTAGCAGTGTGTGGGACTTTCTCTATTAGTCCATCTATACTGACCTCCATCAGGTTGCAAACTGAATATATTTTATTTCTGCATCTACCTCTGAAAAAATATTGGGCTTGTAGCTATGTGTGGGACTTGTTCTATTAATCCATCTATACAGACCTCCATCAGGTTGCAAACTGAATAAAAATTTTTTCTGCATCTACCTCTGAAAAAATATTTGGGCTTCTAGCTGTGTGTGGGACTTGTTCTATTAGTCCATCTATACTGACCTCCATCAGGTTGCAAATTGAATATAATTTTTTTCTGCATCTAACCCAGCCAACAGTATTGGCCTAATACCACAGTTTGGCCACTCAGCTCTGCTCGGTTCCCATCCATTGTTTTCTTGTGCAAACAACTCCAGAGTTGTGAATTAGTTAACCACCAAAATGAGTGGAAAAAGGCCTGCTGCTGGTGGAAAGGGGAATAGGCGTGTTGGGAAGGGGAAAAAAGGTTGTGTCCGTGGGGTAGGTGTTAAAGCAACATTAACATCTGCAGAAGAAAGACCATCTTCCAGGCAAACTAAAATGTCTACTTCTTTTAGCGGACAATGTGATAAGATCCCTTTCTTACGGCCACGCCAATCGCTACAAATTCCAGATGAGGCACAAAAACAGCAGGTGCTTCAACGGATATCAAGTGCTCCTTTAAGTGGGCTCTCCTCCACATCAACTTCAACATCACAAATACTCCAGTCCTCAAAGGTGTCACCCCAATTGCACTTGCTTCCTCACAGCTCCCAAATCTCCAGCTGCCCGTCTGAGTATGAGGTAGAACAGATGGTTGAGTCTGCAGAGCTGTTTACTCATACTATAGCCTGGGAATCAGAGGTCGACTCCAGCACTTCTGTGAATCCAGACGAGGAAATGATCTGCACTGATGCCCAGAATCTTTATGAGTCGGATCCAGGACCAGACGCAGAAGGTTCTGACCATAATGTAGACCCTCATTCCCAAACTGTAACTCCTGTTGGTGGAGACAATGAGGAAGACGATGATAAGACTCAAATACCTGATTGGAGCGACAACTTTAGTTTTTTGTCAGGGCAGGAACAGGTTGGCTCTGAGGACGACGGGTGTGATAACGCACAGGGTGATGATGATGAGGTTGGAGATCCCACTTACTGTCAACCCACAGTCAGCCAAGAGATGAGGTCAGCAGAGGAGGTGGAGGAAGATGCTAGTGACGACGAGGTCAGCTTGCGCCTTCCTGGACAGAGACGTAGTACTGGAAGCACGTCAACAACTGCATCCTCAAACACAACTCTGCCTCTCACCACAAGTCGTGGTGGCTCTTCAGGTCGCATGGGTGCTAAGCCTTGCATAGCCTGGGCATTTTTTCAGATCGATAAAGATGACCCAACTCGTGTTATCTGTAACATTTGTCAGCAAAAGCTAAGTAGAGGCCAAAAAATACATAGTTTGAGTACTTCATGCATGAACCGGCACATGGACATGAAGCATAAGTTGCAGTGGGAAGCTCAGTGTGCTACAATGCGGCCTAGCCGGCCGGGCCAACCACCGTCTGCCTTATCTTGTGCATCCGCGGCCTCTTCATCCTCTGTGACTGGGGGGACAGCAGTCACACCTGTTTTGGGGCGCAGACCTGCCACCTCTTTACCCGCAACAGCCAGCGTGATTGGCAGGTCATCATTTTCTTTGGAGGTGGTAACACCAGCTGGTGTTGAGCGCTGTCCGACATCGATAGCACCACCTTTGGATCAAGGCAACCTAACATGTCCGTCTGCATCTTCCTCACAGACCGGCAGTTTGCCGGGGACACCCTTATCAACCCCGTCTAAGCACAATAGCCAGCCCTCGGTCCCTCAGATGTGGACAAGTAAAAGACCATTTCCTCCTAGCCATGAGAAAGCTAAGAGGTTGAATTTCACCATCTGCAAGCTCTTGGCTACAGAAATGCTGCCTTTCCGCCTGGTGGACACAGAGGATTTTCGAGACCTTATGTCCGCCGCAGTGCCCCAGTACCAGATGCCCAGTCGGCACTACTTCTCAAAGAAAGGTGTGCCTGCGCTCCACCAGCATGTCGCACACAACATCACCGCTTCTTTGAGAAACTCTGTGTGTGACAGGGTGCATTTCACCACAGACACTTGGACGAGTAGGCATGGACAGGGGCGTTACATGTCGCTGACTGGGCACTGGGTAACTATGGTGACAGCAGGACAAGGGGCTGCTGTCCAAGTCTTGCCGCCCCCACGAGTTGTGCGTCAATCCTCTTTATGTCAAAGTTCCTCCACTGCTTCTGCCTACTCAACCTCCTCTCGGTCTTCCACCTGCACCCAAAGCCTGTCTGGTCATGCCACAAGCTTTCTAACTGCGCAGAAGGGAGCCTGCACACCTCCTTACTATGCTGGCAGTAGGGCTCAACGTCATCAGGCGGTTTTTACATTGAAATGTCTGGGAAATGTGAGTCACACAGCTGAGGAGTTGTGGTCAGCTCTGGAGAACCAATTTCATGAATGGTTGTCTCCACTGGACCTGAAACCAGGGAAGGCCGTGTGCGACAATGCTGCAAACCTGGGTGCGGCCCTTCGCCGGGGCAATGTCACACACGTGCCTTGTATGGCTCACGTGTTGAACCTGGTTGTCCAGCAATTTTTAGCCCACTATCCCAGACTAGATGGCCTTCTGCAGAGGGCACGGTCGCTGTGTGCTCACTTCCGCCGTTCGCATCCCGCAGCTCAGCGACTTACATCTCTACAGAAGTCATTGGGCCTGCCACTTCACCGGCTAAAATGCGATGTGCCTACCCGGTGGAATTCAACTCTGCACATGTTGCAGCGACTGTGGCAGCACCGACAAGCCCTGGTGCAATACATTCTGACGTATAGCCTGGGCAAACGAGATTCAGAGGTGGGGCAAATCACGCTGGAGGAGTGGTCTCAGATCAGGGACCTATGCACCCTTCTGCACAGTTTTGAAATGGCGACGAAGATGTTTAGTGCTGACGATGCCATTATCAGCATGACTATTCCGGTGATTTACATGCTGGAGCACATGTTAAACAGAATTCGGAGTCAGGTGGTGGCACAAGAGGAGGTGGAGGAAGTAGAGGAGGAGGAGTTGTATGCGGAAGGGCTAACATCTGCAAGGTCCAGACGGTCGGCAGCACCAAGGCGGCAGGCATGTGAGGGTGGGGGAGATGGTTTTACCAGGGCGCATGGTAGCAGCCAAACTAGTGAGGAAGGTGCAGGAGCCCAGGAAGAAGTGGAGGACGAACTGATGGAAGACTCATCAGATGAGGGAGACCTTGATCACATTTCTGTTGTGCGAGTTTGGGGGGAGAGGACAGAGGAAGGATGCATGATTGTTACCTCGCCACCAACACAACAGGGACTTGGTGCTCCTGGATGCGCAACACACATGAGTGCCTTCTTGCTGCACTACCTGCAACATGACCCTCGAATTGTGAGAATTAGAAATAATCCTGACTACTGGGTTGCCACACTGTTAGATCCTCGGTACAAAAGTAAATTTGCAGAAATTATTCCTGCCATAGAAAGGGATGCACGCATGCAGGAGTATCAGCAGAGACTGTTGCAGAATCTTACATGTGCTTTTCCACAAAATACCAGTGGTGCACGTAGTGAATCTCACAGTTCCAACTTGCCAACCGTGGGACCGTCAAGTGTTCAGCACTCAAACCGTAACAGAACCACATTATCTGCTGGTAACATCAATTTTGCGGAATCATTTCACCACTTTTTTAGCCCATCCTTTGCAAGGCCACAGGAGACAAGAAGTCTGACACATAGTCAACGCCTAGAGACGATGGTACAGGAGTATCTCCAAGTAAACATTGAAGCCATGACTGTGTCACTGGACCCTTGCTCTTTTTGGGCTTCCAATCTGGATAAATGGCCGGAGCTAGCCACTTACGCCTTGGAGATCTTGTCATGCCCCGCAGCCAGCTTTCTGTATGAACGTGTGTTCAGCGCTGCTGGTGGTGTGCTGACAGATAAGCGCACGCGGCTCTCCACTGATAATGTAGACAGACTCACGTTCATAAAGATGAACAAATCATGGATCCGAAACGACTTTTCTACCCCTGTGTCATCCTGGGGAGAGTAAAAGCTTGATGATTGGTTAAAATCACCCTACCAACCGTTTTAAGCTTTCAAATTACTAATCATGTTTATCTGTATCTTGGCTGGAAAATAATTTGGGCTTTGTAGCAGTGTGCAGCACTGATTCTATTAGGCCATCTATAATAAGCTCCACCAGATTTAAAATTACTAATCATGTTTATCTGTATCTTGACTGGAAAATAATTTGGGCTTTGTAGCAGTGTGCAGCACTGATCCTATTAGGCCATCTATACTAAAGCTTCACCAGATTTAAAATTAATAATAATTTTTAGCTGCATCTAGCCCGGAAAATAATTTTGGGGCTCCGAGATGCGCAAGACACATAAGTGCCTTCTTGCTGCACTACCTGCAGCATGACCCTCATATTGTCAGAATTCGAAGTAATCATGACTACTGGGTTGCCACACTCTTAGATCCCCCAAACTTTTCGATCAACCTTTTCATTTTAATAAAGACCAAAAAAATGGTCATTTTTGAAATTATAAGCATTAGCAGGTTGTTAGAAACTGAAATCAAACAGTTTTCAACTCAAAACTTTATTCTAGGTGATGTTACATTTTCACATAGGACCCCTTGTTCGAAAGGAGCTTCTGAACTCTCTCGTCCATTGAATTTGTCAGGTTTTGGATGGTTTCTGCTTCAATTGTTTTGCATGAGGACAGAATACCCTCCCAGAGCTGTTGCTTAGATGTGAACTGCCTCCCGCCATCATAGACACTCCTTTTAATGATGCTCCAAAGGTTCTGAATGGGGTAGAGGTCAGGGGAGCATGGGGGTCACACCATAAGTTTGTCCCCTTTTATGCCCATATCAGCCAGAGATGCAGATGTTTTATGTGCAGCATGAGATGGTGCATTATCATGCAGAAAAATGATCTTGCTGTGAAATACACGGTTCTTCTTCTTGAACCATGGCAGGTAGTGCTGTTTGAGAAAATCCACATACATTATGGAGTTCATCTTTAGCGCCTTCAGGGATCCTAAAGGGGCCGACAATCTCTCTCCCCATGATTCCAGCCCAAAACATTACTCCACCTCCTCCTTGTTGGCGCTGTAGCCGTGTTTGCGTGGGGTGTCCATCAACCAGCCATCCTCCACTCCATCCATCTGGACCATCGAGCGCTGCACGGCACTCATCCGTGAACAAAACAGTTTTGAAATCAGTCTTCATGTAATGTTTGGCCCACTGGAGCCATTTCTGCTTGTGTGAAGTGGATAGAGGAGGTCGACAGGATGGCGTATGCACAGCTGCAAACCTCTGAAGGACCCTGCATCTTGTTGTTCGGGGGACGTTGGAGGCACCAGCAGCTTCAAAAACTTGTCTGCTGCTATGACAAGGCTTTTTTGCCGCTGCTCTTTCAACCTGACGTAATTGCCTGTAGGAAAGAGTCCTCAATTTGCCCTTATCAGCACGCACACGTGTGTACTGTGAATCAGCTACATACTTCTTGATTGCCAAGACACTTCATCCTGATCATCGCACAATGTTGATTGTAGTCATGCCTTGACCTAAACACTCCACAATTTGTTGCTTCTCAGCAGCCGACACATCCTTTTTCTTTCCCATTTTGGCAGAAAATGTAGGCTGCTTAATAATGTGAGACAGCCTTCTTAAGTAGTCTTGCCTTTCATTGGACACACCTGCCAAACTAATTAGCACAGGTGTCTGCAATTGCTTACAGTGATATAAAGAGCCCTGACACACATCACCATCAATGAGTTTAACTGACAAACAAACAAATTCTTCCCTTATCACTCCTAAACACTTTTTGCATAATAATTTGGAACACAGTGTACATGTGCTTTTCCACAAAACACCAGTGGTTCCCATAGTGAATCTTACAGTTCTAACTTGCCAACCGTGGTCTGTATGGAGTTGTTCAATAAAGGGCCCAAAATTAAGATAACATAGATGGGAGAGGTCTCTATGAATAGGAGTTCCTAAGTATTTGATACCCTGTGAGGGCCAGGCAAAGGGAAAGTTGGACTGGATGGAATCCTATATGGATTTGGGGAGGGAGACATCGAGGGCTTCAGACTTCGCTGCATTGATTTTAAAATTTGACCATGTAACAAAGTGATCTATTTCAGCCATAACAGCATGGATGGATATATGTGATTGAGTGATATATACTAGGACATCATCAGCAAATAGAGAGCACTTGTACTCGGTGCCTCCCACCTCAATCCACCTAATATTGGGGTTATGGCGAATTGATGAGAGCAGGTGCTCCGTCACTAGGATGTATAAGAGAGGGGACAGAGAACATCCCTGCCTTGTCCCATTGGTGATTGTGAAAGGTGATGAAAATGTTCTGACGCGCCCCCTGGGCCTTGGGACACCCGGAGCCGGACCCTTTTTGGTGGATGCTGGTGGTTGTTGTCTCCGTGGCGGCGACCCGGTTCCGTGGCTCAGGGCAGTCAAACCAGTGGCGGAACTATTTATGTGGTTTTGATGTTTAAATGTCCGACTACGCCACCCGTGGATTGCGGTCAGAGTGAACCGCCGCTCCAGGGCAGACCGCTGAGGCTGGTGTTGTGGGTGCAGCAGAGCGTAGCATAACTCACCACGGGAGGAGTATAGCCTCAGGGCAGTGTATGCGGAGGATGGGGGTGATGGTGCAGGGCAGCAGCAGTAACGACACGGAGTCAGTGATGCAGTCCAGGGCCATTACTCACAGTTCTTATTATCCAGACCACGTCTGCATGTAACGGCTGCCCACGTCGTACTGTGCTCTCCAGGTGAGGGGCTCAGACAACTCCCAGATAACTTTGGAGCGCTTCACAGGACCCCCTTTGTGTGTCCTTTGTCTGGCCTTTCTTACCAACCCTTCTGTCCGGCTGCCTCGGGCCTCCTCTTGGTAAACTTGGCGCCAGTTTCCCTGACCCTATGTGGTGCCTTCCTAGCGGGTGTAGCGAGGGGCTGCGCCACATAAAATGTCACAGCCTCCTGTTTCTAGCTGAGGGTCGTTTCCTGCCTCCACTAGTTTCGGGGACCGGTCTCCCCCTTTGGCCTGACCCCTCCACGCAGGTGGATTCGGGCGTGCGGTGGCGACTTGCCCGTCCGCACCCCTGGGATCCCTTCGTTCCTCGTTCCTGGAGCCTTCTCCACTCCTCTTCCTTCCTTCTCCCTCTTCCAGGCCTGGGCCTCTGTTACTAGGCCCGCCTCCAGAGCAGAGCTCATGCAGAGCTCCTGCTCCCTGCCACTTCTGCTCAGACTTCTCTGCACTGAACTAAGATGGTGCCCACCTTTTATACTCCCTTCTCAATGCACCCAGGAACTGCTTCCTCCCTGCTCCTGCACTACAGGGTTCCCCTTCCTCAGTGTTCCCTCCCCCCACTCCAGCCAGGGACAGGGACTGTCGTGCCCATCTCAGGGGCATATTGGTCGCCCTGCCCCACGGCAATGTGGTGTAATGCATGCAGGTGTCGGGTCCTGATCCACACTACATCCTTACCTGAGAGTGAGATATCACACCTCTGGGTGAGGTGCAATGCCTCTGTAGCAACCGAGCCCTCAGGGTGCTACAGTTCCATTTATCTTCAGCCTAGGTGACGTATTGCGATACAGGGCCGTGATTTTGGCTATAAAAGGGTCCCCTAGACCCCTACCCCAAGCTTTTTAAGAGAATCATATATGGCGTGCCAGGAGACTCTATGGAATGCTTTCTCAGCATCCAACGAGAGTATCTAATTACAAATTTTTAACTGCATCTCGCCCAGGAAATACTTTGTGCCTAGTAACAGTGTCTGCTAGTCAGCGGATTATCCCGGCTGTTAAGCAAGCTACACCACCTGTAGTTTGGACACTTAATTTTTTCAAAGGAAATGCTTCGGGACCACGGGATACTCAGTGAAGAGCATCAGGAGGCACCCCAAGGCATAGGGGCTGGGACTGGCAGTAGGATGCCTTGCGGTGGACAGCCGAGCTCGATCCTTATAAAAGCTTTTTAACTGCAGCAGCTTTAGTGGACGCTACTGGAGCTGGAATTACGCGGCTGCTGGCATGAGACTTGCCCTCCAATAGATCCTTGTAAATGGATTTAAAGTGTATTCATTCAAATTAGAGAGACAATTTAAATTAAAAAGCTTAGAGCTGCCTCCACCACAGGGGGGGCTCGCTCGACCCACCAGCGGACAGGCACCAGTATTGGGAGAGGGGGGCTGGCCGTCAGGGTTCACCGCGGCTCTGGCACAAACCCGGCGACGCGGAGGTGGCACGGGCAGGAGCGGACTGAACGTGTCGGCTTCTCACTTTTTGGATTTTAGAAGGGCATGACATGCCTATATCTGTGTCTCCCCCTCCTTTTACTCCTCCACCTCTTTTCTTTTCGCATGACTATATGTACTTGTCACTTTTCCATGTGTTAGTTGTGTCTTCTGAGCAGTTTGTCAGCTTTTGGACACCTTTGAAGGTGTTTTCTATGTGTTTCTATGTGTTTTTGTTTGCCTGCCATTGGTTTTAACGGTGTTCGAAGGTGTTCGACGAACAGTTCGACGAACAGTTCGGCGAACACACGGGTGTTCGACGAACCGAAGTCGAACACTACGGGGGTGGCTCAACACTACTGGAGATAGCTCGTCCTGGCCAGTATACACAGAGTACCGGACATCGGAGTCCGAGGCTGTGGGGATTGCAAACCCATCAGCAGATACCGCAGGGCAGGAGATTGCAGGTCTCCTGGCCCCATCAGAAGCCCGTAGGCTCAGCAGCACAAAGGGGACCAGTACCGCCACAGAGGAGCGAGGAATCCACAAGGCCCGAGTTGCCAGCCATACGGGTGAGCACAGCACGTTACACTCAGGGACGTGGGCTACAACACAGCTATAAGCAGGATAGCCAAAGAGCATAGTAAGAATGGCAGGCCTACAACTCCACCTGGCCAGGGGGACTCTATGCTTGCTCCAAGACCGACCGGACCCTTATTACTAGCCAGTACTCTCGTTGGTGCCTGTATAATTGCCACGAGTAAAGACCCTGGGACAGCACGATCTGACTCCATGTCATTACTGACTACCTGCACCATAACCACCATCATCTACACTCGCTGCCCTGGAGCTACACTATCTTAGCTGCTATACCACCTGCTTCAGAGGACTGTTCCACAGCGGCGGTTCCTATTGACCGCATTCCACAGGTGGCGTAGTCGGACATTAAACACCTTTACACATAGACTACCCCTGGATTGACCGCCCTGGGTCATGGACCGGGTCACCGCCACAGTGACTACAACCCCCAGCATCTACCGGCCCGGCTCCGGGTACCCCACGGCCCAGGGGGCGCGTCATAAGCGCTCAGCTCAGAGCACAGGAGAAATGTGCACCGAACGTTACTGCGATCTTTGGGAGGCAGAATGAACAAATCAATAGTAGATCAAGAATTGGTTTTATTTATTTTTTACTCCCTTCCTCATGCTGTATAAGTGATTAGACGACTTTATTGTTCTGGTTGGTGCGATTACAGCGATACCAGATATATATGGGATTTTTATGTTAGGCAGCTGTTATACACTAAAAAACACTTTTTTTTTGCAAAAAATAGTTTTTGCATCGCCATATTTTGAGAGCTATAATTTTTCCATATTTTGGCTGATAGTCATGTCATGGCTTGTTTTTCGCATGACGACTCAATGTTTTTATTGGTACCATTTTCGGGCACATGACATTTTTTGATCGCTTTCTATTCCAATTTTTTGGGAGGCAAAAAGTTCAACACATAGCAATTCAGGAATTGTTTTTTGATTTTTTTTAATGCCGTTCCACATGTGGTAAAATTGATAAGGCGGCTTTATTCTTTGGGTCAGTATGATTACATCGATAGCATACATATATTTTTTTATTTTTAACCAAAAAAGGAGGGGAGGACAAAGACCTCTGATCTACAGTATATAGTCACAACAATTGAGCCCAAAAAGAAATAGAATATTATGACAGTATTAAGGTTTTAGCTAAGGGTTCAAATGAGTCTCAGAGGAATAAAGAAAGACCAGAGGACTCTTTGTCAGAAGAAAAACCGCGGGATCGGTTTAAATATCAAATTAATTTTATTAGAGCAAAATATTAATACACATAGAAAATCCACATATGGTGAAAGAAGACAAATTGCTAAAATATTTGCAGCAATAATGAGTGATAGAAACTCATAGAAACACAGAGGATTCCCAGCCCTCAATCAAAATAGGCAGAAATTCGCCCCCCACACTAACAGGCATGCATAGCAGCCTCCGAGACAGAAAAACTTTAGGTATAGATAGGGATCGAAATATGCTTGGCAATGAGCACTAAGCGGGTATAACACGGCATAGTAAAATATATTAAATACATGCTGTACCTGGGGACATATCCGCGTTGTGGGCAGACGGCTGGAGATCCACACAAGCGCCTCGACGCGCGTTTCTCCTTCCGGCTCCTGACGAAGCCGGAAGGAGAAACGCGCGTCGAGGCGCTTGTGTGGATCTCCAGCCCTCTCCCCACAACGCGGATATGTCCCCAGGTACAGCATGTATTTAATATATTTTACTATGCCGTGTTATACCCGCTTAGTGCTCATTGCCAAGCATATTTTGATCCCTATCTATACCTAAAGTTTTGCTGTCTCGGAGGCTGCTATGCATGCCTGTTAGTGTGGGGGCGAATTTCTGCCTATTTTGATTGAGGGCTGGGAATCCTCTGTGTTTCTATGAGTTTCTATCACTCATTATTGCTGCAAATATTTTAGCAATTTGTCTTCTTTCACCATATGTGGATTTTCTATGTGTATTAATATTTTGCTCTAATAAAATTAATTTGATATTTAAACCGATCCCGCGGTTTTTCTTCTGACAAAGAGTCCTCTGGTCTTTCTTTATTCCTCTGAGACTCATTTGAACCCTTAGCTAAAACCTTAATACTGTCATAATATTCTATTTCTTTTTGGGCTCAATTGTTGTGACTATATACTGTAGATCAGAGGTCTTTGTCCTCCCCTCCTTTTTTGGTTAAGTTTATATAATCGGGTCAGACTCCACTTTTAGTGGATTCGTTATAGGTTTTCCATATATTTTTTTTATGTTTTGCACTTTTACACAAAACTATTTTATAGAAAAAAAAAATATTTTTGCATTGCTGTATTCTGAAAGGTACAACTTTTTTATTTTTTTGCTGATGGACCTGTATTGCCAATCGCAGCTAGTGAAGCATGCTGCGATTGGCAATTCAAGTCAATGGGTGCATCCAAAACATCAAACTGCATTTGGATGTCATCTGAGTGTAATCCGATATATGCCGATACATCCTCACTGTGATAATATCTCAGTGTTTACTGAGAAAATGATTTTTGTGTTTTCATTGGCTGTAAGCCATAATCATCAACATTAACAGAAATAATCACTTTAAATAGATCACTCTGTTTGTAATGACTCTACACTGTGTGCAGAATTATTAGGCAAGTTGTATTTTAGAGGATTACTTTTATTTTTGATCAACAACTATGTTCTCAATCAACCCAAAAGACTCATAAATATCCAAGCTTAATATTTTTGGAAGTTGGAGCGGGTTTTTTTTAGATTTGGCTATCTTAGGAGGATATCTGTTTGTGCAGGTAACTATTACTGTGCAGAATTATTAGGCAACTTAATAAAAACCAAATATAATTCCATCTCACTTGTTTATTTTCACCAGGTAAACCAATATCAGTTCACAAAATTTAGAAATAAACATTTCTGACATGCAAAAACAAAAAACAAAAAAATTAGTGATCAATATAGCCACCTTTCTTTCCTTCTCAACAGCCTTCCATCCATAGATTCTGTCAGTTGCTTGATTTGTTTTCAATCAACATTGTGTGCAGCAGCCACCACAGCCTCCCAGACACTGTTCCGAGAGGTGTACTGTTTTCCCTCCATGTAGATCTCACATTTTATGATGGACCACAGGTTCTCTATGGGGTTCAGATTAGGTGAACAAGGGGGTCATGTCATTATTTTTTCTTCTTTTAGACCTTTACTGGCCAGCCACGCTGTGGAGTAGTTGGATGCATGTGATGGAGCATTGTCCTGCATGAAAATCATGTTTTTCTTGAACGATACCGACTTTTTCCTGTACCACTGCTTGAAGAAGTAGTCTTCCAGAAACTGGCAGTAGGTCTGGGAGTTGAGCTTCACTCCATCCTCAACCGGAAAAGGTCCCACAAGTTCATCTTTGATAATACCAGCCCATACCAGTACCCCACTTCCACCTTGCTGGCGTCTTGAGTCGGAGTGGAGCTCTCTGCCCTTTACTGATCCAGCCTCTGGCCCACCCATCTGGCCCATCAAGAGTCACTCTCATTTCATCAGTCCATAAAACCTTTCAAAAATCAGTCTTAAGATATTTCTTGGCCCATTCTTGACGTTTTATGTTTCTTGTTCAAAGGTGGTCATTTTTCAGCCTTCCTTACCTTGGCCATGTCCCTGAGTATCGCACACCTTGTGCTTTTTGATACTCCAGTAACATTGCAGCTCTGAAATATGGCAAAACTGGTGGCGAATGGCATCTTGGCAGCTTCACGCTTGATTTTCCTCAATTCATGGGCAGTTATTTTGCGCCTTTTTTGGCCAACACGCTTCTTGCGACCCTGTTGGCTATTTGCCATGAAACGCTTGATTGTTCGGTGATCACGCTTCAAAAGTTTGGAAATTTCAAGACTGGTGCATCCCTCTGCAAGACATCTCACAATTTTGGACTTTTCAGAGCCCGTCAAATCTCTCTTCTGACCCATTTTGCCAAAGGAAAGGAAGTTGCCTAATAAGTAAGCACACCTTATATAGGGTGTTGATGTCATTAGTCAACACCCCTCCTCATTACAGAGATGCACATCACCAGATTTACTTAATTGGTAGTTGGCTCTCAAGCCTATGCCGTTTGGAGTAGGACAACATGTATAAAAAGTATCATGTGATCAAAATACTCATTTGCCTAATAATTCTGCATGCGGTGTGTATAATATATGAGTTTCACTTTTTGTATTGAAGAACTGAAATAAATTAACTTTTTGATGATATTCTAATTTAGTGAGATGCACCTGTAGTACTCCATAGAGTTTAATGGGCCCCATATATTGCGCCATACAGCATAATTGGTCCCATACAGTATTATGAGGCCTATATACTGCTCCTTAAATTATAATGAACCCCATATAATGCTCCATCCAGTAAAATGGCCCCATATAGTACTCCATACAGTATAATGGACCCCATATAGTACTCCATACAGTATAATGGGCACCATATAATGCTTCATACAATATAATGGCCCCATATATTGCTCCATACGTTATAATGGGCCACATATATTGCTCCATACAGTATAATGGACCCCATATAGTGCTCCATACGGTATAATGGACCCCATATAATGCTTCATACAATATAATGGCCCTATATATTGCTCCATGCGTTATAATGGGCCCCATATATTGCTCCATACAGTATAATGGGAGCCATACAATGTTCCATACAGTATAATGGGCACCATATACTGTATTGTGCCATACAGTATAATTGGCCACATATATTGCTCCATACAGTATTATGGGTCCCATATATTGCTCCATACAGTATTATGGGCCCCATATATTGCTCCATACAGTATTATGGGCCCCATATATTGATCCATATAGTATAATGGGCCCCATATAATGCTCCATACAGTAAAATGACACCATATATTGCTCCATACAGTAAAACGGCACCATATATTGCTCCATACAGTATAATGGCCCCATATATTGCTCAATACAGTATAATGGCCCCATATATTGCTCCATACACTATATAATGAACCATATATTGCTCAATGCTGTTTATAATGGCCCCATATATTGATCCATTCAGTATAATAGGCCCCAAATAATGCTCCATACAGTATAGTGGGCCCCATATATTGCACCATACAGTATAACTGGCCTCATATATTGCTCCATACAGTACTGTGGGCCCCATATATTGCTCCATATAGTTTAATGGGCCCCATATATTGCTCCATACAGTATAATGGCCGCATATTTTGCTCCATACAGTATAATGGCCACATATATTGCTCCATACAGTATAATGGGCCCCATATATTGCTCCATACAGTACAATGGCCCCATATAATGCTCCATACAGTATAATGGGTCCTATATAATACTCTATACAAAAAAAAATACTCACCTCTCACTGTTCCCCGCTGCTGCGGTCTCCTCAGCGTCTACTGACTCTCTGCACTGCTTAGCACAGAGGGCACACTGTAGTGACTTAATCGCACCCTCTGCCCTGAGACTTCACAATTAGTCAGAAAAAGATACTGAAGAGACTGGGCATGGGGAGAGATGAGTTTTTGAAGGGGGGCTGGCACCAGGCTCCCCCGGCTCACGGGCCCCATAGCAGGCAAGTGTCCCCGACGGCGAGTGAGCCCCCATTCGTCCAGGGCCTGGCACTTGCCCAGGCACGCCGGGTGGTGACATGGCCCTAAGTGATAGGCTAGGGCCACGCCACCATATTTTCTTTCATTTGAGAGAATCAGGCCTATTATAATTAAGGTAATGACACTTTGATCACACTCAGAGTTTGATCAGAGTTTAATCATAGTGTAAGCCAATTTTCTCGGATGAGGAGAAGATGTAGAAAAAAAATTTCTCCATCTTCTCAACTCTGTCAGTCCATGAATATCAGACTGCACTCAGATGTCATCCATGTGCTGGACAACTTTTCCCACAGACTCATTGACGTGCATGGGTGAGTGCGATCCAAATATTGGATGCAAATCGAGCATGGTTAAATTTATTCCTTGAACAGACTCTATCACAGGAATAAATGTAACGTGCACAGCCCCATAGACTAACACTGGTCCGAGTGTGAGCAGAAGTTTTGTTGGATTGCGCTCAAACCGAATATATGGTCGTCTGCACCAGCCCATATGGTATAACTAGCATCTCCATGTGCATTGGAATTACACTTACACCTTTTTTCACTATTCGTTATACACTAAAAAGCAAAAACAAGACAGCACAATGTTTTTTGAGAAAAAAAAATCTGCATTCAGTGTTAAATGGTGTACTTGCTTGTTACAACCAACTGTACTGAGTTTTTTTAATTTCTTAAGCAATCATTTCCATGAAGGGGGAAATAGTTGTTTTTTAAAAATACAAAGTAAACACCCAAATCCAGACATTTGACTTCAGCTATCTACTTCACAAATTGTGGTTGAATTTTGATGAAAAACAGAAAAAAGAAGTTAAAAAGTAGACATTTAACTCTATGTGTCTGATTTTGCCCACCAGTTTTACTAATCCAATTTGACAACCATACACACCATACCTACACATTTTGCTTTATGTACATGTACCTTCCAAGCATTTATTATTATGAACATTTTGGCAAGTGTTCAATACTTGGGATTAAAAGGATCGTCAAATATCATCTATAGTGTTCTACAAAAATACATTAAAGTAAAAAGTGTCAAGTGGCAAAAAATTCTCATACCATGACTAAGAATGGGGAAGACATTAGCTACAAGGGAAACATCTGTAGCGCCCCGAGGGCTCGGCCGCTACAGGGGTATTGCACCTCTGCCAGAGGTGTGATATTCCACTCCCGGGCAAGGATGGAGTATGGACCAGGGCTCAGTTAGCTGCATACAGCACACACACCCCATTTCCGAGGGACAGCTCAATGGTGCTCCCACTAGACAGAAGTGCAGGCACAACCGACTATGTCCCTGGCTGGAGTGGGGAGGGGGGTGGAATACCCAGTGCTGTAGGGGCAGATAGGGGTTGGTTCCTGAGCGTAGGAAAGAGCCCATTGGTTGCTGGTCTCCTTGGCTCATGGTCAGAGGGAGGTATAAAAGGTGGGCACCATCTTAGCTCTGGAGAAGTTCAATCTGTTCAGTCAGTGAGAGGAGAAGACTGGGAGTGGAGGCTCTGTAGGAGCTCCACTCAGGAGCGGGCCTAGAGAGAGGCCGAGGAAGAGAGAGTAGAAGAGAGAGAGAGAGGAGGTGAAAGGGAGCTGTGATTACGTCTCATCCCAGCTCCACAAGAAATTAACAGGAAGGAACAGAAAAGGAGAAGAAGAGACAGAGAAACAGAAGGGCTCAGGAACAAGAAGGTGGAAGGGACCCTAAGAACCCACGTGAATACAGGGTGAAGGGTCAGGCAGATTAAGGGTGCCGGATCCCAAGTTGGTGGAGGAGAAACTACCCTCAGCCAAATACCGGACGTCGTGATCATTTATTGGTGCGACACCTCATCAAACCTGCTAGGAAGGCACCATATAGGACAGCGGAGAACGGGGCCCACGTTTACCCGCACAAGTCCGCGGCAGCTGGACAAAAGTGGGTCACTGGTGTGGCAGGCCAGAGAAAGGAAAGAAGGGGGTCCTGTGCCATATTCCTGAGCTGCCTGGGAGTTGACCGAGCCCCTCACCTGGTGGACGCAGCACGGCTCGAGCGGTCACTACCTGTACAGAAGTGACCCGGAGTACCTGAACTGTGAGTAAAAGACATTGGAGTGCAGTACGTTGTCTGTGTGCTCTTTCACTCCTCCAGAACTAACGGTACTGGGACCCTCACCACCATCACTCCCACCATCCACTACACTGCCCTGGGGCCGCACTCTTCCCGTGGGGAGTCACACCATCCCTGCTGCATACATCATCGGCCCCAGCGGTCTGCCCTGCAGCGGCGGTTCCAATCCACGGGTGGCATAGTCGGACATTATCTAAAACATCTAAAAGACTGCCACTGGTCTGACCACCCTGACCGGGTCGCCACTACTACCCCCATCGTCTCCCTATTGCCCGGTTCCGAGTGCCCCACGGCCCAGGGGGCGAGTCACATCTCCAACATAACTGGCACTGTCACAGTCACAGCAGAATGATATTAACTCTAACAGTGACACTGTCAGTCAGTGTTCTGCACAGAACAGTCTGTGTGATCACAAATGACTATAAGGGATAATTTTTGGAAAATTTTTAATTAAAAAAAAACATGACAAGTCAGTCACTACACTTTGTAACTAACAGACCATTTCACCATTTCATAACAATCGAGTTACTATCAATTTCTATAGTATGGTCACTTTGACATTACTAAGGCTTTTAGATGCAGTTCTAGGAGACCTTAGAATATTATGCACAACTTTTCAGTGCAATAAGAGTACTGCAAACTTGATGTTTTTTTTAATTTTTCAGACCAGGCAAATTCGGATTTCAAAAGATTTGATCACTTATGACCTCTAAAATGCAATAAGGACAAATAAAAAAAAGTTCTTGTCCTTAAAGGGGTTTTCCCACGAATGAAAGTTATTTTTAATCAATAGATCTTGGAATCATAATAATTTCCACAATTGAATATATTTAAATGAAATGTTCCTGTGCTGAGATAATCTTATAAATGTGTCCCTGCTATGTATTGTGTCATGGCTGTGTCTGACCGTGTACGGAACATGGTCTCATCATACCACAGCTACTGGGCAGGGGTGGATGTAAAAGAGTATACAGACATTTCAGCTGCGAATTGCAGCTGATTCTTTCTTTGAAGTAAAACATTTTTTAATTACAGGCAGTGAAATGTTTTACCTCAGAAAAAATCAGCTGTGATCGCATGCTGTAATGTCTGTATACTCTTTTGCTTCCTCCCCTGCCCAGGAGATGTGGTATGATCAGACTGTGTTCCGTGCACAGTCAGATACAGCCATTACACAGGAGCACATTTATAAGATTATCTCAGCACAGGAACATTTTATTTAACCCCTTTCTGGCCCAGAGCGTGTTAATACGTATCTGTGCCCTGGGCCTTATGGGCCTGATACGTATTAATACGCCCTGGTGATTTCGCCCGCACACAAGCGGTTCGGACGAGATCGCCGCCGGGTGTCAGCTGATTGTCACAGCTGACACCCGCACCACTCCCGACACATTAACTCCCGAAATGCTGTGAACAAAATTGATCGCAGCATTCCGGTGGCAAGAGGAGGTAAGCGCTATACTTACCTTCTCTGCCGGTGTCCAGCGGCGTCTGAGTCCAGTCCCGGATGTTGCCATGGTGACCCAACGTCATCATGACAACATCCGGGACACCAGGAGGCAGGAAGTTGCTTTAGTCATGCGCAGTGCACGACCAAAGCAACTTCTCCCTGTGCAGCGCTGACAGGCTGCATGGCATAGGGAGCTGCTGCTCTCTATGCCATGCAGCCGATGAGGCTGCAAAAAGTGGAAGTCCCATAGTGGGACAATATGAACAAGTAATAAAAATGTCAGAAAGTGAAAAAAAAAAAAATGTAAAAATATAAAAAAAAATGAAAAAAAATAATAATAAAAATATATTGTACCCATAAATAAATAATCTTATGAAAAAAAAAATAAACTAATAAAAGTACACATATTTAGTATCGCCGCGACCGGAACGACCTGACCTATAAAACTGTCCTGCTAGTTAACCCCTTTAGTGAACACGATAAAAAAATAAAAAAAAAACGAAACATAAAACTGTTTTATCATCATATTGCCAAACAAAAAATGGAATAAAACGCGATAAAAAAGACAAATGTAATTAAAAATGGCACCACTGAAAACACCATCTTGTCCCGCAAAAAACAAGCCACCATGCAGCTCCAACAGCCGAAAAATAAAAAAGTTATAGCTCTCAGAACAAAGCGATGCAAAACCAATTATTTTTTCTATAAAATAGTTTTCATTGTGTAAAAGCGCCAAAATATAAAAAAAATATAAATGTAGTACCGCTATAAACGTACTGACCCAAAGAATAATGCTGCCTTATCAATTTTACCACACGCAGAACGGCATAAAAAAAATCCTCAAAAAAACAATTCCTGAATTGTTTGTTTTTGTTTATTCTGCCTTATAAAAATCAGAAAAGAAAGCGATCAAAAAAAGTCACGTGCCCGAAAATGGTACCAATAAAAACGTCAACTTGTCCCGCAAAAAACAAGCCACCACATGACTCTGTCGGCCGAAATATGGAAAAATTATAGCTCTCAAAATATGGCGATGTAAAAACTAGTCTGCAAAAAAATGCATCTTTTAGTGTGTGACAGCTGTCAATCATAAAAATCCGATATGAATCTGGCATCCCTGTAATCACACCGACCCGAAGAATAAAGTTGTCTAATCACTTATATCGCACGAGGAACGGCGTAAAAAATAAACTTTAGGGTTAGGGTTGTACTAGGGTTAGGGTTGTGCTAGGGTTTGGATTAGGGTTGTGTTAGGGTTAGGGTTGTGCTAGGGTTAGGGTTGTGCTAGGGTTTGTGTTAGGGTTGGGCTAGGGTTAGGGTTGGGGTTGGGCTAGGGTTAGGGTTGGGCTAGGGTTAGGGTTTGCCTAAGGTTAGGGTTGGCCTAGGGTAGGCTAGGGTTAGGGTTAGGCTAGGGTTAGGGTTAGGCTAAGGTTAGGGATAGGCTAGGGTTAGAGTTGGACAAGGGTTGGGTTAGGGTTAGGGTTGGGCTAAGGTTAGGGTTGGGGTTTTTGATATTTTCAGAAGTAAAGAAAAAAAAATGACGATGATATGGCGACTAATATTGAGCGCAAGTGCTCGCTACTTGAGTTTGCATCGGGTGCTCGGGTATGCACCGAGTATAGTGGGTGCTCGAGTGACATGCTCGAGTCTCAAGCCCAAATGTCTTGCAACTGTTATACAGCCAAAAAAATCTTGCGGGGATTGCCTGCAATGCACGAGCGATCCCCGCATGTTTTTTTTTGGGTGTCTAATAACCATGAAACATGCGGGCAGGGACTCGAGCATGTCACTCGAGCACCAGCGATACTTGGTGCATACCTGAGCACCCGATGCAAACTCAAATAGCGAGCACTTGCACTCAAGACTAATGACAACTTATTCAATATGATGACCTAATGTTATCAAATTCTGTGTCGTACCTCTGGGTTCAAAATGTTCACTATACCCCTTGATAAAATTCTTGAGGGGTGTAGTTTCCAAAATGGGGTCTCTTGTGGGGGGTTTCCACTATTTAGGCACATCAGGGGCTCTCCAAAGGCGACATGGCATCCGCTCTCGATTCCAGACAATTTTGCATTCAAAAAGTCACACAGTGCTCCTTCCCTTCTGAACTTTGCCGTGCGCCCAAAGACTGTATTTTGCCCACATATGGGGTATTGGCGTACTGAGGAAAAATTGCACAACAGTTTTTGGGGTCCATTTTCTCCTCTTACCCTTGTGAAAATAAAAAAACTGGGGCTAAAAGATAATTTTTGTGGAAAAAGTTTGATTTTTTTATTTTCACAGCTCCATATTATAAACTTCTGTAAAACACTTGGGGGTTCAGGGTGCTCACCACACATCTAGATAAGTTCCCTGAGGGGTCTAGTTTCCAAATGGTGTCACTTGTGGGGGGTTTCTACTGTTTAGGCACACCAGGGGCACATCCGCTAATTATTCAAGCAAATTTTACATTCAAAAAGTCAAATGGTGCTCCTTCCCTTCCGAACCCTGCCGTATGCCCAAGCAGTAGTTTTTCCCCACATATGGGGTATCTGCCTACTCAGGAGAAATTGCACAACAAACTTCATGGTGCAATTTCTCCTGTTACCCTTATGAAAATGCAAAATTGGGGGCTGAAACTGATTTTTGTGTGAAAAATGTGAAAATTTTATTTTTACAGCTCAATGTTATAAACTTCTGTGAAGCACCTGAGGGTTCAGGGTGCTCACCACACATCTAGATAAGTTCCCTAAGGGGTCTAGTTTCCAAAATGTGGTCACTTGTGGGGTTTTTCCACTGTTTAGGCACATCAGGGGCTCTCCAAACGCACTATGGCGTCCGCTAATTATTCAAGCAAATTTTACATTCAAAAGTCAAATAGCGCTCCTTCCCTTCCGAACCCTGCCGTGTGCCCAAACAGTGGTTTTCCCGCACATATGGGGTATTGGCTTACTCAGGAGAAATTGCACAACAAATTGCATGGTGAAATTTCTCCTGTTACGCTTATGAAAATGCAAAATTGGGGGCTGAAAAACATTTTTGTTGAAAAAATGTGAAAATTTTATTTTTACGATTCAATGTTATAAACTTCTGAGAAGCACCTTGGAGTTCAGGGTGCTCACCACACATCTAGATAAGTTCCCTAAGGGGTCTAGCTTCAAAATGGGTTCACTTGTGGGGGTTTTCCACTGTTTAGGCACATCAGGGGCTCTCCAAACGCAACATGCCGTCCGCTAATTATTCAAGCAAATTTTACATTCAAAAAGTCAAACGGCGCTCCTTCCCTTCCGAGACCTGCTGTGTGCCCAAACAGTGTTTTTTTCCTCACATATGGGGTATCTGCGTGCTCAGGGGAAATTGCACAACAAATTTTGGGGTCCATTTTTTCCTGTTACCCCTGCGAAAATAAAAAAATTTGGGTCTAAAGTAAAATTTTTCTGAAAAAAGTTAAATGTTAATTTTTTTCTTCCATATTCCAAAAATTCCTGTGAAGAACCTGAAGGGTTAATAAACTTCTTGAATGTGGTTTTGAGCACTTAGAGGGGTGCAGTTTTTAGAATGGTGTCACTTTTAGGTATTTTCTGTCATAAAGGCCCTTCAAATGTGATGTGGTCCATAAAAAAAATGGTTTTGTAAATTTTGTTGTAGAAATGAGAAATCGCTGGTCAACTTTTAACCCTTATAACTCCCTACTAAAAAAAATTTTGGTTCCAAAATTGTGTTGATGTAAAGTAGACATGTGGGAAATGTTATCTATTAACTATTTTGTGTAACATATCTCTCTGATTTAAGGGCATAAAAATTTAAATTTTGAAAATTGCGAAATTTTCTACATTTTCGCCAAATTTCTGTTTTTTTCACAAATAAACGCAAGTGATTTCAAAGAAATTTTACCACAATCATGAAGTACAATATGTCACGAAAAAACAATCTCAGAATCAGTGGGATCCGTTGAAGCGTTCCAGAGTAATTACCTCATAAAATGACAGTGGTCAGAATTGTAAAAATTGGCCCGGTCATTAACGTGCAAACCACCGTCGGGGGTAAAGGGGTTAAACACATCCAATTGTAGAAATTATTATTATTCCAAGATCTATTGATTAAAATGAACTTTCGTTCATGGGAAAACCCCTTTAAGGACAAAATGAGCCTGGTTAAAGGTACATTTTTTTTAATCTTAAAAAAACAGTACATTTAAATATAAACTTATCACTCTTACCCACAAAGCTCTCCACAATTCAGCACCGCTCTACATCTCCTCCCTCCTTTCAGTCTACCACCCTTCCCATGCCCTCTGTTCAGCTAATGACTTAAAACTAAAATCCTCCTTAATCCGAACCTCCCACTCCCGTCTCCAACATTTCTCACATGCTGCACCAATTCTTTGGAATGCACTTCCCAGGAGAATTTGATTAATTCCCAATACCCACAGCTTTAAGCATGTCCTAAAAACTCATTTCTTTAGACTGGCCTATCACCTTAACACACTTGTCTAACTGTTCCAGTTTGGCCCATATCAAATTTTTTTTCAAAATCATGTTCATACCATCCATGCACAGATTTGCCTCTGTCTGTACTGTATACATACTGGCTGGCGACCAGTTCATGCAGTGCTATGTACTTACCCTATTTAGCATATTATGGCTGTATTATACAATATTTGTACATTTTACCTTTTGTGTTCCCCCCTATTTCCTCATAGACTGTAAGCTTGCGATCAGGGCCCTCACTCCTTTTAATATCTGAGTTATGCTTATTTCATAATGTCTTTTTGTCTGTTCAAGCCCCACCTAAAATTGTAAAGTGCTGCGGAATATGTTGGTGCTATAAAAATAAAAATTATTATTATTATTATGGTGCACAGGACATAACTCTATGCATTGATCTTTTACTGTATGTATTGCTATTTGTCTCTGCCATTGTTGAGGTTCACTGGTAAAATACTTTTTATGCAAACTATACCTACCCCAGCAATACTGGACTACAAATAGTGGACAAACAAAAAGCAATGATACCAGAAGCAGTGAACAATGTTACATAGTATACATTATCCTTACTGTGCAGAACGTTTTGTTTGGTACATGCTGTCTGGCAGTCTGCCCAACATATATAAGACTGATGCCAGGCCACATAAATGCAAACAGTAAGGACAACACATGGACATCAGAATGGGAAAGGTATGTTTTGTGATCATTTTCATACACTGGTGAATATATAAGCTAGTAGGAGGATATGTGGAGAGTGCATGGCAAAGTTAGGTCACTTTGATATTTCAAAGGGTCTCTGGACGAAGGAACTAAATTCATTGCTTGCAGTGACCAACAGCTTGCCAATTTGTTACAAACC
This sequence comes from Phyllobates terribilis, assembly GCF_046119375.1. Classification (NCBI taxonomy): domain Eukaryota; kingdom Metazoa; phylum Chordata; class Amphibia; order Anura; family Dendrobatidae; genus Phyllobates; species Phyllobates terribilis. Next base: position 22,908,029 of record NW_027362769.1, read on the forward strand.
TCCCCTATTAACATACCCATATCAGGACTTGGATGTTTTTAAGGACAAATTGAATTTTCAGTGACCCCATTTTGGGTCACATATAATGTATTGTATAACTGTAACTATTTTTTGGGGAGTAGATTGTTAAAAAACAGCAATTGTACTGTTTCTGTTATGCTATTCCAGGTAATGTGTGTGCAACCTGCGCTGCTGATGAAATTCCAGGAAACAATGTATTCTTGAAAAAAGTTTATTAAAGGTTACAAGTCAATGCATTTTGAAGTTATTTCCAACTTCTTCCTCAGACCTTGAATTAAGTTATGTCCTGAGGAAGAAGTTGGAAATAACTTTGAAATACGTTGATTTGTAACCTTTAATAAACGTCTTTCAAGAATACATTGTTTCCTGGAATTTCATTGTCAATAATGAGGACCCTGCTCGTAAGAGCTTACAATCTACAATGAGGTGGGGTTGACACAAAGTTTTCAATGTGGCATAAATAATGTGTTTTTTCTTTATTTATTAAGCAAGTCAATACAGATGTGGTGATGCTAATTATATATGTCTTCACATTAAATAGTCACTTTGTAAGGGAAAGTAAGCATTTTTTTTATTTGTTATTTTTCATTTTTAATTGCTTATCTTTACATTTTAGACTTCTTTATTAAAAGTTTTGGTAAGCTACTTAATTGACTTTATAATATTCTGCTATATATCAATATAGAACATTAGCTATTGAACCAGTTCTACGCCCGGGTGGCGAGCATTTTTATTGGTATATGGTCTCCCATGCTGGTATGTGCTGCCCCCATCCTGGTATTTGTGCTGCCCCCCCCTGTCCCCACCATCCTATTCTGGTATGCATGGCACCCCTCATCCCCAATCCTGGTATGCATGGCACCCTTCATCCCTATCCTGGTATGCATGGCACCCCTCACCCCTATCCTGGTATGCATGGCATCCCTCACCCCCAATCCTAGTATGCATGACACCCCTCATCCCCAATCCTGATATGCATGGCACCCCTCACCCCCAATCCTGGTATGCATGGCATCCCTCACCCCCAATCCTGGTATGCATGGCACCCCTCACCCCCAATCCTGGTATGCATGGCACCCCTCACTCCCAATCCTGGTATGCATGGCACCCCTCATCCCCAATCCTGGTATGCATGGCTCCGTCATCCCCAATCCTGGTATGCATGGCTTCCTCACCCCCATCCTGGAATGCATGGCACTCCTCATTTCTATCCTAGTATGCATGTGCCCCTCATCCCCAATCCTGATATGCATGGCACTCCTCATCCTCAGTCCTGGTATGCATGGTATCCCTCATCCTGGTATGCATGGGCCCCTCACCCACATCCTGGTATGCATGGCACCCCTCATCACCAATCCTGGTATGCATGGCTCCGTCATCCCCAATCCTGGTATGCATGGCTCCCTCACCCCCATCCTGGAATGCATGGCACTCCTCATTTCTATCCTGGCATGCATGTGCCCCTCATCCCCAATCCTGGTATACATGGTACTCCTCATCGCTATCCTGGTATGTATGGTACCCCTAATCCCTATCCTGGTATGTATGGTACCCCTCATCCTGGAATGCATGGCACCCAATCCCTCATCCTGGTATGCATGGCACCCCATCCCTCATCCTGGTATGCATGGTACCCCGCATTCCTATCCTGGTATGTATGGTACCCCTCATCCTATTCCAAGTGATGGCCTGGAACCAAGGCTATTCCGCTGTCAGATCAACTTACACAGAGCCTCCAGCTGTCAACTAATGGGTGAGCTGATTTCTCCCCCCCTTTCCCTCTACCCTGCGTTTTTGTCAAGCCTCATCCCTATTCTGGTATGCATGGTACCCCTCATCCCTATTCTGGTATGCATGGCACCCCTCACCCCCCAATCCTGGTATGCATGGTCCTCTAATCCCCCAATAATGGTATGTGTGGTACCCCTCATCCCCCAATCCTGGTATGTATGGTCCCCTCACCCCCAAATCCTGGTATGCATGGTCTCCTCACCCCCCAATCCTAGTATGCATGGCACCTCTCATCCCCAATCATGGTATGCATGGCACCCCTCATCCCCAATCCTAGTATACATTGCACCCCTCATCCCCAATCCTGGTATGCATGGCACCCCTCATCCCCAATCCTGGTATGCATGGCATCCCTCACCCCCAATCCTGGTATGCATGGCACCACTCACCCACAATCCTGGTATGCATGGCACCCCTCACCCCCAATCCTGGCATGCATGGCACCCCTCAACCCCAGTCCTGGAAGGCATGGTACCCCTGATCCCCAATCCTGGTATGCATGGCACCCCTCACCCCCAATCCTGGTATGCGTGGCACTCCTCATCACCAGTCCTGGTATGCATGATATCCATCATCCTGATATGCATGTGTAGCGCCCCGAGGGTTCGGTCGCTACAGAGGTATTGCACCTCAACCAGAGGTGTGATATCCCACTCCCGGGTAAGGATGGTGTGTGGACCAGGGCTCGGTAGGCTGCATGCATCACACACACCCCATTTCCGGGGGACAGCGCAACGGTGCTCCCATTAGACCGTAATGCAGGCACGACAGAATCTGTCCCTGGCTGGAGTGGGGAGGGGGGAGGAAAACCCAGTGATGTAGGAGCAAGAGGCATAGGTACGAGCCCATTGGTTGCAAGTCACCTGGGCTCATATACAGAGAGGGAGGTATAAAAGGTGGGCACCATCTTAGAACAGTGTTAAGTAGAAGAAGTGAGTTCAGACAGTGAGGAGGAGGAGAAAAGGAGTTCAGCCAGAGAGAGCTGACAAGGATCTGTGGCTCTGTCTGGGCCCAGCTCCACCAGGCAGGCCTAGAGTGAAGGCCAGAGCCGGAAGAAAGGAACTGAAAGGAACAGAAACAGAGAGGAACAGAACATCAAGAGAGGCCCTAAGACACGAGGGCAGAAGGAACCCCAAAGGCCAAGGAGATTACGGGTGAAGGTGTAACGGGTCTGGGAGGTGGAACCTCTGTGCAACTATACAAGGGGGCAGTCCATGTAAGGAAGCGGGTGGCTCCCAGGGAAGACGGGCAGGTAGTCACGGCAAGTGACAGGGACAGTCTCTGGGTAAAAGGACGGGTACTCACGGCAAGTGACAGGGACAGTCTCTGGGTAGAAGGACAGCAGGCAGGTGGCTGGTGAGCGCTCCCAGGTGAGCGGGCGAGAGTCTCTGGACAGGCAGGTGGTCACGACAAGTGACGGCAGAGCCTCCAGGTAGGCTAGCAGACAGGTAGCAGGTGAGCGCTCCCAGGTGAGCAGGCAAGAGTCTCTGGACAGGCAGGTGGTCACGGCAAGTGACGGCAGAGCCTCCAGGTAGGCTAGCAGACAGGTAGCAGATGAGCGCTCCCAGGTGAGCAGGCGAGAGTCTCTGGACAGGCAGGTGGTCACGGGCAAGTGACGTCGGAGCCTCCAGGTAGGCTAGCAGGCAGGTAGCAGATGAGTGCTCCCAGGTGAGCGAGCAGGCTGGTCCATAGACAGACTGACAGGTGTAGGAAAGCAGACCGTCGGACCGCAGGCTTGCAAGCAGGTAAATGGATATAAGGCAGGTATCAAGCAGGAATCAGGCAGGTAACTGGCAGGTAGCAAGCAGGAATCTGGCAGGTGACTGGCAGGTAACAAGCAGGAATCTGGCAGGTGACTGGCTGGTAACTGGTAACGGGACCTGAGGGCTGAAGCAGAGTGAAGGCTTTGCAACAACATTGCTCGGGCACCTCCATTTTGGAGGAGGTGCCTTAAATATGGGAGGTCCTCCGGCAATTGGCCCGGGGACCCTTAGGACGGCGCGCGCGGTCCCTTTAAGAGAGGGGGAGCGCGCGCGCGCGCGCCCTAAGCACACTGCCGGGGAAGGAGCGCGTGCCAGAAGCAGCGGGGAGAGAAGCGCTGGAGGACGCCGCGCCAGGAGCGGGGAGGTGAGAGGGACGGCGTCTCTGCCTAGTACGGGGCAGAGATGCCGATGCTACAGAAGGGTTGGCAGAACAGTGTACCGGATCCCAAGTTGGTGGAGGCGACTAATCCTCAGCCAAAGACCGGCGACCCCTCACTACACCTACTAGAATGGCACACCACATAGGGTCAGGGAAGTGGACATCCAGCCTCCCAAGAGAAGACTCGAGGCAGCTGGACAAAAGTAGTGTCATTGGCCTGACCACCCTGAGTCACGGGACCGGGTCACCGCCACGGATACTACAACCCCCAGAAGCCCGGTTCCGGGTGCCCCTCGGCCCAGGGGGCGAGTCAGCTTTGGCGTAGTCGGCAGGATCGTTACCAACCTGCCACAAACGGGTATTGCGCGCCAGGAAAGAGACTGTTTAATTGAAATTGACTGTGTTGAAAAATGGCGCCCGCCCCAGCAGAACGGACGCCATAATGTGCGCGCCAAAAGACAGCAGGAAGCCACCTCCCATCGTGGGCCAGGTCCCAGAATGGCGCCAAAGAAGGAGCCCGCCCCCAACAGCCATGAGTGCGGCTGTGGAGATGTCCATCAACGTGGGGGGGCTGCCCCTGAAGGTGATTGTCAGCAGATGGCCACAGGACCACCCCCAATGGGGGCGGACAGGAAAGAAAATCGTGGGGCAGGGTGCGGTCTGGATCAGTCAGGACAGGCCGCACCCGGGAATGGAAGGAGTGACGAACCCTACCAGCACCCTGGCCCGTAGCCTGTTGCAGGCTGAACCGCCATGCAGCCTGGTAGAGTTGCTGACACAGCTCCCCAGAGACCCGGAGAGTGCGCGAGCAGCACTAGAAGTCCTGGACCAGAGGATGGTCCGGGCACAGCGGGATGTGATCGCCGGGTGGAAGGAGGAGTCAGCCCGGCAATCTGTGATCCGACCGCAGGAGGCGCTACCACCGCCGAGCAGCACGCCTGCCTCCGAGGGCCGTGAAGGTGGACTGGAGGCCGAAGACGACGCCGCGGAGGAGGCCACAGAGACCAAGGCAGGTAACGGGGACGTCATCACCCCAAGCCCTGAGGCCGCAAGCCTGCCCCCGCCTCCCATTGCGGGACCCGAAGCCCCGGGAACCGTACCTGCCACCACGCCTCCGCTACTCCCAGCTAGGCCTCAGGCAGCAAGAGCCGCGGCTACGCCCCGCTCCGCGCCGTGCCCTTTAACCCCAGGCGCAGTAAAGAGAGAGACTTCACAGGCCGGGACGCAAGGCCTAGTGCACCCGGGCGCCGCTGCCTCACCAGCGCCCCATACCTTGGCTGCGCCACTCCCGGGCACGACCAGCAGTCGACCACCGGCCTGGTCGCAAGGCCAAGTGCCCCCGGGCGCTGCTTCCCGACTGGGGTTCCCTGCCATACCACCCCTGGGCGCGGATTTATTCGCTCAGCACACCGGCCCGGATGGACTGCCCCTGGTGTGGCGGCCGAGCTGACCAGCGGCCACCCATGGAGAGCTCAACCCCCGCGCGAGCCCCTGATACCTGCTCCGGACCCTGTGGAAGTCACCCCACCCTCACTACAGGATGTCCAGTTTGAGTGGGACCCCACCGGCGAAAATCTAATGGGGTTCACCCAAGAAACCCGGGCGGAAGCATCCCGTCGCCTGGAGTCCTGCCGTCAACAGCTGGTGACCTTCGAGAGAGAGCGGCGGGAGAGGCGTATCAGGGAGGAGCGGCTCCAAGCCCAGAGCGCAGAGCAGAAACGGAGAGCTCGTCAGAATCCCCAAGCCGCCCGCGGTCCCCGAGCCACCGGGACCGTTGTAAAGTTTCAGCTGGAGCACGGCTGGGGCTTCATTAGAGACCCGGAGGCCGCAAATGACGTCTTCGTGACAAGAAGGGACATCGAGAGCCACCTGCCAGAGGGACATCACGGACGTGACCTGTACCCTGGTGACGTGGTCACCTACACCCAGCACAAGGGCGCCAAAGGACTGTACGCCCTTCACGTTCACCGACTAACTGAGGAGGAATTGCAGTACCGCTCAGACACCGAGTAACAAGAGGGTCCGGACAGGCCTGAAGACTACCCGGAGGAGCAAGGAGCATCAGGAGGACACCGTTACCAGTAAACAGTAAAGTGTGACTGTATATAGTTACCCGTCAGGGTATCAGAACTGTTGTGGGACTGTTACCGGTTTGAAAAGTTGCCCCATCCCCTAAGTTACCTGGCTGGGGACTGAGAACAGCCATCCCATTTCCCTAATCTGGCTGGGGACTGAGAACAGCCATCCCTTTCCCTACCTGGCCGAGGACTGAGAGCGGCCATCCTGTAAATAGTTGCGCTTCCTAAAGCGCCCCCTACTGGTTTTATAAAAAGACTGCAATGTCTACCTCAAGACAAATTTATTGGACTGTTGCACCTTTAAGAAGAAAGAACACCTGGTCGCAAGTTGCACCGCAGCCAGTACCCAAGAATATGTTTACTTAAAGATGTTTTATAATGAAAAGTTTTATATGCTGCTAAAAGAAGTTTTATAGTATTTTATGTGTGCGAAGAAAGTCTTGTAATATTTGTTAAAAGAGAAAAAGTGTACCCGTAACGTTGAAAGAGAAAAGTGCTCCCCACCATAAAGGGATGGGTTAATAGTCATTGTCTTATATGCAAATGCATTCTAAAATTTTGTACGTTTTAAATTGTCTTTGCTCTTTTCCAGCCTGAAGACGTGCTGTGGTTTACCAGGGGGGAATGTAGCGCCCCGAGAATTCGGTCGCTACAGAGGTATTGCACCTCAACCAGAGGTGTGATATCCCACTCCCGGGTAAGGATGGTGTGTGGACCAGGGCTCGGTAGGCTGCATGCATCACACACACCCCATTTCTGGGGGACAGCGCAACGGTGCTCCCATTAGACAGTAATGCAGGCACGAGAGAATCTGTCCCTGGCTGGAGTGGGGAGGGGGGAGGAAAACCCAGTGATGTAGGAGCAGGAGGGGACGGTTTCTGGGCATAGGTAGGAGCGACTAATCCTCCGCCAAGGACCGGCGGTCGTGATCACATCTTTGTGTGACCTCTCACTACACCTACTAGAAAGGCACACCACATAGGGTCAGGGAAGTGGACATCCAGCCTCCCAAGAGAAGACTCGAGGCAGCTGGACAAAAGTAGTGTCACTGGTGGGGCGCGGCCAGAGAAAGGAATAGAAGGGAGTCCTGTGCCACACTCCGGAATTACCTGGGGGTTGACCGAGCCCCCTGCCTGGTGGACGCAGCACGGCTTGGGCAGTCATTGCCGGCGGAATGACTAAGAATATAAAGAACTGTGAGTAAAGAATTTGAACTGCAACCCCACGTCTCTGTGCTTCATCGTCGGGGACCCTCGCACCATCACTCCCACCATCAACTACACTGCCCTGGGGCTGCACTCTTCCCGTGGGGAGTCACACTACCTTAGCTGCATACACCATCAGCCCCAGCAGTCGGCCCTTGCAGCGGCGGTACGCACTGACCGCAATCCACGGGTGGCATAGTCGGACAATTATCCTAGAACCCCCACAAAATACCGCCATTGGCCTGACCACCCTGAGTCACGGGACCGGGTCACCGCCATGGATACTACAACCCCCAGAAGCCTGGTTCCGGGTGCCCCTCGGCCCAGGGGGCGAGTCACATGGGCCCCTCACCCACATCCTGGTATGCATAGCACCCCTCATCCTGAATCCCGGTATGCATGGCACCCCTCATCCCCAATCGCGGTAAGCATGGCACCCCTCATCCCCAATCCCGGTATGCATGGCACCCCTCATCCCCAATCCCAGTATGCATGGCACCCCTCTTCCCCAATCCGGGTATGCATGGTACCCCTCATCCCCTATCCTGGTATGCATGGCACCCCTCATCCCCAATCCTGGTATACATGGCTCCCTCATCCCCAATCCTGGTATGCATGGCTCCCTCATCCCCAATCCTGGTATGCATGGCACCCCTCATCCCCAATCCTGGTATGCATGGCACCCCTACTTCCCAATCCTGGTATGCATGGCTCCCTCATCCCCAATCCTGGTATGCATTGCACCCCTCATACCCATTCCTGGTATGCATGGCTCCCTCATCCCCAATCCTGATATGCATGGCACCCCTCATCCCCAATCCTGGTATGCATGGTACCCCTCATCCCCAATCCTGGTATGCATGGCTCCCTCATCCCCAATCCTGGTTTGCATGGCTCCCTCATCCCCAATCCTGGTATGCATGTGCCCCTCATCCCCAATCCTGGTATGCATGGCTCCCTCATCCCCAATCCTGATATGCATGGGCCCCTTATCCCCAATCCTGGTATGCATGGCACCCCTCATCCCCAATCCTGGTATGCATGGCTCCCTCATCCCCAATCCTGGTATGCATGGTACCTACCATCCCCAATCCTGGTATGCATGGCTCCCTCATCCCCAATCCTGGTATGCATGGCTCCCTCCCCCATCCTGGTATGTATGGCACTCCTCATCCCTATCCTGGTATACATGTGCCCCTCATCCCCAATCCTGGTATACATGGTGCCCCTCTTCCCCAATCCTGGTATAAATGGTACTCCTCATCACTATCCTGGTATGTATGTTACCCCTAATTGCTATCCTGGTGTGTATGGTACCCCTCATCCCTATTCTAGTATGTATGGTACCCCTCATCCTGGAATGCATGGCACCCAATCCCTCATCCTGGTATGCATGGCACCCCGTCCCTCATCCTGGTATGCATGGTACCCCGCATTCCTATCCTGGTATGTATGGTACCCTTCATCCCTATTCTGGTATGCATGGTACCCCTCATCCCTATTCTGGTATGCATGGCACCCCTCACACCCCAATCCTGGTATGCATGGTCCCCTCATCCCCCAATAATGGTATGTGTGGTACCCCTCATCCCCCAATCCTGGTATGTATGGTCCCCTCACCCCCCAATCTTGGTATGCATGGTCCCCTCACCCCCCCAATCCTGGTATGCATGTTCCCCTCACCCCACAATCCTGGTATGTGTAGTCCCCTCACCCCCCAATCCTGGTGTGCCTGGTCCCCTCACCCCACAATCCTGATGTGTGTGGCCCCCTCACCCCTCAATCCTGGTATGCATGGTCCCCTCACCCCACAATCCTGGTATCTGTGTCCCCCTCATCCCTTTCATGCTGTACACACATACAAAAAAATAAACAGTTATACTCACCTTTCTTCTCTGTGCTCCAGCACTTCTGTGTCCTGTTCTGCAGGAGGCCGGGGAAGGAGTGTGGCATCGGAGTATGCACATGCCCATACCGCACTGCCCGGCGCCATTTTGCTGAAGACACACTGCAAATGTGTCTTCAGTAAAATGGCGCCAAATAACACTATGCGCAAGCGCCATCCGACACCTCACTCCTGCCCCGGTCTCCGGCGAAGAGAGGCGCCGTGGCAACGTTCCTCCCAGTCAGGTAAGTATGTATGTGTGACACCCCAGGGGTCTGGTTGCCACAGTGATAGAGATGTTATGTCTGAGAGCAGGTGGGAGGTCCTTTGGTCAGGGATCCTGTGCATGCCACACCTCCTGCCCAGTCTTGGGAGGAGAAGAACTTCCCCTATATAAACCCGGGGCTGAAGCAGGGTTAGGAGTCCAGGAGAGTAGAGACAAGAAACAGTCATAGGAAGAAACAGCTGGAGCTCAGTGGGAGCAATACTACTACGAGTCAGGGGCTGGCAGCTGCAGAGCTCGCCCTGACTGGGAAGCTTTCTTACCGGACCCGGCGTCCGAGGCTGTGGGGACTAACTCTTACCCAGCAGCAGAAGCCGACCGGCAGGGGATTTCAGGTCCTCAGGCCCAGAAACCCGAAGGCACGGTCACACGTGTGGGACCAGCACCGCCATCGTGGAGCGGAAGCCAATAGAAGGCCCCGAGTCACTGGCCATACGGGTGAGCACCACACGGTACACTCAGGGACGTGGGCTACTTATATCCGCTTCTAGCAAGGTAGCCAGAAGAGTACAGTCAGTTTGGGAGGCCTACAACTCCGCCTGGCCAGGGGAGATCCCATCTGCTCAAGGACTGACCAGGCCCCGTTCGCTAGCAAGTACTCCGGGAGGGTCTATGGTTGTTACCAGTAAAGACCCTGAATTACACCGCACCGTCTCTGAGTGGTTCCTGCTACCCCCATCTTCCACGTCGGCTGCCCTGAGGCCATACCCCTCCCGTTGGGGGTTATACCATCCACGCTGCACCATCCTTCCACCGGCCTCAGCGGTCTGCCCTGCAGCGGCAGCTCCATAGCTGCATTCAACGGGTGGCGTAGTCATCCACCATCTACTGCTAATAGACTGCCACTTAGTCTGACTCCCTGGGCACGGACCGGGTCACCGCCACGAGACTACTACCCCCATCTGATCCGGCTCCGGGTAGGCTCCCGCGTGCGCAACGCTGCGCGACTCAGGCCCAGGGGCGCGTCAACTTTTGGCGTAGTCGGCAGGATTTTGTGCCCACAACCACCGGGTACTGCGTGCCTGAAAAGCAAAGACTGTTCAAACTTACCAGTGGTGAAGTTTTCCCGCCATCCGGCGCCATCTTCTGCCTTCTTCCCGCCGTCCGCGAAGTTTTCCCGCCATCCGGCGCCATCTTCGGCCTTCTTCCCGCCATCCGTGGAGTTTTCCCGCCATTGGACGCCATCTTGAGGACGCCGCGCGGGAAGAAGAGGGGCGTGGACTTCGAAAGCGCGCGAGAACTGAAGCCCCGCCTCACGTCCGGACGTTGCGTAAGGTCCTGGAAGGAGCCCAGCAGACACCGACGTCACCTGAGCGCGACGGAAGGTCCTCAACCCTGACGATCTACTGCGGAGCCGCGGCCTATGGAACAGGATCATCGCAAGGTAGGCCACGGTCCACTAGGGGGGAGGAAGATGTCGGATACGGAGGAGAGCTTCACTGCCTCAACCCCCGCCAGCGCCACCGCTGCTGCAGTTATGCCCTTCACCATGCCCTATATCCCGGGAGCAGCTTGGCTACCCCAGTACTCAGGGGAGTCACATACCCTGCATGACTTTAGAGAAAAGCTGGATAGCCTCTTCCAGGTGTACCCCCTCACAGAAGAGCAAAAAGTGAGCATCCTGGTGGCCCAACTAACCGGGGCAGCTAAAAGGGAAGTAAAATCCTGGCCACCTGAGAGGAAGACTGTCGCAGGGATACTAACCCGGCTGAAGGATACCTTTGATACCCGCACCTCAGCCGAGATTAAGCTTAGATTCTACGGGTGCAAGCAGCGAGCGCATGAGAGTATAAGGGACTATGCACTAAACCTACAAGAGGCCCTGAGGGCCATTAAGCAGACCGACCCTGATGGAGTGGGAAACGAGGACAGGCTGTTGACTGAACAATTTATAGAGGGACTGTATTGTAATGCCCACCGAACCCAGTTGCGGGCGATGGCCTTACAGGATCCCCATCTGGGCTTTGCACAGTTCAAGGACAGAGCCATCCGGGTGCTCCGAGAACCGGCACCGGGTGGCGTTATGACCCACAGGCGCCCAGCTATTACTTACCACCAGGAGGCGGCGCCCTTGTCGGCAGGGCCTGTGGGAGCTGATGCGCAGGCTTTGGACAATGACCCGGCTCCAGACCTACACCATCAGGTCCAAGAGCTAGTTAAGAGCGTTGCTGCGCTAACCCGAACTGTGCAGTCTTTACAGGTTTCCACCCCAGGGAAGATCCAGCTGGCATCCGGACCGGAGGACATCCCGTGGCGTCGACCAAGGAGGACCCCACCGGCCAGAGGAAGACCCAGTGACCGATACAGCGAGGACGGACGACCCATCTGCCGCCGCTGCAATCAACCCGGACATATGGCAAGGTACTGTTCTTTAAACGGGCACAACCTGGGGTAGAGGGCCAACCCCCAGGAAAAAGATCACCAGGCCCATCGAACTGGCGCGACAGATATGTGGGAGGACGTCCAGTCTTGCCTGTGGTACTGGATGGTATTCCCATGAGTGCCCTACTGGACACCGGGTCACAGGTCACCACCATCCCGTACGTGCTCTTTAAGCAGTACTGGAATGACTCGGATATTACCCGCTACCCTGACGACGACTTGAGTATCATCGCCAGCAATGGCCAGCCCGTGCCACAGATCGGATTTAAAGAGGTGACCATCAAAATCGGTAGAGTCGAACTGGCAGCACAGGGACTGATCATTGTAGATATTGACAAACATGAGAGTCACCCAAAAATAACTCTAGGAACTAATGTAATTGAAAATTGTCTTGCAGAGGTGATTTTCCTTTTACAGCAGGTTGCCAAGAACGCCAGCTCCGGCGAGCAGCGGGTGCTCCAGAAAGAGATCCGGGCACTGATGCGACGGCAACAGGTGGAACTCTCCGGCGGTGAGATTGGTAGCGTAAGAATGTGTGACCCTTTTCCTATTGCCATGCCCCCAAAAAGTGAAATGATGATTTGGTGCCGGGCAGCTATTGGTCTGAGAGGTAGGGATTACCAGGCAATGGTAGAACCAGTTTACTCGGACAGTAGGCCCACCATTTTGACAGCACGGGGGGTGGTTGATGTACGCCATGGGAGGGTGCCCGTTCGCATAATAAATATCGGGGAGAGGGAAGTGTATCTGCCCCGGTATGCCACGCTAGCTAAATTATATACCATTAACCAAAATTCTATACAATCTGTGGAACCCTTGCCTCCATCTCACCCGGAGGAAGGTAACGGCTCTAAGAAAAACATGGAGGACTGGTGTCAGCAACTACATCTGGGTACTGACTCCACTCCCGCACACCAGAAACAAGGAGTCTATCGGGTGGTTCAAGAGTACGAGAGAGTGTTCAGTAAACACCCGTTAGACTTCGGGCGAGTCAAGGGGGTAGAACACCACATCCCCACGGGAGACCATCCTCCTATAAAAGAGAGGTATCGACCCGTACCCCCTGCCCACTACCAACACGCCAAGGGGATGCTTAGAGACATGAAGGAGGCTGGGGTGATCAGGGATAGCTGTAGCCCCTGGGCAGCTCCACTAGTCTTAGTCAGAAAAAAAGACAACACCATGAGGATGTGTGTAGATTACCGGAAAATCAACCGTATCACACACAAGGATGCGTACCCCTTACCAAGGATAGAGGAGTCATTGGCTGCTTTAAGATCTGCTAACTTCTTCTCTACCTTGGATCTCACTAGCGGGTACTGGCAGGTTCCTGTAGCAGAGGCGGACCGGGAGAAGACCGCATTCACCACCCCGATGGGACTTAGCGAGTTCACCTGCATGCCGTTCGGACTCTGCAACGCACCAGGAACCTTCCAACGACTAATGGAGTGTTGTCTGGGCCACAGAAACTTCGAGACGGTCTTGTTGTACCTGGACGATGTCATCGTATATTCCAAGACGTATGAGGACCACCTGAAACACCTGGCGGAAGTGTTCGAAGCTCTGGCGAGTTACGGCCTAAAGGTGAAACCCTCCAAGTGTCACCTCCTGAAACCAAAGGTGCAGTACCTGGGACACGTGGTGAGCGCTGACGGAGTGGCTCCCGACCCTGATAAGATCACCGCAATTAAGGAATGGCCAAGCCCCTCCAGCGTAAAAGAAGTGCGGCAGTTCCTCGGGTTGGTAGGCTACTACCGAAGGTTTATTCCCGGTTTCACCAAAAAGGCAGCACCTATGCAGGACCTCCTGATAGGCCAGTCCCGGAAGGCCAAGAACCAGAAGCCGCCCTTCAAATGGGAGGAGCTGGAAGAAGAGTCCTTCCGCCAGCTGAAGATGGCCCTCACGGGGGACGAAATCCTGGCGTACCCGGATTATAGCCAGCCCTTTATCCTCTACACCGACGCCAGTAGCATCGGGCTAGGAGCCGTACTGTCCCAGATCCAGCAGGGGAAGGAACGAGTAATCGCCTACGCCAGCCGAAAACTGCGACCCACCGAAAGGAACCCTGAGAATTACAGCTCATTTAAGCTAGAGTTCCTGGCCGTAGTATGGGCAGTCACCGAGCGCTTTAAGCATTACCTCGCTTCTTCCCGGTTCACCGTGTACACGGATAACAACCCGTTGACACACCTGGACACGGCAAGACTCGGTGCCCTGGAGCAGAGGTGGATGGCCCGTCTGTCCAACTATGAGTTCACAATCAAATACCGGGCCGGACGCTCCAATACCAACGCGGATGCCCTGTCCAGGATGCCCAACCTGCCGGACGAAGGAGAAGATCCGGAGGGACTGGAAGAAGTTGAACTCCCTGCGTTCCACCGTCATGGGACTATCCAGTATTCCCACCGGGTAAGGAGTAAGCAGGCTGCTACGTTGAACCCCTTACCTCACTACAACTGGGCGGAAACGTAAGACAGCGACCCTGCCGTCTGACTGGTGAAGGAGATGCTGACTCGCCCGGAGGCTTGCCTTGAACCAGACGCTCCGGAGGAAGCCAAACAACTATGGGCAGAGAAGAGTCGACTGTTCCTTTACAAGGGGAAGTTGTGCCACAGAATGGTTAACTCCCGGACGCATGAACTACTCTGGCAAGTAGTGGTGCCACGAAGAGACGCAGCCATGGTGATGGAGGCATACCACGACGGAGCTGGACACTTCGGGTGGAAGAAGCTGGATTTCCTGCTGCGCGAGCGATTCCACTGGGTAGGCATGAGGGGAACCATTGAGAAGTGGTGCAGAGACTGTGGCCCGTGCAACCTGAGAAGGAAGGACCGTGCCAGCCAGAAGACTCCCCTGCAGTCCATCGTCACCCGGCAACCGTTGGAACTGGTAGCCTTGGATCATGTAAAACTGACCCCAAGCAGAAGTGGCTACGTCTACGCGTTAACCATCGTGGATCATTACTCCCGGTTCTTGGTTGTCGTCCCCGTCAAGGACTTAACGGCTCAAACAGCAGCTAGAGCCTTCCAGCAGCACTTTTGCCGTCCACACGGGTACCCGGACCAAGTGCTGACGGACCAGGGACCTGCCTTTGAAGCGGAGGTCTTCCAGGAATTCTGAAATCTGTATGGCTGCCGGAAGATAAGGACGACACCCTACCATCCGCAAACTAATGGACTTTGTGAGAAAATGAACCAGGTGGTAATGGATCTTTTAAAAACGTTGCCCCTGGAAGAACGCAGTCTGTGGCCTGAGAAGTTGCCCGATCTGGTGGACCTATACAACCACATCCCGGTAGGTTCCACCAACTGTACCCTGGCTTACCTAATGAGGGCAAGACCTAGTAAGTTACCTGTTGACCTGGAAATGGGAGTCCTGACACCCGAGGACACTTCACCAGAAACAGACTGGGACACAGAGAGGCAGCAGCAGTACCGGAGAGTACAGGAGAGCGTGGAGCGAAGTCTCTGTCAGGCTAGGGAAAGACAAGAGAAAACTTACAACCAGTATGCTCCCGCTGTTCCCCTGGTACCCGGAGAGCAGGTCTTGAAGAGGAAGAGACGGCTCCACAAGTTGGACGACCAGTGGGAAAAGGACCCGTACACCGTACTGCCCTCAAGCCACGAGAACCCGAAGGTTTGTACCATCAGTAAAGACGGAGGGGAAACCACAGCTATTGTATCCCGGGACCACCTGAAGAAGTGTCCCGAACAACTAAGGAACCCTGAAGAGGAACAAGAAGACCATCGACCCGTAGAGGAAAGGGAAGATATGGTTAGTACTGTGCTCGGGGACTTCCCTCGGTCTTGGACTCAAGTCAATGGTGCGGTTGTGGTACCCGTACTCACCTTCCTCCAACCAGCCTCCCAAGCACCTACGGAGCAACAGGTAGAGCTGGAAGAACAGCCGGTCCAGGAGGCAGAAGACCCCACACCCGCAGACCAGGAGGATCAACCCTCTGCTTGCAGTGAGCCTGCCATATCCCTGGTGAGCCAAAGAGCCGGTAGACAGCTGCCCAGTTTACCCTTGACAGCTCCTACACCCTGTAGTTCAGGGCTAGGCAGTCAGCTCCATAGGTCCACTAGGGCCACTAGAGGCCAGTTACCCGCACGGTGGAGGATTTGAAGTGTATAAATTGTTTTATTTATGTTTACCTGTGTATTGTTGCTTGTGTATAATTTTGTGTTTCTAGTTATTTGTAGGAGTCCTTGGTGGATTTACCGGGAATCCTGTGTACATAGTTGGAGCGTAACCCAGGACGGACTAAAGACTGTTAAGGACTCGGGGTAGGACAAACCCCTACCTGGTTACGTCTCCCTGTTTTGGTGAAATGGACACCTTGCTTTTCTTCAAAGACTGCACCCGGTTACGGACATTCCGTAACCATCTTTATATGTTTTTCTTATTGTATTATTATTGTTTTTATCTTGTTATGTTTTTCTAAAATATGTTTAGTCCCGGAGTACTAAATTTCACTAGGGGGGAATGTGACACCCCAGGGGTCTGGTTGCCACAGTGATAGAGATGTTATGTCTGAGAGCAGGTGGGAGGTCCTTTGGTCAGGGATCCTGTGCATGCCACACCTCCTGCCCAGTCTTGGGAGGGGAAGAACTTCCCCTATATAAACCCGGGGCTGAAGCAGGGTTAGGAGTCCAGGAGAGTAGAGACAAGAAACAGTCATAGGAAGAAACAGCTGGAGCTCAGTGGGAGCAATACTACTACGAGTCAGGGGCTGGCAGCTGCAGAGCTCGCCCTGACTGGGAAGCTTTCTTACCAGACCCGGCGTCCGAGGCTGTGGGGACTAACTCTTACCCAGCAGCAGAAGCCGACCGGCAGGGGATTTCAGGTCCTCAGGCCCAGAAACCCGAAGGCACGGTCACACGTGTGGGACCAGCACCGCCATCGTGGAGCGGAAGCCAATAGAAGGCCCCGAGTCACCGGCCATACGGGTGAGCACCACACGGTACACTCAGGGACGTGGGCTACTTATATCCGCTTCTAGCAAGGTAGCCAGAAGAGTACAGTCAGTTTGGGAGGCCTACAACTCCGCCTGGCCAGGGGAGATCCCATCTGCTCAAGGACTGACCAGGCCCCGTTCGCTAGCAAGTACTCCGGGAGGGTCTATGGTTGTTACCAGTAAAGACCCTGAATTACACCGCACCGTCTCTGAGTGGTTCCTGCTACCCCCATCTTCCACGTCGGCTGCCCTGAGGCCATACCCCTCCCGTTGGGGGTTATACCATCCACGCTGCACCATCCTTCCACCGGCCTCAGCGGTCTGCCCTGCAGCGGCAGCTCCATAGCTGCATTCAACGGGTGGCGTAGTCATCCACCATCTACTGCTAATAGACTGCCACTTAGTCTGACTCCCTGGGCACGGACCGGGTCACCGCCACGAGACTACTACCCCCATCTGATCCGGCTCCGGGTAGGCTCCCGCGTGCGCAACGCTGCGCGACTCAGGCCCAGGGGCGCGTCATATGTATGGCACCGGAGATCGCGGTATGCGTTCAGTGTCTACGCATACCGGGATCTCCGGTGCCATACACTCCTCTTACCTGCTGGATGCGGTCTGTCTGGAGCCAGACTGCGCGTCAAGCATGCGCAGTCTATAAAGGCTTCAGACAGAGACACGCTTAGCCGATTATATTATAAATATTATTGCCTTTTGATGCAGTGCCAAATAGGCTTCCATACAAGAATTAGGGGCCTTTGTTAGACCTTAGAATTCATAGCAAAGAATTAACACACTCCGTTTAATCATCTACATATAGAGATGAGAGGAGGATTGAGTTTGAGTTGAAATTTGCAATTTCACACAAAATTGAACATTTTGAGATTCTTTTTGCATTGCTGCGCAGGCCTCCCCATAATGCCCTGCAGATATGCCATTTTAAGGATTAATATACTGTACCTTGTATAGTGGTGGTCAGTATTTAGGCCATCACAGATCAGCAGTTCCCAGATTAGCACAGTTTGAATCACAGAGCTGTTTTTCATCTCCAGAGTCACTGGGTAAGGCCAGAGTCACACTAGCGTATGACATAGGATATGATATGCTAATGACACACGGCTGCGAGCATGAGCCGAGTGTCAGTGCTCTGTGCTCCGATCCTGTGGCATCAGAGAATTGGAGCACAGGTGCAGAGGAGACAGAGAAATTCTTTTCCTCATTTCCTCCATTGTCGGTTTCTGCGGGAATCGCACTGCACTCGGGTGATATCCGAGTGCATTGCGATGTTTCATATGCACCCATAGACTTGTATGGGTGCATGCGATCTGATTCTGGGATGCAATTGCAGCATGCTGCGATTGTTTTCGCATGCCGATTCGAAAATAATTAGAAAATAAACATAGATGTGAGCTGCTCTATAGAGTAACATTGGGGCGAGTGCAATCCAATTTTATATCGGATTGCACTAGTCCGATTGTATCGCAAGTGTGAGTGCGCCTTAAGTCTCTCTCTCTAGTGGAGTGTAAGCTCTTATGGTCAGCATGGTTCTCTCTCTCTCCTGTAGAGTGTAAGCTTTTATGGTCAGCAGGGTCCTCTCTCTACTGTAAAGTGTAAGCTCTTATGGTCAGCGGAGTCCTCTCTTTCTCCTGTAGAGTGTAAGCTTTTATGGTCAGCGGGGTCCTATCTCTCTACTGTAAAGTGTAAGCTCTTATGGTCTGCGAGGGTCCTCTCTTTCTTTCTCCTGTAGAGTTTCAGCTCTTATGATCTGCAGGGCTTTCTCTCTCTTCTCTAGAGTGTAAGTTCTTATGGTCGGTGGGATCCTCTCTCGCTCTCTCGCCTGTAAAGTATTAGCTCTTATGGTCAGCTGAGTTCTCTCTCCTCTCCCCTGCATATGTTTTCTGAGCAATTAAAAGCTTTTCAGTACTGAAATTTGCTGCAACTCAAAATTTAGGGGAAAATTCAGTGAAGTTGGGGAATTAAAATTTGAAAAGATCTGTTCATCTCTACTTACATACCACTTTTAGTATATAGGGAGTATAACAGCTAGGATAATAGTTATTTCTGATCTTTGGTATTATAGCAGTGCATAAGATATTTAAAGTGACCAGCGATTGTGAGTGATGATGTGGACAAAGCACCAGTTCCAACACCACCAATGCACCACAAGGGTCCTTTCACACAACTGTATTTTCAGTCCGAGTGCTATCCATGAAAAAAAAGACAGCACTCTTACCAATGTTATTCCATGGGGAAGTGCAGATGAGTGATTATTTTAACTGACAGAATCTGCATGTGAAAAAAATTTCAGTTTCTTCTGTAAATCGGATGAGATTCACACACACAAGTCTATAGGTGCACAAAAAAACGGATCCTATACAGAACCACAGTATAGCATCCGATTTATACGAATGCATTGCAATTCTGTAAAATAGGAAACTGTAAATGCTCTTGTAGATGATTAATAGCTGGTGTTAAAAAATACATTGTATATGGATGACAAATAAGAAAAAAATCGTCCCACTTTTGTGAATGAAACTCTAAATGAATTTCTATACACTCAAATGAACCTACGGCCACATACACACGTTGAGTATTTGGTGAGTTTTTTTGCCTCAGTATTTATAAGCCAAAACCAGGTGAGGAACAATCAGAGGAAAAGTATAATAGAAACACGTCACCACTTCTGTGTTTTTCGCCCACTCATCAAATACTCAACGTGTGCACGTGGCCAAATGGTGTAATGTCTCACAGCAACTACGTAGTTCTAACATGGTGCAGAGAAGGAAAGTATTCGTATTCAGTAAGGAACTTATGGATCCTTTGTCTCAGCAAGAGCTACTGTAGATTTTATTTAAAAATAAAAGAAAAAGCTGTTTTTATTTCAGGAATACAATTTAAACATGACATGTATAGTTTTGCTGTATTATGCTATTTCCGTATATCCATATACCAATATTGCTTTATATATTATTACATTTTAGATCATTTTCTATGAAGACCGCGACTTTCATGGACGAACCTTTGAATGCAGCAGTGACCACAGCGATTTGCAATCTTATTTCAGCAGATGCAATTCAGCTAAAGTTTTAAATGGCTGCTGGATGCTTTATGAACGTTCAGGTTACACAGGATTTCAGTATTATCTTAAACGAGGGGAATACCCAGATTATCAAAACTGGATGGGATTTAGTGACTCCATTAAGTCATGTCACATGATTCCTCAGGTATGATACATAAATTAGATACATTTCAATATTTCTTGTTTAATTGAATACATTTTAAATACGGCATTGGTTTCATCGATAATTCAAGGTAACCATGCTGTTTAAAAGCCTTTACTTAAGATAAAATTATTAATATCATTATTTATTTTAACCCCTGTACATGCACGGAAGTCATGAGTTATCACTCACCATATGGGTAGGTTCACATAATCTCTCCATATTTGTGAAAAATTGACCGATTATTCTGATTTGATCCAAGTTTGATCCGAATTTGACCAGAGTGGCTTCAGTCATTCTCGTACATAGAGAGGGAAAGAAAATTTTTCTCCACTTTCTGTCAGTCCATAAAAACCAGACTGCACATGGACATCGTCTGCGGTCTCATTTTTTTTCTGGACCCATACACTGTCATTGTCCATTTTTTTAAATTAATAAAAGGTAGTGGATAACTCCTTTAAGGTATGTGCCCACGATCAGGAATAGCAGTGTTTTGGATGGAGCGTATTTTTGCTGGGTCCAAAACGCTGCGTTGTAATCACGCACTTAAATCCGCATATGTTTAGGGACTTTATGCCGATTTACCGCATCTAATGACTGGCTATTCGGGGAAACTATGCAGTGGAGATTTGCGTCTCCGCTACAGAAATGAACATGCTGCGGCTCGTAAACCTGCACCGCGGATGAGTTTATGCAGCACTAAATAGAAGCACAGTGGGCATGGGATTTCTACAGTCCCATCTATTGTCCTTGCAAAGTAGAAAGCAGGTTTTTGGACGCAGCGAAAACATTCTGCGTCCAAAATGCTGCTATTCCTGATTGTGGGCAGATAACCTTAATCACTTTTTTTCCTAACACGATGAGAGAATGAAAGTTTGTCTATTTCCTGCTAAATAAATCAGTATGACTCTTTTAGTAAATTCTAGTCAAAAATGGACATATACATATATATATATATATATATATATATATATATATATATATATATATATATTATTTTTACTAGATCAGCCCTTAGGTTTACTGCTACTCGATTTATTTCCCTTTCGAGTCACATAAAAAAATTAAAGAATAGAATACAGCTGATGTAAATTGATGTTAACATGTACTGCAATTTTCTATATATTATTATGCAGTCACAATTAGTGTTGAGCGATACCTTCCGATATCGGGAAATATCGGATCGGATTGGATCGGACCGATACCGAAAAAGTATCGGATATCGCCGATTCCGATACCGGAAACCAATGCAAGTCAATGGGACAGAAATATCGGAATGAAAATAAACCCTTTCTTTCCTTGTAGGTTAATTCTACATGAAGGAAAACAACTAAGAATAATGTAGAATGTATTGGGGGAGGTGGGGGAGACAATAAAGGCATAGAGGTTTAGCCCAATCAAATGGAATAGCAGGAATTAATATTTTTTTTAAGACGTTCTGAGTTACGGAAATATTGACTATGTTAAGTATTTTTAGATTTTGTCAGATATTTATGTTTCACTACTTCCATGCTCTTCACCTTCTTTTTTACTTCTCCCACACTTTCTCCTTCATCATCCTCAGCATCTTTTTCATCCTCTTCTTCTTCACCTTCTTCATCTTCTTCTTCTTCACCTTCTTCGTATTATTCTTTTTTTTTACATTCTTCATATTCTAGCTTCTTCATCTTCTTCATCTTCTTCTTCTTCATCATATTCTTATTTGTGGCAGGCATTCCTGTAGTTGTTATCTATAAAAGGTTGGACATTACACCTTTCGTTCTGCCGGTCACAAAAGATTTACAACAGGATTTGTCCGCGTTCAGTTTGGCCTGCAGCAGCAGGTCTTTTCCAGGGGCACCACGAGGAGGAACGGACTCACCCCCATACACTGCTTAGTCATCTTCTGCTTATAATTTAGATATTATCTTTTGCTCTGATTTTTAGTCTTATGCTTAATGTTCTTCCGCTTTTTGTTCTGCAGCTTCTTGTATTTCTGCTTCTTGGTTTTCTGTCTCTTGTTTTTCTGTATCTTGGTGCTTGTTTTCTCTTCTTTGTCCTCTTGGTCAACTTCTTCAGGGTCATCTTCTTGGTCTTCTTCGGGGTGGTCTTCAGGGTCGTCGTCTTCGGGGGTCCTCGTCTTCGGGGTCCTAGTCTTCTTCGGGTTGGTCTTCTGGGTCCTCGTCTTCTTAGGGTTGGTCTTCAGGGTCCTCGTCTTCAGGGTCCTCGTCAGGGAGATCTAGAGTGATTACCAAGAACCATTTCAAAAAGCTTGAACTTGGAAATGTAGCAGAAGGTACAAGAAAGCTGAGGAACTACCGAGGACCAGCTGACGGTACTGGAACCCAGATGGGTAGCAGAAGGTACAAGAGCCAATGGAACTGCCGAAGACCAGCTGACGGTACTGGAACTCGGTTACTAAGCAGGAGGTACCTGTGCCAGAAAGCACTAACAAGGACCAGCAGACGTTGGTGGAACTTGGATACCGAGAAGGAGGCGCCTAATCCAAAGGCACTGCCGAGAACCAGCTGACGGTACTGGAACCCGGATGGGTAGCAGAAGGTACCCATGTAAAAAAAAGTTCAAGGCCGCGAGCCGGCCGCAGTTACCAAAACCCACAGTCCTACAGGGGGTGCTTGTCCTATTGGCACTATGGAACCAGCCTTCATTGCCAGATCCCGCAGCCCACATAGGAGTCACCTAAACTGCAGGCACCATAGAGTCGGCTAACCCGACCGCAACACGACAGGACAACGCATTGGAGGCAAAGTGACGTTGACACTACCCGGAAACAGCTGGCATGCTGGAACCAGGCTGGGCAGGAGGGAGTACCCGTGCCAAAGTCACTGACGAGAACCAGCTGACGGTACTGGAACACGGATGGGTAGCAGAAGGTACAAGAGCCGATGGAACTGCCGAGAACCAGCTGGCGGTGCTGGAACCCAGGGTAAATACTAAAAACAGAGTGGAGCCAGAGGTGTAATTGGAGCAAGTTTTAAATCCGTAGTACAGTGGATGTGGACAAAGCAGGAGAATTTGCCGGACACACAGCTGGGAATCAGCTGACGTTACTGAACCCCAATAACACTGGAGCAAGCGTTGACTGTGCAGACGGCACTTCTGAGCAGCAACTAGCGGTATTGGAGCCCAGGGTAAATACTAAAAACGAAGGAGCCAGAGGTGTATTTGGAGGAGGTTTTAAATCCATAGTACAGTGGATGTGGACAGAGCAGGAGAAATTGCCGTCCGCACAGCAGGGGAACAGCTGACGTTACTGAACCCCAATAACACGGCAGCAAGTGTTGACTGTGCAGACGGCACTTCTGAGCGCCAACTGGCGGTGTTGGAGCTCAGGGATAATACTGAAAACAGAGGAGCCAGAGGTGTATTTGGAGGAGGTTTTAAATCCGTAGTACAGTGGATGTGGACAAAGCAGGAGAATTTGCCGGACACACAACTGGGGATCAGCTGACGTTACTGAACCCCAATAACACTGGAGCAAGCGTTGACTGTGCAGACGGCACTTCTGAGTAGCAACTAGCGGTATTGGAGCCCAGGGTAAATACTAAAAACGGAGGAGCCAGAGGTGTATTTGGAGGAGCTTTTAAATCCGTAGTACAGTGGATGTGGACAAAGCAGGAGAATTTGCCGGACACGCAGCTGGGGATCAGCTGACGTTACTGAACCCCAATAACACTGGAGCAAGCGTTGACTGTGCAGACGGTACTTCCGAGCGCCAACTGGCGGTGTTGGAGCCCAGGGTAAATACTAAAAACGGAGGAGCCAGAGGTGTATTTGGAGGAGGTTTTAAATCCGTAGTACAGTGGATGTGGACAAAGCAGGAGAATTTGCCGGACACACAGCTGGGGATCAGCTGACGTTACTGAACCCCAATAACACTGGAGCAAGCGTTGACTGTGCAGACGGCACTTCTGAGCAGCAACTAGCGGTATTGGAGCCCAGGGTAAATACTAAAAACGGAGGAGCCAGAGGTGTATTTGGAGGAGGTTTTAAATCCATAGTACAGTGGATGTGGACAAAGCAGGAGAAATTGCCGTCCGCACAGCAGGGGAACAGCTGACGTTACTGAACCCCAATAACACGGCAGCAAGTGTTGACTGTGCAGACGGCACTTCCGAGCGCCAACTGGCGGTGTTGGAGCTCAGGGATAATACTGAAAACAGAGGAGCCAGAGGTGTAATTGGAGAAACTTTCAAATCTGTAGTAGTGAGAATGTGGACAGAGCAGGAGAAATTGCCGTCCGCACAGCAGGGGAACGGCTGACGTTACTGAACCCCAATAACACGGCAGCAAGTGTTGACTGTGCAGACGGCACTTCCGAGCGCCAACTGGCGGTGTTGGAGCTCAGGGATAATACTGAAAACAGAGGAGCCAGAGGTGTAATTGGAGAAACTTTCAAATCTGTAGTAGTGAGAATGTGGACAGAGCAGGAGAAATTGCCGTCCGCACAGCAGGGGAACAGCTGACGTTACTGAACCCCAATAACACGGCAGCAAGTGTTGACTGTGCAGACGGCACTTCCGAGCGCCAACTGGCGGTGTTGGAGCTCAGGGATAATACTGAAAACAGAGGAGCCAGAGGTGTAATTGGAGAAACTTTCAAATCTGTAGTAGTGAGAATGTGGACAGAGCAGGAGAAATTGCCGTCCGCACAGCAGGGGAACAGCTGACGTTACTGAACCCCAATAACATGGCAGCAAGTGTTGACTGTGCAGATGGCACTTCCGAGCGCCAACTGGCGGTGTTGAAGCTCAGGGATAATACTGAAAACAGAGGAGCCAGAGGTGTAATTGGAGAAACTTTCAAATCTGTAGTAGTGAGAATGTGGACAGAGCAGGAGAAATTGCCGTCCGCACAGCAGGGGAACAGCTGACGTTACTGAACCCCAATAACACGGCAGCAAGTGTTGACTGTTCAGATGGCACTTCCGAGCGCCAACTGGCGGTGTTGGAGCTCAGGGATTACAGTTCAGGTGGTAGAAACATGAACAGAACAGGAGACCTGGATACTGTTGCCAACCAATTATTTATTCTGGAAGAGGACTGGCAAATTCATGAGAGATCCAGGCCTTGTTCATTTTGAGAAAAGTAAGCCGGTCAACGTTAGCGGAGGATAGTCGCATGCGACGGTCTGTTAGTACACCACCTGCGGCACTAAAGACGCGTTCCGATAATACACTAGCAGCAGGGCAAGCTAGCACCTCCAATGCATACTGACTAAGCTCTGGCCATGTATCCAGCTTACAGACCCAAAACTTGAAGGGAGAAGAGCCGTCTGGGAGTACACTAAGAGGGCAAGACATGTCACCATCTGACGGAAACGTTGCCTCCTGCTGACTGGAGCCGTCTGTGATGGTGTAGACATTTGTGGCGGCGGGGACACAAAACTTTGCCACATTTCGGCCATACTGGTCTTGCCTTGTGCTGAGGCGCTGCTTCTGCTCCCTCTTTGTGCAGAGCTTCCTCCACTGCATCGACGCACTGTGCTGCTTTGTAAAGCACTAGCAGCACTGCTCTCGGTTGGAATGGAGAACATGATGGAATGCACCAGTGCGTCTTGGTACTCCCGCATTTTACGCTCCCGGTTCAACGGTGTTATGAGGTTTTGTAAGTTGTCCCAGTAGCGAGGATCTAGGAGGGTGGACACCCAATAATCAGCCGTGTTGACAATGTGGGCGATGCGGCGGTCGTTTCTCAGGCACTGCAGCATGAAATCAACCATGTGCTGCAGACTGCCAACTGGCCAAGAAACACTGTCCCCTGCTTGAGGCGTGATCTCTGCCTGCTCTGCATCACCCCACCCTCGCTCTAGATACTGACTACTAGAGCATTGTGTACCTCCCTCATCTGGACAGATGTCTTCCTCATCCATTGACTCCTCCTCATCCTCCTCACAAAGTGTCCGCAGACTGTAGAGAAGCAGATGGCATTTGTGACTCCTCATCCTCCACCTCTTCCAAAACCTCGTCCCTTAGTGCTTGCAGTGTTTTTTCAAGCAGGCAGATAAGGGGGATAGTCATGCTGACAAGTGCATCATCTGCACTCGCCATCCGCGTGGAATAATCGAAGGCACGCAAAACGTGGCAAATGTCCTTCATAGAGGCCCACTCAGTGGTGGTGAAGTGTGAACGGCGCGCACTGCGACTTGTTTGCGCCTGCTGCAGCTGGTACTCCATTACTGCTGCCTGCTGCTCACACAACCTCTCCAACATATGTAACGTTGAATTCCACCTGGTGGGTAGGTCACATATGATGCGATGTTCCGGAAGACGTAATCGGCACTGCAGAGCTGCAATGCGTGATCTTGCATTGCTGGAACGCCGCAAGTGAGCGCACTCTATGCAGACCTTGTGAAGCAGTGCATCAAGATCCGGATAGTCCCTCAAAAAACTCTGCACGACCAAGTTGAGCACATGTGCCAGACATGGGATGTGAGTGAGGTTGCCTAGGCCCAGAGCTGCCACCAGATTTCGGCCATTGTCACACACTACCATGCCTGGCTGGAGATTCGCTGGCACAAACCACACGTCGCTCTGCTGCTTGATTGCATTCCAGAGCTCCTGCGCTGTGTGGCTTCGATTCCCCAAAGAAATTAATTTTAATACGGCCTGTTGACGTTTGGCCACGGCTGTGCTCATATCGGTCATCATAACAGGTAACCGTTCACGGGTCGATGTGGAGGTAGACCGTGACGGCTCCTGCAGTGCTGATTCAGAGGAACTGGAGTATGAGGAGGAGTCAATGTGTACAGACTGGATTCCTGCAATCCTTGGAGTTGGCAGAATAAGTACAGCGCCACTCTCAAGATTTGTACCCGGCTCCACAACATTTACCCAATGGGCAGTGAGGGAAAGGTATCGTCCCTGTCCATGCTTACTGGTCCACGCATCGGTGGTCAGGTGGACCTTGCTACTGACGGCGTTTTGTAGCGCATGTTTAATTTTTCCCTCCACATGATGTTGCAGGGCAGGGACGGCTTGCCTGCTGAAATAAAAGCGGCTGGGCATGTTGTATTGTGGGACTGCCAATGCCATAAAGTTACGGAATGTGTCAGTCTCCACCAGCCTGAATGATAGCATTTCAAGGGCCAGTAGTTTAGCAATGCCAGCATTCAGAGCCTGTGCTCGGGGGTGGTTTGCCGAGTATGGGCGCCTTTTCTCCCATGCCTGTGCTAACGATGGCTGTAGACTGGCCTGGGAGTGTGAGGATGACTGGGAAAGTGGTGCTGTGGGTGGAATTACACTGTGTCTCTGTACAACAGTGCCAGAGATTCTTCCATGGCAATCCTGTGAGGAAGCCGAACCATCTGTGTGTGAGCTGGAGGAAGAGGCTACAACACGAGCTGAAGAGGTGGTAGGTGGCGCTGTAGGTTGGCCTAGGTCTTCAGTGTGTTTTTGTAACTCCACCACGTGCTTGGTCCGCACATGTTTCCACATATTTGTGGTATTGAGGTTGCTGACACTTTTCCCTCTTTTCACCTTCTGATTACACAGCTTGCATTTGACAAAGCAAATGTCATCTGCAACTGTGTCAAAAAAGGACCAGGCACTGCAAGTCTTGGGAGCGCCCGCTTTGGATTTTGGAAGAGCCATGCTCCTAATGGGTGCCGAAGTGGAGGCTACAGGCAACCAAGTCTGCCCCCTCCCTCTCCCTCCTTTTTGGGCCGTTCGGGGAATCTCTTCCTCAGAGCTGCTCCCACCACCCTCCTGTCCCTCACGCCATGATAGGTCAAGGACCTCATCATCTACACCACCCTCTTCAAACAACTGCTTCTCCTGGATAGTCTCGACAGCACAGTACGCACCAGAAAGTGGCACCTGAGTCTCATCATCAGATGCGTACTGAGGTGTGCTGCTGACCATAGGCACTGGCCCACCCGCCTCTTCAGATTCAGAGAGACAAAACGGTTGCGCATCACTGCATACTACCTCTTCCTCAAATTCTAGAATTCTGCTTGGCTGGCCCCCTCTTTCCAAGCCAAGAGATTCAGAGAACAGAAGTAGAGATGGCTCCTGTCCAGGGCTCTCTGACTGCCTGGGCAATTTGGCAGGTGGTGAAGAGACAGATGGGTGCTCTTCAGTGCTCAGGACCTGAGAGGATCTGGAACTAATTGAAGTCGATGCATTAGCTGCCATCCATCCGACAACGGCTTCAATTTGGTCCTCGCGCAGCAGTGGGGTACGGCTAGCTCCTACAAAGCTGCGCATAAAGGACTGTTCCCTGGTAAAACTGGGGGATGCTGAGTCACTGGTGCCCGCAGCAGGCACAGAATCCCCACGTCCTCTCCCTGCAGGCACAGAATCCTCACGTCCTCTCCCTGCAGAAACTCCACGCCCACGCCCATGCCCACATGCCTTACTCCCTGCCTTCTTCATCTTGGTAGACTGATAAAGATAGGCAGAAAAGTACTAAGGGCTTAGTGTGCTTATTCCTGAACAGCTGCTAACAGGTATAAGAAACACTAATTTTATAAAGTGTGGACTAGACTTTAATATGAGCTAATGTGGCCTACACAACTGTAAAGTGGAGTGTTTGGTGAACTTTATTTAGGTTTTTTTTGTCACAAAAAGACACTGGATGTGCCTAAAGATGTAATAACGATAGTATCACAAACTTTTTGTAGCTATTACAATGTAGGAAGGTAACCTACAATGCAATAGATGAGGCTGCAAAAAATAGGCTAATACTAATCTGGCTGGGGCTGCAGGGCCCAATGCTGCAGAAAGGCTCCTCTATCTACTCCTATATAGTGTGTTTGGAACCAATTTAGCTGAATACGGATGGAACCACCACACTAATAGGAGATATCAGGAAAAATTATGAATTGGCAATAAAGGACAATGTATGAGGCAGTGACACACACTGAGTGCACTACAACCAGACAGGGTTGAAGCACACACTACAGGGTGAGCTGCACTCACACACCAGACCTTGCAGACAGCGGTGAACAGTACAGATGCAGAGCACTGTGCACTAGCGCTGCAAGACCAAAAAAATTTCTCTATCTACTCCTATATAGTGTGTTTGGAACCAATTTAGCTGAATACGGATGGAACCACCACACTAATAGGAGATATCAGGAAAAATTATGAATTGGCAAAAAAGAACAATGTATGAGGCAGTGACACACACTGAGTGCACTACAACCAGACGTGGTTGAAGCACACACTACAGCGTGAGCTGCACTCACACACAGAGACCTTGCAGAAAGCGGTGAACAGCACAGAGAACTGTGCACTAGCACTGCAAGGCACAGCGATTTATAAAGTAGCTTGGGTAAAGCAGAATAGACCAAATAGGTAGCTAAAACTGTCCCTCAGAACAACAGCGTCCTATCCCTAACTGAATTCACAGCAGAGTGAGCTCAAAATGGCGGCGGCGGCTTTTATAGTGCATCATGACATCATTTCAGCAGCCAATCACAGCCATGTCATTAGTTAAGATGCCTACATGCCTAACAGGATGTGCCCACACTTCTTAGGATCCTCATTGGCTGAATAAAATGAAAATGGCTCATTGCATTATGGGAACTTCCGATTCCGGTATACGATATTGCAAAAGTATTGGAATTAAGTATCGGAATTCCGATACTGCGAATATCGGCCGATACCCGATATTTCAGTATTGGAATGCTCAACATTAGTCACAATATGTTTTCGTTGTTTTTATAAAATGAAAATAATTTAAAAGATTTAACATACAAAAATGTGTAAACATTTGTAAAAGTTATGTCATTTATTAACCTTTACATTTTTTTTTTTAAGCATTATGGACCTTACAGAATTAGATTGCATGAGAGAGAAAACTTGAGAGGTGAGATGATGGAGTTCACAGAAGATTGTCCTCATGTTTTTGAAAAATTTTATCACCATGACATTCACTCTTGCAATGTGCTTGAAGGATACTGGATATTTTATGAGCAACCTAACTATAGGGGACGCCAATACTACGTGAGACCTGGCGAATATAGGAGATTTAGTGACTGGGGAGCATTGAGTGCCAGAGTGAGTTCTTTTCGCAGAGTAATACATTGTTTTTAGAGAGAAATTTTACAATTTTGTAAAAGCAGATAAATAAAAAGAGAATTTGTTGCATATCGAATGTCTTAATATCTTTTCATTAGAGGACAGTGGATCAATCTGTTGCTAATTCACTTTAAATCCAGTAATGAATTCATCTGCACCATTGACCAGTTTGTGCTGAACGCAGCAGGGCCTCCCACCAGGTCCAAAAACAGTAAAGAAATTTCAGGAAAGCCGAGGCACCAAAACAGCATATTCCTGATAAAAACATTTTCTTTATTCCATGTCAATTAAAAACATCACAGGAAAGCACAGCAGGTAATGTTTCCGTCATAATTGGCCCTTTTCAAGCCCAAAAACAAGGTGTGAGAATTTATTTTTGGTGACTTGAAAAAGGTCAATTATGGCCAAAACGTTACCTGCTGTGTCTTCCTGTGATGTTATTATTTGTGTGATTTCACACAATTAGCAATTAAATTTGCGAGGATAGCAAAAAAATATATATATGTTGGGTGCCATTTTACACATTGCTGAAGATTACATCAGTTAGAGCGTGGGCTACTGCTTGTAGCTATCACACACTTGGCTTAATGCAGCTTAATACACAGATAGGTAAAATAAATTAACAAAAAGAAGACAGTGCCTCGTCTAAGGATAGACTATCATTTAAAAGTAGTGGCCAATCCATTTAAAAAAATTGGTTAGGCCACGTTTACAGGTTCAGTATTTGGTCAGTATTTTAGATCAGTATTCTTCCTTCCGATATCAGGAGGAAAAGTATAATAGAAACACGTGCACCACTGCATTTTCACCCACTATTTTTGGCTTACGAATATGGAGGTAAAAAAAACTCACCAAATACTGAAAGTGTGAGAGTGGCCTTAATTGGGGAGAAATGAAAACATACATCTATTCCTCTGCAGGAAAAAAAATTATAAAAACCATACACAGCTACACATGTTTTGCTTTTTGCAGAACTGTTTTAATATTCTTCTTGACGAAAGAACACTCCACAACTACAGTGTGATTTGTTGCAGCATTTTTAGGCAGTATTACTTCCTCTTGGCTTTTGTTGTAAGTGCTCCTTTTGGGTCAGTGAGGATGAAGGTACTTAAACCAAAATTTGCAAACAAATTATTGCAGTAAATTGAGAAATATAACTATGCAGGTTTCCTTTGCCACACCTGTTTTTAAATGATCGAATTGGAGACACCTACACACCACACCATTATTATGGGAAAGCTGTTCTTAAATTACCCTTTTTGTCCATCGCATGAACGTTGTCTAGCATTACCGGTTAAGTTAACTTCTTCACGACCTATGATGTATAGGTACGTCATAGGTCATGTCCCGGCATTTCATGTTGGCTCCCTCACTGAGTCCTCATCTTTCGCAGCACATGACCGCTGATTTCATCAGCGGTCATGTGCCCCTAACAGCCGGGTGTGGAATAGCGATCCACCCACAGCTGTTAGCATGTTAAATGCAGCTGTCAATCTCTGACAGCAGCATTTAACATGCGCGCAACGGAAGCGCGTCACAAACCTTCCCCTTCAGCGCCTCTGTCACATGATCGCGTGGCGCCAACGTGTTGGCTTGACAGCTGGGGGTCTGCAGAAGACCCCCGTGCTTATCATTGCAGATCTGCCATGAACACCTTTTTTATTTATTTATTTTTTTACAAATGGAATTTTTTTCACTACTTAAATAAACAATAACCTATACATGTTTGCTATCTGCAAATTTGTAATGACCTGGGGAATCATAGTGGCAGGTCAGTTTTAGTATTTAGTGAACATGGTAAAAAAAAACACCAAAAAACAATTGTGGAATTGCACTTTTTTGCAATTTTACCGCACTTAGAATTTTTTTCCTGTTTTTCGGTACACAATATGGTAAAACCAATGGTGTCGTTCAAAAGTACAACTTGTCCCACAAAAAAAGGTTTTGAACATAAATTAAACTTCATACTTGTGTCAAAAATGTATGTTAAACCAAAACATGGGACTTGCAATGGATGTGATAGAGTGATATAAACAGAAAACACATATTACAGAACAACATGTGAGAGTTGCTAGAAGCACCAACATCGCCAGCACTGCTGTCAATAACTCTCCTTGCTTTCAGCTAGGTTATTAGTGGTGAGGAAGCGGAGGGTATAATGCAATATCTGTCACACCACTCATCTCTATCACAGCAGAATAATGTAGCCTCTGACTGTTACATCATCAGCTGGAGTCAGTGTTCTGCTCAGTACACTTTCTCATTTCATTAATGACACCTGTTTACTGTATGTTCTGACCAACATACTCCCCTAAACCAAAGAACTTAGAGGGCTGAGCAAGATATTACACCAGAACAACTCCTTCCAATTGATTTATTGGAAAAGATGAACAGCCTTTTCTCTCAGATGACATGGGGCTAGAGAAGATGAAGAATGTGATTTTAACATCAAACTGTCTTGATGGATCTACATGTCATGGAAATGGTGCACTGGCGGTAGTAATAGCCCCCCGAGCCAGGCCAAATTTTGAGGTGAGAATCAGGTAGGGAGAGAAGTGTGGGGGGAGGGTGGTGTGGAGGAGGTCAGGCCATTTACCACACAGAGGCAACTGTCAAATTAATCTGGGATGACAATGAAAATTTTATGTTTGTGCTCAGGGCACACAGCATAGGGATGGATAAAGGCCTAAAGTGATTCTGGGGTATTATTTCACTGCTGTTATACCATATTCATACCTCCCAAGTTTTCAATAACAGAAAGAGGGACAAATCATGCATCATGCATAGTGTGCTGTGGCACCACCCCAAGTTTACCATTTATTTCTACCCTGGCAGGAGGAAATGACAGAGGGGCGGTGGCAGAGAGGGACATTCAGCAGATAGCCTAGACCGCAGGGCATAAACCCAAATTTGGGACTGTCCTTCTGTGTCCAGGATGTTTGGGACTATATGAGCGGAACAATTTATGGGACTCCATTCCAGGTCAGTGGTATCTGGTGGCAGAATAGGAGACTCGTGAATCTCTTATACTCCAGCGTCCCGGCGCGGCTTTTGATTAGCCATGGCTGGCGCGACGTCTCCTCTGGGTCATGCTCATGTCTTGTTGGGACCTATGGATTTATTTTGTGTTAATTCATGCATAGTAGCCAGAACTTTCTCAATTTTATGTAAGCTTCAGTATATGACATCTGATTTTTTTTTTGTGTCTGCAAAGCCGTGTTCATGTTGCATGAATACTGTATTTTTGTTTTCTGCAGGCGTCCGCACCAAACAACGTAATAGCAATCTTTTCTGATTATTGCATTTCTGCTGCATTTTTTATGCCTTTTCACTTTTATTTATTGCTTTTTGGGTGCAGATGTGAAGCAGTACAGAAAAGCTTTGATCCTGCATTTAAACAAGTAACTGTTTTTTTTACATGGACTTTTTTAGGCTCCACGTAGAAGCCTCTAGAAAAAAAAAGCACCAAAAGCGCACAATTCAGCGTCATCTTTACACACAAAGGGGGCACATCTTTCATTAAATTACATCCACTTTGTTTAGACAGTAAAATACGGCAGAATTTCTGTGTAAAAATGAACCAGAAAAAACACAGCTTTAACGCTGCATGTGAACACAATGTAAATGTCCAAGCAAAGTGTATTTGATGTTATGAAAACGTTGCCCTGAAGACACTCCTGAACTGTGCGGTTATGGGGCTTTTTTCTATATAAGCTTGTATGTGGAGCTTGAAAAAACACATGAAAAAAAGCAGTTTCATTTTTAAGAACAGAATCAAAGCTTTTCTGTATAATTAAAAAAGGGTTAAATGCTGGTTCACATCAGCAACAAATAAGCATGAAATAACAGGGAAAGGGATTAAAAGAGATGTAGCAAACGCACAATAATTAGGGAAGATTGTTATTGTGTTGTGTGGTTCAGATATCTGCAGAAAGCATACAAAATTTTCCAAGTGATATCATTGCAGGCTGTGGCTCAAGGCTTTAGCTACTGTTTGCATGATGTAGATTGTGGGTTCAGTTTCCGGGGAGACTCACTAAAGAGAGAAAATTACATTTCTGTAATTGCTTTTCATTATTTTTTAGTAGTTTTATAACAAAAAAAATCAGGCTTTTCCTTCACCTCCACAATACAGTTATAAAGAAATACACTACTACCTGTATATACAGATATATAGAGACGAGCAAAGGGGTAAAAATGATTTGAACTTTTGACTTTCAGGCTCCATATCTCATCATCCACTGCTTCGAACTTGAGACTACCATCATTTTATAGACATTCATCTTGGCTATCTCATACATAAATTTGAAACTATTTAGCATATGACTTGTTTTGCAGAATCTTGTCATGTCACTGCATTGTTTCTGTTTTGCTGCTAAAAATCTACATTTTAATTTTCATTATTTTGTAAATCTACCTTTGGTTTTCAACACTGGACATGCTCTCTATTACATTCAAACATATGTTGACTGAAATCTGTTGCCAGGTCTCTTCTACACATTTCCAAAGTTGGTGCATACTGGTCGACTCACTTGTGCATGTATAGAGTTTTTTTCTTCAACTGTACCCACAAGTGTTCAATTGAGTTGAGGTCTGAGGACTTTCAGGGCCAATCCAGCACCTCTGCTTCAATGTAATTGAACAATTTCTTCGCTAATCTTGATATATGCTTCTGGTTGCTATCCTGCTGGAACACTATGTCGTTCTTTTTATACCCATACTACTCAAGTGTACG
This sequence comes from Phyllobates terribilis, assembly GCF_046119375.1. Taxonomy (NCBI): domain Eukaryota; kingdom Metazoa; phylum Chordata; class Amphibia; order Anura; family Dendrobatidae; genus Phyllobates; species Phyllobates terribilis. Next base: position 22,942,749 of record NW_027362769.1, read on the forward strand.
AAGTAACTCATTTTGTAGGATACTCACATATAGCTCTGCATTGAGACCACCATCGATACTGGTCAAGTATCCAACACCTTTGGCTGTGAAAAAAACCCATATCATCAAGCTTCCTCCACCGAATTTAACAGTTCCTGCAATTTCTTGATCCTTTGGCCTCTTTTTCCCTTTTTTCTTCCAGACCCATTCGCACCCATCAGAGTCTAGTCTATTGACTATCGACTCATCGCTGAAAATCACCCGTTTCCAATCTTCTACTGTTTACTTTTTTCGTACCTTTTTGCAAACTCGAACCGATGCTGCTTACAACAAAATCTAAGTCGAGGCTTCTTTTCCTTTTTACAAGCCACCATTACAGACTTGTGTAACGTGTGTCATACAGTGCTTGCATGAACATCTGTGATCTCACTATTATGAAGCATATGAGCCACCTACACTGCTGCGTTTGTTGATAGACCTTGTGATGAGCCGACTAGTTGACTCCGATATTTTGCCTGTATGTGCACCTCCTGGCTTTTGAATGGATCAACGGACTACATTTTGCATTCTTCCAACTGTCATTGCACTCACATGATGCAGTTTGGTAATTTTCTTGGCTGAGAGATTGCTATCAATGAGCTGGATGATGCCATTTCTCTTTTCTTGGGAAATCTTTTTCACGGCTGCTCCTTGATTTGAATTAGTAACTTTTTTCTTGGGAATCAACGTAATAACACACTGAGCTATTAGGGAATGTGAGAACAGGTTGTATTTTATAGTACACAAAATCGAGTGATTGTTTTGTTACTCGAATAGAGCAGGTCAGATGCTCGGAGGGTTCACGACTTGAGTAATGGGTATAATGGAAGTCAATGGGAAACTTGAGCAGTTTTCCAGCAGACCCTCCAGGAGGTCTGGGGGGCAGGAAAATTGCTAGAATGGATGGCAACAGCAATCAGTGGAATGGGAACAGCATGGGGAAGATTCCTGGATACATCTCTGACTCACCGGCCACCACAGAGAACAATGTTGTCAGAGTATTACACCACTTTAAGGGAATGACAATAAGGCTATGTGCCCACATAGCAGATTTGATGCAGAGCGTTTTTGCCTCTCTCTGGCAGAAAAAAACGCATGCAGATTTACATGCGTTTTTTCTGCCAGAGAGAAGCGTGTTTTCAGCGTTTTTACATGCGTTTTCGCATGCGTTTTTTCAAGCAGCTTTCCAAGCGATTTTGAGCATCACTTGGAAAAGTGCTTGACAAGTTGGTCACACAATATAAATCCATGCAACTGGCATGGATTTATAATGAGTGAACAACTGATGCTTTAAATGCAGCATCTATAGTAAAAAAAAAGTGAATTAAAACGTTAAAAGTAAAAAAAAACTGTATACTCACCTCTCCGGTCTCCTCCAGTCTGCTCCCGGCGGTGATCCTCTTTCTTCGTCGTCCCGCAGTGTACTGTCAGGACCTGCGGTGACGTCATTTAGTCAGCTGATCGTCACACGACCATCACCTGACCGCCGACGTCAGCGGTCGCGTGACCATCAGGTGACTAAATGACGTCACAGCAGGTCCTGACAGTACACCGCGGGATGCCAAGGAGAGAGGACATGGCCGGGAGCATATCAGGGGACGCCGGAGAGGTGAATATACAGGTTTTGTTTATTTTTAACTTTTTTATTTCTTTTTTTCACCACGTGGTAGCCAGGATGAAGAGGAGTTGTAGTCTCCTCTTCATCCTGGGTACCACACACCCCGCGATTACGCTGCAAATTTGTGGCCATTGAATTTAATTGAAACACAGCAAATCCACATATACCTGCGGGTTTGCTGCGTTTCAATGTTCCTCAATGGCTGTGAATTTGCAGCTCAATCGCAGTAGAAATGGTCATGCTGCGTTTTGCAACGCAATGCGAATTCGGCGCTAATTAGCACATCATGTGCACAACACATCCGAATTCACATTGCTTTGCATGGCAGACTGTTTTACAAGCGTTTTTGCGGCGTTTTCGCAGCCGTAAACACGCCGCAAAAATGCTACAAAAACGCTACGTGGGCACTTAACCTAAAACATCCCAAACCGAAGATAAAATGGATTTTACAGGAAAAAATGTTAGGAAACATTCCTTTATATAAGGCAAAACTAAAAAGAGAAAAACAAAACTGCCTCCTCCACCCCTTAGGCTATGTTCACACATAGTGTTTTTGCTGAGTTGCTGACTCTGAAACTCACAAAGCTTATGCAGACAATGCAAGAACTAACAAAAATTAGAAGGAAGAGGGACTTCGATACACCCTCTATTAGACATAAAGGAGGGCCTTATACACATTCTGTTAAAATTGTTAGGTAGTGGGACTCCCAGACTCATAAAGCCTATGAACTAAGTGCAAGGGCTGCCAAAAATTTAAAATAGGGACTGCAATACACCCTGGAAGACACATGGAGGATGGGCTCAGAATAATTTTTTATTGAGTTTAAAAGCAATGGAGCTCATACACAAGTAAAGCCTATGCACTAAGTGCAAGGCCCAGCAAAAATTAAAAGGAGATATCTGATTTGTGTGTGATGCATCAGCACTAAAAAGTCTAAGTGTGTGAAGTGAAGTGAGATATAAGCATAAATTAAATTTATGGGATTAAATAACTAAAAAAATGGCATGTGCATATGTATTCACCCTTTTTGCTATGAAAATAATTTCTTGTGCAAGCAATTACCTTCATAAGTCACATTCTTAGTGAAAGGAAGTCTATCTGTGTGCAATCTAAGTGTCACATGGTCTGTCAGTATATACATGCTTTTTCTGAAAGGCCACAGAGGTTGCAACACCATTAAGCAAATGGCACCGCTAACCACTATCCAAACAATAGCATGAACGTCAAGGAGATCTCCAAACAAGTCAGTGACAAAGTTGTTGAGAAGTACAAGTCAGTGTTCGGTTAATAAAAAAAATCCCAATCTCTGATGATCCCCTGGAGCACCATCAAATCCATTATTATCAAATGGAAAGAACATGGTACCACAACAAACCCGCGGAGAGAGGGCCGCCCAACAAAAAACTCAACCCAGGCAAGGAGGGCATTTATCAGAGAAGCAACACAGAGACAAAAGGTAACCCTGAAGCTACAGAGTTCCCTTATTTTATTCGTATGGATTATCAGTCCATACAAACACAGTAGGCCATATACTCCATAGAGGTGGCTTTATGGAAGAGTGGGCAGAAAAAAGCCTTTACTTACACACAAAAATTGTAAGGCTCATAGACATATGAGAGACTCTCCAAATGTATAGAGGAAGGTGCTGTGGTCAGATGAGACCAAAATTTAACTTTTAGGTCACCTAAGGTAAATGCTGAGTATGGCGCCATACCAACACAGCTCATCACGCTAAGAACACCTTCCCCACAGTGAAACATGGTGGTTGCAGCACCATGCTGTAGAGATGTTTTTTGGCAGCAGGGAGAGGGAAAATGGTCTGAGTGTAGGGGAAGATGGATGGTGCAAATCACAGGGATATCCTTGAGCAAAACCTGTTTCAGTCTGTCAGTGATTTGAGACTGGGATGGAGGTTCACCTTCCAACAAGACAATGACCCAAAGCATATTGCTAAAGCAACACTTGAGTGGTTTAAAGGGAAACATGTAAATGTTTTAGAGTGGCCTAGTCAAAGCCCAGACCTTAATCCAATTGAGAATCTGTGGTTAGACTTAAAGATTGTTGTTCATCCAAAGCTGTGATTGCTGCAAAAAGAGGCTCTACAAAGTACTGACTTTAGAGGGATGAATAGTTATGTACACTAAAGTTTTCAGTTATTTTGTACTATTTGTTGTTTGCTTCACAATAAAAAGAAAACCAAATGTTCACAGTTGTAGGCATGTTCTTTACATGAACTGATGCAAACCCTCAAAAAAACAGTGAAATTCAAGGTCGTGAGCTAGCAAAGCAAGAAAAATGCCAGGGGGGTGAATACTTTTGCAAGCCACTGTTTGTGAGCAGAAGGATACTCATTTCCATCAGATGATACTGACATGAGACAACGATAAATAGAACAAGATGAGAAAAAGCAAGAACTTGTATTGAATGAAACTATTGCTGTTGACGTGCTGAGTGAAGGCTATGTGGAAAGTGAAGACCTTATCGGCATTGCTAAATGTGAAACATGCGGGGCAGGGTCTTGAGCATGTGCACGAGCACCAGAGATACTTGATTGAGTACTGAGCATCCCGATGCTCGATCAAGTATCGAACAGTGCTGAGCACACTCACTCATTACTACTTGTTACTAGTGTTGAGCTCCGAGTATGTTCTGTCCGAGTACGCTAAGGCTGAGCTCCGAGTATTTATAGCTGCTCGGTGATATGCTTGAATCCCTCCCGTGTGCATGATTTGCAACTGTTTAGCAGCTTTATTACATGTGAGGAATGTGTAAGAAATAGACATTCCTCCCATGTAATAAAACTGTCAAACAGTCGCAAATCATGCACACGGGAGTGATTCAAGCATATCACCGAGCAGCTATAAATACTCGATGCTCGGCCTGAGCGTACTCGGTGAAACCGTTAACAGAACATACTCGCTCAACACTACTTGTTAGCCTTTTACTTGTCATTGTATCTCTGTGTACCAGTTTCATCTGTTTCAGGATTTACTGCCTGCAATGCAGCTTCATGTATACAAAATTCTTCTACCTGCATCAGTGCAGGCTGTGGCTCATAGCTTTAGCTACCACCTGCAATGATATTGGTTGTGGGTTTGATTCCTGTAGAGACCAGGTAAGGACAAAATGGTTTATTTAAATGTGTGCCAATCAGAAATGTTCGTCCTGCCCCCTGAGGAGGAGGAATTTTGGACCATTGAAGATCCAGAGAGAGAAGTGAGTATTGGAAGTCGGGACAAAGTTCTGAGCTGCCGGAACAGCAGGCCTGCTCTCTCAAATCGGGACAGACCTGCTGAATTTGGGACTGGAGGAAGCTATGCATATTAAAAATGGGAGCAATAGTCTCTGTCTGTATATGGAAATCAAAAATTCTAGTGATACACAGTCAACTGTTGCAGCAGCCACATTATCACTACTCAGTGTGTGATCTGTCAATTACTACATACAGTGAAGGAAAAAATTATTTGATCCCTTGCTGTTTTTGTAAGTTTGCCCACTGACAAATAAAGGGTAGGTTAATTTTAACATTGAGAGATAGAATATCCAAAAAAAAGTGAGAAATAAGTATTTGATTCCTCTGGCAAACAACAGTTTATATTTGGTGGCAAAACCCTTTTTGGCAAGCACAGCAGTCAGACGTTTTTTGTAGTTGATGATGAGGTTTGCGCAGGAGGAATTTTGGTCCCTCCTCTTTGCAGATCATCTTTAAATCATTAAGTCTTGAGGCTGTCGCTAGGCAACTTGGATCTTCAACTCTCTCCATAAGTTTTCTATGGGATTAAGGTCTGGAGATTGGCTAGGCCACTCCATGAACTTAATGTGCTTCTTTTTGAGCCACTCCTTTGTTGCCTTGGATGTATGTTTTGGGTGATTGTCTTGCTGAAAGACCCAGCCATGACCCATCTTCAATTCTCTTACTGAGGAAAGAAGGGTAAAACCAAAGACAAGCAAAATACCCAAATAACTGGAAGTAAATGGATAAATCGCACAGTGCAAAAATAACAATTAATAATAAAGGGTATTTAATTAACATAATTTTGATCAAAATAATGTAAAAGCCATCCCACCACATCACGGTAACCCTTATGGGACAGTCCTAACTCTAATATTAAAACCTTACCATTTGTCAAGTGACATACATATGGATAAGGGCAGAGAGACTGAACCCCTAGTAGAAGCATAGACCTGAGAGGCAGAATGAACCTTTCAGCTCAGACAAAGGGCGGCCACACCCTTATATGCACCAAAGCACACTAAACTACAAAGAAAAAACCTGGGAGTCAGAACTGAAACGTAAATTGATGTGCATGCAAAATGTAAATGCATGTTCACATAAGGCCACTAGACAGAGAAAAACCAAAGACAAGCAAAATACCCAAATAACTGGAAGTAAATGGATAAATCGCACAGTGCAAAAATAATCTTAAATGATAAAGGGTATTTAGTTAACATAATTTTGATCAAAATAATGTAAAAGCCATCCCACCATGTCACGGTAACCCTTATGGGACAGTCCTAACTCTAATATTAAAACCTTACCATTTGTCAAGTGACATACATATGGATAAGAGCAGAGAGACTGAACCCCTAGTAGAAGCATAGACCTGCGAGGCAGAATGAACCTTTCAGTTCAGACAAAGGATGGCAACATCCTTATGTGCACCAAAGCACACTAAACTACAAAGAAAAAACCTGGTCATCTGAACTGAAACGTAAATTGATGTGCATGCAAAATGTAAATGCATGTTCACATAAGGCCACTAGACAGAGAAAAACCAAAGACAAGCAAAATACCCAAATAACTGGAAGTAAATGGATAAATCGCACAGTGCAAAAATAATAATTAATAATAAAGGATATTTAATTAACATAATTTTGATCAAAATAATGTAAAAGTCATCCCACCACATCACGGTAACCCTTATGGGACAGTCCTAACTCTAATATTAAAACCTTACCATTTGTCAAGTGACATACATATGGATAAGGGCAGAGAGACTGAACCCCTAGTAGAAGCATAGACCTGAGAGGCAGAATGAACCTTTCAGCTCAGACAAAGGGCGGCCACACCCTTATATGCACCAAAGCACACTAAACTACAAAGAAAAAACCTGGAAGTCTGAACTGAAACGTAAATTGATGTGCATGCAAAATGTAAATGCATGTTCACATAAGGCCACTAGACAGAGAAAAACCAAAGACAGTCCTAACTCTAATATTAAAACCTTACCATTTGTCAAGTGATATACATATGGATAAGGGCAGATGAAAGAAGGGTGTTGGCCAAAATCTCGTGATACATGACCCCATCCATCTTCCCTTCAGTACGGTGTAGTTGTCATGTCCCCTTTGCAGAAAAGCACCCCCAAAGTATAATGTTTCCCCCACCATGCTTCACGGTTGGGATGATGTTCTTAGGGTTGTACTTATCCTTCTTCTTCCTCCAAACACGGCGTGTTGAGTTAATGCCAAAGAGCTCAATTTTTGTCTCATCTGACGACAGAACCTTCTCCCAATAACTCACAGAATCATCCCGGTGTTCATTGGCAAACAGACAGACCTGCACATGTGCTTTCTTGAGCATGGGGACCTTGCGGTCACTGCAGGATATTAAACCTTTAAGGTGTAATATGTTACCAATGGTTTTCTTGGTGACTGTGGTCCCAGCTGCCTGGAGATCATTAACAAGTACAAGTGTAGTTTAAGGCTGATCTCTCACCTTCCTCATGATCAAGGATTCCCCATCAGGTGAGATTTTGTATGGTGCCCCAGATCAATGTCGATTGACAGTCATTTTGTATTTCTTCCATTTTCTTACTATTGCACCAACAATTGTCTCCTTCTCACCCAGCGTCTTACTTATGGTTTTGCAGCCCATTCCTGCTTCATACAGGTCTATGATCTTGTCCCTGACATCCTTAGAAAGCTCTTTGGTCTTGCCCATGTTGTAAAGGTTAGAGTCTGATTGATTAATTGAGTCTGTGGACAGGAGTCTTTTATACAGGTGACTATGTAAGACTGCTGTCTTTAATGCATGTAACGAGTTGATTAGGAGCGTCTAACTGGTCTGGAGCAGCCAGAACTCATAATGGTTTGTAGGGGATCAAATACTTATTTCTCACTGCAAAATGCAAAAAAAGTATCTAATTTAAACAATGTGATTTTCTTGTTTTTTTTTGGATATTCTATCTCAGTGTTAAAATTAATCTACCCTTAAAATTATAGACTGTTCATGTATTTGTCAGTGGGCAAACTTACAAAAACAGCAAGGGATCAAATTATTATTTCCTTCACTGTATGTGATATACAGCATCAACAGCATCTGAATAGCTGATTTATTTTTGTGTTTTCATACAGTGAAAGCAAGCAAAGGTAGTATTAAACAACTCATTATAGATTTTTCAATTAAATCTGAATTCAAGGGTTGCTTTGTAAGCAAAAGTGGGATCACTGTGTTTTCAGATAATTTTTTTTTAAGAGAAAACTCCCAAATCCTGGAACTTTAACACAAGTGTTTACCTACCAAAGCCTGCTTCATTGCTCCAATGGTCTAATATTAGACTTGTACACATGCCACCTGAGTACATCTGCTAGTTGCATGTGTTTGCTTGTGGTAAGTGATTCTACCTACATTTTATGGTCCCATCCGATTTTGTAAATGCACGTGGCCTTTTTTTTTCCAAGACAAAAAAAATTGCATAATTATGAAACTTTAACACCATTGTTCACCTACTAAAGTGTGTGCATTGTTTGAAATAATTTGACGAGCCCTCTTCATTGCTCCAATTATACTAACATTAGATGTTTGCAAGGCTGGGGTAATTTTAAACCAAAAAAATGGTTACGTTTGTTTACAAAGTTTAGAAAACAAATTAAACCGTATACTTTTGTCCAAAATGTATGCTTAGCCCAAACATGGCAAGGATGAGAGAAAAAAACAAATATCACAGAATTTGGTTGCCGTTAGCAGCAGCTATAATCCCATCAGTACTGCTGGCAGAAACCATCCCGGCAGTGGTAGTAGTACCAAATGCAATTCACATTTGGCATCTTTTGCAAACTTTGCGTACGAAGAGGATTTGGATGGCGTTATAGAGGATATGTCCCACCGCTTATCTCAATCACAGCATGGTGATGTAGCCTCTGACAGCAACACCATAAGCTAGATTCAATGTTCCTCTCAGTTCACCTCCTCCACCAACAGTTAATGTTGTGCAGAGCGAAATTTCCAATGTGTCAATGACACCTGTTTCTGTTCTGCCCCAAAGTCCTCTCACCCACAGCACACTGGAAGCTAAGGAGCATACTACATTAGAAAAGCTTCTTCCACTTAATATTTTGGAAGACATGAACAATCAGCCCTTGCTTTAAGAAGACATGGTGTTGACCAGGAGATGGTCAACAAGATACTAATGTCAATCTGTGTTTCAGGCTCTGCGAGCCGATGTGACAGGGACACTATTCATGTTAGTAGCAATCTGAGCAAGGGCAAGTATCGGGGCGGGATTCAGGACGACATGCAAGGAGCACTGGCCATTTCACACAGAGAGGCACTTGTCAGCCAAATCATGGATGACAATGAAGATGATGATGATGATTCTGTGTTGAACAAAACCTGAAAACCAGGGATGATGAGGAGTTTATGTCATCAGATGTGGAGGTTGCAGGTATTGGCAATACACAACACAGGCGCCATGCATTGAAAACATCATCTGGGGCCAAATCAGCTTTTTCTGTGGTCAGCACTAGAGCAGGCATTGCTGCACATGTTGTGAAGGAGGAGGCTCTACAGTGCCGGTAAGGTCTGGTCGCAATGGTGACGAGTCATACATATGAGCTTCTAATCTGTGGGAGTTCTTTTGCACATTACCCCCAGATGACCCTTTGGCACTCTGCAGGCTCTGTAAAGAGCACCAAACGTGCAGGGCGGAGATCTGAGCTCCCGCCCGAGTAACCCGGAAATGCTGGGTGCTCGCCGAACATCCCGAGTAGCGTGATGCTCGGGCGAGTAACAATCAGTGTCGAGCATGCTCGCTCAACACTACAGCCAAGTTATAAGAGCTGCGCTGTCCATGGCTTATGTTCCTCTTGCAAAGCCAATGAACATGCAAGGATTGCCAGCCAGTCACTGTAATGCCGCAGCCATGTTGTTTGTGGGCATTACAGTGATTGGCTGGCCGCACAGCGTCACCTCGAGTTTTTAAAACCGGGCGCCGCCAACTTGAACACAGTCGCTCAGGATCAGCCAGTGTAGGGTCAGTGCTGCTGAGTTAGGGAGAGATATATAGTGCGAAATAGGTAGTGTAGGGTCTCTAAAGGCTGCCAAATCAAACAAACAGTCCTTCTCAGGACTAATAACCATCCCAGATATCAGGCAGGCTGTATAGGAGACGCAGTGGTTATACCAGCAAACGCTGCATTACAGTCCTGTGTGCTCCTGTTGGTCAAATTGCTAGACTTATCACCCCGATCTCAGGGGCCAGGAAATTTTTTTTTTTTTTTCATCTAAATCCTGTATTTATTTTTTTTCCTCAGTCAGACTGTCCAAATACGCGTCTTATTAACCTTTTGGTATTTCCCCCCCCCAAAAAATTGAGTGTGTCTGTGACTGTTCAGACACCAATATATCTGTTTAAAAGAGTCTGGTGTAGGCCAGAAAAATAGAACTGTGGTTTTGCAGTTCCACGGGTCAAATCTCTGTATTATCCTGCTTTTGGCATTATTTGCCGTAAAAAAAAACTGTAATAGTGTCTCCCTGACTGGTCAGACATCAATATATCTGTTTAAAAGAGTCTGGTGTACGTCACATAACTTTAACTGTGGTTTTGCAGTTCCACGGGTCAAATCTCTGTATTATCCTGCTTTTGGCATTTTTTGCCATAAAAAAAACAGTAATAGTGTCTCCCTGACTGGTCAGACACCAATATGTCTGTTTAAAAGAGTCTGGTGTATGCCACATAACTATAACTGTGGTTTTGCAGTTCCACGGTTCAAATCTCTGTATTATCCTGCTTTTGGCATTTTTTGCCATAAAAAAAACAGTAATAGTGTCTCCTTGACTGGTCAGACACCAATATTTCTGTTTAAAACAGTCTGGTGTATGCCACATAACTATAAGCGTGGTTTTGCAGTTCCACGGGTCAAATCTCTGTATTATCCTGCTTTTGGCATTTTTTGTTGTTAAAAAAAACTGTAATAGTGTCTCCCTGACTGGTCAGACACAAATATTTCTGTTTAAAAGAGTCTGGTGTACGCCACATAACTTTAACTGTGGTTTTGCAGTTCCACGGGTCAAATCTCTGTATTATCCTGCTTTTGGAATTTTTTGCCGTAAAAAAAAAACTGTAATAGTGTCTCCCTGACTGGTCAGACACCGATATATCTGTTTGAATGAGTCTGGTGTACACCACATAACTATAACTGTGGTTTTGCAGTTCCACGGGTCAAATCTCTGTATTGTCCGCTTTTGGGACTTTTTTACATAAAAAAAACAGTTTGAGTGTGTCGCTGACTGTTCAGCCCCAAATATGTCTATTTAAAAAAGTCTGGAATACGCCAGTAAATAAGAACTGTGGTTTTGCAGTTCCACGGTTCATATCTCTGTATTATCCAGCTTTTGGCCTGTTTTACATAAAAAAAAACAGTAATAGTGTCTCCCTGTCTGTTCAGTCACAAAATATCTTTTTTAAAGATTCTGGTGTAGGCCAGACAAATAGAACTGTGGTTTTCCTCTTCCAAGGTTCTAATCTCCTTTTTATTACCCTTTTTCCATTGATAGTGCGAGTGTAAGCTATTTTACTTCATTTACAATGGGCAAGGAGCGTGGCAAGGGACGTGGAACTGGACGTTCTGGTGACGGTGCGTGTGGAGGATGGGGCCGTGGCCAAGGTGAAAATGTGCCACAACCAACAGACACATCTTCTCGCTCCCACTTCTTGACAGAATTACTAGGGAAGCACACTACAACACCAGTATTGCGAACTGATCAGTGTGAACAGGTTATTAATTGGATAGCAGATAATACTTCCAGTTACCTGGGCACCACCACCTCTGGTCTGTCTTCCACACGGTCAAGTCTTAGTAGCCGTGAGTCTCGACTGCATATTCCTCCTCACCCTGATGCTCCTTCCTTCCATCATGCCGAGTGTCGTCAGACAGCAACTGATCCCACACTGGGACACTCTGAAGGGCTGTTCACTGGTCCATTTCCATATTTGTGCCCCTCACCTGCTCCGCTTGAAGTGGTGGAAGAGGAGATCCCATGTAGCGATGCCCAAATATTTGAACAGCCACGGCCACAGGAAGTAGACGCTGGCAATTTGTCACAAGAGGTGGACAATGATGAGACACAATTGCCACGAAGTGAGGAGGAGGATCATGGTGCGCAAGTGGAACAGGAGGAGGTGGTGGATGATGTAGTAACTGATCCAACGTGGCTGGAGGACACGCAGAGCGAGGCCAGCAGCACACAGCGGGAGGGAGGCAGAGTACCCCAACAGGCAGGAAGATGCAGTGTGGTGGCCGCAGACAGAAGGCGGGCAACAGTTCCCCGTAACACCAACACGAGGGACGTTGCAAGTACAACCGTTAGGTCTTCCAGAGTCTGGAATTTTTTTAAAGACTCTGCTGATAACCCCAAAAAGGCCATTTGTACCACCTGCAATGCCAGCATCAGCAGGGGTGACAAAGCTACCAGCCTGACCACCAGCAGCATGATCAGGCACATGGCAGCAAAGCACCCGACTTTGTGGGGTGAACCCCAGGGTCCACGACCAGTGTCAGCGGGTGTCACCACTGCTTCTTCCACTGTTGTGCGTGTGATAGAACCCCCTGTTGTGCGTACAAGGCAATCCCCTGTCCATACTGCATGCAAAGATGCCCCCTCCTCTCAGTCTTCACTTGTTATGGCAGTTTCTCAAGAAACAGCATCAATGTCCACGTCCACGTCCCACCGCAGCGTTCAATTGTCCATATTCCAGAGCTTTGAACGAAAGCACAAATTCGTAGCCAACGCCCTACAGGCCACAGTCCTAAATTCGCACATTTCACCACTGCTTGCGTTGGAAATGCTGCCTTTTAGGCTGGTGGAGATGGAATCCTTCCGCAACCTTATGGCGGTGGCTGTCCCTCGGTACTCGGTCCCCAGCCGACACTATTTTGCCCGGTGTGCCATCCCCGCACTACACAAGCACGAGTCCCAAAACATCTGCCGTGCCCTCAACAACGCAGTTACTGGGAGAGTCCACCTGACAACGGACACGTGGACAAGTGTTTGTGGCCAGGGATCGTACATCTCCCTGACGGCACACTGGGTAAACATAGTGGAAGCCGGGACATAGTCGGACCTTGAGATGGAACACATCTTCTCCACAAAGAGGATTGCGGGCCCTATGTCAGTCAGAGTTGCCCCAACAGTGTACAGCTCCTGCGCATCATCCAACTCATCCTCCTCATGTTCAGCCTCAATCTCAGATATCACCACATCAGTTACAAGCTGGAAGCACTGCAGTACTGCCTCAGCCAAGCGGCAACAGGCTGTGCTGAAACTCATAAGCTTAGGTGAGAAACCTCACACTGCTTGTGAGTTGTGGACAGCTGTGAAAGAGCAGGCAGATCTGTGGCTGAGACCGCTGAACCTACATCCAGGCATGGTCATGTGTGACAATGGCCGTAACCTGGTGGCGGCTTTGAGGCAAGGTGAGATCACACACTTACCATGCCTGGCTCATGTGCTTAACCTCGTGGTTCAGCTGTTTCTTAAATCGTACCCCGACTTGCCAGATCTGCTCGTCAAAGTACGCCGCCTGTCAGCTCATTTTTGGAAGTCGGCTACAGCTTACGCCGCCCTTGCTGTGTTGCAGCAGCGCTTGCATATTCCGGCACAGCGACTGGTGTGTGATGTCCCCACATGTTGGAACTCTACCCTCCACATGTTGCAAAGGATTTTTGAGCAGAAGAGAGCAGTTGTGGAGTACCAGCTGCAACAAGGCCGTCGATATTCAGGTCAGACTCCACACATAAGACCTCAGAAGTTGACCTGGATGTCTGACATATGTACCATCCTGACAAACTTGAGGAGCCCACCAAGATGGTGAGTGGCGGTGACGCCATCATTAGCGTCAGCATCCCACATGTCTGTCTTTTGCAACGCTCTCTGCAGAGAATTAAAGAGGAGGCATTGCAGCCAGAGTATGATGAGATGGATCAAGAAGCCGTAGCGGGCGATTACACACAGCCCAGCCCCATCTCATCCCAACATGCATTGGGGGACAATGAGGGAGAGGAGGAGGACGAGGAGGAGGAAGAACAGGAGCTGGTATCATGCGCTGTAGACGGTAGTACCTGTACAACTGTCATATCGTCGGTTCAGCGTGGGTGGCCTGAGTACAGGGGGGAGGAGGAAGAGAGTATGGTCAGTCGTCATCTCGGTGAGGACACGGAAGTCTTGCCCATTACCAGTCTGGCACGCATGGCTGACTTTGTTACGCTGCCTTAAACATGACCCTCGTGTTGTCAAAATGTTGGATGACAGTCATTACTGGTTGGTGACACTTTTAGACCCCCGCTACAAGGAGAACTTTCACTCTCTTATTCCTGAGGTGGAGAGGTCTACAATAATGGGGCAGTACCAGAAGGCCCTTGCTGCAGAACTGTACCCATCTGAACACGCTAGCGGCAGAGGTCACAGTTTGTTGCGCAACCAAGGCGTACAGGCGAGAGGGACGCTAGTCCAATCCAGCAGAGGCAGGGGAACACTGTCAACATTCTGGGACAGTTTTCTGAGACCCACCCAGCTTACAGGCCCTGAGGCGCGGGGTACTCTCACAAGGAGTGGAAAGTTTCAAAAGATGGTGAGGGAGTACCTTGCCGACCGTACCAGCATCCTCCGTGATTCCTCTGTGCCTTTCAATTTTTGGGTATCCAAGCTGGATACTTGGAATGAACTCGCTCTGTATGCCTTGGAGGTCCAGGCCTGCCCTGCCACTAGCGTTTTATCGGAGCGTGTTTTTAGTGCCGCTGGGGGAATTATAACAGATAAGGTCACTCGCCTGTCAACTGACAATGCTGAAAAGCTGACCCTTATCAAAATGAACAAGGGCTGGAGTGGGCCAGACTTCTCATGACCACCAAATGACAGCAGAGTAACATAAAGTCAAATCCACTGTGTTATTTCGGGAGGTGAATTCCCATGCACCTCTTCACACCCACAAATGGGTATACGCTTCTTCATTTCGGCTGTATTTTGCTCTTCTCCTTATCCTCAGCCTCCACCACTACTATACCACCAGGGTGACCTTGGTCTTTGTTGCCAGCATTGCAAGTTCCTCCGTCCTAATTTTTGACAGCTTTTGCTTGGAAGGCATAGGCAAAGATTATGGGAGACCCACTCCCCAATAATGGGAATAATGTTTTTAAGATGCTGTACTGCATGGCTCTTGTTTGGCAGCATTGCAAGTTCCTGTGTCCTAATTTTTGGCAACTTTTGCTAGGAAGGCATAGGCAAAGAATATGGGAGACCGACTCCCCAATAATGGAAATAATGTTTTTAAGATGCTGCACTGCATGGCTCTTCCAAGGGGCATTTAAACCGTCTTGTTAAGCTACAGCAACCTCCACGTCTCTTCCAAGGGGCATTAAAACCGTCTTGTTAAGCTACGGCGACCTCCACCACTTTTCCCAGGGGCATTGATATTGTCATTTTATTTCACTTTGACCTCCATGTCTCTTCCAAGGTGCATTAAAACCGTCTTGTTAAGCTACTGCAACCTCCACGTCTCTTCCAAGGGTCATTAAAACCGTCTTGTTAAGCTACTGAGACCTCCACCACTTTTCCCAGGGGCATTGATATTGTCTTTTTATTCCATTGCGACCTCCAAGTCTCTTCCAAGGGGCATTAAAACCATCTTGTTAAGCTACATCAACCTCCACGTCTCTTCCAAGGGGCATTAAAACGGTCTTGTTAAGCTACGGCGACCAACACCACTTTTCCCTGGGGCATTGATATTGTCATTTTATTTCAAATTGACCTCCATGTCTCTTCCAAGAAGCATTAAAACCGTCTTGTTAAGCTACTGCAACCTCCATGTCTCTTCCAGGGGGCATTAAAACCATCTTGATAAGCTACTGCGACCTCCACCACTTTTCCCAGGGGCATTGATAGTCTTTTTATTCCACTGCGACCTCCACATCTCTTCCAAGGTGCATTAAAACCTTCTTGTTAAGCTACTGCAACCTCCACGTCTCTTCCAAGGGGCATTAAAACTGTCTGGTTAAGCTACTGCGACCTCCACCACTTTTCACAGGGGCATTGATATTGTCTTTTTATTCCATTGCGACCTCCATGTCTCTTCCAAGGGGCATTAAAAGCATCTTGTTAAGCTACATCAACCTCCACGTCTCTTCCAAGGGGAATTAAAACCGTCTTGTTAAGCTACGGCGACCAACACCACTTTTCCCAGGGGCATTGATATTGTCATTTTATTTCACTTTGACCTCCATGTCTCTTCCAAGAGGCATTAAAACCGTCTTGTTAAGCTACTGCAACCTCCACTACTTTTCCCAGGGGCATTGATATTGTCTTTTTATCCGACTGCGACCTCCACATCTCTTCCAAGGTGCATTAAAACCGTCTTGTTAAGCTACTGCAACCTCCACGTCTCTTCCAAGTTGCATTAAAACCGTCTTGTTAAGCTACTGTGACCTCTGCCACTTTTCCCAGGGGCAGTGATAGTGTCTTATTTCACTGCGATCTCCATGTCTCTTCCAAGGGGCATTAAAACCGTCTTGATAAGCTACTGCAACCTCCACCATTTTTCCCAGGGGCATTGATATTGTCTTATTATTCCACTGCGACCTCCACGTCTCTTCCAAGGGGCATTAAAACCTTCTTGTTAAGCTACTGCAACCTCCACGTCTCTTCCAAAGGGCATTAAAACCGCCTTGTTAAGCTACTGCGACCTCCACCACTCTTCCCAGGGGCATTGATATTGTCTTTTTATTCCACTGCGACCTCCATGTCTCTTCCAAGGGGCATTAAAACCGTCTTGTTAATCTAATGCAACCTCCACCACTTTTCCCAGGGGCATTGATATTGTCTTTTTACTCCACTGCGACCTCCACGTCTCTTCCAAGGGGCAATAAAACCGTCTTGTTAAGCTACTGCAACCTCCACTTCTCTTCCAAGGTGCATTAAAACCGTCTCGTTAAGCTACTGCAACCTCCACGTCTCTTCCAAGGGGCATTAAAACCATCTTGTTAAGCTTCAGCGACCTCAACCATTTTTCCCAGGAGCATTTATATTGTCTTTTTATTAAACTGCGACCTCCACGTCTCTTCCAAGGGGCATTAAAACCGTCTTGTCAAGCTACAGCGACCTCCACCACTTTTCCCAGGGGCATTGATATTGTCCTTTTATTCCACTGCGACCTCCACGACTCTTCCAAGGGGCATTAAAACCGTATGGTTAAGCTACTGCAACCTCCACCACTTTTCCCAGGGGCATTGATATTGACTTTTTATTCCACTGCGACCTCCACGTCACTTCCAAGGGGCATTAAAACCGTCTTGTTAAGCTACGGCGACCAACACCACTTTTCCCAGGGGCATTGATATTGCCATTTTATTTCACTTTGATCTCCATGTCTCTTCCAAGAGGCATTAAAACCGTCTTGCTAAGCTACTGCAACCTCCACGTCTCTTCCAAGGGGTATTAAAACTGTTTTGTTAAGCAACTGCCACCTCCACTACTTTTCCCAGGGCCATTGATATTGTCTTTTTATTCCACTGCGACCTCCACATCTCTTCCAAGGTGCATTAAAACCATCTTGTTAAGCTACTGCAACCTCCACGTCTCTTCCAAGGGGCATTAAAACCGTCTTTTAAGCTACTGCGACCTCCACCACTTTTCCCAGGGGCATTGATATTGTCTTTTTATTCCATTGCGACCTCCATGTCTCTTCCAAGGGGCATTGAAACCATCTTGTTAAGCTACTGCAACCTCCACGTTTCTTCCAAGGGGCATTAAAACCGTCTTGATAAGCTACTGCAACCTCCACCATTTTTCCCAGGGGCATTGATATTGTCTTATTATTCCACTGCGACCTCCACGTCTCTTCCAAGGGGCATTAAAACCATCTTGTTAAGCTACTGCAACCTCCACGTCTCTTCCAAGTGGCATTAAAACCGTCTTGTTAAGCTACTGCGACCTCCACCACTCTTCCCAGGGGCATTGATATTGTCTTTTTATTCCACTGCGACCTCGATGTCTCTTCCAAGGGGCATTAAAAACGTCTTGTTAATCTACTGCAACCTCCACCACTTTTCCCAGGGGCATTGATATTGTCTTTTTATTCCACTGCGACCTCCACGTCTCCTCCAAGGGGCAATAAAACCGTCATGTTAAGCTACTGCAACCTCCAAGTCTCTTCCAAGGGGCATTAAAACCGTCTTGTTAAGCTACTGCAACCTCCACGTCTCTTCCAAGGGGCATTAAAACCGTCTTGTTAAGCTACTGCGACCTCCACCACTTTTCCCAGGTGCATTGATATTGTCTTTTTATTCCACTGCGACGTCCACGTCTCTTCCAAGGGGCATTAAAACTGTCTTGTTAACCTACTGCGACCTCCACCACTTTTCCCAGGGGCATTGATATTGCTTTTTATTCCACTGCGACCTCCACGTCCCTTCCAAGGGGCATTAAAACAGTCTTGTTAAGCTACTGCAACCTCCACGTCTCTTCCAAGGGGCATTAAAACCGTCTTGTTAAGCTACTGCGACCTCCACCACTTTTCCCAGGGGCATTGATATTGTCTTTTTATTCCACTGCGACCTCCACGTCTCTTCCAAGGGGCATTAAAACAGTCTTGGTTAGCTACTGCGACCTCCACCACTTTTCGCAGGGGCATTGATATTGTCTTTTTATTTCACTGCGACCTCCATGTCTCTTCCAAGGGGCATTGAAACCATCTTGTTAAGCTACTGCAACCTCCACGTCTCTTCCAAGGGGCATTAAAACCGTCTTGATAAGCTACTGCAACCTCCACCATTTTTCGCAGGGGCATTGATATTGTCTTATTATTCCACTGCGACCTCCACGTCTCTTCCAAGGGGCATTAAAACTGTCTTGTTAAGCTACTGCAACCTCCACGTCTCTTCCAAGGGGCATTAAAACCGTCTTGTTAAGCTACTGCGACCTCCACCACTCTTCCCAGGGGTATTGATATTGTCTTTTTATTCCACTGCGACCTCCATGTCTCTTCCAATGGGCATTAAAAGCGTCTTGTTAATCTACTGCAACCTCCACCACTTTTCCCAGGGGCATTGATATTGTCTTTTTATTCCACTGCGACCTCCACGTCTCCTCCAAGGGGCAATAAAACCGTCATGTTAAGCTACTGCAACCTCCAAGTCTCTTCCAAGGGGCATTAAAACCGTCTTGTTAAGCTACTGCATCCTCCACGTCTCTTCCAAGGGGCATTAAAACCATCTTGTTAAGCTACTGCGACCTCCACCACTTTTCCCAGGTGCATTAATATTGTCTTTTTATTCCACTGCGACGTCCACGTCTCTTCCAAAGGGCATTAAAACTGTCTTGTTAACCTACTGCGACCTCCACCACTTTTCCCAGGGGCATTGATATTGCTTGTTATTCCACTGCGACTTCCACGTCCCTTCCAAGGGGCATTAAAACAGTCTTGTTAAGCTACTGCAACCTCCACGTCTCTTCCAAGGGGCATTAAAACCGTCTTGTTAAGCTACTGCGACCTCCACCACTTTTCCCAGGGGCATTGATATTGTCTTTTTATTCCACTGCGACCTCCACGTCTCTTCCAAGGGGCATTAAAACAGTCTTGGTTAGCAACTGCGACCTCCACCACTTTTCGCAGGGGCATTGATATTGTCTTTTTATTTCACTGCGACCTCCATGTCTCTTCCAAGGGGCATTGAAACCATCTTGTTAAGCTACTGCAACCTCCACGTCTCTTCCAAGGGGCATTAAAACCGTCTTGATAAGCTACTGCAACCTCCACCATTTTTCCCAGGGGTATTGATATTGTCTTATTATTCCACTGCGACCTCCACGTCTCTTCCAAGGGGCATTAAAACCGTCTTGTTAAGCTACTGCAACCTCCACGTCTCTTCCAAGGGGCATTAAAACCGTCTTGTTAAGCTACTGCGACCTCCACCACTCTTCCCAGGGGTATTGATATTGTCTTTTTATTCCACTGCGACCTCCATGTCTCTTCCAAGGGGCATTAAAACTGTCTTGTTAATCTACTGCAACCTCCACCACTTTTCCCAGGGGCATTGATATTGTCTTTTTATTCCACTGCAACCTCCACGTCTCTTTAAAGGGGCATTAAAACCGTCTTGTTAAGCTACTGCAACCTCCACGTCTCTTCCAAGGGGCATTAAAACCGTCTTGTTAAGCTACTGCGAAATCCACCACTCTTCCCAGGGGTATTGATATTGTCTTTTTATTCCACTGCGACCTCCATGTCTCTTCCAAGGGGCACTAATACCGTCTTGTTAAGCTACTGCAACCTCCATGTCTCTTCCAAGGGGCATTAAAACCGTCTTGTTAAACTACAGCGACCTCAACCATTTTTCCCAGGGGCATTTATATTGTCTTTTTATTAAACTGCGACCTCCACGTCTCTTCCAAGGGGCATTAAAACCGTCTTGTCAAGCTACAGCGACCTCCACCACTTTTCCCAGGTGCATTGATATTGTCTTTTTATTCCACTGCGACGTCCACGTCTCTTCCAAGGGGCATTAAAACTGTCTTGTTAACCTACTGCGACCTCCACCACTTTTCCCAAGGTCATTGATATTATTTTTTATTCCACTGCGACTTCCACGTCCCTTCCAAGGGGCATTAAAACAGTCTTGTTAAGCTACTGCAACCTCCACGTTTCTTCCAAGGGGCATTAAAACCGTCTTGTTAAGCTACTGCGACCTCCACCACTTTTCCCAGGGGCATTGATATTGTCTTTTTATTCCACTGCGACCTCCACGTC
Organism: Phyllobates terribilis; assembly: GCF_046119375.1. Classification (NCBI taxonomy): domain Eukaryota; kingdom Metazoa; phylum Chordata; class Amphibia; order Anura; family Dendrobatidae; genus Phyllobates; species Phyllobates terribilis. Next base: position 22,963,405 of record NW_027362769.1, read on the forward strand.
TCTTCCAAGGGGCATTAAAACAGTCTTGGTTAGCAACTGCAACCTCCACCACTTTTCGCAGGGGCATTGATATTGTCTTTTTATTTCACTGCGACCTCCATGTCTCTTCCAAGGGGCATTGAAACCATCTTGTTAAGCTACTGCAACCTCCACGTCTCTTCCAAGGGGCATTAAAACCGTCTTGATAAGCTACTGCAACCTCCACCATTTTTCCCAGGGGCATTGATATTGTCTTATTATTCCACTGCGACCTCCACGTCTCTTCCAAGGGGCATTAAAACCGTCTTGTTAAGCTACTGCAACCTCCACGTCTCTTCCAAGGGGCATTAAAACCATCTTGTTAAGCTACAGCGACCTCCACCACTCTTCCCAGGGGTATTGATATTGTCTTTTTATTCCACTGCGACCTCCACGTCTCTTCCAAGGGGCATTAAAACCGTATTGTTAAGCTACTGCGACCTCCACCACTCTTCCCAGGGGTATTGATATTGTCTTTTTATTCCACTGCGACCTCCATGTCTCTTCCAAGGGGCATTAAAACCGTCTTGTTAATCTACTGCAACCTCCACCACTTTTCCCAGGGGCATTGATATTGTCTTTTTATTCCACTGCAACCTCCACGTCTCTTTAAAGGGGCATTAAAACCGTCTTGTTAAGCTACTGCAACCTCCACGTCTCTTCCAAGGGGCATTAAAACCATCTTGTTAAGCTACTGCGACCTCCACCACTCTTCCCAGGGGTATTGATATTGTCTTTTTATTCCACTGCGACCTCCATGTCTCTTCCAAGGGGCACTAATACCGTCTTGTTAAGCTACTGCAACCTCCATGTCTCTTCCAAGGGGCATTAAAACCGTCTTGTTAAACTACAGCGACCTCAACCATTTTTCCCAGGGGCATTTATATTGTCTTTTTATTAAACTGCGACCTCCACGTCTCTTCCAAGGGGCATTAAAACCGTCTTGTCAAGCTACAGCGACCTCCACCACTTTTCCCAGGGGCATTGATATTGTCCTTTTATTCCACTGCGACCTCCACGACTCTTCCAAGGGGCATTAAAACCGTCTGGTTAAGCTACTGCAACCTCCACCACTTTTCCCAGGGGCATTGATATTGACTTTTTATTCCACTGCGACCTCCACGTCACTTCCAAGGGGCATTAAAACCGTCTTGTTAAGCTACGGCGACCAACACCACTTTTCCCAGGGGCATTGATATTGTCATTTTATTTCACTTTGATCTCCATGTCTCTTCCAAGAGGCATTAAAATCGTCTTGCTAAGCTACTGCAACCTCCACGTCTCTTCCAAGGGGTATTAAAACTGTTTTGTTAAGCTACTGCCACCTCCACTACTTTTCCCAGGGCCATTGATATTGTCTTTTTATTCCACTGCGACCTCCACATCTCTTCCAAGGTGCATTAAAACCGTCTTGTTAAGCTACTGCAACCTCCACGTCTCTTCCAAGGGGCATTAAAACCGTCTTGATAAGCTACTGCGACCTCCACCACTTTTCCCAGGGGCATTGATATTGTCTTTTTATTCCATTGCTACCTCCATGTCTCTTCCAAGGGGCATTGAAACGATCTTGTTAAGCTACTGCAACCTCCACGTCTCTTCCAAGGGGCATTAAAACCGTCTTGATAAGCTACTGCAACCTCCACCATTTTTCCCAGGGGCATTGATATTGTCTTATTATTCCACTGCGACCTCCACGTCTCTTCCAAGGGGCATTAAAATCATCTTGTTAAGCTACTGCAACCTCCACGTCTCTTCCAAGGGGCATTAAAACCGTCTTGTTAAGCTACTGCGACCTCCACCACTCTTCCCAGGGGCATTGATATTGTCTTTTTATTCCACTGCGACCTCCACGTCCCCTCCAAGGGGCAATAAAACCGTCATGTTAAGCTACTGCAACCTCCAAGTCTCTTCCAAGGGGCATTAAAACCGTCTTGTTAAGCTACTGCAACCTCCACGTCTCTTCCAAGGGGCATTAAAACCGTCTTGTTAAGCTACTGCGACCTCCACCACTTTTCCCAGGTGCATTGATATTGTCTTTTTATTCCACTGCGACGTCCACATCTCTTCCAAGGGGCATTAAAACTGTCTTGTTAACCTACTGCGACCTCCACCACTTTTCCCAGGGGCATTGATATTGCTTTTTATTCCACTGCGACCTCCACGTCCCTTCCAAGGGGCATTAAAACAGTCTTGTTAAGCTACTGCAACCTCCACGTCTCTTCCAAGGGGCATTAAAACCATCTTGTTAAGCTACTGCGACCTCCACCACTTTTCCCAGGGGCATTGATATTGTCTTTTTATTCCACTGCGACCTCCACGTCTCTTCCAAGGGGCATTAAAACAGTCTTGGTTAGCTACTGCGACCTCCACCACTTTTCGCAGGGGCATTGATATTGTCTTTTTATTTCACTGCGACCTCCATGTCTCTTCCAAGGGGCATTTAAACCATCTTGTTAAGCTACTGCAACCTCCACGTCTCTTCCAAGGGGCATTAAAACCGTCTTGATAAGCTACTGCAACCTCCACCATTTTTCCCAGGGGCATTGATATTGTCTTATTATTCCACTGCGACCTCCACGTCTCTTCCATGGGGCATTAAAACCGTCTTGTTAAGCTACTGCAACCTCCACGTCTCTTCCAAGGGGCATTAAAACCGTCTTGTTAAGCTACTGCGACCTCCACCACTCTTCCCAGGGGTATTGATATTGTCTTTTTATTCCACTGCGACCTCCATGTCTCTTCCAAGGGGCATTAAAACCGTCTTGTTAATCTACTGCAACCTCCACCACTTTTCCCAGGGGCATTGATATTGTCTTTTTATTCCACTGCGACCTCCACGTCTCCTCCAAGGGGCAATAAAACCGTCATGTTAAGCTACTGCAACCTCCAAGTCTCTTCCAAGGGGCATTAAAACCGTCTTGTTAAGCTACTGCATCCTCCACGTCTCTTCCAAGGGGCATTAAAACCGTCTTGTTAAGCTACTGCGACCTCCACCACTTTTCCCAGGTGCATGGATATTGTCTTTTTATTCCACTGCGACATCCACGTCTCCTCCAAGGGGCATTAAAACTGTCTTGTTAACCTACTGCGACCTCCACCACTTTTCCCAGGGGCATTGATATTGCTTTTTATTCCACTGAGACATCCACGTCCCTTCCAAGGGGCAGTAAAACAGTCTTGTTAAGCTACTGCAACCTCCACGTCTCTTCCAAGGGGCATTAAAACCGTCTTGTTAAGCTACTGCGACCTCCACCACTTTTCCAAGGGGCATTGATATTGTCTTTTTATTCCACTGCGACCTCCACGTCTCTTCCAAGGGGCATTAAAACAGTCTTGGTTAGCTACTGCGACCTCCACCACTTTTCGCAGGGGCATTGATATTGTCTTTTTATTTCACTGCGACCTCCATGTCTCTTCCAAGGGGCATTGAAACCATCTTGTTAAGCTACTGCAACCTCCATGTCTCTTCCAAGGGGCATTAAAACCGTCTTGTTAAGCTACTGCGACCTCCACCACTCTTCCCAGGGGTATTGATATTGTCTTTTTATTCCACTGCGACCTCCATGTCTCTTCCAAGGGGCATTAAAACCGTCTTGTTAATCTACTGCAACCTCCACCATTTTTCCCAGGGGCATTGATATTGTCTTATTATTCCACTGCGACCTCCACGTCTCTTCCAAGGGGCATTAAAACCGTCTTGTTAAGCTACTGCAACCTCCACGTCTCTTCCAAGGGGCATTAAAACCGTCTTGTTAAGCTACTGCGACCTCCATCACTCTTCGCAGGGGTATTGATATTGTCTTTTTATTCCACTGCGACCTCCATGTCTCTTCCAAGGGGCATTAAAACCGTCTTGTTAATCTACTGCAACCTCCACCACTTTTCCCAGGGGCATTGATATTGTATTTTTATTCCACTGCGACCTCCACGTCTCCTCCAAGGGGCAATAAAACCGTCTTGTTAAGCTACTGCAACCTCCAAGTCTCTTCCAAGGGGCATTAAAACCGTCTTGTTAAGCTTCTGCAACCTCCACGTCTCTTCCAAGGGGCATTAAAACCGTCTTGTTAAGCTACTGCGACCTCCACCACTTTTCCCAGGTGCATTGATATTGTCTTTTTATTCCACTGCGACGTCCACGTCTCTTCCAAGGGGCATTAAAACCGTCTTGTTAAGCATCTGCGACCTCCACCACTTTTCCCCGGGGCATTGATATTGTCTTTTTATTCCACTGCGACTTTCACGTCCCTTCCAAGGGGCATTAAAACAGTCTTGTTAAGCTACTGCAACCTCCACGTCTCTTCCAAGGGGCATTAAAACCGTCTTGTTAAGCTACTGCGACCTCCACCACTTTTCCCAGGGGCATTGATATTGTCTTTTTATTCCACTGCGACCTCCACGTCTCTTCCAAGGGGCATTAAAACAGTCTTGGTTAGCTACTGCGACCTCCACCACTTTTCGCAGGGGCATTGATATTGTCTTTTTATTTCACTGCGACCTCCATGTCACTTCCAAGGGGCATTAAAACCGTCTTTTTAAGCTACTGCAACCTTCACCACTTTTCCCAGGGGCATTGATATTGTCTTTTTATTCAATTGCGACCTCCACGTCTCTTTAAAGGGGCATTAAAACCGTCTTGTTAAGCTACTGCAACCTCCACGTCTCTTCCAAGGGGCATTAAAACCATCTTGTTAAGCTACTGCGTCCTCCACCACTCTTCCCAGGGGCATTGATATTGTCTTTTTATTCCACTGCGACCTCCATGTCTCTTCCAAGGGGCATTAATACCGTCTTGTTAAGCTACTGCAACCTCCATGTCTCATCCAAGGGGCATTAAAACCGTCTTGTTAAGCTACAGCGACCTCAACCACTTTTCCCAGGGACATTGATATTGTCTTTTTATTCAACTGCGACCTCCACGTCACTTCCAAGGGGCATTAAAACCGTCTTGTTAAGCTACGGCGACCAACACCACTTTTCCCAGGGGCATTGATATTGCCATTTTATTTCACTTTGATCTCCATGTCTCTTCCAAGAGGCATTAAAACCGTCTTGCTAAGCTACTGCAACCTCCACGTCTCTTCCAAGGGGTATTAAAACTGTTTTGTTAAGCTACTGCCACCTCCACTACTTTTCCCAGGGCCATTGATATTGTCTTTTTATTCCACTGCGACCTCCACATCTCTTCCAAGGTGCATTAAAACCATCTTGTTAAGCTACTGCAACCTCCACGTCTCTTACAAGGGGCATTAAAACCGTCTTTTAAGCTACTGCGACCTCCACCACTTTTCCCAGGGGCATTGATATTGTCTTTTTATTCCATTGCGACCTCCATGTCTCTTCCAAGGGGCATTGAAACCATCTTGTTAAGCTACTGCAACCTCCACGTTTCTTCCAAGGGGCATTAAAACCGTCTTGATAAGCTACTGCAACCTCCACCATTTTTCCCAGGGGCATTGATATTGTCTTATTATTCCACTGCGACCTCCACGTCTCTTCCAAGGGGCATTAAAACCATCTTGTTAAGCTACTGCAACCTCCACGTCTCTTCCAAGTGGCATTAAAACCGTCTTGTTAAGCTACTGCGACCTCCACCACTCTTCCCAGGGGCATTGATATTGTCTTTTTATTCCACTGCGACCTCGATGTCTCTTCCAAGGGGCATTAAAAACGTCTTGTTAATCTACTGCAACCTCCACCACTTTTCCCAGGGGCATTGATATTGTCTTTTTATTCCACTGCGACCTCCACGTCTCCTCCAAGGGGCAATAAAACCGTCATGTTAAGCTACTGCAACCTCCAAGTCTCTTCCAAGGGGCATTAAAACCGTCTTGTTAAGCTACTGCAACCTCCACGTCTCTTCCAAGGGGCATTAAAACCGTCTTGTTAAGCTACTGCGACCTCCACCACTTTTCCCAGGTGCATTGATATTGTCTTTTTATTCCACTGCGACGTCCACGTCTCTTCCAAGGGGCATTAAAACTGTCTTGTTAACCTACTGCGACCTCCACCACTTTTCCCACTGGCATTGATATTGCTTTTTATTCCACTGCGACCTCCACGTCCCTTCCAAGGGGCATTAAAACAGTCTTGTTAAGCTACTGCAACCTCCACGTCTCTTCCAAGGGGCATTAAAACCGTCTTGTTAAGCTACTGCGACCTCCACCACTTTTCCCAGGGGCATTGATATTGTCTTTTTATTCCACTGCGACCTCCACGTCTCTTCCAAGGGGCATTAAAACAGTCTTGGTTAGCTACTGCGACCTCCACCACTTTTCGCAGGGGCATTGATATTGTCTTTTTATTTCACTGCGACCTCCATGTCTCTTCCAAGGGGCATTGAAACCATCTTGTTAAGCTACTGCAACCTCCACGTCTCTTCCAAGGGGCATTAAAACCGTCTTGATAAGCTACTGCAACCTCCACCATTTTTCGCAGGGGCATTGATATTGTCTTATTATTCCACTGCGACCTCCACGTCTCTTCCAAGGGGCATTAAAACTGTCTTGTTAAGCTACTTCAACCTCCACGTCTCTTCCAAGGGGCATTAAAACCGTCTTGTTAAGCTACTGCGACCTCCACCACTCTTCCCAGGGGTATTGATATTGTCTTTTTATTCCACTGCGACCTCCATGTCTCTTCCAATGGGCATTAAAAGCGTCTTGTTAATCTACTGCAACCTCCACCACTTTTCCCAGGGGCATTGATATTGTCTTTTTATTCCACTGCGACCTCCACGTCTCCTCCAAGGGGCAATAAAACCGTCATGTTAAGCTACTGCAACCTCCAAGTCTCTTCCAAGGGGCATTAAAACCGTCTTGTTAAGCTACTGCATCCTCCACGTCTCTTCCAAGGGGCATTAAAACCATCTTGTTAAGCTACTGCGACCTCCACCACTTTTCCCAGGTGCATTAATATTGTCTTTTTATTCCACTGCGACGTCCACGTCTCTTCCAAGGGGCATTAAAACTGTCTTGTTAACCTACTGCGACCTCCACCACTTTTCCCAGGGGCATTGATATTGCTTGTTATTCCACTGCGACTTCCACGTCCCTTCCAAGGGGCATTAAAACAGTCTTGTTAAGCTACTGCAACCTCCACGTCTCTTCCAAGGGGCATTAAAACCGTCTTGTTAAGCTACTGCGACCTCCACCACTTTTCCCAGGGGCATTGATATTGTCTTTTTATTCCACTGCGACCTCCACGTCTCTTCCAAGGGGCATTAAAACAGTCTTGGTTAGCAACTGCGACCTCCACCACTTTTCGCAGGGGCATTGATATTGTCTTTTTATTTCACTGCGACCTCCATGTCTCTTCCAAGGGGCATTGAAACCATCTTGTTAAGCTACTGCAACCTCCACGTCTCTTCCAAGGGGCATTAAAACCGTCTTGATAAGCTACTGCAACCTCCACCATTTTTCCCAGGGGCATTGATATTGTCTTATTATTCCACTGCGACCTCCACGTCTCTTCCAAGGGGCATTAAAACCGTCTTATTAAGCTACTGCAACCTCCACGTCTCTTCCAAGGGGCATTAAAACCGTCTTGTTAAGCTACTGCGACCTCCACCACTCTTCCCAGGGGTATTGATATTGTCTTTTTATTCCACTGCGACCTCCATGTCTCTTCCAAGGGGCATTAAAACTGTCTTGTTAATCTACTGCAACCTCCACCACTTTTCCCAGGGGCATTGATATTGTCTTTTTATTCCACTGCAACCTCCACGTCTCTTTAAAGGGGCATTAAAACCGTCTTGTTAAGCTACTGCAACCTCCACGTCTCTTCCAAGGGGCATTAAAACCGTCTTGTTAAGCTACTGCGAAATCCACCACTCTTCCCAGGGGTATTGATATTGTCTTTTTATTCCACTGCGACCTCCATGTCTCTTCCAAGGGGCACTAATACCGTCTTGTTAAGCTACTGCAACCTCCATGTCTCTTCCAAGGGGCATTAAAACCGTCTTGTTAAACTACAGCGACCTCAACCATTTTTCCCAGGGGCATTTATATTGTCTTTTTATTAAACTGCGACCTCCACGTCTCTTCCAAGGGGCATTAAAACCGTCTTGTCAAGCTACAGCGACCTCCACCACTTTTCCCAGGTGCATTGATATTGTCTTTTTATTCCACTGCGACGTCCACGTCTCTTCCAAGGGGCATTAAAACTGTCTTGTTAACCTACTGCGACCTCCACGACTTTTCCCAAGGGCATTGATATTGTTTTTTATTCCACTGCGACTTCCACGTCCCTTCCAAGGGGCATTAAAACAGTCTTGTTAAGCTACTGCAACCTCCACGTCTCTTCCAAGGGGCATTAAAACCGTCTTGTTAAGCTACTGCGACCTCCACCACTTTTCCCAGGGGCATTGATATTGTCTTTTTATTCCACTGCGACCTCCACGTCTCTTCCAAGGGGCATTAAAACAGTCTTGGTTAGCAACTGCAACCTCCACCACTTTTCGCAGGGGCATTGATATTGTCTTTTTATTTCACTGCGACCTCCATGTCTCTTCCAAGGGGCATTGAAACCATCTTGTTAAGCTACTGCAACCTCCACGTCTCTTCCAAGGGGCATTAAAACCGTCTTGATAAGCTACTGCAACCTCCACCATTTTTCCCAGGGGCATTGATATTGTCTTATTATTCCACTGCGACCTCCACGTCTCTTCCAAGGGGCATTAAAACCGTCTTGTTAAGCTACTGCAACCTCCACGTCTCTTCCAAGGGGCATTAAAACCATCTTGTTAAGCTACTGCGACCTCCACCACTCTTCCCAGGGGTATTGATATTGTCTTTTTATTCCACTGCGACCTCCACGTCTCTTCCAAGGGGCATTAAAACCGTCTTGTTAAGCTACTGCGACCTCCACCACTCTTCCCAGGGGTATTGATATTGTCTTTTTATTCCACTGCGACCTCCATGTCTCTTCCAAGGGGCATTAAAACCGTCTTGTTAATCTACTGCAACCTCCACCACTTTTCCCAGGGGCATTGATATTGTCTTTTTATTCCACTGCAACCTCCACGTCTCTTTAAAGGGGCATTAAAACCGTCTTGTTAAGCTACTGCAACCTCCACGTCTCTTCCAAGGGGCATTAAAACCATCTTGTTAAGCTACTGCGACCTCCACCACTCTTCCCAGGGGTATTGATATTGTCTTTTTATTCCACTGCGACCTCCATGTCTCTTCCAAGGGGCACTAATACCGTTTTGTTAAGCTACTGCAACCTCCATGTCTCTTCCAAGGGGCATTAAAACCGTCTTGTTAAACTACAGCGACCTCAACCATTTTTCCCAGGGGCATTTATATTGTCTTTTTATTAAACTGCGACCTCCACGTCTCTTCCAAGGGGCATTAAAACCGTCTTGTCAAGCTACAGCGACCTCCACCACTTTTCCCAGGGGCATTGATATTGTCCTTTTATTCCACTGCGACCTCCACGACTCTTCCAAGGGGCATTAAAACCGTCTGGTTAAGCTACTGCAACCTCCACCACTTTTCCCAGGGGCATTGATATTGACTTTTTATTCCACTGCGACCTCCACGTCACTTCCAAGGGGCATTAAAACCGTCTTGTTAAGCTACGGCGACCAACACCACTTTTCCCAGGGGCATTGATATTGTCATTTTATTTCACTTTGATCTCCATGTCTCTTCCAAGAGGCATTAAAACCGTCTTGCTAAGCTACTGCAACCTCCACGTCTCTTCCAAGGGGTATTAAAACTGTTTTGTTAAGCTACTGCCACCTCCACTACTTTTCCCAGGGCCATTGATATTGTCTTTTTATTCCACTGCGACCTCCACATCTCTTCCAAGGTGCATTAAAACCGTCTTGTTAAGCTACTGCAACCTCCACGTCTCTTCCAAGGGGCATGTCTTGATAAGCTACTGCGACCTCCACCACTTTTCCCAGGGGCATTGATATTGTCTTTTTATTCCATTGCGACCTCCATGTCTCTTCCAAGGGGCATTGAAACGATCTTGTTAAGCTACTGCAACCTCCACGTCTCTTCCAAGGGGCATTAAAACCGTCTTGATAAGCTACTGCAACCTCCACCATTTTTCCCAGGGGCATTGATATTGTCTTATTATTCCACTGCGACCTCCACGTCTCTTCCAAGGGGCATTAAAATCATCTTGTTAAGCTACTGCAACCTCCACGTCTCTTCCAAGGGGCATTAAAACCGTCTTGTTAAGCTACTGCGACCTCCACCACTCTTCCCAGGGGCATTGATATTGTCTTTTTATTCCACTGCGACCTCCACGTCTCCTCCAAGGGGCAATAAAACCGTCATGTTAAGCTACTGCAACCTCCAAGTCTCTTCCAAGGGGCATTAAAACCGTCTTGTTAAGCTACTGCAACCTCCACGTCTCTTCCAAGGGGCATTAAAACCGTCTTGTTAAGCTACTGCGACCTCCACCACTTTTCCCAGGTGCATTGATATTGTCTTTTTATTCCACTGCGACGTCCGCATCTCTTCCAAGGGGCATTAAAACTGTCTTGTTAACCTACTGCGACCTCCACCACTTTTCCCAGGGGCATTGATATTGCTTTTTATTCCACTGCGACCTCCACGTCCCTTCCAAGGGGCATTAAAACAGTCTTGTTAAGCTACTGCAATCTCCACGTCTCTTCCAAGGGGCATTAAAACCATCTTGTTAAGCTACTGCGACCTCCACCACTTTTCCCAGGGGCATTGATATTGTCTTTTTATTCCACTGCGACCTCCACGTCTCTTCCAAGGGGCATTAAAACAGTCTTGGTTAGCTACTGCGACCTCCACCACTTTTCGCAGGGGCATTGATATTGTCTTTTTATTTCACTGCGACCTCCATGTCTCTTCCAAGGGGCATTGAAACCATCTTGTTAAGCTACTGCAACCTCCACGTCTCTTCCAAGGGGCATTAAAACCGTCTTGATAAGCTACTGCAACCTCCACCATTTTTCCCAGGGGCATTGATATTGTCTTATTATTCCACTGCGACCTCCACGTCTCTTCCAAGGGGCATTAAAACCGTCTTGTTAAGCTACTGCAACCTCCACGTCTCTTCCAAGGGGCATTAAAACCGTCTTGTTAAGCTACTGCGACCTCCACCACTCTTCCCAGGGGTATTGATATTGTCTTTTTATTCCACTGCGACCTCCATGTCTCTTCCAAGGGGCATTAAAACCGTCTTGTTAATCTACTGCAACCTCCACCACTTTTCCCAGGGGCATTGATATTGTCTTTTTATTCCACTGCGACCTCCACGTCTCCTCAAAGGGGCAATAAAACCGTCATGTTAAGCTACTGCAACCTCCAAGTCTCTTCCAAGGGGCATTAAAACCGTCTTGTTAAGCTACTGCATCCTCCACGTCTCTTCCAAGGGGCATTAAAACCGTCTTGTTAAGCTACTGCGACCTCCACCACTTTTCCCAGGTGCATTGATATTGTCTTTTTATTCCACTGCGACGTCCACGTCTCTTCCAAGGGGCATTAAAACTGTCTTGTTAACCTACTGCGACCTCCACCACTTTTCCCAGGGGCATTGATATTGCTTTTTATTCCACTGAGACATCCACGTCCCTTCCAAGGGGCAGTAAAACAGTCTTGTTAAGCTTCTGCAACCTCCACGTCTCTTCCAAGGGGCATTAAAACCGTCTTGTTAAGCTACTGCGACCTCCACCACTTTTCCCAGGGGCATTGATATTGTCTTTTTATTCCACTGCGACCTCCACGTCTCTTCCAAGGGGCATTAAAACAGTCTTGGTTAGCTACTGCGACCTCCACCACTTTTCGCAGGGGCATTGATATTGTCTTTTTATTTCACTGCGACCTCCATGTCTCTTCCAAGGGGCATTGAAACCATCTTGTTAAGCTACTGCAACCTCCATGTCTCTTCCAAGGGGCATTAAAACCGTCTTGTTAAGCTACTGCGACCTCCACCACTCTTCCCAGGGGTATTGATATTGTCTTTTTATTCCACTGCGACCTCCATGTCTCTTCCAAGGGGCATTAAAACCGTCTTGTTAATCTACTGCAACCTCCACGTCTCTTCCAAGGGGCATTAAAACCGTCTTGTTAAGCTTCTGCGACCTCCATCACTCTTCCCAGGGGTATTGATATTGTCTTTTTATTCCACTGCGACCTCCATGTCTCTTCCAAGGGGCATTAAAACCGTCTTGTTAATCTACTGCAACCTCCACCACTTTATCCAGGGGCATTGATATTGTATTTTTATTCCACTGCGACCTCCACGTCTCCTCCAAGGGGCAATAAAACCGTCTTGTTAAGCTACTGCAACCTCCAAGTCTCTTCCAAGGGGCATTAAAACCATCTTGTTAAGCTTCTGCAACCTCCACGTCTCTTCCAAGGGGCATTAAAACCGTCTTGTTAAGCTACTGCGACCTCCACCACTTTTCCCAGGTGCATTGATATTGTCTTTTTATTCCACTGCGACGTCCACGTCTCTTCCAAGGGGCATTAAAACCGTCTTGTTAAGCATCTGCGACCTCCACCACTTTTCCCCGGGGCATTGATATTGTCTTTTTATTCCACTGCGACTTTCACGTCCCTTCCAAGGGGCATTAAAACAGTCTTGTTAAGCTACTGCAACCTCCACGTCTCTTCCAAGGGGCATTAAAACCGTCTTGTTAAGCTACTGCGACCTCCACCACTTTTCCCAGGGGCATTGATATTGTCTTTTTATTCCACTGCGACCTCCACGTCTCTTCCAAGGGGCATTAAAACAGTCTTGGTTAGCTACTGCGACCTCCACCACTTTTCGCAGGGACATTGATATTGTCTTTTTATTTCACTGCGACCTCCATGTCACTTCCAAGGGGCATTAAAACCGTCTTTTTAAGCTACTGCAACCTTCACCACTTTTCCCAGGGGCATTGATATTGTCTTTTTATTCAATTGCGACCTCCACGTCTCTTTAAAGGGGCATTAAAACCGTCTTGTTAAGCTACTGCAACCTCCACGTCTCTTCCAAGGGGCATTAAAACCATCTTGTTAAGCTACTGCGTCCTCCACCACTCTTCCCAGGGGCATTGATATTGTCTTTTTATTCCACTGCGACCTCCATGTCTCTTCCAAGGGGCATTAATACCGTCTTGTTAAGCTACTGCAACCTCCATGTCTCATCCAAGGGGCATTAAAACCGTCTTGTTAAGCTACAGCGACCTCAACCACTTTTCCCAGGGACATTGATATTGTCTTTTTATTCAACTGCGACCTCCATGTCTCTTCCAAGGGGCATTAAAACCGTCTTGTCAAGCTACAGCGACCTCCACCACTTTTCCCAGGGGCATTGATATTGTCCTTTTATTCCACTGCGACCTCCACGTCTCTTCCAAGGGGCATTAAAACCATCTTTTTAAGCTACTGCAACCTCCACGTCTCTTCCAAGGGGCATTAAAACCATCTTTTTAAGCTACTGCAACCTCCACGTCTCTTCCAAGGGGCATTAAAACCATCTTATTAAGTTACTGCGACCTCCACCACTCTTCCCGGGGGCATTGATATTGTCTTTTTATTCTACTGCGACCTCCACGTCTCTTCCAAAGGGCATTAAAACCGTCTTGTTAAGCTACTGCGACCTTAACCACTTTTCCCAGGGGCATTGATATTGTCTTTTTATTCCACTGCGACCTCCACGTCTCTTCCAAGGGGCATAAAAACCTTCTCGTTAAGCTACGTCAATCTCCACCACTTTTCCCAGGGGCATTGATATTGTCTTTTTATTCCACTGCGACCTCCACGTCTCTTCAAAGGGGCATTAAAACCGTCTTCTTAAGCTACTGCAACCTTCACGTCTCTTCCAAGGGGCATTAAAACCATCTTGTTAAGCTACTGCGATCTCCACCACTTTTCCAAGGTTCATTGATATTGTTTTTTTATTCCACTGCAACCTCCACCATTCTTCCAATGGGCATTGCATTTCCTCCAAATTTTAGTCAGCTTTTGATTTTAAATGCATAGGCGAACACTAAGGGAGACCCACTCCCCAATAATGGGTAGAAGGTTTTTAGTATTCTGTAAACCATATCTGTTTCAAGGGGCATTGCAGTTCCTCATAATTTTTGGAAAGCCTTCCATTCACTGCTGAGGCCAACAGTGCACAGGAGACCCAGTTGCTATAAATGGAAAAAACGGTTTTGTTAAGGCCCTCTGACCTCCATGTTACTTCCAAGGGGCATTGGAGTGCCTCAAAATTTTTGGTAGGCATTGCACTCACTGCATGCCCTATAACTGTGTAGCCGAACCGCTCCTTTTGGTACAGAAACATATCCTACAAGACATGTGTGTTTGACTGGCCTGATATTGTTGTGAATGGTCCCTGTTCCTCCTGCTCTTTCTCCTTTGCCACCACTTCATCCATCATTCATCACCTGAAACTTTGTTTTAACGGGAGTCATAGAACTGGGATAGTAGCAGGAAAACATCCAGCAATCCTCGGAGGAGGTAGGATATGCGCCAAAACGCTGACCACCTCAGGCCTAGCCGCTACTACATACATGCGCTTGCATTCCAAGAAAACAAAGCAGACGCTAACTTCTATCATCATCATCATGCTCCTCACCTTGGCACTCTCAACTCCCCAGATGGAGAAGCCAGGGCCTACCGGAGGAGTTTGGTTCTCTGGTGGGCTAGTCCAATGTTGAGCTAAAGCAGGCCAGTCTAAGAAAAGTTTGTGGGGGGATAATCCAAGGAGAAATGGGAGTGGCTGGGGACCATTTATGGCCACCCGGCCACCCCCAGGCTTCTGGGGACCATGTGTAAACACCTGGCTGCGGGGCGGCTGGGGACCGAGTATGGACACCCGGCCGCCCCCTGGCAGCTGGGGACCGAGCGTAGACACCCAGCCGCCGGGCGGCTAGGGACTGAGTATGGATACCAGGCCGCCGACGCAGCCATGACATGGTGTCCGGCGTCTGCCTCCACATGCCTAAAAGGCCCAATTTCAAGTGCAAGCAAGCTAGCAGTATGGTATTGCAGCCTGGGTGTGGGTGGGTGGCAGGCTGCATACTTGCGCTTACATTGCAAGGATTGGGGGAGTTACAATTGAACACTGCTCTGGGAGAAGGACTTGCACAAGGATAGTTGCAAGTCTGCATCTTCTGATGCGGCAAGAATCACTTCTGATGGGCACACTTTTAGGCAGTGACCTGGGTGTCAGAGATGCTTCCATGGGTCTTCCCCATGCTGTTCCCTTGTCTTTTCAGCAATGTATGCATGTGTCACACAGCACATGGCCAGATAAGATTGTAAAATGTTAAAATGACATTTCCGGGTGAATTCATTTGTCACTGTTGAAAGCAATACAAAAGTGCAAAAACGCATAAAAAATGCTACTTGCGAACATAGCCCAAGGTGTGTAGGAGTATTTTTGTTTTTAGTTATTTATTTTACCTTATACACAAGTCTTTACCTTGGAAAGGAAGTTCCTTAACATATTTCACAGGAAAGCACTTTCAGTTTCGTTTTTGAACGTTTTCTTGTGAGCCCGTAAAAGTGGCTTAATACCTCTGACCACATTGTTGACAGCAGTGATCTGGGGGTCAGGAATGCTTCCTGGGGCAATGCCCATGCTGTCCCCATGTCTTTTGAGCACTGTCACAATCATTTTGGGCACTTTTTAGGCTTTCTACAGACTGCCGGGGGTGCCCCTCAAAAATGCTCGGGTATCCCATAGACTAACATTGGGCTCGTTGCTCGGGTCGAGCACCCAAGTTTCACGGTGAGCTCGCCCTGAGCTTCGAGCACCCGAGCATTTTAGTGCTCGCTCAACACTACTTGGCTGTCAGTCAACTATGGCTCTCCATCAGCACATGTAGTGACATCACCTGTTAATTTTTCCATGTCAAGCGGGCCAGCAATCAGAGCTAGCATCATGTCCTCTTCTCTCTTCTCGTCACGCACCTCTTTCTGTTAACCAAGTCATACACTAAGCTATCACCTGTTTGGTGTCTTCCTCGCTGCCATCTTTACAGTCATCCTCCTCCGCAGTATATGGTACTCCAAGTACACTTCCTCCATCTCATCCTTCTCCATCTAAATGGCAATTATTTTTTATCGATTGTGTTGAGAGGAAACTACTGTACGCTCCTATTCATCCACTGGTTTGCCATCTAAACTGGGGTCTTGTCAAATTATTGGTGGTGCAGTCACTGCCTTATCAGCTTGTGGTTTCTGCTGCCTTTCATGAAATGATGGAGTGCGCTCAGCCTCACTTGAAGATACCAAGCCACCATTATATCTTGCAGAAACGGGTGCCTGCTCTCTGTTCTCGCATGCATGAGAACAAAGGCCATTCTCTGGCCTTCTCTGAAAGTGCATTTCATTATGGATACCTGGAGAAGCAACTATGGCAAGCGCCAATACAAAAGCTTCGCAACTCACTGGGTGAATATTTTCAGCCGCAGCAATGCACCACCAAAACTGGGACAGGTGTTGAGGCCTCCAAGATTGGGAATCCTGCTAAGTTGACATGATTTAACCCCAGCAAGCACAGGGCATATCTTTGACTCCACCCTTATTCTTTTAACTCATTCAAGGCAAAGCACAGCCAAGCAGTTTCATAGTGTTATGCTAGTGTAGCAACTCACTCGGGAAAATAAGTAAACTAAACATACCAAAAACTACAACTCACACTACTGGTTCCTGTATAGACTAGAGATCCTGACCCCACCATCCTTAGTGGTAACTGCATCAGCAGAGATAGCCCTAACCACAGACTAGAAGATGGCAACTCGGACCTATGCTACCTGAAAGGCCGTTGAGAGTGTCATGTTCCTACTTAATAACTGAATGGCAGAGCAGAGTATAAATTACCTTCAGAAGAGAAAATATGCTAAAATATGGAAAAATCCCAAAGTGATTAGAATAAACCATGAAATTCGAAATAAAGTATAAAGTATGTACTATTAGATAATATGCCGCCTACTTCCTAAAAAGAAACAGAAGATAGGTCCAGAGTAAATAACAGAGACAGCAAATAGATAAACCCTAGCTCGAAATTTCAGTGACATGCTTTAAACAACAACAGAATGCTTGAACATCCAAATTAATCTATCACCAGTAGGAAATGCCAGCAGGGGGAAAGCATACAAAACTGCACCCGAAATATGATAGGGCAGACAAATGAAAACACCTGTGGTATGCTAAACAGATGCAGCCAGAATAACAGAACCTAAACACCTCAAGAAAAGTTGTGTCTGCTATGGCTCAGCAGAATGAGAAGCCAACCACAAAACACAGGCTCAAGGGTTTGAAACCATTAGCATGACAGTACCCACCTTATACAAGGAGCCACTGGACCCACAGAGATCCCCAACTGCTGACACAATTGACAGAACTCCATCACTAGGCAACTTGCATACTCCTTGTCCTCCTCCAAGTCAATGTCATTATGCAAAAAAACCCTGTCAGAGTTTGGAGAGAGGCTTTAGATATGGCACAAAATCTACACTAACGGACATAATCATCAACATCATTTCGAGCACTCTGCCACCAAAAGTACCTGTAAACAGTTGTCCATGTAGCAGATGAACCTAGATGTCCAGTCAACACAATGTCATGCATTTCATTAAGAAGATCAGTACAAAGCGAGGATGGCACAAAAAGCTAGTGGGGTGTCTAGCGCGTCGATACACCAACCTGAGCTTCCATAATGGGCTGCATGAGACCAATCCCAGGATCACCCACCACCATGTCTTCACTAAGAATTTTGATTGTATTTTCATCCCTTAACTCTGGAATAAAACAGCGTGATAAAGCATCAGGATCAACTTTCTTTCTAGCAGGGAGATATGTCACAGAGAAATCAAACTGAGCGAAAAAGAGAGCCCACCAAGCCTGTTTAAAATTCAATCATTTAGCTTGGTAAAAACACAGTAACTTTTTGTGATCCCTAAAGACTGTAACTCTGTACCTAGCTCCCTCCAACCAATGCTTCCATTCCTTGAAAGCTCTCTGAAGAGCCAAATGAGACTAACACCAGCAGGTAATGCCAGCAGGGAGACATATTATAAAGTCACACCCAAAAGCTGATAGGGCAGACAAATGAAAACACCTGTGTTATGCTTAAGAGATTGCAGCCAGAATACCAGAACTTAAACACCCATAGGAAAGGTGTGTCTGCTGATGCTCAGCGGAAAGAGAAGGCAACCACAAAACACAGGCTCAATGGTTCAAACCCAGGAGCATGACACATAGCTTGCAAGCCTGTGTTATAAAAAACAAGATGGTGAAAGAGTTGCTGCTCCATGCATGGCCCACTTCCTGAATTTAATAGTGCACTATTTCTTTCACAAATATACACACTTGCGAAAGGTAGTAGCTGAAGCCAGAAAAGTGTCAGCCTATTTGCAAAAAATTTCCTTGCAGATCAATACTTGGTTTGCAGGGTCTCAACCAGATAAAATATGACACTGTATATTTTGAAGTGTTTATACAGTGTAAAGCAGTGATGGACTACACCATAAAGCAGTCAAACTGGAGTGTATGATACTTTGAGATCTGACATGGGCAGGTAATGAGAAATGCGTGTTGCCTACTGAAGCACTGTTAAGAAATGCCTACATTTTCCGTAGGGACATATGTGGAATCAGCTAAGTAATCCCGCTAATATTTATCCTGGAAAAAACTCACATCATGCAAGAAGGGATGGAGGTAGAACACTCATTTGCACCTGAATATCCTTGTCACGTGCTGCATGATTTGAAAGACGAAGAGAAGGAGGAAGAGAAGAAGGTGGAAGTTAAAGAGGACATAGACTTGGCGCAGGTAGAGGATGAGGCAAACTGTCAGAGCAAAAAAGACAATGACTATGAAGCTAGGTTTTACACATAACCTTCACAATGGGGCTACAATAATGAGACTTAGACTGTGGGGCCCTTGGTCATGCTGGTGGGTATTGCAAGCTGTATGCTTCAATACTTGTGGGAAGACATGCATATTGTTAACATTAAGCAAAGTGATTAATATGGCAGCACGGTGGCTCAGTGCCTAGCACTGTTGCTTTGCATTGCTGGGGCCCTGGGTTCAAATCCCACCAAGGAGAACATATGCAAGGAATTTGTATGTTCTCCCTGTGTTTGCGTGGGTTTCCTCCCACACTCTAAAGACATAGTGACAGGGAATTTAGATTGAGAGCCCCAACGGGGACAGTGCTGATAATGTCTGTGAAGCGCTGTGGAATTAATGGTGCTATATAAGTGGGTAAAATAAAATAAATAAAGAGGCATTATTTTAGACCATCGCTATAAAAAGAAAATGTAGAATTTTTTTCCAGCTGCCAAAAGGGACTCCAAATAGGCTTACCACCAGGATAAGAACTGTTATCTGCTGTGTGAAGCTTTTGCTGAGCAAATGCCTGCCACCCATATGGCTGACTCGCAGACCCCTCAACGATTCACGCAGACTCAATGTTCCCCCAACTGTGCAAGCATTAGGATTAAAACAAGTAGCCAAGGCAGCAACAACACCTACAGTATATTTTATATGATGGACAGGATGTTTTTTCTGCCATTGCGACAATCTTGTGCACTTTCGCAAACACAGACTAAATGTCTGAACAACCAGGTTCAGTCATATCTAGATTGTGTTCTTTTCTTAGGCAGAAACCTTGATCCCAAATCCCATGGATTTCTGTGTCAACAATTTGGACCAGTGACATGAAATGGCCCAGTTAGAAATGGGAATGATGTCATTTTTAGCCTCCAGTGTCATGTCAGTGTAGCTGGTGGATTTGTCACACCAAAGAGGACCACATTATCTGACACATTCGAGGAAAACCTAATATTTGTCAACATGGCTCAGGCATGGATCAGTGCAGACTTTAATGCCTGATCAATGGGCATCAGCTGATGCCAATAATTAAATCAGCCATTTAACATTTAATCTGTCTGTCTGCTCTGTCCAATGGCTGTCATCTACATGGTTCTGCTGCTGCCAGTGCCGACAAACCTCACTCTGCCGGGTGGCTATTTACTGTCCATCATGTCATCTATACTGTAGTACTGCTGCTGCTAGGACTACTGTTATTGGCCCTAAATTGTCAAGCATCTCCTTGCCTGTTCCGTCTTAATTGTCTACCGTGCTTCTCCTGCCACATCTACTGCAGAGTCAAGCCAAAAACACCCCTCCTGACTGACCACTGTTTCATAATGATTGACTATACTACTGATGCTTGGAAACATACTCCTATGTTTTTGTACCCTAAAGAAACAGCTCTGAAAAATCAGCTAATTTTTGAAAAGGCATCATCTTGGGAGCATTATCCAAAAGTAGCACTGCAGTCACTTACCATAGCTTCTTTGATTGCCAACTCCTGATGATGCCTTGTTTCAGTAGCGTTGATGCAGAAGTGACTGCAGCTCAACTAACGCCACCCAACATTTTTTGTCCACACTGTTTCTATGTTGACCATCTTGTTCTCTGAAATGAGACTTGATCAAGGGATCATGATAGAATGACAACAGCACCAACCCCTGAAGATGATGATGCATTTCAGGGCAGTGGCAAAGGCTATAGGGCGGTGCTGCTATCACTCAAACTGCTTATATCACCGCATCCTAAGTTGTTCATTTCTGTTAACAAAGCTATGGTGACAGAAGAAGTGTAGACAGAAGATGCAAGTGATGTCAGAGAAGCTGTGTTCACTTCTCCAACGCCTCTACTGTATCAGGTTGTGTTATGGATCCGGATGGTGGAACCTCTGTGCTGCGGTGCAAGGAGGGACCCAGAGGGGCGTAACTAGGTATCAACTCGGAGCGACCTAGGTCGTACGGTGGCTCAATCGACTGGGAGGATCCGAGCACAGGAACCAGGTGCTATTCTGTGGACGACCTTGTAAGGGAGCAGGTGACTCGCACAGGTACAGATGGCAGGGACTGACCGTTATAGCAGATGGACACAGCAGCCAGGCTGACGAGTGATGGACTGGCAGACATGGCAGGCGACAGGCGGGAGCCTCTAAGTAGGCTGTCAGGTGGTCACGGCAAGTGACGGACAGGAGCCTCCAGGTAGGCAGACAGGTGATCACGGCAAGTGACAGGCAAGAGCCTCTAGGTAGGCACGGCAGGTAGCGGGCAGGTGCTTCCAGATAAGCAGGCGGGCAAAGCCCATAGACAGACTGGCGGACTAAACGGAAGACAGACTGTCGGGCTGGAGAGTAGTCAGGCTGGCGGACTGGACTGGAAGTCAGGCTGGCGGGCAGGACAAGTAGTCAGGCTAGCAGCGGGACCTGAGGGCTGAAGCAGAGGTAAGTACACTGTGCAATAACTATTGCTCAGGCACCTCCATTTTGGAGGAGGTGCCTTATATATGGGAGGATCTCCGGCAATTGGCCAGGGACTCCTTAGGGTGGCGCATGCGGCCCCTTTAAGAATGAGGGAGTGCGCACGCGCCCTAAGTACTGTGCTCGGGTAGCTGCGCGCACCGGCAGCAGCAGGAAGAGGAGCACTGGAGAATGCCAGGCGGGGAGTGCGGCGGTGAGAGGGATGACGTCTCTGCCTGGCAGGGGGCAGAGACGCCGATGCTACAGTACCCCCCCTTTACGCCCCCTCAATTTTAGGCCAGAAAGAAATTTTTTAAGGAGAAGCGGGGCATGAATGTTTTCCCTGGTTTCCCAAGTTCTCTCCTCTGGGCCAAACCCCTTCCAATCCACCAGAAAAAAAGGTTTTTCCTCTTACCCTCTTAGTGGTCAGAATGTTCTCTACCACAAAAACTTCCTCAGCGGAAACCGGATCAGGGAGAGTACCTGGATTGTTGTAAAAAGAATTAAACACAACTGGTTTGAGGAGAGATACATGGAAGGAATTGGGAATCCGCAAGGTGGCCAGGAGTTTTAACTTGTAGGCCACTGGGTTGATTTGTTTGAGGACTTCAAATGGACCAATGAACCGAGGACCCAACTTATAGGAGGGTATTTTGAGCCAAACATGTTTGGAGGAGAGCCAAACCTTGTCACCCGGACGGAATTGAGGCGGATCCAGACACCTCTTGTCAGCATGTCTCTTCATCCGCTGGGAGGACTGAAGAAGTCCAGACCTAGTATTTTCCCAAATTGTGGAAAATTTGCTGACCAGAGACTCCGTGGCAGGGTTGTCCACAGAAGCAGAGACGGGAAACGGAATTCGGGATGTTGACCGCAGTCTATAAAGAACGGGGACTTGGAAGTCGATTCGCTCTCATGGTTGTTGTAGGAGAACTCGGCACATGGTAGGAGCTCCACTCAATCAGTATGGTGAGCGTTAACAAAGTGCCGGAGGTAGCTGGTAAGGATCTGGTTGATACGCTCCACTTGGCCATTGAACTGTGGAAGGTAAGCGGAGGAGAAATCCAGGGTGACATCCAGCAGCTTACACGTAGCTCACCAGAAGCGTGAGGTGAACTGAACCCCTCGAGCCGACTCAATGTGGAGGGGTAGGCCATGGAGACGGAAGATGTGAAGGATGAACTACTTAGCCAGCTCCGATGCAGAAGGGAGACCAGGCAGAGGGATGAAGTGGGCCATTTTAGAAAAGCGGTCGGCGACCACCCAAATGACTGTACAACCGGCAGTAACAGGAAGATCTGTAATAAAGTCCATAGCAATGTGCTGCCACGGGGCAGCAGGTACGGGAAGGGGCAGGAGGTGACCAGCTGGAAGATGTCTGGGAACTTTGTTACGGGCACAAAATGAACAGGCCGAGACGAAGTCTACCACATCCTTGCGCAGGGTAGGCCACCAGTAATGCCAGGTAATGAGCAGGAAGGTCTTCTTCTGACCGGCGTGGCCGGCTAGTTTAGATGAATGACCACAGTGAAGAATCTTCTCCCGATCTGAAACCGCTACAAATGTCTTACCGGGTGGGAGACGAGTCAGATCCAAGGGGGCCATACTCATCACTTTGGAGGGGTCGATGATGTGCGTGGCTCCTCCTCTAGATCGGAGGACAGGAAGGATCGGGACAAGGCGTCAGCTTTAACATTCTTGTCCGCCGGGCGGTAATGTAGGATAAAGTCGAAGCGAGAGAAGAACAGAGACCACCAGGCCTGACGCGGATTGAGTCTTTGGGCATTCTGAAGATATGATAGGTTCTTGATATCAGTATAGATGATCACCGGGTATAGAGCCCCTTCAAGCAGGTAACGCCATTCCTCCAGTGCCAATTTGATGGCTAGCAGTTCTCGGTCTCCTATGGAATAGTTGCGCTCAGATGAGGAGAAGAGTTTGGAGAAGAAGCCGCAGGTTACCATTCTCCCGGATGAAGATTTTTGGGTGAGCACCACTCCGGCTCCGGAGGAGGAAGCATCAACTTCCAGGAAGAACTGTTTGTTGCAGTCCGGATAGTGCAGCACTGGTCAGAGGAGAAGGCTTGCTTTAAGGAAAGGAAGGCCTCCTCAGCTTCGTGCGGCCATTCCTTGGGATTTGCTCCCTTACGGGTGAGCGCAGAGATGGGAGCAGTCTGGGAAGAGAAGTGCGGGATGAAGAGACGGTAGTAATTGGCAAAGCCCAGGAATCGCTGAATCGCCTTCAACCCCTCCGGACGGGGCCACTTTAAGACAGCAGAGAGCTTCTCGGGGTCCATTCGTAGACCTGTCTGGGAGATAATATAGCCCAGAAATGGAAGGGAGGTCTGCTCAAAGAGGCACTTCTAAAATTAGGCATAGAGGTGATTCGGCCTGAGCCTAAGCCGGACCTGATGAACTTCCCTCCGGTGTGTGGAAAGGTCCGGAGAGAAGACCAAGATGTCATTCAGGTACACCACCACGCAGGAATATAGAAGGTCTTGGAAGATGTCATTGACTAATTCTTGGAAGACGGCGGGAGCATTGCAGAGACCGAAGGGCATCACATGGTATGCATAGTGACCGTCCCGGGTATTGATTGCCGTCTTACACTCGTCTCCTTGACAGATCCGGACCAGGTTATACGCCCCACGTAGATCCAGCTTGGAAAAGATCCTAGCGCCCTTAAGGCAGTCAAACAACTCGGAGATGAGCGGCAGGGGGAATTTGCTTTTGACCGTGATACCGGGTACCAGGTTGATCGGACACTCATATGACCTATGAGGTGGCAGTGTCTCTGCTTCCTTTTTGTCGAAGACATCTGTATAGGACCAGTAAGGTGCCGGTAAGCTGGGTAGATTAGCCAGGGTGGGTGGAGGACGAACCGGGCGGACTGGGACCAGGCAGGTCTTGTGGCAATCCTGCCCCCAACGGAGAACTTCACCGGATTGCCAATTCAGCACGGGTTCATGTCTCTGAAGCCAGGGTAAACCTAGCAAAAGGGAGTGAGAGAGACCGGAAAGCACATGGAAGAAGATCCTCTCAGATTGCAGCATTCCCACCTGTAGGGTTATAGGATCTGTGACGAGCAGGATGGTCACCAGAAGGAGTCTTCCATCCATGGAGGCGACTGCCAATGGTTCAGCCAGAGTTTTGGTGGGAATGTGATATTTCTCTACCAGGGACTGGGAAATGAGGTTCCCAGCAGCTCCGGAATCCAGGTGTGCAATCTCAAAGTAGCGGTTCTCTCCCCAGGAGATAGAGACAGATAAAGTCAAGGACAGAGAGGATTTACTTTTGCCTAGGACGACCTCTGCGAGCGGTCCTAGACTCTGGAGTTTCCCGGCTTCACCGGGCAGGAACGGATGAAGTGCTCCTTACTGTCACAGTAGAAACAGCCTCCCTAAGTTCGGCGAGTTTCTAGGCGAGACTTGACCATCTTCGTCTGGTCAATCTGCATAGGTTCGGGCGAGCGTGCCCGGGGAATTGCTGGTTGTGAAGCCGGTTTCTGAAAAACAGGAGCAAGACGAGGAAATCTTCTCTCCCGGGCAACCTCCTTGGTACATTCTTGGAAACGGATATCAATCCGGGTAGCTAGTGACACCTGGTCATCCAGGGTGGTAGGAATGTCCCGACCGGTTAACTCGTCCTTAATCCGAAAGACCCTCCCAGAAGATGGACACCAGAGCCTCGTTGTCCCAGGCAAGCTCAGAAGCGAGCGTACGGAACCGTATGGCATATTGACCCACGGTAAGACTCCCTTGGCGGAGACGTAGCAGAGAGGAGGCAGAAGAGGATTTTCATCCTGGTTCATCGAAGACTCTCCGGAAAGCAGTGAGGAAAGATGATAGATCGGACACCAGGGGATCCCCTCTCTCCCACAGGGGTGCTTCCAGATAAGCAGGCGGGCAAAGCCCATTGACAGACTGGGGGACTGTACGGAAGACAGACTGTCGGGCTGGAGAGTAGTCAGGCTGGCGGACTGGACTGAAAGTCAGGCTGGCGGGCAGGACAAGTAGTCAGGCTAGCAGCGGGACCTGAGGGTTGAAGCAGAGGTAAGCACATTGTACAACAACTATTGCTCGGGCACCTCCATTTTGGAGGAGGTGCCCTATATATGGGAGGATCTCCGGCAATTGGCCGGGGATTCCTTAGGGTGGCGCGCAGCCCCTTTAAGAGGGAGGGAGTGCTCGCGCGCCCTAAGCACCGTGCCCGGGAAGCTGCGCGCGCCGGCAGCAGCAGGAAGAGGAGTGCTGGAGAACACCGGGCGGGGAGCGCGGCGGTGAAAGGGACGGCGTCTCTGCCTGGCAAGGGGCAGAGACGCCGATGCTACAGGATGTCAGAAGCC
Source organism: Phyllobates terribilis (assembly GCF_046119375.1). Taxonomy (NCBI): domain Eukaryota; kingdom Metazoa; phylum Chordata; class Amphibia; order Anura; family Dendrobatidae; genus Phyllobates; species Phyllobates terribilis. Next base: position 22,989,031 of record NW_027362769.1, read on the forward strand.
GAAGGTGAAAGAAGCTGTAGTAAGCTAATACGACGCCGCTCCCTGATGACATCTAATTTCAAGGAAGAAATGTAAGTAAAGGGAGTGATAGGAGCCCCTTTCATGGCAATGACAATACGTTTTAGAATACTCAGTGCATTCTGGAAGACTCAAATGAATCGTCAATGGAAGTAAGAAAAAAAACACAGGCAGAAAGTTAGAGTAGAGAGGTAACAGCAGGGAATTTTGAATTAATTTATATTAGAAAAGTGGTTACATTAATACATTAGTTAGACAAATAGTATGGAATTCACTTAGTTTCACAGAAACACTTTCAATTATTCATAAGTTGTATTGCTTAGCTGAATTTTTGTTTCGTATCGGTATTATAAAATAATAATGTCAAGTGGGAGCTTAGGTGTTCAGGTAAATTGGATCAATCTCAAGTGGCATTGTTTGAAGCTATGTAAGTATTGGGAACAAATTACTGATTATATCTATTCAGAATGTTCAAAGGCTGAATATATTGGGCTATCCTTCATTGCATTATGGCAGCTCAGTTCTCTTTAAATTCATTCTAAAGACTATTTATTTGCACCTAGGTACAGTGCGAATGTTTGTTTTGTCCTATTAAGTATTTATGTATTCACTATAGATAATTGTTTTTTAACTCCTTCCCCTCATGGCCAGTCTCCATTTTTGCATTTTTGTTTTTTCCTCTCCTTATTTCAAAAGCTATAAGATAACCATAATCTTTTTTGGAACACAGGAATTCTATATAATTGTTTTAACAATGATATCTCTTTCGAAAAGAATTCTTACATGGCCAAATGCGAAACTGATTGAAGTATCTCATTCTCTCCAGATCAATGGGAGAATGCTCTGAAACTTTCTTACAATTCTAATATTTCAATGTCTCTGCATGAATCCTACTATAAAATGTTAGTTAAATGGTATTATACCCCTACTGGCTAGCCCATATTAATCAAGAATATTCCTCCCTATGTTGGAGGAATTGAGGACACCCGGGTAATTAAAAAACTATGGAAGCAAGTTTTTATTTTCACCAACAAACTACTCAAGAGAAATTTAATTATAACCCCTCAGATGGCTCTCCTCTCACTAAACATGGAAGATATAGACCCTTCATCTAGATACGTTTTAACTCATCTCTTTCTTGTGGTAAAAAACTCAATTACCCTTTTCTGAAAAAAAACTGTTCTTCCTAAATTTTCAGATATCCTTGAAAAAATCTCTCTACATAAGTCATTAGAACTTATGTATGCTATAGTAAACAACCTTTACATGAAATACACAAAAAATGGGATTGCTGGGATCATGCTATTCCTCTAACACAGGGGTCCTCAAACTTTTTAAACAGGGGGAAAGTTCACTATCCCTCAGACCATTGGAGGGCCGGAATATAGTTTTAAAAAAAACTATGAACAAATTCCTATGCACACTGCACATATCTTATTTTGAAGTAAAAAAACAAAACGGGAAAAAATGCAATATTTAAAATGAAGAAGAAGTAAAGATAAATCAACAAACTTACCGGTACTTCAATGGGAACTATGGGCCTGCTTTTGGCTAATGAGATGGTCAATGTCCAGTTCCATATTTGTCACTGCTAGTCGTAACAAGTGATGCAAGTGTGCATCAGTTAGTCTGGATCTGGTTGGAGATTTCAGATGTTTCATTCTGAAAAATTCTGTTCACAGACATAAGTGCTGCCAAAGATGGTTGCCATTTTGAGTGCATGGTTCCTGAGATTAGGATATGTCTCAGAGGGGAGAGATCCATAGAAATTAGGAAGGCTGCTTGACTTGAATGCATCTTTCAGAGAGTCACAATTCTGCAGTTCAGCCAGTTCCATTTAGTAAATTGTATCCACATTTTCAATGTCAATAGGAAATGGGTTACGGAAAAGCTGTATGTCCTGTTCATGGAGATGAAGCTCTTTAAATCTACATTGGAACTCCTTTTGTAACTTTTCCAGTGAATCCACACATGTTTTGTTTGGGAATGCAACCAATGGTTTTTCCTCTAACAGATTTTGAGTTGTGGGGAGATAGCAGAAATTTTCCCCCTTCACTTGTTTGATGAGGAGGCCTAATTTTACTTCAAATGCTTTCACATGTGATTGCATATCACAGATGAGCTTCCCTTTTCCTTGAAGTTGCACATTGAAACTGTTAAGTAACTCTGTTACATCTGTCAGAAAGGCAAGGTGCCATTTCCATTCCGCATCATTGAGCTCCGGTACTTCTTTGTTTTTTGAAAGCAGAAAAGCTGTAATCTGTGGAAGTAAGTCATAGAAATGTTTCAAAACTCTCCCTCTACTCAGCCAACGGACTTCTGTGTGGTATAGAACATCTTCATAGGCAACATTTACTGTAGCTCAGACAGAAATTCCTGAAATTGTCTGTGGTTTAATGCATTAGCTCTAATGAAATTAACACAAGATACCACAATTTTCATAACAGCGTCCCACTTCAGTGATTTACTACACAGTGCCTGTTGGTGGATGAGGCCGTGTATGGCTATTGGATGAGAATGGTTATGTTTGTCCATCTCTTGCTTAATGCGAGCAATTACTCCTTTCTTAGACCCCACCATGCTAGGAGCACCATCAGTCAGATGTCACACTGGCTAGTTTAGCCTAGTCCAGCTCCAAACCATTCACAGTTTGGCAAACCTTTTCATAGATATCCTCTCCTGTAGTTGTTCCTTTCATGCTTTGCAGTGCAGCATACTCTTCTGTGACTTCGAAACAGTCATTTGTCCCACGAATAAAAATTAGAAGTTGTGCAGAATCACGAATATCATTACTTTCGTCGAGTGCCAAGGAAAAATACGAAAGTTTTTTTGCGGAGTTTTGCAAATGCTGAAGCAAATGGTCTCCCATTTCTTCAATCCTTTGAGTAATTGTAGGTCCTGAAAGACTCACTGTACTAAATAAATCGGCTTTCTCTGGACACATCTCTTTGGCAACAGAAAGAAGGCATCCTTTAACAAACTCTCCCTCCACAAATAATCTTCCAGTGCACACTATTAGCTTGGCAACTTGAAAACTTGCTCGCAGTGATGAGATATTTAGCTGCTTCTGCTTCACAAAAGTATTTTGCTGAGTTGTCAATGTATTTTTCAGTTTTAATATTTTATCCTTTCTCCGACCAGACAATCATATTTATCTTTATGTTGAGTTTGATAGTGTCGACGCAAATTGTATTCTTTGAACACAAACACTATATTCAAGCATATCAAACATACAGCTCTTTCCTTGTACTCCATGAAAAAGTAATCATAAGTCCACTGTTCTTTGAATATCCTACACTGCGCATCAATTTTTCTTTTTCTTGATATCATTGTTTCCTAGGGATTCCAAATTGCTATTAGTAAAATACCAATATATATACAGCGCTACAAAAACAATATACCAGCAATAAAATTGCCCACATAGAAACATACAGACTGCACTGCCCATCAATGCAGTCTGATCAGTGCCCAACAATGAAGCCTTGTCAGTCTATATCATTTCAGCCTCACCAGTGCCCATATTGGTGGAACTCCGCTTTTACCTCAGGCTCAGACTGGTGTGGTGCGAGAGTCCCCAATAGGCAGGTAAATGTCCCCTATAGGCAGCATAGGTCTCCAATAGGCAGGTAAATGTCCCCAATAGGCAAGTAAATGCCCCCAATAGGCAGCATAGGTACTCAATAGGCAGGTAAATGTCCCCAATAGGCAGCATAGGTCCCCAATAGGCAGGTAAATGTCCCCAATAGGCAGCATAGGTCTCCAATAGGCAAGTAAATGTCCCCAATAGGCAGCATATGTTCCCAATAGGCAGCATAGATCCCCAATAGGCAGCAAAGGTCTCCAATAGGCAGGTAAATGTCCCCAATAGGCAGTATATGTTCCCAATAGGCAGGTAAATGTCCCCAATATGCATGATAGACCGGACCCTGTGTTAAAAAAAACAAGCTACCAGTACTTAGCTATATCCCCCGCTGCTCTGAATAGGCGCCCGCTCGATTCTATCTACCTCTGGCACAGGCACGTGAGGTCATCACGTCGACAGCGCTGTCTTCTGGAGTGGCAGCGCATCGCCTTTACTCGCCTCCTCGCCGTTCCGCCCATGATTACAAGGCTCGCCGGCATTGATACTGTCATCTGCTAAGCAGAACAGGCAGCAGCGGCAAAAACACCCAGCGGACCCCTGCTCTAACTACTTAGTTTCATTTCAGAATACTACCTTACAATCTGTACTCTTGTGAGTGAAATTTATATTATACTGTTTGTGCTTATTTACAAATATTTTTTATTGTTGTTCTGATATGTTGTACTACATTAACTGTAATTATCTCGAATGTATAAACCAAGTTCTCCATTTTTTTTCCCTTCCCTATTTTCCTTATTTTTCCTTATTCCCTGTTAATAAATATTTTTCCCCTTATTCCTTATTTTTTCCTCCCTCTTTTTCCACTCCCTAAATTTATCTTAAAAATTCAATAAAAATTATTGAAATACAAAAGCTATAAGATTTTTTCTGTCAACTGTTCTGACCATTAGGGTAAATGTGGTAAAATTAATGTTGTAATTTTAATAAGCTGCAATACTCTGTTAATGATGTCTAATGTGGTAATAGCACCATCAGGTGACGTTTAATTTTATTACATGCTGTTTTTCTATAAAGCAGTTAGTTGCATTGTGGGAGGGACCAGAGCATGCTGGGTCCTTTTGATGGAGAATTTTTCCAGACATGTGTGTGTGTCTTGTTCCCTGAACAATTTCTGTTCCTGTGGTATCCTGTTATACAGAACTGTTGCTAAATCAGATGGTGATTGTTACTAGGTCATGAGTTCAAGTGTACAAGCTCCATCTTGCTGTGTGCTTTCACTATTATTTGTAAATGTTATAGTTATGTGATATTCCAAGCTCAATAATTACACCTGTCATTTGTATTCTTGTAGTTTTAACAAGCCCCCTTGCAGCCTTTTCCAGTTCACTCTTGGACATTTTGTCCAGAGCAATGGATAAAGGCATAATCACTAAGAAGGTCTTTGAGGGACTTGTGGCTTCCAGCCCTAAAATCCCAACATTCTATCTACTCCCTAAGGTCCACAAGGACCCTGCCGCCCCTCCAGGATGTCTGATCGTGTCCGGCATTGACGGACTCTGTGATCCTATTTGTAGATTTATCAATTATTATCTAAATCTATTAGTGGAGACACGTCCATCATACGTCAAGGATACAACGGACTTCCTGAACAGGGTGGACGGGGTCTCCGTGGACCCAGATTGGATCATCGTAACAGCTGACACCGAGTCGCTTTATACGTGCATTGATCACAAGGACGGACTCCAGGCTGTCTGTTTCTTCAGGATGGTCCGCTGTGTGAGCTGGTGGTCGAGCTTCTCCAATTTGTGCTTATGCACAATTTTTTGATTTTTAAGGATTGTTTTTACCTCCAGCAATGCGGCACTGCCATGGGTGCGGCCTGCGTTCCCTCGTACGCTAACCTCTTCTTGGGTTACTGGGAGAGGGCCATCTTTGGCGGTGAGGGCGGGCAGGCCGTAGATCATGTGCAGTGCTAGCTGAGGTATATTGACGATGTTTTATTTTTTTGGCAAGGCACGGCTGGAGAGCTCGAATCCTTTATGGGGGAGCTGTTTGAGAATGCTATGAACATCAGACTCACACACAAATATGATGCTCGTTGTATTGATTTCCTGGACATCAGTCTGGAAGTGGATGACCGAGTCTTCCTCCAGACTAGAGATGAGCGGTGTTCGACTCGAACTGTTCGCCAATCTCAAATTCGAGCTGTTTTGGGAGGTGTTCGAGCCGTTGGGCGAACACGAACGATTTGAAAAAAATTCGGCTGTTCGAGGTTATGTTCGATAACTGTTCGTGCACCAAAATCATAACTGGATTTTTTCTCAGTAATGCTGAAAATTAATGTTAATACGCAGTTTGAGTGTACAGCGGGGCGGGGGGAGGGGCAGGGGATGGATCTCTGCAGGAATAATGAAGATCTCCATTTTTTTTTCTCTTTCCCGCATTTACAGTGGGGAGGTGCAGTCTGTCAGCCTATCAGCAGCGCACACACGGAGTGAACTGCTTTTTTTCACACAAGCAAGGGCATGTGTCATTGGCAGTGTATGTCACATGTCCTTGCCCTATAAGACCCAGCCATTTTCCCCGTCGCCACCATTTTTTCACTGCTGCAGCTGCGTGTTAGATGGCACCGCTGTTGCTGTGTGCGCTATACTTTGTTAATTTCAAGCCAATTTTCACACAAATCTACAGATAGCTTGGGAGTAGGGAAGAGTTGTGATTGCAGTCCTTTTAAGGACTAGGTTACATCATTTCATTGGCCTTTTATCAGGCAGGTCTGTGCTCTTAAATAGATAGGTTGGGAGTAAAGACTAATTGTAATTGCAGTCCTTTTCAGGGCTAGGTTACATCAGTTCCTATCACTTTTTTCCAGGCAGGTCTGTGCCAGTGCTGTGCAAGTTTTTTTCACAGCATTTGGGTAAATCTATCAAAGCAAATCCTTTTTGGCCTATTGCAGAGTGTGTTAGTCAGTGGAGTAGCCTATCTGTGTTGCAAGCTACACCACCTGTGTATAGAATACACATTTTTTTACTGCAACTAGTGAAGTAAAACCTTTTGGGCATAGCATCATTCTATTAGTCCATCTATACTAACCTCCACCAGGGTGCAAATTAAAAAAAATTTTTTCTGCATCTAGCTCTGAAAAAATATTTCAGCTTCTAGCAGTGTGTGGGACTTGGTCTATTAGTCCATCTATACTGACCTCCATCAGGTTGCAAATTGAATATAATTTTTTTCTGCATCTAGCTCTGAAAAAATATTTAGGCTTCTAGCAGTGTGTGGGACTTGGTCTATCAGTCCATCTATACTGACCTCCATCAGGTTGCAAATTCAATATAATTTTTTTCTGCATCTAGCTCTGAAAAAATATTTAGGCTTCTAGCAGTGTGTGGGGCTTGTTCTATTAGTCCATCTATACTAACCTCCACCAGGTTGCAAATTAAAAATATTTTTTTTCTGCATCGAGCTCTGAAAAAATATTTAGGCTTCTAGCAGTGTGTGGGACTTGGTCTATTAGTCCATCAATACTGACCTCCATCAGGTTGCAAATTCAATATAATTTTTTCTGCACCTAGCTCTGAAAAAATATTTAGGCTTCTAGCAGTGTGTGGGACTTGGTCTATTAGTCCATCTATACTGACCTCCATCAGGTTGCAATTCAATATAATTTTTTTCTGCATCTAGCTCTGAAAAAATATTTCAGCTTCTAGCAGTGTGTGGGACTTGGTCTATTAGTCCATCTATACTGACCTCCATCAGGTTGCAAATTCAATATAATTTTTTTCTGCATCTAGCTCTGAAAAAATATTTAGGCTTCTAGCAGTGTGTGGGACTTGGTCTATTAGTCCATCTATACTGACCTCCATCAGGTTGCAAATTCAATATAATTTTTTTCTGCATCGAGCTCTGAAAAAATATTTAGGCTTCTAGCAGTGTGTGGGACTTGGTCTATTAGTCCATCTATACTGACCTCCATCAGGTTGCAAATTCAATATAATTTTTTTCTGCATCTAACTCTGAAAAAATATTTAGGCTTCTAGCAGTGTGTGGGACTTGTTCTATTAGTCCATCTATACTAACCTCCACCAGGTTGCAAATTAAAAATAATTTTTTTCTGCATCGAGCTCTGAAAAAATATTTAGGCTTCTAGCAGTGTGTGAGACTTGGTCTATTAGTCCATCTATACTGACCTCCATCAGGTTGGAAATTCAATATAATTTTTTTCTGCATCTAGCTCTGAAAAAATATTTAGGCTTCTAGCAGTGTGTGGGACTTGGTCTATTAGTCCATCTATACTGACCTCCATCAGGTTGCAAATTCAATATAATTTTTTCTGCATCTAGCTCTGAAAAAATATTTAGGCTTCTAGCAGTGTGTGGAACTTGTTCTATTAGTCCATCTATACTAACCTCCACCAGGTTGCAAATTAAAAATATATTTTTTCTGCATCGAGCTCTGAAAAAATATTTAGGCTTCTAGCAGTGTGTGAGACTTGGTCTATTAGTCTATCTATACTGACCTCCATCAGGTTACAAATTCAATATATTTTTTTTCTGCATCTAGCTCTGAAAAAATATTTCAGCTTCTAGCAGTGTGTGGGACTTGGTCTATTAGTCCATCTATACTGACCTCCATCAGGTTGCAAATTCAATGTAATTTGTTTCTGCATCTAGCTCTGAAAAAATATTTAGGCTTCTAGCAGTGTGTGGGACTTGGTCTATTTAGTCCATCTATACTGACCTCCATCAGGTTGCAAATTCAATATGATTTTTTTCTGCATCTAACCCAGCCAATACTTTTGGCCAAATGCCACAGTTTGGCCACTCAGCTCTGCTCGGTTCCCATCCATTGTTTTTTTGTGCAAACAACTCCAGAGTTGTGAATTAGTTAACCACCAAAATGAGTGGAAAAAGCCCTGCTGCTGGTGGAAAGGGGAATAGGTGTGTTGGGAAGGGGAAAAAAGGTTGTGTCCGTGGAGTAGGTGTTAAAGAAACAGTAACATCTGCAGAAGAAAGACCATCTTCCAGCCAAACTAAAATGTCTACTTCTTTTAGCGGACAATGTGATAAGATCCCTTTCTTACGGCCCCCGCTAATCGCTACAAATTCCAGATGAGGCACAAAAACAGCAGGTGCTTCAATGGATATCAAGTGCTCCTTTAAGTGGGCTCTCCTCCACCTCAACTTCAACATCACAAATACTCCAGTCCTCAGAGGTGTCACCCCAATCGCACTTGCTTCCTCACAGCTCCCAAGTCTCCAGCTGCCCGTCTGAGTATGGGGTAGAATAGATGGTTGAGTCTGCAGAGCTGTTTACTCATACTATAGCCTGGGAATCAGAGGTCGGCTCCAGAGCTTCTGTGAATCTAGACGAGGAAATGATCTGCAGTGATGCCCAGAATCTTTATGAGTCGGATCCAGGACCAGACGCAGAAGGTTCGGACCATAATGTAGACCCTCGTTCCCAAACTGAAACTCCTGTTGGTGGAGACAATGAGGAAGACGATGATGAGACTCAAATACCTGATTGGAGCGACAACTTTAGTTTTTTGTCAGGGCAGGAACAGGTTGGCTCTGAGGACGACGGGTGTGATAACACACAGGGTGATGATGATGAGGTTGGAGATCCCACTTAGTGTCAACCCACAGTCAGCCAAGAGATGAGGTCAGCAGAGGAGGTGGAGGAGGATGCTAGTGACGACGAGGTCAGGTTGCGCCTTCCTGGACAGAGACGTAGTACTGGAAGCACGTGAACAACTGCATCCTCAAACACAACTCTGCCTCTGACCACAAGTCGTGGTGGCTCTTAAGGTCGCATGGGTGCTAAGCCTTGCAAAGCCTGGGCATTTTTTCAGATCGATAAAGATGACCCACCTCGTGTTATCTGTAACATTTGTCAGCAAAAGCTAAGTAGAGGCCAAAAAATAGATAGTTTGAGTACTTCATGCATGAACCGGCACATGGACATGAAGCATAAGTTGCATTGGGAAGCTCACTGTGCTACAATGCGGCCTAGCCGGCCGGGCCAACCTCCGTCTGCCACATCTTGTGAATCCGTGGCCTCTTCATCCTCTGTGACTGGGGGGGACAGCAGTCACACCTGTTTTGGGACGCAGACCTGCCACCTCTTTACCCGCAACAGCCAGCGTGATTGGCAGGTCATCATTTTCTTTGGAGGTAGTAACACCAGCTGGTGTTTAGTGCTGTTCGACATCGACAGCACCACCTTTAGATCAAGGCAACCTAACATGTCCGCCTGCATCTTCCTCACAGACCGGCAGTTTGCCGAGGACACCCTTCTCAACCCCGTCTAAGCAAAACAGCCAGCCCTCGGTCCCTCAGATGTGGACAAGTAAAAGGCCATTTCCTCCTAGCCATGAGAAAGCTAAGAGGTTGAATTTCATCATCTGCAAGCTCTTGGCTACAGAAATGCTTCCTCTCCGCCTGGTGGACACAGAGGATTTTCGAGACCTTATGTCCGTCGCAGTGCCCCAGTACCAGATGCCCAGTTGGCACTACTTCTCAAAGAAAGGTGTGCCTGCGCTCCACCAGCATGTCGCACACAACATCACTGCTTCTTTGAGAAACTCTGTGTGTGATGGTGCATTTCACCACAGACACTTGGACGAGTAGGCATGGACAGCGGCGTTACATGTCGCTGACTGGGCACTGGGTAACTATGGTGACAGCAGGACAATGGGCTGCTGTCCAAGTCTTGCCGTCCCCACGAATTGTGCGTCAATCCTCTTTATGTCAAAGTTCCTCCAATGCTTCTGCCTCCTCAACCTCCTCTCGGTCCTCCACCTGCACCCAAAGCCTGTCTGGTCATGCCACAAGCTTTCTAACTGTGCAGAAGGGATCCTGCACACCTCCTTACTATGCAGGCAGCAGGGCTCAACGTCACACAGCTGAGGAGTTGTGGTCAGCTCTGGAGAACCAGTTTCATGAATGGTTGTCTCCACTGGACCTGAAACCAGGGAAGGCCGTGTGCGACAATGCTGCAAAGCTGGGTGCGGCCCTTCGCCGGGGCAATGTCACACGCGTGCCTTGTATGGCTCACGTGTTGAACCTGGTTGTCCAGCAATTTTTAGCCCACTATCCCGGACTAGATGGCCTTCTGCAGAGGGCACGGTCGCTGTGTGCTCACTTCCGCCATTCGCATCCCGCAGCTCAGCGACTTACATCTCTACAGAAGTTGTTGGGCCTGCCACTTTACCGGCTAAAATGCGCTGTGCCTACCTGGTGGAATTCAACTCTGCACATGTTGCAGCGACTGTGGCAGCACCGACAAGCCCTGGTGCAATACGTTCTGACGTATAGCCTGAGCCAACGAGATCCAGAGGTGGGGCAAATCACACTGGAGGAGTGGTCTCAGATCAGGGACCTATGCACCCTTCTGCACAGTTTTGAAATGGTGACGAAGATGTTTAGTGCTGACGATGCCATTATCAGCATGACTATTCTGGTGATTTACATGCTGGAGCACATGTTAAACAGAATTCGGAGTCAGGTGGTGGCACAAGAGGAGGTGGAGGAAGTAGAGGAGGAGGAGTTGTATGCGGAAGGGCTAACATCTGCAAGGTCCAGACGGTCGGCAGCACCAAGGCGGCAGGCATGTGAAGGTGGGGGAGATGATTTTACCAGGGCGCATGGTAACAGCCAAACTAGTGAGGAAGGTGCAGGGGCCCAGGAAGAAGTGGAGGACGAACTGATGGAAGACTCATCAGATGAGGGAGACCTTGATCACATTTCTGTTGTGCGATGTTGGGGGGAGAGGACAGAGGAAGGAAGCATGATTGTTACTTCGCCACCAACACAACAGGGACTTGGTGCTCCTGGATGCGCAAGACACATGAGTGCCTTCTTGCTGCACTACCTGCAACATGACCCTCGAATTGTGAGAATTAGAAATAATCCTGACTACTGGGTTGCCACACTGTTAGATCCCTGGTACAAAAGTAAATTTGCAGAAATTATTCCTGCCATAAAAAGGGATGCACGCATGCAGGAGTTTCAGCAGAGACTGTTGCAGAATCTTACATGTGCTTTTCCACAAAACACCAGTGGTGCACGTAGTGAATCTCACAGTTCCAGTGTTCAGCACTCAAACCGTAACAGAAACACAGTATCTGCTGGTAACATCAATTTTACGGAATCATTTCACCACTTTTTTAGCCCATCCTTTGCAAGGCCACAGGAGACAAGAAGTCTGACACATAGTCAAAGCCTAGAGACGATGGTACAGGAGTATCTCCAAGTAAACATTGAAGCCATGACTGTGTCACTAGACCCTTGCTCTTTTTGGGCTTCTAATCTGGATAAATGCCCGGAGCTCGCCACTTACGCCTTGGAGATCTTGTCATGCCCCGCAGCCAGCGTTCTGTCTGAACGTGTGTTTAGCGCTGCTGGTGGTGTGCTGACAGATAAGCGCACGCGGCTCTCCACTGATAATGTAGACAGACTCACGATCATAAAGTTGAACAAATCATGGATCCGAAACGACTTTTCTAACCCTGTGTCATCCTGGGGAGAGTAAAAGCTCGATGATTTGTTAAAATCACCTCACCTACCATTTTAAGCTTTAAAATTACTAATCATGTTTATCTGTATCTTGGCTGGAAAATAATTTGGGCTTTGTAGCAATGTGCAGTACTGATTCTATTAGGCCATCTTTACTAAGCTCCACAAGATTTAAAATTTATAATAATTTTTAGCTGCATCTAGCCCGGAAAATAATTTTGGGGCTCCTAGATGCGCAAGACACATGAGTGCCTTCTTGCTGCACTACCTGCAATATGACTCTCAGATTGTCAGAATTCGAAGTAATCCTGACTATTGGGTTGCCACACTCTTAGATCCCCCACACTCTTCGATCAACCTTTTCATTTTAATAAAGAACAAAAAAATAGTCATTTTTGAAATTATAAGCATTAGCAGGTTATTAGAAACTGAAATCAAACAGTTTTCAACTCAAAACTTTATTCTAGGTGATGTTACATTTGCACATAGGACCCCTTGTTCGAAAGGAGCTTCTGAACTGTCTCAACCATTGATTTTGTCAGGTTTTGGATGGTTTCTGCTTCAATTGTTTTGCATGAGGACAGAATACCCTCCCAGAGCTGTTGCTTAGATGTGAACTGCCTCCCGCCATCATAGACACTCCTTTTGATGATGCTCCAGAGGTTCTCAATGGGGTTGAGGTCAGGGGAGCATGGGGGTCACACCATAAGTTTGTCCCCTTTTATGCCCATATCAGCCAGAGATGCAGATGTGTTATGTGCAGCATGAGACGGTGAATTATCATGCATGAAAATGATCTTGCTGTGGAATACACGGTTCTTCTTCTTGAACCATGGCAGGAAGTGCTGTTTGAGAAACTCCACATACATTATGGAGTTCATCTTTACCCCTTCAGGGATCCTAAAGGGGCCGACAATCTCTCTCCCCATGATTCCAGCCCAAAACATTACTCCACCTCCTCCTTGTTGGCACCGTAGCCGTGTTTGCGTGGGGTGTCCATCAACCAGCCATCCTCCACTCCATCCATCTGGACCATCGACCGTTGCACGGCACTCATCGGTGAACAAAACAGTTTTGAAGTCAGTCTTCATGTATTGTTTGGCCCACTGGAGCCGTTTCTGCTTGTGTGCAGTGGATAGAGGAGGTCGACAGGATGGCTTACGCACAGCTGCAAACCTCTGAAGGACTCTGCATCTTGTTGTTCGGGGGACGTTGGAGGCACCAGCAGCTTCAAAATCTTGTCTGCTGCTATGACAAGGCTTTTTTGCCGCTGCTCTTTTAACCTGATGTAATTGCCTGTAGGAAAGAGTCCTCAATTTTCCCTTATCAGCACACACACGTGTGTACTGTGAATCAGCTACTTACTTCTTGATTGTGCGATGATCAGGATGAAGTGTCTTGGCAATGTTGATTGTAGTCATGCCTTGATCTAAACATTCCACAATTTGTTGCTTCTCAGCAGCCGACACATCCTTTTTCTTTCCCATTTTGGCAGAAAATGTAGGATGCTTAATAATGTGGGACAGCCTTCTTAAATAGTCTTGCCTTTCATTGGACACACCTGCCAAACTAATTAGCACAGCTGTCTGCAATTGCTTAGAGTGATATAAAGAGCCCTGACACACATCACCATCAATGAGTTTAACTGACAAACAAGCAAATTCTTCCCTTATCACTCCTAAACACTTTTTGCATAATAATTTGGAACACAGTGTACATGTGCTTTTCCACAAAACACCAGTGGTTCACGTAGTGAATCTTACTCTTCTAACTTGCCAACCGTGGTCTGTATGGAGTTGTTCAATAAAGTGCCCAAATTTAAGATAACATAGACGGGAGAAGTCTCTATGAATAGGAATTCCTAAGGGCCAGGCAAAGGGAAAGTTGGACTGGATGGAATCCTGTATGGATTTGGGGAGGGAGACATCGAGGGCCTCAGACTTCACTTCATTGATTTAAAAATTTGACCATGTAACAAAGTGATCTATTTCAGCCATAACAGCAGGGATGGATATATGTGATTGAGTGATATATACTAGGACATCATCAGCAAATGCAGAGCACTTGTACTCGGTGCCTCCCACCTTAATCCACCTAATATTAGGGTTATGGCGAATTGATGAGAGCAGGTGCTCCGTCACTAGGATGTATAAGAGAGGGGACAGAGGACATCCCTGCCTTGTACCATTGGTGATTATGAAAGGTGATGAAAATGTTCTGATGCGCCCCCTGGGCCTTGGGACACCCGGAGCCGGACCCTTTTTGGTGGATGCTTGGGGTTGTAGTCTCCGTGGCAGCGACCCAGTTCCGTGGCTCAGAGTGGTCAAACCAGTGGCGGAACTATTTATGTGGTTTTGATGTTTAAATGTCCGACTACGCCACCCGTGGATTGCGGTCAGAGTGAACCGCCGCTGCAGGGCAGACCGCTGAGGCTGGTGTTGTGGGTGCAGCAGAGCATAGTATAACTCCCCACGGAAGGAGTATAGCCTCAGGGCAGTGTATGCGGAGGATGGGGGTGATGGTGCAGGGCAGCAGCAGTAACGACACGGAGTCAGTGATGCAGTCCAGGGCCTTTACTCACAGTTCTTATTATCCATACCACTTCTGCAGGTAACGGCCGCCCACGTCGTACAGTGCTCACCAGGTGAGGGGCTCAGACAACTCCCAGATAACTTTGGAGCGTTCACAGGACCCCCTTTGTGTGTCCTTTGTCTGGCCTTTCTTACCAACACTTCTGTCCTGCTGCCTCTTTCTCCTCTTGGTAAACTTGGCGCCAGTTTCCCTGACCCTATGTGGTGACTTCCTAGTGGGTGTAGCGAGGGGCTGCGCCACATAAAATGTCACAGCCTCCGGTTTATAGCTGAGGGTCGTTTCCCGTCTCCACTAGTTTCTGGGACCGGTCTCCCCCTTTGGCCTGACCCCTCCACGTAGGTGGATTCGGGCGTGCTGTGGCGACTCGCCCGTCCACACCCCTGGGATCCCTTCGTTCCTCGTTCCTGGAGTCTTCTCCGCTCCTCTTCCTTCCTTCTCCCTCTTCCAGGCCTGGGCCTCTGTTACTAGGCCCGCCTCCAGAGCAGAGCTCATGCAGAGCCCCTGCTCCCTGTCACTTTTGCTCAGACTTCTCTGCACTGAACTAAGATGGTGCCCACCTTTTATACTCCCTTCTCAATGCACCCAGGAACTGCTTCCTCCCTGCTCCTGCACTACAGGGTTCCCCTTCCTCGGTGTTCCCTCCCCCCACTCCAGCCAGGGACAGGGACAGTCGTGCCCATCTCAGGGGCTTATTGGTCGCCCTGGCCCACGGCAATGTGGTGTAATGCATGCAGGTGTCGGGGTCCTGATCCACACTCCATCCTTACCTGAGAGTGAGATATCAGACCTCTGGGTGAGGTGCAAGACCTCTGTAGCAACCGAGCCCTCGGGGTGCTACAGTTCCATTTATCTTCAGCCTAGGTGAAGTATTGCGATACAGGGCCGTGATTTTGGCTATAAAAGGGTCCCCTAGACCCCTACCCCAAGCTTTTTAAGAGAATAATATATGACGTGCCAGGAGACTCTATGGAATGCTTTCTCAGCATCCAACGAGTGTATCTAATTACAAATTTTTAACTGCATCTAGCCCAGGATATACTTTGTGCCTAGTAGCAGTGTCTGCTAGTCAGCGGATTATCCCAGCTGTTAAGCAAGCTACACCATCTGTTGTTTGGACACTTAATTTTTTCAAAGGAAATGCTTCGGGCCCTCGGGATACTCAGTGAAGAGCATCGGGAGTAACCCCAAGACATAGGGGCTGGGACTGGCGGTAGGACGCCTTGCGGTGGACCGCCGAGCTCGATCCTTATAAAAGCTTTTTAACTGCAGCAGCTTTAGTGGACGCTACTGGAGCTGGAATTCCAGCGGCTGCTGGCATGAGACTTGCCCTCCAATAGATCCTTGTAAAAGGATTTAAAGTGTATTCATTCAAATTAGAGAGACAATTTAAGTTAAAAAGCTTAGACCTGCCTCCACCACATGGGGGCTCGCTCAACCCACCAGCGGACAGGCACCAGTATTGGGAGAGGGGGGCTGGCCGTCAGGGTCCACCGCAGCTCTGGCACAAACCCGTCAACAGGGAGGTCGCACAGGCAGGAACGGACTGGCCGTATCGGCTTCGCACTTTTTTGGTTTTAGAAGGGCATGACATGCCTATATCTGTGTCTCCCCCTCCTTTTACTCCTCCACCTCTTTTCTTTTCGCATGACTACATGTACTTGTCACTTTTCCATGTGTTAGTTGTGTCTTCTGAGCAGTTTGTCAGCTTTTGGACACCTTTGAAGGTGTTTTCTATGTGTTTCTATGTGTTTTTGTTTGCCTGCCATTGGTTTTAACGGTGTTCGAAGGTGTTCGACGAACAGTTCGACGAACAGTTCGCCGAACATACTGGTGTTCGACGAACCGAACTCGAACACTATGGGGGTGGCTCAACACTACTCCAGACTGATGTTTTCAGGAAGATGACTTCAGTGAATTCTCTCCTTCATGCTTCCTACACCCACCATAGCTCCACTATCAGGGCCATCCCGATCAGCCAGTTCCTCCACATGAGGTGGATATGCTCTACAGAGGAACGTTTCTTTCACAGGCAGATGACCTCAGGGAGAGATTCTCCCAAAGAGGATACAGTAGAAGGAGCAATAGGGCTGGTTTCAATAGGGCTGAAAACACCCCATATGGACAATTGCTTCAACAAAAAGATAGGAGGAATGCTTCTTACCAAATGGTCAGATTAATTTTGACCTATAACCATGAGTGGGAGACAATGAGGTCTGTCATGAGTAAATACTGGTCAATCCTTAGGATGGAACCATGTCTGATGGAGTGCTAGGGAACAGGACCATCAATGACCCCGAGGCGTTGCAAAAATTTGAAGGATCTTTTGATTCATAGTCATTACGCTCCCCCCACTCCGGGACTCTTTGGTGCTTAACGCCCCTTGGTGGGCTGCTTCCCTTGTGGCCATTGTTTGGCTTGTGCCAACATTATTCGAATAACTACCTTCTCCTCTGTAGATGGCAATCAATGGTTTGACATTCAACATTACATTACTTGCGGCACCACACAGGTGGTTTATTATGCCACGTGCAGGTGCCCCAATGTATATATAGGACTGACTTCAAGGGAGTTGCGTGTAAAGACTAGGGAGCTTGTCCGCGATATTGGGGCCGCTGCAACTGTATCTGACACTTCAACCCTTCAAACTCTGCCATGCCACTTCAGACAATTTCATAACTGCAGTGCCAAAACATTTTCTGTAAGGGGTATTGATGTGGTACACGGAGGTATTAGAGGTGGAAATCTCAAAAAAATGCTCGCTCATAGACTTTTGTCCCGTCTTTCCTTGCTTTTTTTATGTAGTCATATTTTAAGGTTACTCTTTTTTATTTGTTATTTGTTCTTTTCGTCTGACAGACCTCTGTTCTCATGGTGCTGTTTTGAATTCGTAGCCACTACAGACTTCCAAGAAATTTATGTGACTGGGGGACCTCTGGCACTATTACCATCTTCATATTTTTTGGACCCATTGGACATGTATTTATGCATGACAACATTTGTAATTTGTGTTAGGTCCATTCTTACTTGAGTACTTTGTGTCACATTGGTCCCTTACATCTGTTTATTTTTGTAGTTGCTCTTTAGGGGTATCATTAGGTCATTGGTGGTGCAGTACGCGTGCGCTGCCTCTGTAATCTGCCTTCCCCGGGGAGTCTAGTTCCCCCATGCGTGTGTGCCATGGTGATGAGTCCCCGGCGCACCATTGGGTGTGGGAGGCTCCAAACAAGTCAGATGACCTGTATTATAATGGTAATGAGACCATTTGACTAAGTCACAGGTCCTGAACTGATCTCTATTAGGTTTTATATTGAGCGACCGGTGCCCTATTATTGGCTGGCTAAACATCACATGATAGGACACCATGAGGATTTAAAGGTTCTGGAGGACTTATTGTGTTTATCCCCCATGATGAAGTGGCAAAATTTCAGAGCGAAATGTAGGGCTCTCTCCAGGGGATTCTTTTCAGTGCTGGCCATCCTCCTTAAACTTTGCAGGCATTTGGTATGCTTTTGAGTCCTATAGTTGGATGTATTGGTATACAATGGTGCACATGCACTGCACTGGTTGGTATGCACTGGGTTATATGAGTGACTGTTCATAGTTCACTTCCCTACTATGTATTCTTAGTGCATTATGCTTTGCATGTATTTTTGTAGAATGCCATCTAAATGATTCATGGAAATTTCAGCCCATGCCTAGTTACATTGTCTGTCTCTAGTCTTTTTGTGCACAGTATGTTTATTGTATTTTTAACTTTTTCTAATTAATAGTTATTTATACTCCATGTTTCCTCTGTTTTTTCTTGCAATATATGGAGTGTGACTGGGGTACTCATTTGATTTTTTTCTTTTGAGTACCTTGATACATAGATAATGCTATTTCTGGGGTTGTGTATGTTAATTGTAAATGTCATAGTTATGTGATATTCTAAGTAGTGTTGAGCCACCCCCATAGTGTTCGGGTTCGGTTCGGTTCGTCGAACACCAAGATGTTCGAGGAACTGTTCGTCGAACACCTTAGAACACCGTCGAACACCGTTGAACACCGTTAAAACCAATGGCAGGCAAACAAAAACACATAGAAACACATAGAAAACACCTACAAAGGTGTCCAAAAGCTGACAAACTGCTCAGAAGACACTCTCTTTAAAAAAGCCGGCCGGCAATTCAGCAGCGGCATACACCGGTACCCGACAATTTAGACAAGAAGGAATAGAGCATCACACATAGATTAGATAGATAAAAACATGTCAGTCACATATATAAGAAGTACAGTGACAGTGTTGGTTACTGTACTTGTCATTTAGTGTTAAAGGATTTATTAAAAAAAATATTAGTGTTTTCATGCACCGTCTCTTTAAAAAAGCCGGCTGGCAATTCAGCATTGGTACCCGACAATTAATAACAGAAAGAATAGAGCATCACACATAGAATAGATAGATAGAAACATGTCAGTCACATATATAAGAAGTACAGTGATAGTGTTGATTACTGTACTTCTCATTTAGTGTTAAAATAAAGGATTTATTAAAAAAAAAATTGGCGTGGGGTTCCCCGTAATTTTAGTCTCTAGCGGAGGTTAAGCAGATGGCTGGGGCAGATGTTTGAAGCCTGGGAAGGGGGTAATACCCACGGAGCTTCCCAGGCTACTAATATCAGCCCCCAGCTGAATACCTAGCCTTTACTAGCTATTAAAATGGGGGACCCCAAAAAAAATGACGTGAGGTCTCCCCTATTTAGGGGATGCGCCAATTCTGGCACTTAGCCTCGCTCTTCCCACTGTTCTGTAGAGGTGGCAGTGGGGTAATAGGGTTTGGGTTGATGTCAGCTTATAATGCCAGCTGACATCAAGCCCAGGTTAGTAATGGAGTGGCGTCTATAAGACACCCCCATTACTAACCCCATAGTCAAAGTTACAAAAAAACACAAACACCCAGAATAATGTCCTTTAATTGAAATAAAGACACAATTCTTTATTGTTCTAAATTAAACCATACTTACCATCACGCCCATTCCAGATGAAGCCAACGATTTCCTGCAATAAAAGTAAAATAATAAAGCAACATCGAACGACTCGAACACCGCCCAAAACAGCTCGAATTTGAGATTGGCGAACAGTTCTAGTCGAAAACCGCTCATCTCTAATTCTAAGCCCAATACTTACACCTGTTATTTGTATTCTTGTAGTTTTAGCATACATTTTGATTCTATACATCCATCTGTTGACAAATACAGTGTCAAGCAAAAGGGTAACAGTGTTTTGAACTTTTTGACTTTTAGTCTCCATATTTTACCATCAACTAGTGCTTTGAACGTGAAACTACTATAATTTTAAAGACAATCATCTTGGCTATCTCATACATAAATTTGATTTGCAACTATTTAGCATATGATTAGTTACGCAGATTCTTATCATGTCACTGCATTGTTACTATTTTGCTCCTAGTGTTTCTTCCTGTATACTACAAAGAAAAAAAAATTAAGTCAGTCCATCCATTCAAAAGAGGTGAGCATCGAGGAAAAAAATGCAGAGGATTGCGGCCCCTGGGTCAATCGGGGTTGACCTCACATTCTACAGCTCCTGCACCTCCTCCTCCTCTTCAGCCTCCATCTCTGAAATTACCACATCAGTCAGAAGTTGGCAGCACTGCAGCATTGCCTTGGCCAAGCGGCAACAGGCTGTACTGAATCTAATATGCTTAGATGATAAACCGCACACCGATGAAAAGTTGTGGACAGCTCTGAAAAAAGCAGGCAGATCTGTGGCTGTCACCGCTGACCCTACAGTCAGGCATGGTAATGAGTGACAATGGCCAGATTCTGGTGCCAGCTTTGAAGCGAGGCGAGCTCACACATGTACCATGCCTGGCCCATGTGCTCAACCTTGTGGTTCAGCGATTTCTCAAAACCCACCCGAATCTACAGGATCTGCTTGTCAAAATATGTTGAATGTGTATCCATTTTAGAAAGTCAGCTACAGCTTCCACCACCCTTGCCATGTTTCAGCAACGCTTGCAGCTTTTAGCTCACTGACAAGTGTTGCAACTCAACATTGCATATGTTGGGAAGGATTTGTGAGCAGCACAGGGCAGTTGTTCAGCACCAGCTTCAAAACACCCGTCAGTATTCAGGTCAGCCTCCGTCCTTAAGAGCTCAGGATTGGGCATGGATGTCAGACATCTGTGCCATCCTCCAAAGCTTTGAGGGCTCCACCAAGATGGTGAGCGGCAATGATGCCATAATTAGCATCACCATCCCACTTCTCTGTCTTCTGAAACGATCGTTGCTCATAATTAAAGAGGAGGCTTTGCAGGTGGAGCAGGTGGAGCACGATGAGATGTAGCAAAGAATCACCATACAGGGTGATTCCAGACAGCCAAGAGGAGGACGAAGAAAAACAGGAGCTAGTTTCCTGCACTATAGATGGTACTACCCACACAACTGTCATACCGTCTGTTCAGCGTGGATTGCCTGAGGAGAGGGAGGAGGAGAAGCAGGAGGAGGATGAGAAGGAGAGCATGGTCAGTCGTCCTCTTAATGAGGACACAGAAGTCTTGCTTGTTAGGAGTTTGGCACACATGGCTGAGTTAATGTTACGCTGCCTTTTCCGTGATTCTCCAAATTTTAGGTGACAGTAATTACTGGTTGGTTACACTTCTAGACCCACGCTACAAGGAGAACTTTCTATCTCTCATTCCCATGGTGGAATGGTGCAGTACTAGAAGGCCCTTGTTGTGGAATTATTAAAAAAATTCCCATCTGAAAACGCTGGTGGCAGAGGTCACAGTTTGTTTGACAACCAAGGAGTACAGTTGAGAGAGACACAAATACAATTCAGCAGAGGCAGGGGAACACTGTCAAAGGTCTTGGAGAATTTTCTCAGACCCTCCCATCGCACAGGCCCTTCTTCACACGCAGACATGGGTATACGCTTTCTGATTTTGTCAATTTTCTGTTGTCCTCCTCCTTCTCATCATCCTCATCCTCCACCACCATATTACCAGGGTGACCGCAATGCAACACCCACATAATTTTTTAAGGGTGTTTATGATGCCCGTAGGAAATGTTTGTTATACAGTATGTTCATGTATACCCACCAGGGGTAAATGTTTTTCAGCCCATGCACTTAGTGCATGGGCATTACAAATATAGGAGACCAGCTCCTTATAATGGAAACATTTTTTTAATGAGGCCCTCCTCTACGTCTGTTCCAAGGAGCTTTGGAGTGAGTCCAAATTTTTGGCAGCGCTTGCAGTCATATGCAAGAACTGTATAGCAGAACCGCTGCTTTAAAATGGGAAATGTTGTTACGAAGGTCCTCTTCTATGTGTCTTTAAATTGGTATTGTGGTTTTTCCTAAATATAGGCAGCCTTTGCAGTAACTGCATACGCAAAAACATATAGCAGAACCGCTCCTTTATGATTGGAACATTTTGTTACTGAGGCCCTCCTCTATGTGTCTTTAAATTGGTATTGGGATTTTTCCTAAATTTAGGCAGCTGTTGCAGTCACTGCATACGCAATAACTGTATAGCAGAATGACTTCTTTATAATGGGAACATTTTGTTAACGTGGCCTCCCTCTATAAGTCTTTAAAATGGTATTGGGGTTTTTCCAAAATGTAGGCAATTGTTGCAGTCACTGCATATGCAATAACCATATAGCGGAACCTTTCCTTTATAATGGGAACATTTTGTTACCGAGGCCCTCCTCTATGTGTTTTTAAATTGGTATTGGAGTTTTTCCTAAACTTAGGCATCCATTGCAGTCACTGCATACACTATAACACTATAGGACATTCACTCCTTAATAATGAGAACAACAAAACATAGCCAGCTGATGGCCCTCTAACAATAGTGAGGGCAGACTGCTGGCCCTTTAAGAATAGTAAGGGCCGCCAGATAGCCTTATAAAAATAGGCTTTGTGACTTTCAGAGTCCCTCCTTCATAAATGAAACAGGATGTGTCTGATTACGTCTCACACATCACATGGCCAGATAAAGTAGAAAAATGTTAAAATTACATCTACTGGTAAATGTTTTTCTCACAGTTGAAAGCAATGCAAAAGTGGAGAAATGCATCAAAAACTCTATGTGTCAACATAGCCCAATGTGTGGAGGAGCATTTTTGTTTTTGGTTATTTATTTTGCCTTTTATACAAGTCATTACCCTAGAAAGGATGTTCCTTAACATTTTTCCCAGGAAAATCCATTTTGTCTTCATTTTTGTATGTGTTATTGTGAGCCCATAAAAGTGGCGTAATACTCTGACATTTTTCACAGCAGTGACCTGGGAGTCAGAGATGCTTCCAGAGGTCTTCCTCCTTGTCATTTGAGCACTGTTCCCATCGCTTTGGGCAATTTTTAGACAAAAAAGGGGGGGCCGCCAGAAAATGCTTGAGTTTCCCATAGACTTACATTGGACTCGTTGCTCGGGTCAAGCACCCGAACATTCCAATTTTCTCAACTCGAGCAACAAACACCCGAGCATTTTAGTGCTCGCTCATCACTAATCGCTGTCCATTCAGCATCCAGGCCCTAAAAGAGTTGAAGAATGGAAAAAGATACAGTAAATGTTGCAATAGGCTGCCTTGTTCATACCATGTCCTTAAAATTCATGAAGGTCATATTAAATGCTGGATCCAGTAGTTTTTTTTTATGTGGAGTGTATTATTATTATTTATTTTAATTCCACAGCACTTTACGGACATTTTTCATCACTGTCCCCATTTTGTCTCACAATCTAAATTCCCTATCAATATATCTTTGAAGTGTTGGGGGAAACAGGAGATACCAGAGGAAACCCACACAATTACGAGGAAAACATAAAAACTTCTTGTTGTCCTTGAAGGCATGTGAACCCAGGATCACAGTGCTAAAAAGCAACAGTGCTAACAACTGAGCCACTATGCTACCAATTCATTTTTGAATCACCTAATTTGAGTAAAACTGAAGATTTTTTAATTAAAGTTATATTCATATTAAGAGTTAAAAAAAAATGTTCTATGAAACTCAGTCTTGTCAAAATTTCAGAAATGATTCCTGTGTTCAGTGAGATATTGTTTAAAATCTTACTTTTTAAAGGGGGTGTACTCATTTATGGTATGCTATATATATATATATATATATATATATATATATATATATATATATATATATATATATATATATATATATATATATATATATACCACAGTTCATCATGACATCTTGAAATTGAAACTTGAAAACATTAGAGTCCCTAGTCAACCTCTATTAATCACCCTAGTCTAATGTACCATATTTTTCAGACTGTAAGATGCACAGGACCATAAGACAAATCCCAAGTTTAGACAAGGAAAATAGGAAAAACTATTTTTAACCTGTCATCAGGATGAAGCATGTCAAGAGTCACTTGTGCATCTTACAGTCTGAATGCAGCTTATCGGGGGGCAGTGGCAGTGGAATGGAGTCACATTTATGTAATTTGACAGCAGGAGTTGGGTGATGCAGCGGGCCCAGGGCTGGGAGGAGGCGGTGTCACAGTGGTGCGAAGCAGGAGCAGAGTCCCCGCTATGCACATTGATCCCTGTTACGCTCACGCCCAGACTGACTGGCATGAGCGAGGTTAGTGATCCCACTGGACCATGAACCGAGGAGTGCCTGGAGGGGCATGACTAAGTATCAACTTGGTCCAACCTAGGTTGCACGACGGCTCAATCGACTCCGTGAACCAGGGAGGAACCGAGCAGAGGGACCAGGTGCTACTCAAGGTCAGACCCCGGTCACAGCTGTTGACCAACACCGGGGAATGCAGGAACAGGCCGGTTAGGCTGGCATACAGACAGGTGGGCACTGGCAGGCACGGCTGGTATGCAGACAGGTGGGTACTGGCAGTTTGGAACGCAGGCAGGATAGGGACCAGTACAGACTGGGATACAGGAACAGAGCTGCAGGTGTGGTAGACAAGCAGAGCAGAGCAAAACCCGCAGATGTGGTAGACAAGCTGAGCAGAGCAAAACCCGCAGGTGTGGTAAACAAGCAGAGCAGAGCAAAACCAGCAGGTGCGGTAGACAAGCAGAGCAGAGGAAAACCCCCAGGTTCGGTAGACAAGCAGAGGCAATCAAAACCCGCAGGTGCGGTAGACAAGCAGAGCAGAGCAAAACCCGCAGGAGCGATAGACAAGCAAAGCAGAGCAAAACCCGCAGGTGCGGTAGACGAGCAGGGCAGAGCAAAACCCGCTGGTGCGGTAGACAAGCAGAGCAGAGCAAAACCCGCAGGTGCGGTAGACAAGCAGGGCAGAGAAAAAAACGCAGGTGCGGTAGACAAGCAGAGCCGAGCAAAACCTGCAGGTGTGGTAGACAAGCAGAGCAGAGCAAAACTCGCAGGTGCGGTAGACAGGACAGGGCTCTGTTCACATGGAACAGACTGGGAAACACAGGAAGATAGTTAAAACACAGGAGATAGATACGGAGGCAGGGAAACGGGACAAGCAGAACCAGATACACACAAGGTACTTACAATGATGTAGCGAGTGGACACAAAACTCACAAACAGAAGTACAGAGACAACGAGTTGGAGTTAGGTGCAGGTTCAGACACTGCAGGAAAAGGGAAGATACGGATGTAGAAACAAACAAGTAACGGGCTAGGACACTGTTCAGACAGGAACTGAATCAGGAACAAGATACAGGAACGAGCCTGGGAACTCAGCCCCCAGGGTGGAGGAAACAGACTAGAATTCACAGATACAGGTAACGGGCCTGGGTATACAGCCCCCAGGGTGGCGGAAACAGACAAGATACAGGACAGGACCTGGCAACTCAGTTGCACAGAACACACTGAAATAAAGTGTTGCTCAGGCACCTCCTACTGGGTGGAGGGGCTCTAAGCATCCAGTGACTCACAGCAATAGGCCTGGGATGCATTAGAACTGAGCACACAGTAACTATAAGAAACGGGCAGTAACCGCTCCGCCGCCCTAAGCAATCAGACAACAAAACATGCACACAGCAGGTACTGGAGCAAAGTGTGCAGCCTGGACTGATAGGTAAGATGGCGGTCTTGCATGGTGGGAGGAGGTAAGCCATGCCAGCATGCCGCCAGAGATGTTACAGTACCCCCCCTTTAAGCCCCCTCTTCTTCAAGCCTGCAAGGATTTTCTGCAGAGAATTTGGAGGCCGATACTTCTTTTCAAGAAGATTACCTCTTCTGTCCACTAGAGGGAACGAAACTAGTCTTACCATCTTGGTGACTAGGATTCTTCCTCCCATCGAGCCATCCTCAGCAACAGATGAAGTGAGTAAAGTGCCAGGAACAAGACACAGGAAAGTCTCTCTCCATTTGTTAATATCGGGTAGCACCCCAAAGGATTCACGAGACAACTGGAGATCCTCCACCGGGTTGGAGGGGTACAGAGATTCGGGGGTAACCACCGCCTTGACGTACACTTTGCCAAGTTTACTGGATGAAGTGGGCGAAGTACCATGTACAGGGTGCAGAAAAGTCTTTCTCCATTTGTCATCAGGCAGCACCCCGGAGGAGTCAGGAGGCAACTGGAGGTCCTCCACCTGGTTGGAGGGGTGCAGTGACTTGGAGCTAGCCACCGCCTTGATTGACTTATTGCCAGATTTGTTAGAGATGGAGGATCCTTGCTTAGGGACCAACTTCAGTCTGGTTTCTGAGATGACACGTCTGCGAGGCGGGGCATTACCTAAAGCCAGATCATTGGTACAATCGTCGAGACTGTGTGGGGACAATGCCTGCACTTACAGTCCTTCGGAGACTTCAGCGCACAGCGAGTCAACGACTAGCAGATCTGGTGAATAAGAATAAGAAGACACTGCTGACTGTCCTGAAAATATGGGGACTGGACACCCCTTGTACCTCAGCAGTCCCCCAGGAAACACCATACAGGATCTCCAGACCTGAGTGAGCACTAGATCTCTCGGCTCTGGACGACCTGTGGGTAAACCAGACAGCACCTGGAATGTGAACTTCTTCATGTGGAATGCTCCAATCTGGAGCATAATTTGTACAGACATATTTTGACTGTTTCTGAGTAGGGCTCGTCCTTCCGCTGACAATGCCCCAACCGGATTATGGAGTTGTCGGACGGAAATCAGACACCGACTCTTCAAGGCTTTAAGCTCGAAACTTCCAGTTAATCTGAGGCCTTCACTTGCCATGGAGACAGTCATGGTCATCTGTGGAGAGGAAACACTAATGCCAAGGGCAGCCTCTCCTACAGGCCTAATGTCTTGGGATTCTCCAAACTTCGCTGGACAGAGACTGTCAGGGTGTCCCAAACAACCGCAGCTGGACCGCAATCCGATTTTGTGACTGAGTTCCGGCCTCTGCTTTGCCTGACGAACATGGTCATCCTTCATGGATTCTGTGCGGGTAGCTGCCTCTACAGGCTGGGGAACAGGAGGTCTTTGGGAGGACAGAACCTGACGTGACGGTTTACCTCTACACCTTGCACGTCTGGACTGCCTCTTGAGGTTGGGAAGAGTAGTATTCTGTGGAGCATTGTCATCATGTGTGGATTCTGTGTGGGCAGCAGTCTCTTCAGGCTGGAGAGCTGGTGGGCTACCTACACGCATCACCCATCGGGACTGCTCCAGGATATTGGGAAGGGAAGCTTTAGCAGGAGCCTCAGGGTTAGGGTCATCGAAGACCATTAGAAAGGCCACAAGGAAGGCATGCAGGTCAAAGACGATAGGATCCCATGCTTCCCATAGGGGGTGATTAAATTTAAGGCATCACCAGCTAAGTAGGACATCATAAATGCTACTTTAACCCGATCAGTGGGAAAATAGTGAGCATAGAATTTGAAATGCAGCATAGAATCATACAATCATAGAATGGTAGAGTTGGAGGGGACCTCCTGGGTCATCTGGTCCAACCCCCTGCTCAAAGCAGGATTCACTAAATCATCTCAGACAGATATCTGTCCAGCCTCTGTTTGAAAACGTCCATTGAAGGGGAACTCACCACCTCTCGTGGCAGCCTGTTCCACTCGTTGATCACCCTAACTGCCAAAAAGTTTTTTCTAATATCTAATCTGTGTCTCCTCCCATTCAGTTTCATCCCATTGCTTCACAAATGCACGGCTTTATTTTGGATCCCCAAAGTACCGTGGTGGATCCGCAGGAACGAGTGCTGATAGCTCCATTTGGGATGGTGCTTAAATCGCCTCGACCTCAGCTTAGGAAAAATTTTTTCTTCTTGGTACACGTATTCGCCAGACAAGGATTCAAATATCTCCAAGAGCGAAGGGCCGTGAGGCTCAACGGGGACCATGGCCTGAGCAAACTGTTACACTCACACCCGGACTGACTGGCATGAGCAAGGTTAGTGATCCCACTGGACCATGAACCGAGGAGTGCCTGGAGGGGCATGACTAAGTATCAAATTGGTCCGACCAAGGTCGCACGGCGGCTCAATCGACTCCGTGAACCAGGGAGGAACTGAGCAGAGGGACCAGGTGCTACTCCAGGTCAGACCCCAGTCACAGCTGTTGACCAACACCGGGGAATGCATGAACAGGCAGGTTAGGCTGGCATACAGACAGGTGGGTACTAGCAGGCATGGCTGGTATGCAGACAGGTGGGTATTGGCAGGCACGGTTGGTATGCAGACAGGTGGGTATTGGCAGGCACGGCTGGTGTGCAGACTGGTGGGTACTGGCAGGTAGGAACGCAGGCCGGATAGGGACCAGTACAGACTGGGATACAGGAACAGAGCCGCAGGTGCGGTAGACAAGCAGAGCAGAGCAAAACCCGCAGGTGCAGTAGACAAGCAGAGCAGAGCAAAACCAGCAGGTGCAGTAGACAAGCAGAGCAGAGCAAAACCCGCAGGTGCAGTAGATAAGCAGAGCAGAGCAAAATCCGCAGGTGCAGTAGACAAGCAGAGCAGAGCAAAACCCGCAGGTGTGGTAGACAAGCAGAACAGAGGAAAACCCGCAGGTGCGGTAGACAAGCAGAGCAGAGCAAAACCCGCATGTGCGGTAGACAAGCAGAGCAAAACCCGCTGGTGCGGTAGACAATCAGAGTAAAACCCGCAGGTGCGGTAGACAAGCAGAGCAAAGCAAAACCCGCAGATGCGATAGACAAGCAGAGCAGAGCAAAACCTGCAGGTGTGGTAGACAAGCAGAGCAGAGCAAAACCCGCGGGTGCAGTAGACAGGACAGGGCTCTGTTCACATGGAACAGACTGGGAAACACAGGAACATAGTTAGAACACAGGAGATAGATACGGAGGCAGGGAAACGGGACAAGCAGAACCAGATACACATAAGGTACTTAAAATGAAGTAGCGAGTGGCCACAAAACTCACAAACAGAAGTACAGAGACAACGAGTTGGAGTTAGGTGCAGATTCAGGCACTGCAGGAAAAGGGAAGATACGGACATAGAAACAAACAAGTAACGGACTAGGACACTGTTCAGACATGAACAAGATACAGGAACGAGCCTGGGAACTCAGCCCCCAGGGTAGCGGAAACAGACTAGAATTCACAGATACAGGTAACGGCCTGGGTATACAGCCCCCAGGGTGGTGGAGCAGACTAGAAGTGACAGATACAGGTAACAGGCCTGGGTATACAGCCCCCAGGGTGGCAGAAACAGACAAGATACAGGACAGGACCTGGCAACTCAGTTGCATAGAACACACTGAAATAAAGTGTTGCTCAGGCACCTCCTACTAGGTGGAGGGGGTTTAGGTGTTCAGTGACTCACAGCAATAGGCTGGGGATGCATTAGGACTGTGCACACAGTAACTATAAGAAACAGGCAGTAACCGCACCGCCACCCTAAGTAATCAGACAAGAAACATGCACACAGCAGGTACAGGAGCAAATTTTGCAGCCTGGACTGATAGGTAAGTTGGCGGTCTTGCATGGTGGGAGGTGGTGAGCCATGCCAGCACGCCGCCAGAGATGTTACAATCCCCCTGTGGTCTTCAGTAAAATGACGCTGTAGGGGGTGCATGTGCAAGTTGAGATCTTGGCTCATCATTTCTTTTCACTGTGGAGCACATTTATAAAGCTATCTAAGTCACTATGACACAAATTGACAGCTGTTCTTATTGGACAGAGACTTTTCCCACTGAGGTGGGAAGTTATTTAATCCTATTCCTGTCTAGTTTCAGTTTGACTACAAACAGGCAACATTTTGAGAAATGTGTTTATCCACAGAGTGAAGCATCAATATACCTACCGCATTATCCAACACTTTGGGACTGTGAGTCGCATTGTTTCTATTATTCCACAATTATAGCTGTCATGGAGCGACTGTATGTGTCACTCTTCAGTAGTGTTGAGCCACCCCCGTAGTGTTCGAGTTCGGTTCGGTTCGTTGAACACCCATATGTTTGCCGAACTGTTCGTCGAACTGTTCGTCGAACACCGTTAAAACCAATGGCAGGCAAACAAAAACACATAGAAACACATAGAAAACACCTTCAAAGGTGTCCAAAAGCTGACAAACTGCTCAGAAGACACAACTAACACATAAAAAAGTGACAAGTACATATAGTCATGCAAAAAGAAAAGAGGTGGAGGAGTAAAAGGAGGGGGAGACACAGATATAGGCATGTCATGCCCTTCTAAAACCAAAAAAGTGCGAAGCCAACACGGCCAGTCCGTTCCTGCCCGTGCGACCTCCGTGTCGCCGGGTTTGTGCCAGAGACGCGATGGACCCTGACGGCCAGCCCCCCTCTCCCAATACTGGTGCCTGTCCGCTGGTGGGTCGAGCGAGCCCCCCTGCGTTGGAGGCAGGTCTAATCTTTTTAACCCTCCGTCAGGGGCAACTGATCTGACAGGAGCAGCTCACTTAGTTTCATTTCTCTATTTTCAGTGGTTTGTCTGGTTAGTGTTAATTTTCTGGTTAGTAAACATTTTTTTTTCCACCTGATTATGTGTATTCTCATTTATTACATTCCTATTAAGGTAACTGATCACTATTAGAGCATTGAAATTTAAAAAAAAGGAAAATATAGCCAATTTTCTTGCCTGTGCCTGACAGGAGCAATGTCCCTAAACTCGCTATGAAACATATTGCCCCTGACGGAGGGTTAATTTAAATTGTCTCTCTAATTTGAATGAGTACACTTTAAATCCTTTTACAAGGATCTATTGAAGGGCAAGTCTCATGCCAGCAGCCACGGTAATTCCAGCTCAAGTAGCGTCCACTAAAGCTGCTGCAGTTAAAAAGCTTTTATAAGGATCGAGCTTGGAAGTCCACCGCAAGGCGTCCTACCGCCAGTCCCTGTGCCTTGGGGTGCCTCCCCGATGCTCTTCACTGAGTGTCCCGAGGGCCTTAACCATTTCCTTTGAAAAAATTAAGTGTCCAAACTACAGGTGGTGTAGCTTGCTTAACAGCTGGGATAATCCGCTGACTAGCAGACACTGCTACTAGGCACAAAGTATTTCCTGGGCTAGATGCAGTTAAAAATTTGTAATTAGATACTCTCGTTGGATGCTGAGAAAGCATTCCATAGAGTCTCCTGGCACACCATATATTATTTTCTTAAAAAGCTTGGGGTAGGGGTCTAGGGGACACTTTTATAGCCAAAATCACGACCCTGTATCGCAATACGTCACCTAGGCTGAAGATAAATGGAACATTTTCATCACCTTTCATAATCACCAATGGTACAAGGCAGGGATGTCCTCTGTCCCCTCTCTTATACATCCTAGTGACGGAGCATCTGCTCTCATCAATTCGCCATAACCCCAATATTAGGTGGATTGAGGTGGGAGGCACCGAGTACAAGTGCTCTGCATTTGCTGATGATGTCCTAGTATATATCACTCAATCACATATATCCATCCCTGCTGTTATGGCTGAAATAGATCACTTTGTTACATGGTGGTCAAATTTTAAAATCAATGCAGCGAAGTCTGAGGCCCTCGATGTCTCCCTCCCCAAATCCATACAGGATTCCATCCAGTTCAACTTTCCCTTTGCCTGGCCCTCTCAGGGTATCAAATACTTAGGAATTCGCATTCATAGAGACCTCTCCCGTCTATGTTATCTTAATTTTGGGCCCTTTATTGAACAACTCCATACAGACCACGGTTGGCAAGTTAGAACTGTAAGATTCACTACGTGAACCACTGGTGTATTGTGGAAAAGCACATGTACACTGTGTTCCAAATTATTATGCAAAAAGTGTTTAGGAGTGATAAGGTAAGAATTTTTTTGTTTGTCAGTTATACTCATTGATGGTGATGTGTGTCAGGGCTCTTTATATCACTGTAAGCAATTGCAGACACCTGTACTAATTAGTTTGGCAGGTGTGTCCAATGAAAGACAAGACTACTTAAGAAGGCTGTCCCACATTATTAAGCAGCCTACGTTTTCTGCCAAAATGGGAAAGAAAAAGGATGTGTCGGCTGCTGAGAAGCAACAAATTGTGGATTGTTTAGGTCAAGGCATGACTACAAAAAACATTGCCAAGACACTTCATTCTGATCATCGCACAATCAAGAAGTATGTAGCTGATTCACAGTGCACACGTGTGCGTGCTGATAAGGGAAAATTGAGGACTCTTTCCTACAGGCAATTACGTCAGGTTAAAAGCGCAGCGGCAAAAAAGCCTGGTCATAGCAGCAGACAAGTTTTTGAAGCTGCTGGTGCCTCCAACGTCCCCTGAACAACAAGATGCAGGGTCCTTCAGAGGTTTGCAGCTGTACGTAAGCCATCCTGTCGACCTCCTCTATCCACTGTACACAAGGAGAAACGGCTCCAGTGGGCCAAACAATACATGAAGACTGACTTCAAAACTGTTTGGTTCACCGATGAGTGCCGTGCAATGCTCGATGGTCCAGATGGATGGAGTGGAGGATGGCTTGTTGATGGACACCCCATGCAAACACAGCTACGGCACCAACAAGGAGGAGGTGGAGTAATGTTTTGGGCTGGAATCATGGGGAGAGAGATTGTCGGCCCCTTTAGGATTCCTGAAGGGGTAAAGATGAACTCCATAATGTATGTGGAGTTTCTCAAACAGCACTTCCTGCCATGGTTCAAGAAGAAGAACCGTGTATTCCGCAGCAAGATCATTTTCATGTATGATAATGCACCGTCTCATGCTGCACATAACACATCTGCATCTCTGGCTGATATGGGCATAAAAGGGGACAAACTTATGGTGTGACCCCCATGCTCCCCTGACCTCAACCCCATTCAGAACCTCTGGAGCATCATCAAAAGGAGTGTCTATGATGGCAGGAGGCAGTTCACATCTAAGCAACAGCTCTGGGAGGGTATTCAGTCCTCATGCAAAACAATTGAAGCAGAAACCATCCAAAACCTGACAAACTCAATGGACGAGAGAGTTCAGAAGCTCCTTTCGAACAAGGGGTCCTATGTGCAAATGTAACATCACCTAGAATAAAGTTTTGAGTTGAAAACTGTTTGATTTCAGTTTCTAATAACCTGCTAATGCTTATAATTTAAAAAAACAACATTTTTTTGTTCTTTATTAAAATGAAAAGGTTGATCGAAGAGTGTGGGGGATCTAAGAGTGTGGCAACCCAGTAGTCAGGATTATTTCAAATTCTGACAATCTGAGAGTCATGTTGCAGGTACTGCGGCAAGAAGGCACTCATGTGTCTTTTGCATCTAGGAGCCCCAAAATTATTTTCTGGGCTAGATGCAGCTAAAAATTATTATTAATTTGAAAGCTGGTGGAGCTTAGTTTAGATGGCCTAATAGAATCAGTTCTGCACACTGCTACAAGGCCCAAATTATTTTCCAGCCAAGATACAGATAAACATGATTAGTAATTTTAAATCTCGTGGAGTTTAGTAAAGATGGCCTAATGGAATCAGTACTGAACACTGCTACAAGGCCCAAATTATTTTTCAGCCAAGATACAGATAAACATGATTAGTAATTTTAAATCTGGTGGAGTTTAGCATAGATGGCCTAATAGAATCAGTACTGCACACTGCTACAAGGCCCAAATTATTTTCCAGCCGAGATACAGATAAACATGATTAGTAATTTGAAAGCTTAAAACGGCTGGTGAGGTGATTTTAACAAATCATCAAACTTTTACTCTCCCCAGGATGACACAGGGGTAGAAAAGTCGTTTCGGATCCATGATTTGTTCAACTTTATGAACGTGAGTCTGTCTACATTATCAGTGGAGAGCCGCATGCGCTTATCTGTCAGCACACCACCAGCAGTGCTGGGGCATGACAAGATCTCCAAGGCGTAAGTAGCTGGCTCCGGCCATTTATCCAGATTGGAAGCCCAAAAAGAGCAAGGGTCCAGTAACACAGTCATGGCTTCAATGTTTACTTGGAGATACTCCTGTACCATCATCTCTAGGCGTTGACTATGTGTCAGACTTCTTGTCTCCTGTGGCATTGCAAAGGATGGGCAAAAAAAGTGTTGAAATGATTCCGCAAAATTGATGTTACCAGCAGATACTGTGTTTCTGTTACGTTTTCAGTGCTGAACACTTGACGGTCCCACGGTTGGCAAGTTGGAACTGTGAGATTCACTACGTGCACCACTAGTGTTTTGTGGAAAAGCACATGTAAGATTCTGCAACAGTCTCTGCTGATACTCCTGCATGCGTGCATCTCTTTCTATGGCAGAAATAATTTCTGCAAATTTACTTTTGTACCAGGGATCTAACAGTGTGGCAACCCAGTAGTCAGGATTATGTCTAATTCTCACAATTCGAGGGTCATGTTGCAGGTAGTGCAGCAAGAAGGCACTCATGCGTCTTGCGCATCCAGGAGCACCAAGTCTTTGTTGTGTTGGTGGCGAGGTAACAATCATGCTTCCTTCCTCTGCCCTCTCCCCCCAACCTCACACAACAGAAATGTGATCAAGGTCTCCCTCATCTGATGAGTCTTCCATCAGTTCGTCCTCCACTTCTTCCTGGGCTCCTGCACCTTCCTCACTAGTTTGGCTGCTACCATGCGCCCTGGTAAAACCATCTCCCCCACCCTCACATGTCTGCCGCCTTGGTGCTGCCGACCGTCTGGACCTTGCAGATGCTAGCCCTTCCGCATACAACTCCTCCTCCTCTACTTACTCCACCTTCTCTTGTGCCACCACCTGACTCCGAATTCTGTTTAACATGTGCTCCAGCATGTAAATTCCTGGATAGTCATGCTGATAATGGCATCGTCAGCATTAAACATCTTCGTCGCCATTTCAAAACTGTGCAGAAGGGTGCATAGGTCCCTGATCTGACACCACTCCTCCAGCGTGATTTGCCGCACCTCTGGATCTCATTGGCCCAGGCTATACGTCCGAACGTATTGCACCAGGGCTTTTTGGTGCTGCCACAGTCGCTGCAACATGTGCAGAGTTGAATTCCACCGGGTAGGCACATCGCATTTTAGCCGGTGAAGAGGCAGGCCCAACGACTTCTTTAGAGATGTAAGTCGCTGAGCTGCGGGATGCGAACGGCGTAAGTGAGCACACAGCGACCGTGCCCTCTGCAAAAGGCCATCTAGCCCGGGATAGTGGGCTAAAAACTGCTGGACAACCAGGTTCAACACGTGAGCCATACAAGGCACATGTGTGACATTGCCCCGGCGAAGGGTCGCACCCTGGTTTGCAGCATTGCCGCACACGGCCTTCCCTGGTTTCAGGTCCAGTGGAGACAACTAGTGTTGAGCGAACATGCTCGACGCTGCTCAGTACTCGCCCGAGCATCACGCTACTCGGGATGTTCGGCGAGCACCGAGCATTTCCGGGTTACTCGGGCGGGAGCTCGGGTCTCCGCCCTGCATGTTTGGCGCTCTTTACAGAGCCAATGAACATGCAGGGATTGCCAGCCAGTCACTGTAATGCAGCAGCCATGTTGTTTGTGGGCATTACAGTGATTGGCTGGCCGCACAGCATCTCCTCGAGTATTTAAAACCGGGCGCCGCCATCTTGGACACAGTCGCTCCGGATCAGACAGTGTAGGGACAGCGCTGCTGATTTAGGAATAGATATATCCTGCAAAATAGTTATTGTAGGGTCTGAAAAGGCTGCCAGATCAAACAAACAGTCCTTCTCAGGACTAATATCCATCCCAGGTATATCAGGCAGGCAGGCTGTATAGGAGACGCAGTGGTTATACCAGCAAACGCTGCATTACAGTCCTGTGTGCTGCTCCTGTTGCTGAAATTACTGTACTTAGCTCCAGGTCCCGGGGGCCAGGAAAAATCCATTTTTTTTATCTAAATCCTCTTTTTTTTTTCCTCCTTCACAATGTACAAATACCCATCTTATTAAACTTTTGGTGCCCCCCCCCCCCCAAAAAAAAAAGTGTGCCTCTGATTTTTCAGACACAAATATATCTGTTGAAAATAGTCTGGTGTAGGCCAGAGAAATAGAAGTGTGGTTTTGCAGTTCTATGGGCCATTTGTATCTAAAAAAAACAGCTGGAGTGTGTCACTCACTGTTCAGCCGCAAATATATATATATTTTAAAAAGCCTGGTATACACCAGTAAATTATTACTGTGGTTTTGATGTTCCACGGTAAAACATCTCTATTATCCTGTTTTTGGCATTTTTTGCTGTATAAAAATAATAATAGTGTCTCCCTGATTTTTCAGACACAAATATATCTGTTGAAAATAGTCTGGTGTAGGCCAGAGAGACAGAAGTGTGCTTTTGCTGTTCCACGGTAAAAAATCTCTATTATCCTGCTTTTTGCATTTTTTGCTGTAAAAAAAAAAAAAAAATAGTGTCTCCCTGATTTTTCAGACACAAATATATCTGTTGAAAATAGTCTGGTGTAGGCCCGAGAAATACAAGTGTGGTTTTGCAGTTCCATGGTACAAACCTCTGTATTATCCACTTTTGGGCCATTTGTATCTAAAAAAAACTGTTTGAGTGTGTCGCTCACTGTTCAGCCGCAAATATATATATATTTTAAAAAGCCTGGTATACACCGGTAAATTATAACTGTGGATTTGCTGTTCCACGGTAAAAAATCTCTATTATTCAGGTTTTGGTAGTTTTTTCCGTAAAGAAAAACAGTAGTGTCTCCTGACTGTTATGACACAAAAATATATCTGTTGAAAATAGTCTTGTGTAGGCCCGACATCCCAGTGTCGTTTCGCAGTTCCACGGGTCAAATCGCTGTACTATCCAGTTTTGGGCCTTTGGTATCTAAAAAAAAAGTAGTTTGAGAGTGTCGCCCACTGTTTAAAAAAGTGTGGTAAACCCCAGTAAACAATAACTGTGGTTTTCCTCTTCCACGGTTCTAATCTACTCTTTATTACCCTTTTTCCATTGATAGTGCAAGTGTAAGCTATTTTACTTCATTTACAATGGGCAAGGCGCATGGCAAGGGACGTGGAAGTGGACGTTCTGGTGATGGTTCGTGCAGAGGACGGGGCCGTGGCCAAGGTGAAAAAGTGCCACAACCAACAGCCACATCTTCTCGCTCCCACTTCTTGACCGAATTACTAGGGAAGCACAGAACAACACCATTATTGAGAACTGATCAGTGTGAACAGGTTATTAATTGGATAGCAGACAATACTTCCAGTTACCTGGGCACCACCACCTCCGGTCAGTCTTCCACACGGTCAACTCTTAGAAGCCGTGAGTCTCGACTGCATACTCCTCCTCACCCTGATGCTCCTTCCTCCCACCATGCCGAGTGTCGTCAGACAGCAAGTGATCCCACACTTGGACACTCTGAAGAGCTGTTCACTGGTCCATTTCCATATTTGGGCCCCTCGCCTGATACGCTTGAAGTGGTGGAAGAGGAGATCCCATGTTGCGATGCCCAAATATTTGAACAGCCACGGCAACAGGAAGTCGACGTTGGCAATCTGTCACAAGAGGTGGACGATGACGAGACACAAGTGCCAGGAAGTGAGGAGGAGGATCGTGGTGCACAAGTGGAAGAGGAGGAGGTGGTGGATGATCTAGTAACTGACCCAACGTGGAAGGAGGATATGCAGAGTGAGGCCAGCAGCACACAGGGGGAGGGAGGCAGAGTACCCCAACAGGCAGGAAGAAGCAGTGAGGTGGCCGCAGACAGAAGGCAGGCAACCGTTCCCCGTACCACCAACACGAGGGACGTTGCCAGTACAAGTGGTAGGTCTTCCAGAGTCTGGAATTTTTTTAAAGACTCTGCTGATAACCCCAAAAAGGTCATATGTTCCACCTGCCATGCCAGCATCAGCAAGGGTGACAAAACTACCAGCCTGACCACCACCAGCATCATCAGGCACATGGCAGCAAAGCACCCGACTTTGTGGGGCGAAACCCAGTGTCACGACCAGTGTCAGCGGGTGTCACCACTGCTTCTTCCACTGTTGTGCGTGAATTAGAACCCCCTGTTGTGTGTGCAAGGCAATCCCCTGTCCATACTGCATGTAAAGATGCCCCCTCCTCTCAGTCTTCACTTGTTATGGCAGTTTCTCAAGAAACAGCATCAACGTCCACGTCCACGTCCCACCGCAGCGTTCAATTGTCCATATCCCAGACCTTTGAACGAAAGCGGAAATTCGCAGCTAACGCCCCACAGGCCACAGTCCTAAATTCGCACATTTCACGACTGCTTGCATTGGAAATGCTGCCTTTTAGGCTGGTGGAGACGGAATCCTTCCGCAATCTTATGGCGGTGGCCGTCCCTCGGTACTCGGTCCCCAGCCGACACTATTTTGCCCGGTGTGCCATCCCTGCACTACACAAGCACGTGTCCCAAAGCATCTGCCGTGCCTTCAACAACGCAGTTACTGTCAGAGTCCACCTGACAACGGACACGTGGACAAGTGCTTGTGGCCAGGGACGGTACATCTCTCTGACGGCACACTGGGTAAACACAGTGGAAGCCGGGACCCAGTCCGACCTTGGGATGGAACACATCCTCCCCACACCGAGGATTGCGGGCCCTATGTCAGTCAGAGTTGCCCCCACAGTGTACAGCTCCTGCGCATCCTCCTCCTCCTCCTCCTCCTCATGTTCAGCCTCCATCTCAGATATCACGACATCAGTTACAAGCTGGAAGCATTGGAGTACTGCCTCCGCCAAGCGGAGTTGCCAGATCTGCTCGTCAAAGTACGCCGCCTGTCAGCTCATTTTCGCAAGTCGGCTACAGCTTCCGCCGTCCTTGCTGTGTTGCAGCAGCGTTTGCAGCTTCCGGCACACCGACTGGAGTGTGATGTCCCCACACGTTGGAACTCTACCCTCCACATGTTGCAAAGGATTTGTGAGCAGAAGAGAGCTGTTGTGGAGTACCAGCTGCAACAAGGCGGTCGATATTCAGGTCAGACTCCACACATAAGACCTCAGGAGTGGACCTGGATGTCTGACATTTGTACCATCCTGACAAACTTTGAGGAGGCCACCAAGATGGTGAGTGGCGATGACGCCATCATTAGTGTCAGCATCCCACTTGTCTGTCTTTTGCAATGCTCTCTGCAGAGAATTAAAGAGGAGGCATTGCAGCCAGAGTATGATGAGATGGATCAAGAAGCCGTAGCGGGCGATTACACACAGCCCAGCCTTATCTCATCCCAACGTGCATTGGGGGACAATGAGGGAGAGGAGGAGGAGGAGGAGGAGGAGGAAGAACAGGAGCTGCTATCATGCGTTGTAGACGGTAGTGCCAGTACAAGTGTTATACCGTCGGTTCAGCGTGAGTGGCCTGAGGACAGGGGGGAGGAGGAAGAGGAGGAGGAGGAGGAGAGCATGGTCAGTTGTCATCTTGGTGAGGACACGGAAATCTTGCCTGTTACCAGTCTGGTACGCATGGCTGACTTTATGTTACGCTGCCTTAACCGTGACCCTCGCGTTGTCAAAATGTTGGGTGACAGTCATTACTGGTTGGTGACACTTGTAGACCCCCGCTACAAGGAGAACTTTCACTCTCTTATTCCTGAGGTGGAGAGGTCTACAAAAATGGGGCAATACCAGAAGGCCCTTGCTTCAGAACTCTTAAAAAAATTCCCATCTGAACACGCTAGCGGCAGAGGTCACAGTTCGTTGCCCAACCAAGGCGTACAGGCGAGAGAGATGCAACTCCAATCCAGCAGAGGCAGGGGAACACTGTCAACGTTCTGGGACAGTTTTCTGACACCCGCCCAGCTTACAGGCCCTGAGGCGCGGGGTACTCTCACAAGGAGTGGAAAGTTTCAAAAGATGGTGAGGGAGTACCTTGCCGATCGTACCAGCGTCCTCCGTGATTCCTCTGTGCCTTTTAATTATTGGGTATCCAAGCTGGACACTTGGAATGAACTCGCTCTGTACGCCTTGGAGGTCCTGGCCTGCCCTGCCGCTAGCGTGCTATCGGAGCGTGTTTTTAGTGCCGCTGGGGGAATTATAACTGATAAGCGCACTCACCTGTCAACTGACAATGCTGACAAGCTGACCCTTATCAAAATGAACAAGGGCTGGATTGGGCCAGACTCCTCATCACCACCAAATGACAGCAGAGTAACATAAAGTCAAATCCACTGTGTTATTTCGGGAGGTATATTCACATGCACTGCTTCACACCCACACATGGGTATACGCTTCCTCATTTCGGCTGTTTAATCTTCTTCTCCTTATCCTCAGCCTCCACCACCACTATACCACGAGGGTGCCAGAATTGCAAGTTCCTCCGTCCTAATTTTTGGCAGCTTTTGCTGGGAAAGCATAAGCAAATACCATGGGATACCCACCCCCCAATAATGGGACTTATGTTTGTAATATGCTGTACTGCATGGCTCTTGTAAGGGGCATTGCAAGTTGCTCCGTCCTAATTTTTGGCAGCTTTTGCTGGGAAAGCATAAGCAAATACCATGGGACACCCACTCCCCAATAATGGGACTTATGTTTGCAATATGCTGTACTGCATGGCTCTTGTAAGGGGCATTGCAAGTTTCTCTGTCCTAATTTTTGGCAGCTTTTGCTGGGAAAGCATAAGCAAATACTATGGGAGACCCACTCCCCAATAATGGGACTTATGTTTGTAATATGCTGTACTGCATGGCTCTTGTAAGGGGCATTGCAAGTTGCTCCATCCTAATTTTTGGCAGCTTTTGCTGGGAAAGCATAAGCAAATACCATGGGACACCCACTCCCCAATAATGGGACTTATGTTTGCAATATGCTGTACTGCATGGCTCTTGTAAGGGGCATTGCAAGTTGCTCTGTCCTAATTTTTGGCAGCTTTTGCTGGGAAAGCATAAGCAAATACTATGGGAGACCCACTCCCCAATAATGGGACTTATGTTTGTAATATGCTGTACTGCATGGTTCTTGTAAGGGGCATTGCAAGTTGCTCCGTCCTAATTTTTGGCAGCTTTTGCTTGCAAGGCATAAGTAAATACTATGGGAGACCCACTCCCCAATAATGGGACTTATGTTTGTAATATGCTGTACTGCATGGCTCTTGTAAGGGTCATTGCAAGTTGCTCCGTCCTAATTTTTGGCAGCTTTTGCTGGGAAAGCATAAGCAAATACTATGGGAGACCCACTCCCCAATAATGGGACTTATGTTTGTAATATGCTGTACTGCATGGCTCTTGTAAGGAGCATTGCAAGTTGCTCCGTCCTAATTTTTGGCAGCTTTTGCTGGGAAAGCATAAGCAAATACTATGGGAGACCCACTCCCCAATAATGGGACTTATGTTTGTAATATGCTGTACTGCATGGCTCTTGTAAGGGTCATTGCAAGTTGCTCCGTCCTAATTTTTGGCAGCTTTTGCTGGGAAAGCATAAGCAAATACTATGGGACACCCACTCCCCAATAATGGGACTTATGTTTGTAATATGCTGTACTGCATGTGACACGCCCCCTGGGCCGTGTGTACACGTGTGTGGGATACCCGGTGCCGGGTCTCTGGGGTCTGTAGTCTCCGTGGCGGTGACCCGGTCCCGTGGCTCAGGCTGGTGAAACCAGTGGCAGTCTTTCTTAGGTTTTGAGGTTAATTGTCCGACTGCGCCACCCGTGGATTGCGGTCAGGGAGTAACACCACTGCGAGGCAGACCGCTGAGGCTGGTGTTGTGTGCGCAGCATAGAATGGGATAACTCCCCTCGGGAGGAGCATAGCCTCAGGGCAGTGAGTGTGGATGATGGGGGTGATGGTGCACGAGCGCAGCAGGAACGACTCAGAGTCTTTGCAGTGCAGTTCAGGGTCTTAACTGATGATTATAAGGTAGACCCTCCCAGGAGTACTGGCTAGCATAAGAGGCCTGGTCAGTCTGTGAGCAAGCAGGAGTTCCCCTGGCCAGGTGGAGTTGTAGGCCTCCCCGTCTGTCTGCACTCTTCCTGGCTACCTTGCTGTAAGCGGGTAGAAGTAGCCTACGTCCCTGAGTGTACCGTGTAGTGCTCACCCGTATGGCTGGTGACTTGGGGCCTTCTGTTAGCCTCCGCTCCACGACGGCGGTGCTGGTCCCTTGCTTGTGACTGAGCCTCCGGGCTTCTATGGCCAGAGGACCTGAAATCCCCTGCCGGCTGGTTTCTGCTGCTGGATATATAAGTCCTCACAGCTTCGGACTCCTGTGTCCGGTTCCTATTGTCTTCTGCCAGGGCGAGCTCTGCTCAGCTTCCAGCCCCTGGTCTTTAGCTCCTAGCTCCTACAGAGCTCCTTGCTGTTACTTTCCCTTGCTCTCACTCTGACTCTGACTGTTCTCTGACTCACTCAACCCTGCCCCAGATCCAGTTTATAAGGACAGAATTCTCCCCTCCCAGGACTGGAGCAGGAGGATGTTGCATGTTTAAGGGATCCTGACCAGGAAACCTCCCACTTGCTCTCCGACATAATATCTCTATTACTGTGGTGACCAGACCCCTGGGGTGCCACACATGGCTCTTGTAAGGGGCATTGCAGTTCCTCATAATTTTTGGAAAGCCTTCCATTCACTGCTTAGGCCAACAGTGCACGGGAGACCCAGTTGCTATAAATCGAAAAAAAGGTTTAGTTAACGCCCTCTGACCTCCATGTCATTTCCAAGGGGCATTGGAGTGGCTCGAAATTTTTGGTAGGCATTGCACTCACTGTATGCCCTATAACTGTGTAGCCGAACTGCTCCTTTTGTTACAGAAAAATATCCTACAAGACATATCTGGTTGACTGGCCTGATATTGATGTGCATGGTCCCTGTTCCTCCTGCTCTTTCTCCTTTGCCACCACCTCATCCATCATTTTTCACCTGAAGCTTTGTTTTAACGGGAGTCATAGAACTGGGATTGTAGCAGGAAAACATCCAGCAATCCTCGGAGGAGGTAGGATATGCACCAAAACGCGGACCACCTCAGGCCTAGCCGCTACTACATACATGCGCTTGCATTCCAAGAAAACAAAGCAGATGCTAACTTCTATCATCATCATCATGCTCCTCACCTAGGCACTCTCAACTCCCCTGATGGAGAAGCCAGGGCCCACCGGAGGAGTCTGGTTCTCTGGTGGGCTCGTCCAATGCTGCCCTAAAGCAGGCCAGGCTAAGAAAAGTGTGGGGGAAGGTGACAGGAGAAATCAGGGCGGCTGGGGACCGAGTATGGACACCTGGCCGCCACCTGGCGGCTGGGAACCGAGCATGGACACCCGGCCGTCGGGCGGCTGGGGACAGAGTATGGATAACTCGCTGCCGAAGCGGCCATGAGGTAGTGGCCAGCTTCGGCCTCTTCTAAACTAAAAGGCCCCATTTCAAGTGAAAGCTAGCAGTATGGTATTGCAGCCTGCGGGTGGGTGGGTGGTTGGCTGCATATTTTCGCTTGCATTGCAAGGAATGGGGGAGGTACAATTGAACACTGCCCTGGGACAAGGACTTGCACGGGGATAGTTGCAAGTCTGCATCTTCTGATGCGGCAAGGATCACTTCTGATGGGCACACTTTTAGACAGTGACCTTGGGGTCGGAGATGCTTCCAGGGGTCTTCCCCATGCTGATCCCTTGTCTTTTCAGCACTGTATGCATGTGTCACACAGCACATGGCCAGATAAGGTTGTAAAATGTTAAAATGACATTTCCTCCTTTCTCATGGCTAGGAGGAAATGGTCTTTTACTTGTCCACA
Organism: Phyllobates terribilis; assembly: GCF_046119375.1. Taxonomy (NCBI): domain Eukaryota; kingdom Metazoa; phylum Chordata; class Amphibia; order Anura; family Dendrobatidae; genus Phyllobates; species Phyllobates terribilis. Next base: position 23,032,713 of record NW_027362769.1, read on the forward strand.
TCTAAGGGACCGAGGGTGGGCTGTTGTGCTTAGACGGGGTTGAGAAGGTTTTCCCCTTCAAACTGCCGGTCTGTGAGGAAGATGCAGGCGGACATGTTAGGATGCCTTGATCCAAAGGTGGTGCTATCGATGTCGGACAGCGCTGAACACCAGCTGGTATTTCCACCTCCAAAGAAAATGATGACCTGCCAATCACGCTGGCTGTTGCGGGTAAAGAGGGGGCAGGTCTGCGTCCTAAAACAGGTGTGACTGCTGTCCCCCCAGTCACAGAGGATGAAGAGGCCGCGGATGCATAAGATGTGGCAGACGGTGGATGGCCCGGCCGGCATGGCCGCATTGTAGCACAGTGAGCTTCTCACTTTTGCTGACAAATGTTACAGATAACACGAGTTGGGTCATCTTTATCGATCTGAAAAAATGCCCAGGCTATGCAAGGCTTAGCACCCATGCGACCTGAAGAGCCACCACGACTTGTGGTCAGAGGCACAGTTGTGTTTGAGGATGCAGTTGTTGACGTGCTTCCAGTACTACGTCTCTGTCCAGGAAGGCGCAACCTGACCTCGTCGTCACAAGCATCCTCCTCCACCTCCTCTGCTGACCTCATCGGCTGGCTGACTGTGGGTTGACAGTAAGTGGGATCTCCAACCTCGTCATCATCACCCTGTGTGTTATCACACCCGTCGTCCTCAGAGCCAACCTCTTCCTGCCCTGACAAAAAACTAAAGTTGTTGCTCTGATCAGGTATTTGAGTCTCATCATCGTCTTCCTCATTGTCTCCACCAACAGGAGTTACAGTTTGGGAATTGGGTCGACATTATGGTCAGAACCTTCTGCGTCTGGTCCTGAATCCGACTCATAAAGATTCTGGGCATCAGTGCAGATCATTTCCACATCTGAATTCACAGAAGCTCTGGATCCGACTTCTGATTCCCAGGCTATAGTATGAGTAAACAGCTCTGCAGACTCAACCATCGGTTCTACCCCATACTCAGACGGGCAGCTGGAGACGGGAGCTGTGAGGAAGCAAGTGTGATTTGGGTGACACCTCTGAGGACTGGAGTATTTGTGATGTTGAAGTTAAGGTGGAGGAGAGACCACTTAAAGGAGCACTTGATATCCGTTGAAGCACCTGCTGTTTTTGTGCCTCATCTGGAATTGTAGCGATTGGCGTGGCCGAAAGGAGGGATCTTATCACATTGTCCGCTAAAAAAAGTAGACATCGAAGTTGGGCTGGAAGATGGTCTTTCTTCTGCAGATGTTACTGTTGCTTTAACACCAACCCAACGGACACAACCTTTTTTTCCCTTCCCAACACGCCTATTCCCCTTTCCACAAGCAGCAGGCCTTTTTCCACTCATTTTGGATGTTAACTAATTCACAACTCTGGAGTTGTGGTCACAAAAAACAATGGATCGGGACCGAGCAGAGCAGAGTGGCCAAACTATGGTATTAGCCCAAAAGCATTGGCTGGGTTATATGCAGATAAAAATTATTTTGAATTTGCAACCTGCTGGAGGTTAGTATAGATCGACTAATAGAACAAGTCCCACACACTGCTACAAGCCGAAATATTTTTTCAGAGCTAGATGCAGAAAAAAATTATATTGAATTTGCAACCTAGTGGTGGTTAGTACAGATGGACTAATAGAACAAGTCCCACACACTGCTACAAGCCGAAATATTTTTTCAGAGCTATATGCAGAAAAAAATTATATTGAATTTGCAACCTGGTGGAGGTTAGTATAGATGGACTAATAGAACAAGTCCCACACACTGCTACAAGCCGAAATATTTTTTCAGAGCTAGATGCAGAAAAAAATTATATTGAATTTGCAACCTGGTGGAGGTTAGTATAGATGGACTAATAGAGCAAGTTCCACACACTGCTACAAGTCAAAGTATCTTTTCAGAGCTAGATGCAGAAAAAAATTACATTGAATTTGCAACCTGGTGGAGGTTAGTATAGATGGACTAATAGACCAAGTCCCACACACTGCTACAAGCCGAAATATTTTTTCAGAGCTGGATGCAGAAAAAAATTATATTGAATTTGCAACCCGGTGGAGGTTCGTATAGATGGACTAATAGAACAAGTCCCACACACTGCTACAAGCCGAAATATTTTTTCAGAGCTAGATGCAGAAAAAAATTATATTGAATTTGCAACCTGGTGGAGGTTAGTATAGATGGACTAATAGAACAAGTCCCACACACTGCTACAAGCCAAAATATTTTTTCAGAGCTAGATGTAGATAAACATTATTTTGAATTTGCAACCTGGTGGAGGTTAGTATAGATGGACTAATAGAACAAGTCCCACACACTGCTACAAGCCGAAATATTTTTTCAGAGCTAGATGAAGAAAAAAATTATATTGAATTTGCAGCCTGGTGGAGGTTAGTATAGATGTACTAAAAGAACCAGTCACACACACTGCTACAAGCCAAAATATTTTTTCAGAGCTAGATGCAGAAAAAAATTATATTGAATTTGCAGCCAGGTGGAGGTTAGTATAGATGGACTAATAGACCAAGTCCCACACACTGCTACAAGCCAAAATATTTTTTCAGAGCTAGATGCAGAAAAAAATTATTTTGAAATTGCAACCTGGTGGAGGTTAGTATACATGGACTAATAGAACAAGTCCCACACACTGCTACAAGCCGAAATATTTTTTCAGAGCTAGATGCAGAAAAAAATTATATTGAATTTGCATGCTGGTGGAGGTTAGTATAGATGGACTAATAGACCAAGTCCCACAGACTGCTACAAGCCAAAATATTTTTTCAGAGCTAGATGCAGAAAAAAATTATATTGAATTTGCAACCTGGTGGAGGTTAGTATAGATGGACTAATAGAACAAGTCCCACACACTGCTACAAGCCGAAATATTTTTTCAGAGCTAGATGCAGAAAAAAATTATATTGAAATTGCAACCTGGTGGAGGTTAGTATAGATGGACTAATAGAACAAGTTCCACACACTGCTACAAGCCGAAATATTTTTTCAGAGCTAGATGCAGAAAAAAATGATATTGAATTTGCAACCTGGTGGAGGTTTGTAAAGATGGACTAATAGAACAAGTCCCACACACTGCTACAAGCCAAAATATTTTTTCAGAGCTAGATGCAGAACAAAATTATATTGAATTTGCAACCTGGTGGAGGTTAGTATAGATGGACTAATAGAACAAGTCCCACACACTGCTACAAGCCGAAAAATTTTTTCAGAGCTAGATGCAGAAAAAAATTATATTGAATTTGCAACATGGTGGAGGTTAGTATAAATGGACTAATAGACCAAGTCCCACACACTGCTACAAGCCGAAATATTTTTTCAGAGTTAGATGCAGAAAAAAATATATTGAATTTGCAACCTGGTGGAGGTTAGTATAGATGGACTAATAGAAAAAGTCTCAAACACTGCTACAAGCCAAAATATTTTTTCAGAGCTATATGCAGAAAAAAATTATATTGAATTTGCAACCTGTTGGAGGTTAGTATAGATGGACTAATAGAACAAGTCCCACACACTGCTACAAGCCGAAATATTTTTTCACAGCTAGATGCAGAAAAAAATTATATTGAATTTGCAACCTGGTGGAGGTTAGTATAGATGGACTAATAGAACAAGTCCCACACACTGCTACAAGCCAAAATATTTTTTCAGAGCAAAATGTAGATAAAAATTATTTTGAATTTGCAACCTGGTGGAGGTTAGTATATATGGACTAATAGATCAAGTCCCACACACTGCTACAAGCCAAAATATTTTTTCAGAGCTAGATGCAGAAAAAAATGATATTGAATTTGCAACCTGGTGGAGGTTAATAAAGATGAACTAATAGAACAAGTCCCACACACTGCTACATGCCAAAATATTTTTCAGAGCTAGATGCAGAAAAAAATTATATTGAATTTGCAACCTGGTGGAGGTTAGTATAGATGGACTAATAGAACAAGTCCCACACACTGCTACAAGCCGAAATATTTTTTCAGAGCTAGATGCAGATAAAAATTATATTGAATTTGCAACCTGGTGGAGGTTAGTATAGATGGACTAATAGAACAAGTTCCACACACTGCTACAAGCCAAAATATTTTTTCAGAGCTAGATGTAGATAAAAATTATTTTTAATTTGCAACCTGGTGGAGGTTAGTATAGATGGACTAATAGAACAAGTCCCACACACTGCTACAAGCCGAAATATTTTTTCAGACCTAGATGCTGAAAAAAATTATATTGAATTTGCAACCTAGTGGAGGTTAGTATAGATGTACTAAAAGAACCAGTCCCACACACTGCTACAAGCCAAAATATTTTTTCAGAGCTAGATGCAGAAAAAAATTATATTGAATTTGCAGCCTGGTGGAGGTTAGTATAGATGGACTAATAGAACAAGTCCCACACACTGCTACAAGCCAAAATATTTTTTCAGAACTAGATGCAGAAAAAAATTATATTGAATTTGCAACCTGGTGGAGGTTAGTATAGATGGACTAATAGAACAAGTCCCACACACTGCTACAAGCCGAAATATTTTTTCAGAGCTAGATGTAGATAAAAATTATTTTGAATTTGCAACCTGGTGGAGGTTAGTATAGATGGACTAATAGAACAAGTCCCACACACTGCTACAAGCCGAAATATTTTTTCAGAGCAAGATGCAGAAAAAAATTATATTGAATTTGCAACCTGGTGGAGGTTAGTATAGATGAACTAATAGAACAAGTCCCACACACTGCTACAAGCCGAAATATTTTTTCAGAGCTAGATGCAGATAAAAATTATATTGAATTTGCAACCTGGTGGTGGTTAGTATAGATGGACTAATAGAACAAGTTCCACACACTGCTACAAGCCAAAATATTTTTTCAGAGCTATATGTAGATAAAAATTATTTTTAATTTGCAACCTGGTGGAGTTTAGTATAGATGGACTAATAGAACAAGTCCCACACACTGCTACAAGCCGAAATATTTTTTCAGAGCTAGATGCAGAAAAAAATTATATTGAATTTGCAACCTGGTGGAGGTTAGTATAGATGGACTAATGGAACAACTCCCACACACTGCTACAAGCCAAAATATTTTTTCAGAGCTAGATGCAGAAAAAAATTATATTGAATTTGCAACCTGGTGGAGGTTAGTATAGATGGACTAATAGAACAAGTCCCACACACTGCTACAAGCCGAAATATTTTTGCAGAGCTAGATCCAGAAAAAAATTATATTGAATTTGCAACCTGGTGGAGGTTAGTATAGATGGACTAATAGACCAAGTCCCACACACTGCTACAAGCCGAAGTATTTTTTCAGAGCTAGATGCAGAAAAAAATTATATTGAATTTGCAACCTGGTGGAGGTTAGTATAGATGGACTAATAGAACAAGTCCCACACACTGCTTCAAGCCAAAATATTTTTTCAGAGCTAGATGCAGAAAAAAATGATATTGAATTTGCAACCTGGTGGAGGTTACTATAGATGGACTAATAGAACAAGTCCCACACACTGCTACAAGCCAAAATATTTTTTCAGAGTTAGATGCAGAAAAAAATCATATTGAATTTGCAACCTGGTGGAGGTTAGTATAGATGGACAAATAGAACAAGACCCACACACTGCTACAAGCCAAAATATTTTTTCAGAGCTAAATGTAGATAAAAATTATTTTGAATTTGCAACCTGGTGGAGGTTAGTATAGATGGACTAATAGACGAAGTCCCACACACTGCTACAAGCCAAAATATTTTTTCAGAGCTAGATGCAGAAAAAAATTATATTGAATTTGCAACCTGGTGGAGGTTAGTATAGATGGACTAATAGAACAAGTCCCACACACTGCTACAAGCCGAAATATTTTTTCAGTGCTAGATGCAGATAAAAATTATTTTGAATTTGCAACGTGGTGGAGGTTAGTATAGATGGACTAATAGAACAAGTCCCACACACTTCTACAAGCCGAAATATTTTTTCTGTTATGATCTGCTACAGAGACTTAGGAAAGAGAGGAGATCTGTCCCTACAATAGAACTAAACTAGATCCCTACGATGTAACGGGGAACCTGATCCTGCGATCAGACCCGCTAAAGTCCTCGGCTAGTCTGAACGCAGATCTATAGATGTGAGGGAGGGATCCCTACAAGATCTATGGACTGGGAAAAGTTGGACACCTCCTAGCAGAAATAGTAGCAGTCAAAGACAAACATACAACAAAAAGGCATAGGGGTCAGAAGACCCAGCAAAACTAACAGAGAACGGCAACAGAGCAACAAGCTAGCTCAACAGTAGTAAATACAAATGAAGTCCAGCAAAGCCAGGAGGGCGGAGCCGGATTAAATAGGCAAAATGGTCATGTGACCAGCAAACTAAAAAAAAACTAACAGGAGAGTTGTAACAGTACGCCCTCTTCTAAGAGGATCCTCCAGATCCCCTAGGCCCAGGCTTACCAGGAAACCTCCTGTGAAACGCTCGGACAAGTCTGGGAGCAGAAACATCATCCGCCCTCACCCATGAGTTATCCTCAGGTCCGAAACCCTTCCAAGCGACGAGATACTGCAAACTCCCTCTATACCGTCTAGAATTTAGGATGCGGGAGATTTCATATTCCCCGTCCTCCACCACCGGAGGAACAGTGGCAGAGGCGTCACCATCCGACACATCAGCTTTTTTCAACAGAGAAACATGAAACACCGGATTAGTCCTCCAGGACGTAGGAACCTCCAGCCTAACAGCAGATTGGTTAACTATCTGAAGTACCTTAAAGGGCCCTACGAACTTGGGACCCAATTTTTTAGAAGGAATCCTCAATCGCAGATTCTTAGAGGACAACCAAACCATGTCACCAACAGCAAACAAAACCTCTTGCTGTTTCCTATCAAAGTACCTCTTAGATTTCTTGTTAGCCTCCTGAAGATTACCACGCACATCCATCCAAACTCTCTCCAAATCACTGGAAAAACTCTCCTCCTCAGGCACAGCCGAAACCAATTTGGAAAATGACCCAAAAGACGGATGTCTCCCAGAACAACAAAAAAAAGGCGAACACCCAGCAGAAGAGGATGTATGGTTGTTAAGAGCAAATTCAGCAAGTGGCAGAAACTCAGACCACCCCTCTTGATTGTCTGCCACAAGCCAACACAAGAACTGCTCAACACCCTGGTTCTTCCTTTCTGTCTGGCCATTAGACTCAGGATGATATCCGGATGAAAACAACAAATGAACTCCCAACCTGTCACAAAAGGCGCGCCAAAAATGAGCCACGAACTGAGGTCCCCTATCAGAAACAATGTCAGTAGGAACACCATGTAGTCTGACAATTTCCTTGACAAAGGCCTTGGCGAGTGTCTTAGCGCAAGGCAGTTTGATGAAGGGAACCAAGTGACACATCTTGCTAAAACGGTCCACGACCACCCAGATGACCGTGAAACCATTCAGAGGGAGGAAGGTCAGTAATAAAGTCCATAGCCAGATGTGTCCAAGGTGCACTAGGAACCTCCAGAGGGCAAAGCAACCCCGCAGCAGAAGCATGCGAAGACTTGGATCTTGCACACACAGTACATTGGCGCACCCACTTAATGACTTTCTTCTGCCATCCAGGCCACCAAAAACTGCGACCCACAAGTCTCTTGGTCTCAGAAATTCCTGGATGACCTGCCAACCGAGACTCATGACACTCAACAAACAAATCTCTCCTAAAGGTCCTAGGCACAAACAACCTCCCATGGGGAGTGTTAGATGGGGCATTCTCCTGTGCTTTAAGAATCTCATCCTCCAAAACGGAGTCCAAAGCAGCAATCACAACACCTTCTTGTAAAATGGTCTCCTCTTCCTCCTCAAGACCGACCATGGGAGAAAAGCTGCAAGACAAATCATCCGCTTTAACATTCTTGGTACCCGGGATGTAAGTAACGGAAAAATTAAACCGCGAGAAAAAAAGTGCCCACCTAGCCTGACGGGCATTCAAGCGCTTGGCAGCATCAAGATAGATCAGATTTTTATGATCTGTGAAAACCTGAATGGGAAATTCAGCACCTTCCAAGAGATGACGCCAGTGTTCAAATGCGAGTTTAATCGCCAGCAATTCCCGATTACCAATATCGTAATTAAGTTCAGTCTCGGAAAATTTTTTTGAAAAAAAGGCACAGGGATGTACTCCATCCTTGTTTTCCTGAGACAACACCGCACCAACCCCCACCGAAGAAGCATCAACCTCAACCAAAAACGGCTTAGTCACATCAGGCTGCATAAGGATGGGAGCAGAGGTGAACCTCTCCTTTAGAAACACAAAAGCTTCAATGGCCTCAGAAGTCCACTGAACCGCATTAGCACCTTTCCTGGTGAGATCGGTCAGCGGTTTGACAATAATAGAAATTTTTTTTATGAATTTTCTGTAATAATTGGCGAAACCCAAAAACCTCTGTATCGATTTCAAACCAATAGGCCTAGGCCATTCCTGCACAGCTTGAACTTTAACCGGGTCCATCTCAAAACCTTCACTGGAGATAATGTAGCCCAATAAACTAATTCTCTGTACAGCGAACTCACATTTCTCCAGCTTAGCAAAAAGCGAATTGTCCATTAATAACTGTAATACCTCACGTACGCTCCGCCAATGAGACTCCAGATCCGGCGAATAAATCAAAATGTCATCCAAATACACAACCACATTTTTGCTGATTAAAGGTCTAAGGATATCATTAATAAGATTCTGAAAAAATGCTGGAGCATTGGTGAGACCAAAAGGCATAACCAGATTCTCAAAATGACCCACAGGAGTGTTAAAAGCTGTCTTCCATTCATCACCCTCCTTCATGCGCAACAAATTGTATGCCCCCCGGAGATCAATTTTAGAGAACCACTTGGCCCCCCACTAACTGGTTAAATAAATCAGGAATCAATGGCAGTGGGTAAGGATTGCGTACAGTAATTTTATTAATCTCACGAAAGTCCAGACAAGGACGTAAACCGCCATCTTTTTTTTTCTTCAAAAAAAAATCCAACAGCCACAGGAGACTTGGAAGGCCTAATGTGACCGGCGGCCAAGCTTGTCTGTATGTATTCTTCCAAAGCATTTCTTTCAGGAATAGTAAGATTAAATAAACGACTCTTAGGAAGAGTCGCGCCAGGGACAAATTCAATGGTACAATCATAGTCTCTATGGGGAGGAAAAACCTGCGACTCCTCCTCAGAAAAAACTCTCCAAAAATCCTGAATAGGTACAGGCAATTCCCCTCTATCCACAGCAGCAATGCGCCCGTTACAACACTTGTCAGAACACTTAGGGCTCCAGGACTTAATTTCATTGGTAGACCAATCCAGTACAGGATTGTGCAATTTTAACCAGGGTAACCCCAATATTACTGGAGAAGGCAAATTATCCAATACCACCAAATCCAAATTCTCTTGATGAATACCATTAATAGTGAGGGGAAATTCACAGACCTTGTGAGTAACACTCTTCAAGGGAGAGCCATCGACAGAAACCACAGCAATAGGGGATGACAAAGTTTTAGGTTCTAATCTAAGTTTTTCCAAGAATCCCCCATCAATCACATTCAGAGTAGATCCACAATCCACAAATACCCGAAATTCAATTAATTCATCCTGAGCAGCAGTAGTGGCAGATAGGAATACTCCCTTAGAATTTAAACAGGCAATACAAGCATGACTGACCATTTTTTTTTCTTTCTTCTTACGAAGCACACAGCTCTTAATAAAATGACCAGAATTTCCGCAATAGAAACACAAGCCTTCAGAAAGTCGGCGGTCTTTTTCCTGAGAGCGGGGTGCCATCGCCCCAATTTCCATCGGCTCTCCATTGTCAGCACAGAACCTCTCAGGACTCGAAGCTGACATAGCAGAGGATTTGCTCTCATTAACCCTTTCACGCAGTCTCCTGTCTACCCGTATAGCTAATTGCATTGCCTCCTGCAAGTTTCCAGGTGTGGGATAAGCAATCAGTAAATCCTTTACCCTTTCACATAGCCCTGCAAGAAACAAGCTTTTCAAAGCAGAATGGTTCCACCCCACCTGGGCAGACCACCGACGGAAGTGAGAACAATATTTTTCCACATTACCTGATCCCTGCCTCAAACGTCTTAATTCAGACTCAGCAGATGAGACACGATCAGGATCTTCATACAACAAACCCAAAGCAGAAAAAAAACTATCCACTGATCTAAAGCACGGATCACTAGGTTGGAGAGAGAAGGCCCATCCCTGAGGATCTTTGTGCAAAAGTGACATTATGATCCCTATGCGCTGTGATTCATCACCAGAGGATCCGGGTCTCAAACGAAAATATAATAGACAAGCATTTTTAAAAGAAAAAAAATCTTGTTGTTCGCCAAAAAATAGATCAGGCAGACGTACCTTAGGTTCCACAAAATGCACTCCAGAACAGCTACTCACGTGTTGTTGGAGCTTGGTCACCTCCAGAGAGAGTCCCTGCAAGCGTTGAGCCAAATCTTGCACCGAGACCATGATGGAAAACTGGAGGTCTTTCCTTAGAGAAAATATAGTGAGAGACAGAAACTCAGATGCAAACAACACAGTGAAGATAAATCTAATCCCAATGGACCCATGTTATTGCATATAGGACTAATAAAGAGAACGGGCCATCATCTTGTAACAATAAAGATAAGGGGGGATTGTTCCTCTGTGAAGCAGAGAAACAAAAAGATGGCCACACAAGTTCAAAATTGTAAAGAAGTAAGAAAATTCCTTTATTAACACATGTAGTAAACACAAATTACAAAGATAAATGCGGACGACAGAGTAGACACAGAGTGCTGGATCCACATGAATAAAACAATGTTAAAAACTGTGACACAGCGCCCGAAAGGTCAGCCTATATAGCAAGTGGAAATATAAGGGGGGGGGAGCGACAGGGTCACATGTATTAATAAATATATACCACCCATCATGAATACCTTTTACAAATAGTACCCCCAAAGCAATAATATCCCATCACAATCAAAATACCCAGAAACAAAAGGGTTAAAACCCTTATACAGATGGAAGTAATACAACCAATTGGTCATAAATAAGCTAAAATAGCTATGTACCTGGGTAAGGCCACCAGACAGGCTCTGCTACCGTCACCCCGACGCACGTTTCGGTAGGAAAACCTTTTTCAAGGGGTAATACTGCACATCAACTATCCACCTTTTATACCCCCACATCCATATCTGCAGCGTGCACATGTTGCACAGTAAAGCGGAAGTGCCATGTAACTGACTTCCTGTTTCACTCACTGCATGTAACTGACTTCCTGCCTCACTCACAGGGTCTCCATGGAGAGGCGTCAACAGCCCTGTCATGTGGCTCCAGGCTCCACTCCCTCGCTTCACATGATCAAGCCCAAGTAACTGACTTCCTGTCTCACTCACTGCTTGTAACTGACTTCCTGCCACATTCACTACGTCTCCATGGCGAGGCATAAACAGCCCTATCATGTGGCTCCAAGTTCCACCCCCTCACTTCACATGATCAAGCCCGAGTAACTGGCTTCCTGTCTCACTCACTGCATGTGACTAACTTCCTGCCACATTCACTGCGTATCCATGGAGAGGCATCAACAGCCCTGTCATGTGGCTCCAAGTTCCGCCCCCTCGCTTCACATGATGAAGCCCAAGGTGCCACCCCCATGATCATGGGATATAAACACCACCGCTGCCCGGCCAAAAATGACGCGGAAACTCCGCCGCACCACAGGCGCACAGCGGCGTCGGCATCACAAGGACGTCGAGAGCCACTGGGCGCATGCGCGAAGCGGAGGGACCGCGTACCGGCCAGACAGCGATGGCGTGCACCGGAGCCACCACCAAGGCACCTGACAGCTGGCAGAAGACAAAGAAAGGGAACGAAAGAAGAAAGATTTAAAGGAGAAGGAGGAGAGGACAAAATTGACTCAGGTGGAACATAGGAGGCAGACAAGAAAGGGAGCAAATAGGAAATGTGTATACAAATAAGTACTGCAATCAAAAATATTACCATAATAGATGGAAGACATATGTATATCCAAAACTGTTAACCAATATCCATATCAGTACATACAATATAGAGTACATAAATATCAATCCCATTAGAGCATTGTGCAATACAATGTTCTGCAGATTCGTCTCATTAGAAAAAATAATACATTGATGTAACAGCAAAAACCACATATATCTCTCAATATATGCTATATCAGTGAATTATGCAATCATCTTCTCATGGTGTCTGCAAGACTACATCATCACCATCCTCCATGGAATCCAGGTAGATAGCTGCACAATGTCAAACAATGGAGAACCGGGAGGTAAGGGCAACTCACTCATCACTGGTAACAGGGCAGACAATATGTCACGGGCAACAATCTAGTGGAGAATCAATGTGCAGCATTAAAATAAGAACAATGATAAAATCTGAAATGCAAAAAAGAATATAAAAACAACTGAGGACATCACATGCAGACCGGAAATTAAAGAAATGGGACGAAGCTAATACTCTCGTTCAACCCCTTCGGTTGCAGGGTTTTAAGTGCCCATATCCATTTAGACTCCAGCTGGGCCAACCTCTGGGTCACTCGACCACCACGGATACCTACAACTATATTGTCTATACCTCTCACACTCAGCCCAGTGGAGTCACATCCATGGTATAATTTGAAGTGGCGTGGGATGGTCTTGAGGGTGGATGCATCAGTGTGGCCAAGTGCCGCCTCTATGCCCAGTACGTGTTCCCTTACCCGTGTTTTAAACTGACGAGTAGTCATGCCCACATAGATGAGACCACACGGACAGGTTGCATGGTATATCACGTACCGTGTTTGGCAGGTGATGTAACTAGTGATCGGAAGTCTATTACCATCAGAGTCCCAAAATTCATTACTTCGATCAATGTTGGGACAGGCGACACACCGGCCACACGGACTACATCCACGCCGTACACCACCCACACCACTCAAAAAAGTCTGTCGGGGTACCCCCTCATAATGACTCCGCACGAGATGATCCCCTAAATTTTTAGCGCGTCTGAAAGTTATGCATGGTTTTTCAGACACATATCTCGTTAGAATCGGGTCATTCATGAGCACCGGCCATGCTTTCTCCAGTGCTCTCCTCATAGCCGGTGCTTGAGTGTGGTACTTAGTGATGAACCTAACGATCTCAGTGTTGGTATCATCTCTTGACCCATATAAGAGGTCATCTCGTGCAGAGTATTTAGCCCTATTAAAGGCCTTTTTCACAGATCTACGGCTATAACCACGGGCATAAAACCTCTCCATTAACTCCCTGGACTGAGTGAGAAAATCACTGTCCGTTGAGCAGAGCCGTCTTAAACGCAGAAATTGGCCCACCGGAACCGACCTTATCATGTGTTGTGGGTGGGATGACGATGCATGCAGCAATGTATTGGTGGATGTGGGTTTCCTGAATATATTGGTCTTAATGCTCTGATTCGCTTCTCTATTAAGAGTCACGTCCAGAAATTCTGCCCTGTTGGGATCACACTGATATGTAACGTGGATATTTACGTTATTGCAATTGAGTTTGTCCATAAATTCAATTAAGCATTGCTGTGAGCCCTGCCAGATCAGGAAGATGTCGTCGATGTAGCGTGCCCAAAAGAGGACACGGTCCATCGACGACCCTAGATCTGACAGGGAGAGGTCTCTCTCCCACAGCCCCAGGAAGAGGGGCTGTGGGAGAGAAAATATATATATTTTTTTTTTATGGCTGGACTTACTGTTATGATCTGCTACAGAGACTAAGGAAAGAGAGGAGATCTGTCCCTACAATAGAACTAAACTAGATCCCTACGATGTAACGGGGAACCTGATCCTGCGATCAGACCCGCTAAAGTCCTCGGCTAGTCTGAACGCAGACCTATAGATGTGAGGGAGGGATCCCTACAAGATCTAGGGACTGGGAAAAGTTGGACACCTCCTAGCAGAAATAGTAGCAGTCAAAGACAAACACACAACAAAAAGGCATAGGGGTCAGAAGACCTAGCAAAACTAACAGAGAACGGCAACAGAGCAACAAGCTAGCTCAACAGTAGTAAATACAAATGAAGTCCAGCAAAGCCAGGAGGGCGGAGCCGGATTAAATAGGCAAAATGGTCATGTGACCAGCAAACTAAAAAAAACCTAACAGGAGAGTTGTAACATTTTCAGAGCTAGATGCAGATAAAAATTATTTTGAATTTGCAACCTGGTGGAGGTTAGTATAGATGGACTAATAGAATGATGCTATGCCCAAAAGGTTTTACTTCAGTAGGTGCAGTAAAAAAATTGGTATTCTATGCACAGGTGGTGTAGCTTGCAACACAGGTAGGCTACTCCACTGACTAACACACACTGCAAGAGGCCAAAAAGGATTTGCTTTGCTAGATTTAGCCAAATGCTGTGAAAAAAAATTGCACAGCACTAAAACAGACCTGCCTGGCTAAAAGTGATAGGAACTGATGTAACCTAGCCGTCAAAAGGACTGCAATAACAATTAGTCTTTACTCCCAACCTATCTATTTAAGAGCACAGACCTGCCTGATAAAAGTGATAGGAACTGATGTAACTTAGCCCTGAAAAGGACTGCAATTACAATTAGTCTTTACTCCCAACCTATCTATTTAAGAGCACAGACCTACCTGGTAAAAGTCGTAGGAAATGATGTAACCTAGTCCTTAAAAGGGCTGCAATCACAACTATTCCCTACTCCCAAGCTATCTGTAGATTTGTGCGAAAATTGGCTTGAAATTAACAAAGTCTAGCTCACACAGCAACTGCGGTGCCGTCTAACACGTAGCTGCAGCAGTGTGAAAATGGTGGCGAGGGAGAAAATGGCTGGGTCTTATAGGGCAAGGACATGTGACATACACTGCCAATGACATATGCCCTTGCTTGTGTGAAAAAAAGCAGTTCGCTCCGTGTGTGCGCTGCTGATAGTCTGACAGATTGCACCTCCCCACTGTAAATGCGGGAAAGAGGAAAAAAATGGAGATCTTCATTATTTATGCAGAGATCCATCCCCTGCCCCTCCCCCCACCCCGCTGTACATTTAAACTGCGTATTAACATTAATTTTCAGCATTACTGAGAAAAAATCCAGTTATGATTTTGGTGCACGAACAGTTATCGAACATAACCTCGAACAGCCGAATTTTTTTCAAATTGTTCGTGTTCGCCGAACGGCTCGAACACCGCCCTAAACAGTTCGAATTTGAGATTGGCGAACAGTTCGAGTCGAACACCGCTCATCTCTACTCTTCAACTGTTTTGGGATTTTCTCATGAACCTTTCTTGAATGAAAAGAAAAAGAACTTGGCTTCACTATGGTTTTTATGATGGTTTTTGTTTCATTAGCCTCCATAAAATATCACACTTTTGATTGTACAAATTATTCATTGTTATGTGGAATGTTTATATTATTTATGAATTGATGGTGCCAGTAGTTAATCATGTTATGTTTTTTGTGATGCCTTTAGCTAATTTGGGATTATTGGCTGTTATGATCTGCAACAAAACTAAGGAAAGATAAGGAAAGCTGTCCCTACAATAGACTAAGCTGAATCCCTACGATGTAGCGGGCTGCCTGTTCCTTGTGAACAGACCCGCCTTCGTCCATGGCTAGTCTGAACGAAGACCTATAGAATTAAGGGAGGGGTCCCTAGAAGAACTAAGGACTGGGACAAAAATGGGACACCTCCTAAACAGAAGTTGCTGCAGAGCAAAAAGGACAAACTGATAAAAAGTACTAACGGTCCCAGAGGACCAAGAACTGACAGAGATAGGCACCGAAGCACCTGGCTAGAGAGACAGTCAAAACAACACTGAAGTCCAGCAAAGCCAGAAGGACGGAGCTGTAATATATAGGCAGCTGGTCACGTGACCGCAAAACACAAGAGAGAAAAAACTAATAGGAGGGTTCTAACTGTACCCCCTCTTCTATGAGGATCCTCTGGATCCTCCAGGCCCAGGCCTACCTGGAAACCTCCTGTGGAAAGCTTTAACAAGCCTAGGAGCAAAGACATCATCCGTCCTTACCCAGGAGCTGTCTTCAGGATCGAAACCCTTCCAGGAGACAAAATACTGTAATTTCCCTCTTTGCCATCTAGAGTTCAAAATGCGAGAAATTTCATACTCGCCGTCCTCCACCACAGGGGGAACTGTGACAGTGGCGTCCCTATTAGATACGTCAGCCTTTTTCAACAAGGAAACATGAAACACAGGATTAATCTTCCAGGAAGTAGGGACATCCAACCTAACAGCATACGGGTTAACAACCTGAAGCACTTTAAATGGACCCACAAACTTAGGACCCAGTTTTTTAGAGGGAATCCTCAACCGCAGGTTCTTCGAGGACAACCAAACCATGTCACCCACAGTAAACAAAACCTCTTTACGTTTCCTGTCAAAATACTTCTTGGACTTCTTGTTAGCCTCTTGCAGGTTACAACGTACATTAGTCCAAACTCTCTCAGAAAAATTCTCCTCCGGCACCTCCGACCCCAATTTGGAGAACGAACCAAAAGACGGATGTCTCCCAGTACAACAACAAAAAAAGGAGAACACCCAGCAGAGGAGAATGTATGATTGTTAAGAGCAAATTCTGCGATAGGCAGAAACTCAGACCACACCTCTTGATTGTCCGCCACAAAACAACGCAAAAACTGTTTTACATCTTGGTTCTTTCTTTCAGTCTGTCCATTCAATTCAGGATGATAACCAGATGAAAATGACAAATGGACTCCCAAACTGTCACAAAAAGCACGCCAAAGCGAGCCACAAACTGAGGTCCTCTATCAGAAACAATATCCGTGGGAACGCCATGGAGCTTGACAATCTCATTAACAAACGCCTTAGCGAGTGTCTTGGCGCAGGGCAACTTAATGAATGGAACCAAATGACACATCTTACTTAAACGGTCCACGACCACCCAGAGGACAGTAAAACCCTCGGACACCGGAAGATCAGTAATAAAATCCATAGTGAGATGTGTCCAAGGCACACTAGGAACCTCCAGAGGGCAAAGCCACCCCGCAGCAGGAGTATGTGAAGCCTTTGACCTAGCACACACAGTACACTGATGCACCCACTTGATGACTTCCTTCTGCCATCCAGGTCACCAAAAACTGCGACGGATAAGTCTCTTAGTCTCCGGAACTCCTGGATGACCTGCCGACAGAGATTCATGACACTCCACAAACAAATCTCTCTTAAAGGCTCTAGGCACGAACAGCATCCCATGGGGAGTGTTAGATGGAGCATTCAGAATCCCATTCTCCAAAACGGAGTCCAAAGCCGCCACCACAACTCCTTTCTGCAAAATGCTCTCCTCCTCATCGGAACCGACCGTAGGAGAGAAGCTGCGAGATAAAGCATCGGCTTTAACATTCTTAGTACGAGGGATATAGGTAACAGAAAAATGAAACCGAGAAAAAAAAAAGTGCCCACCTACAGTACAGACCAAAAGTTTGGACATACCTTCTCAATTAAAGATTTTTCTGTATTTTTATGACTTTGAAAATTCTACATTCACACTGAAGGCATCAAAACTATGAATTAACACATGTGGAATTATATACTTAACATAAAAGTGTGAAACAAGTGAAAATGTGTCTTATATTCTAGGTTCTTCAAAGTAGCCACCTTTTGCTTTGATGACTGCTTTGCACACTCTTGGCATTCTCTTGATGAGCTTCAAGAGGTAGTCACTGGAAATGGTTTTTACTTCACAGGTGTGCCCTGTCAGGTTTAATAAGTGGGATTTCTTACCTTATAAATGGGGTTGGGACCATCAGTTGCGTTGTGCAGAAGTCTGGTGGATACACAGCTGATAGTCCTACTGAATAGACTGTTAGAATTTGTATTATGGCAAGAAAAAAGCAGCTAAGTAAAGAAAAACAAGTGGCCATCATTACTTTAAAAAATGAAGGTCAGTCAGTCTGAAAAATTGGGAAAACTTTGAAAGAATCCCCAAGTGCAGTTGCAAAAACCATCAAGCGCTGCAAAGAAACTGGCTCACATGAGGACCGCGCAGGAAAGGAAGACCAAGAGTCACCTCTGCTTCTGAGGATAAGTTTATCCGAGTCACCAGCCTCAGAAATCACAGGTTAACAGCAGCTCAGATTAGAGACCAGGTCAATGCCACAAAGAGTTCTAGCAGCAGACACATCTCTTCAAAAACTGTTAAGAGGAGACTTTGTGCAGCAGGCCTTCATGGTAAAATAGCTGCTAGGAAACAACTGCTAAGGACAGGCAACAAACAGAAGAGATTTGTTTGGGCTAAAGAACACAAGGAATGGACATTAGACCAGTGGAAATCTGTGCTTTGGTCTGATGAGTCCAAATTTGAGATCTTTGGTTCCAACCACCGTGTCTTTGTGCGAAGCAGAAAAGGTGAACGGATGGACTCTACATGCCTAGTTCCCACCGTGAAGCATGGAGGAGGAGGTGTGATGGTGTGGGGGTGCTTTGCTGGTGACACTGTTGGGGATTTATTCAAAATTGAAGGCATACTGAACCAGCATGGCTACCACAGCATCTTGCAGCGGCATGCTATTCCATCCGGTTTGCGTTTAGTTGGACCATCATTTATTTTTCAACAGGACAATGACCCCAAACACACCTCCAGGCTGTGTAAGGGCTATTTGACCAAGCAGGAGAGTGATGGGGTGCTACGCCAGATGACCTGGCCTCCACAGTCACCAGAACTGAACCCAATCGAGATGGTTTGGGGTGAGCTGGACCGCAGAGCGAAGGCAAAAGGGCCAACAAGTGCTAAGAATCTCTGCGAACTCCTTCAAGATTGTTGGAAGACCATTTCCGGAGACCACCTCTTGAAGCTCATCAAGAGAATGCCAAGAGTGTGCAAAGCAGTCATCAAAGCAAAAGGTGGCTACTTTGAAGAACCTAGAATATAAGACATATTTTCAGTTGTTTCGCACTTTTTTGTTAAGTATATAATTCCACATGTGTTAATTCATAGTTTTGATGCCTTCAGTGTCAATGTACAATTTTCATAATCATGAAAATACAGAAAAATCTTTAATTGAGAAGGTGTGTCCAAACTTTTGGTCTGTACTGTAGCTTGACGGGCATTCAAGAGCTTGGCAGCATCCAGATAGATCAAATTCTTATGATCTGTGAAAACCTGAATAGGAAATCTAGCGCCTTCCAAAAAATGAAGCCAATGTTCAAACGCAAGTTTAATAGCCAGCAACTCCCGATTTCCAACATCATAATTCAGTTCGGTTTCCGCAATTTTTTTAGAAAAGAAGGCACAAGGATGTTCTCCACCCTTTTTCTCCTGAGACAAAACTGCTCCGACCCCCACCGATGAAGCATCGACCTCGACCAAAAAAGGCTTGGTCTCATCAGGCTGCATAAGGATAGGGGCCGAACTGAACCTCTCTTTGAGATACTCAAACGCTTCAATGGCCTCAGTAGTCCACGGGGCCGTATTGGCACCTTTCCTGTAATAATTGGCAAAACCCAAAAATCTCTGTATAGATTTCAAACCAATAGGCCTAGGCCATTCCTGCACAACATGAACCTTCACAGGGTCCATCTCAAAGCCCTCGCTGGAGACAATGTAGCCCAAAAAACTATTTTTCTGCACAGCGAACTCACATTTATCCAGCTTAGCAAAGAGTGAATTGTCACTCAATAACTGCAAAACTTCACGTTCACTCTGCCAATTGGACTCTAGATCTGGTAAATAAATCAAAATGTCATCCAAATACACAACCACATTCTTACCAATCAAAGGTCTCAGGATGTCATTAATAAGGTTGTGAAAAAATGCAGGTGCATTGGTAAGACCGAAAGGCATCACCAGATTCTCAAAATGACCTACCGGAGTGTTAAAAGCAGTTTTCCATTCATCACCCTCCTTCACACGTAACAAATTGTATGCCCCCCGGAGATCAATTTTGGAGAACCACTTGGCTCCCACTAACTGGTTAAACAAGTCAGGAATTAACGGCAATGGGTAGGAATTGCATACGGTAATCTTATTAATTTCACAAAAATCCAAACATGGACGTAAACCGCCGTCCTTTTTTTTAACAAAGAAGAATCCAACTGCCTCAGGTGACTTAGAAGGTCTAATGTGACCAGCAGCCAAGCTAGTCTGTATGTACTCCTCCAAGGCCTTTCTTTCAGGGATAGTCAGATTAAACAAGCGACTTTTGGGAAGAGTAGCACCCGGAACAAACTCAATGGCACAATCATAATCCCTATGAGGAGGTAAAACTTGCGACTCCTCCTCCGAAAAAACCCTCCAAAAATCTTGAATAGGTACAGGTAATTCACCTTTTTCCACAGCCGCAATGCGAACATTACAACATTTATCATAGTACTTCGGACTCCAAGACTTAATCACATTAGTAGACCAGTCCAGTAAAGGATTGTGCAGTCTTAACCAAGGCAATCCTAGAACAACTGGAGAGGGCAAATTATCCAAAACAACCAAGTCCAAAAATTCTTGGTGATTTCCATTGATAGTGAGAGGAAATGCTGCAGTCTTGTGAGTAATACAATTCAAAGGAGTGTTATCAATTGCAACCACAGAAATAGGTGATGACAAAGGTTTGGATTTCAATTTAAGGTTTTCCAAAAACCCTTTATCAATCACATTAAGTGTTGAACCACAATCTACAAATACCTGAAATCCAATCAAATCCCCTTGCAGAGTAGTACTCCCAGAAAGAAATACTCCTGCAGAGGGTAAACAAGCCATACCGGCGTAACTGACCTTTTTTTTTTCTTTATTTAAGCGACGCTCACAATACTTAATCAAATGGTCATTTTTACCACAATAAAGACACAAACCATCGGCGAATCTCCGATCTCTTTCCTGAGAGCGGAGTGACATCTCCCCAAGCTCCATTGGTTCTCCGCTGTCAGAGCAGATTTTCTGGGAACTAGGACCTGAAGTAACAGGAGTCTTTACATCATTAACCCTGGACCTCAGTCTCCTGTCTATACGAACAGCGAACTGCATAGCTTCCTGCAGAGTCTCAGGTGCAGGGAATGCAATTAGCAAATCCTTAACCCTTTCACTCAGACCAGCAAGAAATACACATTTTAATGCAGAATCATTCCATTTAACTTCTGAAGCCAACCTTCTAAAGTGTGTGCAATAAATTTCAACATCATCTGACCCTGATCCAAACGTCTAAGTTCTGATTCAGCAGATGAGATTCGATCAGGATCGTCATATAATAGCCCCATAGCAGAAAAAAATTCTTCAACATAATTTAAACACGGATCATTAGGTTGGAGAGAAAAGGCCCACCCCTGTGGTTCATTGCGCAAAAGTGACATAATAAAACCAATGCACTGTGATTCATTCCCAGAGGATCTTGGTCTCAAACGAAAATATAACAAACAAGCATTTTTAAAGGAAAAAAAATCTTGGTGTTTACCATAAAAAACATCAGGCAGTCCTACCTTCGGTTCCACAAAATGCGCTCCCGGACAGCTACTCACGTGTTGCTGAAGATCGGCCACCTCCAGAGACAATCCCTGCAGGGGTTGAGCCAAATCCTGGACAGAAACCATACTGATCCCTGAATTTCTTTCCTTTTATTTTATTTATTTATTTTTTTGGGCTGGACTTACTGTTATTATCTGCAACAAAACTAAGGAAAGATAAGGAAACCTGTCCCTACAATAGACTAAGCTGAATCCCTACGATGTAGCAGGCTGCATGTTCTTTGTGAACAGACCCGCCTTCGTCCTCGGCTAGTCTGAACGGAGACCTATAGAATTAAGGGAGGGGTCCCTAAAAGGACTAAGGACTGGGACAAAAATGGGACACCTCCTAAACAGAAGTTGTTGCAGAGCCAAAAGGACAAACTGACAAAAAGTACTGACATTCCCAGAGGACCAAGAACTGACAGAGGTAGGCACCGAAGCACCTGGCTAGAGAGACAGTCAAAACAACACTGAAGTCCAAAGCCAGAAGGGCGGAGCTGGAATATATAGGCAGCTGGTCACGTAACCGCAAAACACAAGATAGAAAAAACGAACAGGAGGGTTCTAACATCGGCCTTTTCTGAGCATTTCGTTTTCTCCTTTTGCATAACACGATTAATATGTGCAGTAGACTGGTGTGATCAATAGGGAAAGACTAAGAACTCTAAGCTTTTCAAGCTTCCATTTCAAGACATCGTTGAGCTATAGGACATCAGTAATTTATATATATATACACATATAGTGGGGAAAATAAGTATTTGATACACTGTCGATTTTGCAAGTTTTCCCACGTACAAAGAATGGAGAGTATTTCCGGTGACTACCTCTTGAAGCTCATCAAGAGAATGCCAAGAGTGTGCAAAGCAGTCATCAAAGCAAAAGGTGGCTACTTTGAAGAACCTAGAATATAAGACATATTTTCAGTTGTTTCACACTTTTTTGTTAAGTATATAATTCCACATGTGTTAATTCATAGTTTTAATGCCTTCAGTGTGAATGTACAATTTTCAAAGTCATGAAAATACAGAAAAATCTTTAAATGAGAAGGTGTGTCCAAACATTTGGTCTGTACTGTACTTCATTTTCTGGGACAATTTCAAGGGTGCCAACATTTTCAGTCATGACTGTATATACCTCCCCTATTCATAAACTTTTACAGTTGTCAATTTCGGTTTTAATTTCGACATTTACGTTTTTGGATTCACTCACTGATTTTTCTTGCAAGGAGGAAGGATTAAAATAATTAAAATGTGCTCACCCAATGCTCACTCAAAATATGAATTGGCCCATCAGTGAGTTATTTGAGATTGTATATGTATTACCTAAAGGACAGTGATTGTTGTTCTTCATGTAATGCATATACAGTATTAAAAAACAACTGAATTTAAATAATGTTATCTTTTCAATTGTTCAATCATTTTCTATTGAGGCAGGCATTCTTTATTTCTCTTTTTTTCTTTTCATGCTGTCTTTTGTGCTAAATTTACTTTGCTGTTAGACTCAGTGCATTCTATGGAGGCAAAACACTGTCAGCACAATTCTAAGTCCGGCATTAGCAGACTATTCAGTTTTCTTTGAATCATGCAGCAGCTATTCACATTCAAATTGTTTAGCTTCACAAAGAAATAAAAAAACACTATATAAAGAAGAATTGTGTTACTGTTATGTTGCACTTTGGTTTAGAACCCCCTCAATAAACCATCATGGGAAAGGTAAGTTATGTAAATATGCAGAAAAATGTAAATTTCAAATATTTTGGGGGCAGTTGTGTGACAGTTGTGCTCAATGAACATGTTCACAATCATTAAACTATACATACATACATACACATATGCATACATTCATACATATTTGCAGAAATGCATTTAAATCATTACTATTGCATCTCCATTGTAATATCATGATTAGAGTTTGCATTTATTTGCTTTATTTTTTTTAATCACTAGTGCAATACTATTTTATATTCTTTATTAATGCTCACTGCACTTTGCAGTTACATGCCCATAATGAATTAGAAAAAACAAAATTTTCCCCAAAACATGTCAATAAGGTATTTTAAACTAAAATGTCTGAAAACAAACATGGTGTGAATATATTCATATCTGCATATATACATGCATACACATAAAAGATCATTTTTAAACCAAAGCATATTTTGGCCAGTTTTTCACGGTGTGGTGGGGAAGCTAACCAGTAGAACCAGAGGAAAGGGTTATATACACAACTGTATATGAGGTGAGAAATTGGTAGTTGAGTATATTCATTCTTTTATTTTCGAGAGCCTCCTGTATATTTTTACATTTTTAAATTCAGGGATGGAAAGCTGAATAATAAATTTCATATGTTGTTGTAACCTTTTTTCTCCTGAACTGCACATAGTAAGATCTCTAGATATTAGGACTGTGCCAATGTGTGTCCACTCATGCAAGTGAATATGCCCATTTTGTAACTACATAGCTCTTCAGTTCTATAGCAAGACAGATAGTGTTTTTTCTGCCTCATAAAGATTGTGGTATTTTCCAGCAGATCATAGTATGGCAGGACACAAAAGCTGTATGACTTCATAATAGAACACATATGGCCTTGATGTGCTGCTTAACTGCTTTTCTGAAAGTGTTTTTTGTGTGTTTAAGACTAAATTCACATATGCGTTTAATTTCATAAAATATTCTTTCCAAACACAGGAATGGATATGTTTCCTTTTTCCCTGGATTCTCTTTTAGACTTTCATTATTGCTATACTATTTATTGAAATGTAAAAATAATGTTGTGTTGTTCTTTCCACTCTAGATCATCTTCTATGAGGACAGAAACTTCCAGGGTCGCTCTTATGAGTGCAGCTCTGACTGTTCTGAACTTAACTCGTACTTCAGCCGCTGTAATTCCATCCGCGTGGAAAATGGAAATTGGATGCTGTATGAGCACCCCAACTATAGGGGCAATCAGTATTTCCTGAAAAAAGGAGAGTATCCCGACTTTTCTCACTGGACAAGCCATAATGACTCTATTAGGTCTTGTCGCATAATTCCACAAGTAAGTTTTCAAAGGGAGTTTACAATTTTATCAGCATATCTCTGCTTACAATCTCTGTTTCTGCAATGGCTTAAGAAAGTGGTATTACAAGGCAATAGACTTACAGTATATTAGTCATGTAAGGGATACAGTGAATTTCTAACAAGGTGAATAAACCTCTATTATTAAAAATTATACCTTTATAAATACTATTAAAAGAAAAAGAAAAATACACTTGGCAATTCCTATCCAACAAATACTTATACATATGTGACTCGCCCCCTGGGCGGTGGGGCACTCGGAACCGGGCTTCAGTGTGATGATGGGGGTAGTAGTGGCAACCCGATCCCGTGGCTCAGGGTGGTCAGGCCAAATGCTGTGGCAGTGTATTTGTAGGTTTTGAATGTCTGACTATGCCACCTGTGGATTGCGGTCAGGGAGGACTGCCGCTGCAAGGCAGACCGCTGAGGCTGATGTAGATATGCAGCACAGGGATAGGATAACTCCCCACGGGAAGAGTGTAGCCTCAGGGCAGCATAGGAGAATGCTGGGGGTGGTGGTGCAGGGCATCCCAGTACCGTTAGTGCTGGCGCGGTAAGAAACACAAAGACAACGTGTTGCAGTCCAGGGTCTTTTACTCACAGTTTGTATACTCCAAGCCACTTCGGTACAGGTAATGACTGCCCAAGCCGTGCTGCGTCCACCAGGTGAGGGGCTCGGTCAACCCCCAGGCAATTCAAGAGTATGGCACAGGACTCCCTTCTGTCCTTTCTCTGGCTCATGCCCCACCAATGATCAAACTTCTGTCCAGCTGCCGCGGATCTATTCGGGCAAACGTGGGCCCCGTTTTCTGCTATCCTATATGGTGCCTTCCTAGCAGGTTTGGCGGGGGGTCGCACCGATAAATGATCACAACCTCCGGTTCTTGGCTGAGGATTATTTGCCTCCACCAACTTAGGATCCGGTACCTTTTTCTTGCCTGACCCGTCACCCGTTATCTCCTGGGTCCTTAGGGTCCCTTCTACCTTCGTGCTTCTGAGCCTTTCTACTTCTTGGTTCCTTCTCTTTCTGTTCTGTTCCTCTCTCTCCTCTCTCTCGCCCTGCCCATGTCCCTGGGCCTGGCTCTGGAGCAGAGCTACTGCAGAGCCTCTGCTCCCTGTCTTCTCCTCACAGACTGAACTTCTCTTTCTGCACCCAGAACTAAGATGGTGCCCGCCTTATATACCTCCTCCTCTGTGTGTGAGCTTAGGTGACCAGCACCCAATGAGCTCATACCTATGCTCAGAAACCGTCCCCTTCTGCTCCTACACCACTGGGTTTTCCTCCCCCCTCCCCACTCCAGCCAGGGACATAGTCAGATGTGCCTTTATATATATAAATGGGAGCACTGTAGAGCTGTCCCCCGGAAATGGGGTGTGTGTGGTGTATGCAGCTAACTGAGCCCTGGTCCATACTCCATCCTTACCTGGGAGTGGAATATCACACCTCTGGTTGAGGTGCAATACCCCTGTAGCAACCGAACCCTCAGGGTGCTACATTCCCCCCTGGTAAACCACAGCACGTCCTCGAGCTGGAAAAGAGTAAAGGCATTTGATTACAAGACATGTAAAACTTTTTCAATAACTTTTTACGTTAGAAAACGGACAACATTGTTCAATTCCCTTTTTGGTAAACACTAGTCTCTTTTACAACATTTTTCTTTTACTAGATATTGTTAATACTACCGGAACTCTTATGTCATATAAATCATTCTAATTATCATGTAGCAGCATATAAAACTTTTCATATAAAACATTTTCAAGTAAACTCTGATTCACTGGCCACGGTGCAACTTGCAACCAGGTGTCCATTTTTCTTAAAGGTGCCAAAGTCTAGCAAACTTCTCCTGAGGTAGACGTTGCAGTCCTTTTATAAAACCAATAGGGGGCGCTTTAGGAAGCCCAACTATTTACAGGGACGGCCGCTCTCAGTCCTCGGCCAGGTAGGGAAGGGGATGGCTGTTCTCAGTCCTCAGCCAGACTGGGAGAGGGGAGTGGCTGCTCTCAGTCCTCAGCCAGGTAAGGAAAGGGGGCAACTTTTAACAGTTCCATATCAGTCCCAACGGGGACCACGCTCTAAGCGGAAACAGTCCCAAAACAGTCTCTGTACCCTGACGGGTAACTATGTACACTGGCGCTTCTCCACTTCACTGTGAATGCTGACCTCCATATGCGCCTTGCTCCTGGTAATCTTCAGGCCCATCCGGGCCCTCTTGATATCCTTGGGCAGAGTAGTCTTGCTCTTCCTCCTCTGCTACTCTATGGATGTGTAAGGCGTACCACCCCTTTACGCCTTGGTGTCGGGTGTAGGACACCATGTCTCCAGGATACAAATCCCGTCCACGATGACCCTCCGGCAGGTGGCTCTCGACATCCCTCCGGGTCACGAACACGTCGCTGATGGTGTTCGGGTCTCTGATGAAACCCCAGCCGTGCTCCATTTGGAACTTGACGACAGTCCCGGTGGCTCGGGGACCGTGGGCTGCTCGGGGGTCTCGCCGGGTTCTCATTTTCTGTTCCGCACTTTAAACTTGTAACTTCTCTTGCTTTACGCGCCGCTCCCTTTGCTCCCTTTCAAACATCGCCAACTGCTGGCGGCTAGATTCCCGTCGGCGGGCTGCGGCTTCCCGCGTTTCCTGTGCGAACCCGATCAAGTCCTCTCCGGTCGGGTCCCACTCATACTGGGCGTCCTCCATCGGGGGCTGGGAGACTTCCAGAGGCTCCGGAGCAGGTATGAGGGGCTCAGGTGGTACTCCGGCCTCCCCGTACGGGCCTCTCCTCCGCCAAGAATTAACCCTTCCGGGCGGCCAGATAAAGGGTTCTCCATCTGGACCCGTATGTTGGGTGAACAGGTCCGCGCCCAGAGGTGGTATCATAGAGGTCGGGGGCACGGGCGGGATAGCGGCGCCTGGAGGTACTCGGCCTTGCGATCAGGCCTGCCGTGGACATCTTCTGATCACGCCCGGGGTCAGAGGGTACGGTGCGGGGCGGGGCTCGCCGGTGGTGTCGGCGGCCTGGGGACCTGTTGGAAGCGGTGGAGGCACGGTGACAGTGATGGTTCCCTGGGCTTCGGGCTCCGCAACAGGATACAGGGGCAGGTTGACGGCCCCATGACTTGGGGTAAGGACGCCTCCGTTACCTGCTTCCGCTGCTACGGCCTCCTCTACGGCATCGTCCTCGGCATCCGATCTGTTCTCACCGCCCTCGGAGGCAGGCGTGCTGCTGGGTGGTAGCAGCGTCCCTTGCAGCTGGGTCATGGCCCGCCGGGCCATCACCTCCTTCCACCTGGTGAGGACGTCCCGCTGCGCTCGGACCATCCTCCAGTCCAGCTCCTCCAGCGCAGTCCGCATGAACTCCGGGTCTTCTTTGGGGAGCTGTGCTATTAGTTCCGTGAGTCTGCATGGGGCTCGGCCGGCAGTCGGCCACGCGCCAGGGTGCTGGAGCTGGTTCCTGTCTCCATCTCTGAGTGCGGCCTGGTGAGACTGATCCAAACCACACCCTGCCCCACAGTTTTATTCTCTTTCCGCCCCCTTTTGGGGTGGTCTTGGGGCAATCTGCTGACAATTACTTTCAGGGGCAGCCCCCCCACCTTAATGGACATCTCCTCAGCCGCACTCATGGCTGTTGGGGGTGGGCTCCTTTTTGGCGCCATTCTGGGACCTGGCCCACGATAGGAGGTGGCTTCCTGTTGTCTTTTGGCACGCACATTATGGCGTCCATTCTTCTGGGGTGGGCGCCATCTTTAATACAGTGAAACAGTCTCTTTTCAGGCGTGCAATACCCGTTTGTGGCGGGTTGGTCACGATCCTGCCGACTACGCCAAAAGCTGACTCGCCCCCTGGGCCGTGGGGCACTCGGAATCGGGCTTCAGTGTGATGATGGGGGTAGTAGTGGCAACCCGATCCCGTGGCTCAGGGTGGTCAGGCCAAATGCTGTGGCAGTGTATTTGTAGGTTTTGAATGTCCGACTACGCCACCCGTGGATTGCGGTCAGGGAGGACCGCCGCTACAAGGCAGACCGCTGAGGCTGATGTAGATATGCAGCACAGGGATAGGATAACTCCTCACGGGAAGAGTGTAGCCTCAGGGCAGTGTAGGAGAATTCTGGGGGTGGTGGTGCAGGGTGTCCCAGTACCGTTAGTGCTGGCGCGGTAAGAAACACAAAGACAATGTGTTGCAGTCCAGGGTCTTTTACTCACAGTTCGTATACTCCAAGCCACTTCTGTACAGGTGATGACTGCCCAAGCCGTGCTGCGTCCACCAGGTGAGGGGCTCGGTCAACCCCCAGGCAATTCAAGATTATGGCACAGGACTCCCTTCTGTCCTTTCTCTGGCTCATGCCCCACCAGTGACCAAACTTCTGTCCAGCTGCCGCGGATCTATGCGGGCAAACGTGGGCCCCGTTTTCCGCTATCCTATATGGTGCCTTCCTAGCAGGTTTGGCGGGGGGTCGCACCGCTAAATGATCACGACCTCCGGTTCTTGGATGAGGATTATTTGCCTCCACCAACTTAGGATCCGGTACCTTTTTCTTGCCTGACCCGTCACCCGTTATCTCCTGGGTCCTTAGGGTCCCTTCTACCTTCGTGTTTCTGAGGCTTTCTAGTTCTTGGTTCCTTCTCTTTCTGTTCTGTTCCTCTCTCCCCTCTGTCTCGCCCTGCCCGCGTCCCGGGGCCTGGCTCTGGAGCAGAACTCCTGCAGAGCCTCTGCTCCCTGTCTTCTCTTCACAGACTGAACTTCTCTTTCTGCACCCAGAACTAAGATGGTGCCCGCCTTATATACCTCCTCCTTTGTGTGTGAGCTCAGGTGACCAGCACCCAATGAGCTCCTACCTATGCTCAGAAACCGTCCCCTTCTGCTCCTACACCATTGGGTTGTCCTCCCCCCTCCCCACTCCAGCCAGGGACATAGTCAGATGTGCCTGCATATATATTTAAATGGGAGCACTGTAGAGCTGTCCCCTGGAAATGGTGTGTGTGTGGTGTATGCAGCTAACTGAGCCCTGGTCCATACTCCATCCTTACCCGGGAGTGGAATATCACACCTCTGGTTGAGGTGCAATACCCCTGTAGCAACCGAACCCTCGGGGCGCTACATATATCTATGTGGTGACCAAATAATATCCTATAAATACGTCACATAGTATTAATTGGATATTATTTGGTCACCGCATAGATATATGTAAAAGTATTTGTTGGATATGAATTACAAAGTTTATTTCCTTTTTCTTTTAATAGTATAAAGGTATAATTTGTAATAATATGGATTTATTCTCCTCTTTAGAAATATTATGAGGCACTACCCCAGATTATATACTGAGGTTCAAAAATGTCTGCACTGCAACCCTAAATTTAGTTTTTGGTGGCTCAGGGCTACAGTGTGTTATGTTACTCTTCTTGGGACTCAGTGAGGAGAGGGACATTGTCAAGAATATTGATGTCCTTTGATGGATCCTTTGGATACCTAATTAGCAGGTGTAATTTGATTTCTAGTTAGAGTAAACAGGTTACCTTAAAATAAGAAAACAAAAAAAGTACATTGCCACCATTATTTTTTATCCCTAGTTTTGTAATATTTCCTACATGCAATATGAACTATTGTTAAAGAGGTCTAACTAGTGATTAAAATGCAATTATGGACCTCATTTATCCAGGCAACAGATGGCAACCAACAAGTTTACCTTAAATTATATGATGACAGGTCACTATGAGCAACAACAGCATTTTTTTTGTAGTAGGAATATTGATAGAAAAGGCATAAAGACTGATTAAAAAAGTGTTTGTGCCAAACATGTTGAAAAATTACAAAATATTTGCACAACATGCCAGAATAAACCAGATCTGTAAAAATGGGCGGATCTGGGAGAAGCCAGGGCGAGACATAGCGTGGCTATACCTGCCATCAAATTCATTATAACTGAATGCATCCTTGATTGGAGAAGCATTTCAGTGAGTTGCGGGGTGGCGCACACCACAACGAGATTGCACCAAATCCATTAAATGGTGTGCACGTCTTAATAAATTTGGTGCATTGTACTCCAGTGAGCCCTTCATTAAGAATGGCATGCACAAGGACTGTCTTAATAAATTGGCTCCAAAGTGAGTAATAAATGTGTTCACAATATTTCAATATGTTCCAGAATGGTTGTAGGCTGAGTCAGGAGGACATAGATTTTGACACTTTTGAGAGTATTATTAATAAATTAACCTTCTTATTCTTTAAGCACCGTGGTACATTCAGAATTAGGATTTATGAGAAAGAAGACTTCCATGGTGCAATGCAAGAGTTTACTGAAGATTGTCCACACGTACGCGAAGAATTCAGATATCCTGATATATACTCCTGCAATGTCCTGGAAGGCCACTGGATCTTTTTTGAGGAGCATAACTACAGAGGACGTCAGTACTACCTGAGACCTGCAGAGTACAGAAGATATAACGACTGGGGAGCAATTAACTCCAGGGTTGGATCCTTTAGACGTGTTCAAGATTTCTTCTGAAAATCAGGCTCTTTATTTGCTCTTTGTCTATAATAAAAAATTAAACACAAAAACCTTCTTATGTTTCTTTTTTACTTTTTTGACTATGCTATGAAGCAATTTCCTGTAAGTCCATTTGACATGATTAAAATTACTATTTAATCATACTTATCTTTAGCATGTTAACATTAAATTAAAGGGCTTTTCTAACTTCATAAATGGGATATATTATAGGATAGTGTTTGAAAATACAAACAAATTTGCATTTCACGGTTTATTAAAATTTTCAGCACTTCAAATGTTAACAGTTTTCTTTTGTTTTGTTCACAGCTTGTTGCCTGGGAGACCAAGCAAAGCTACTAGACAGCAGAACATCTGCATTGGTTAAAAGCTCTTCTCTACTGAGGTTGTAAGTACTGTTTTGAAGCTGACCATTGATCAATTGGGCATTCTCTTATCTCCTAATTCTGGCCAGCTTCAGTGCAGCGCTTGCAAGCTAGACAGCTGTATTGGTCAGTCTCCTTTGCAATTAGCTGGAAACTAAATAAAAGTGTTTAAAGGGGTTGTTCACTCCTTTATATTACCTCCCCAATGTATCCCCCCGGGGCCCCTAAGACTTTTTGTAAATACCTTGTGTTGCAGATAAAGCCTGTGAGCGGCGCTATCACTGGCCGCTCACAGGCATCACGTGACCGCCGGCTACAGCCGGCTCTGACATCCGCTGATGTCACGACAAGTGCTGGCAGCAGCTGGGGGTCATTGTCTTCCTGGTTCCACGGTGGATGCCAGGCTGTGGGCGGGGTTACCCCGCCGCATCACACCCGGCATCCACCGCACGCTATGCCTCTCCCCATTAATTGGGAAAGTGCACCGTGGATGCTGGGTGTGACGCGGGGTTAACCCCACCCACAACCCAGCAGCCACCGCAGGAACCCCAGCGTTGAGTCACGCCTCACTTGTCGTGACGTCAGCATGCGGTCACCTGATGCCTGTGAGTGGCCACCGATAGCGCCACTCACATTATCTGCAACATAGGGTATTATCTGCAACATAGGGTATTTACAAAAAGTCTTAGTGGCCCTGGGGGATACACAGGGGGGCATTATAAAGTAGTGTACAACTTCTTTAAATCATGAGAATGGCTGCTGTGATATGCAGTAAATTGCAAAAGTGCCTGTTTTGCAAACAATATCTGACACCTATGAAGAAGAGAACAACACTTTAGCAAGAAAGTGAAACTTTGTAACAAATCTAAGAAATTCATTCATGTCATACTTTACGTATGCTTCTCTTGATTACTTTCATAGCAGAAATAGCTACTTCATCAAAAGATAGTTAGAACTGCAGTAAAACTCCATCAACTACAATCTCATTTAGATACCATATATTTGACCCTTATAAGCATTAAGTAACTCTTTTGAGCGGTACAAGAGGTCTGCAGAATTTTTTTAACTATTTTTAATGCTTACATGTAACATTAACATTTACCTATCATTTTAGTGTTTTGTTTAAAAGGGCTGTTACATGGCTTAAAAAGTGCATTACAATCACTTTTTTTTACTAATGTAGAACTCAAAATCTCT
This sequence comes from Phyllobates terribilis, assembly GCF_046119375.1. NCBI lineage: Eukaryota > Metazoa > Chordata > Amphibia > Anura > Dendrobatidae > Phyllobates > Phyllobates terribilis. The sequence goes on from NW_027362769.1 coordinate 23,065,291, forward strand.
TTCTACTACTATTTTTCCACATACTCAATAGTAAAAATAATGACTGTAGAAATTGTTATGCACACGCCCGGACTAACTGGCGTGTGCGGGTGTTGTGGTTCCACTGGACCATGGACCGGAGAGTGCCTGGAGGGGCGTGACTAAGTATCTGGCCGATCCGACCAAGGTGACACGACGGCATACGACGCCAGTGCACCAGGGAGAAACCGGGCAGAGGGACCAGGTGCTACTCCAGGTCAAACTCCGGACACGGGGGTTGACCCACACTGGGATTACTGGAACAGGCAGGTTAGGCTGGCACAGACTGGTGGATGTAAGCAAACACGGCAGGTATGCAGATGGGTGGATAGAGGCGAGTATGCAGGCAGGGAGGTATTGGCCGAAAGGACGGGCTGGAGCACAGAAAGGTTAAGACCCAGTACAGACTGGGTCACAGAACCGCAGATGCGGTAGACAACCACAGCAGAGAGGGAACGCCCGAAGCGGTGGGCAAGAACAGAGCAGGACGGGGCTGCAGGAGCAGCGAGCACAAGCAGGGCAGGACAGGACTGCCGGAGCAGCGGGCAGAAGCAGGGCAGGACAGGACTGCAGGAGCAGCGGGTAGAAGCAGGGCAGGACAGGACTGCCGGAGCAGCGGGCAGAAGCAGGGCAGGACAGGACTGCCAGAGCAGCGGGCAGAAGCAGGGCAGGACAGGACTGCCGGAGCAGCGGGCAAAAGCAGGGCAGGACAGGACTGCCGGAGCAGCGGGCAGAAGCAGGGCAGGACAGGACTGCCGGAGCAGCGGGCAGAAGCAGGGCAGGACAGGACTGCCGGAGCAGCGGGCAGAAGCAGGGCAGGACAGGACTGCCGGAGCAGTGAGCAAAAGGGTCAGAGCGGAGCAAGGCTGCCGGAACAGTGAGCAAGGAGTCAGAGCAGGACGGACAGGGCTCTGTTCACACGGAACAGACAGGAAGGGAAAGGCAGAGCCAGATACCCACAGGGTATTTGCAGTGAAGTAGCAAGTGGACCACAAACTCACAAACGGGAGTACAGAGACAACAAGCAGGAGTTAGGTACGAGTTCAGACTCTGCAGAAAAAGGAAAGAACGGACATAGAGGCAAAACAGGTAAAGGATAGGAGAGAGTTCAGACTGGAACTGAGTGTACGGAAGAGACCGACACTGCAGCGGGATACAGGAGCGGGTCTGGGAATACGGCCCCCAGAGAGGCGGGACGAACAGGCAAGGAGCATGTTCAGACAGGACAGACAAGATACAGGAACGGATCTAGGTAATCGGCCCCTAGAAGGCGGGAGGAACAGGCTAGGAGCGTGTTCAGACAGGCCTGGAAATACAGCCTCCAGGAAAGGCAGCAGGCAAGAGTACACAGACAGGACTCAGTTCAGACACGGGAACTGATACCGCAAGGCAGGAGACATAGACAGGACTCAGTTCAGACACGGGAACTGATACTGCAAGACAGGAGAAATAGACAGGACTAATTTCAGACAGGAACAGATACCGCAAGGCAGGTACACAAACAGGACTCTGTTCAGACGGGAACAGATACCGCAAGGCAGAGACACAAACAGGACTCTGTTCAGACGGGAACAGATACCGCAAGGCACAGACAGGCAGATCTAGGAATACGGCCCCTAGAAGGCGAAAGAACAGGCAAGAAGCGTGTTCACAAGAACAGACCACAGTTCAGACACAGAACTGGAAAACAGGCAGGAAAACAGGATAGGACCTGTCATGTCAGAGACAAAAAGCCGACTGACAGGACACAATGCTCAGGCGCCATCTTGAGGAAGAAGGTGGTATAAATACCCAAAGATGGACAGCAATAGGCTGAAGGTGCAACAGGGGCGTGTCCGCAGAAGGTACAAGAAACAGGAAGTTCAGCGGGCGTCGCCCTATGCAGCCAAAACAGACAAACAGACAGCAAGGAGGGAAGCCAGAGAGACATTCTGGACTGGAGATCAAGTGCACGCTCTTGCACAGTGGGAGATGGACCACCATGCAAGGACGCCGCCAGGTATGTTACAGTACCCCCCCCCCTTACGCCCCCTCTTCTTCAGGCCTGCCAGAATCTTCCGCAGGGAATTCGAGGACCAGTCGTTCACTTCAAGGAGATCACTTCCACTGTCCACAGGAAAAATTGATCTCATCTGGTTAGCTAGGATGCTACCTCCTATCCCGCCATCCTCAGCAACAGACGAAACGGGTGGAGTACCAGGAACAGCACACAAGGAAGTCTCTCTCCACATATTTTCAGGTGGCACCCCAGAGGGTACAGGAGACAACTGGAAGTCCTTCACCGGGTTGGAGGGGGACAGAGACTTGGGGGTAATCTCTGCTTCGAGGTACATCTTGTCAAACTCACAGGAAGAAATAGACGGGTTATCAGGTACATAATGAGGAAAAGTCACTGTCTCTTTGTTATCTGGTGGTACCCCGGAGAATTCAGGAAACAACTGGAGGTCCTCCACCGGGTCAGAAGAGTGCAGAGGCTCAGAGAAAACATCTGCTTCAGAGTACACTAGGTCGGACTCACTGGAGGAAGCAGGCGAGGTATCGGGTACCGAGTATAGGAAAGTCTCTGTCCATTCACCACCAGGTGGCACCCCGAAGGGTTCTGGAGACAACTGGAGGTCCTCCGCCTGGTCAGAGGGGTGTAGAGACTCAAGGGTAACCTCTGCTTCAGAGTACACAAGGTCGGACTCACTGGACGAAGCAAGCGAGGTATCAGATCCAGGATATAGGAAAGTCTCTGTCCATTCACCACCAGGTGGCACCCCGAAGGGTTCTGGAGACAACTGGAGGTCCTCCGCCTGGTCGGAGGGGTGTAGAGACTCGGGAGTAACCTCTGCTTCGGAGTACACTAGGTTGGACTCACTGGACGAAGCGAGCGAGGTATCAGGTACAGAGTAAAGGAGAGTCTCTGTCCTTTCGCTACCAGGTAGCACCCCGAAGGGTTCTGGAGACAACTGGAGGTCCTCCGCCTGGTCGGAGGGGTGTAGAGACTCGGGAGTAACCTCTGCTTCGGAGTACACTAGGTTGGACTCACTGGACGAAGCGAGCGAGGTATCAGGTACAGAGTATAGGAGAGTCTCTGTCCTTTCGCTACCAGGTAGCACCCGGAAGGGTTCTGGAGACAACTGGAGGTCCTCCGCCTGGTCGGAGGGGTGTAGAGACTCGGGGGTAACTACCACTTTGGGGTACCGATTGTCAGGCTCACAGGACGAAGCGGACAAAGTATCGAGTACCGAGTGTAGAGAAGTCTCTCTCCATTTGTCATCGAGTGGTATCCCGGAGGATTCAGGAGGCAACAGGGGGTCCTCCGCCAGGTAGTAGAGATGCACAGACTCAGAGGTAACCACAGCTTTGGAGCATCCTTGGACATGCACACCGGTTAAAGTGGGTGAAGCATCTGATGCCGGGTGCAGGAAGTTCTCCTGTGTGGAGTCTGGATGGGCAGAAGTCTCTTCGGGCAGGAGAACCGGAGCACTACCCATGCACATTACCCATTGGGGCTTCTCCGGGATACAGGGAGATGAAGCTTCAGTAGGGACTTCAAGGTTGGGGTCAGGAGGTCTCAGGGAGGACAGACCCTAGCGTGACGGCTTGCCTCTACGTCTAGCATGTCTGGACTGCCTCTTGAGGTTGGGAGAAGTATTCCGGAAAGCGTAGTCACCCTGTGAGGATTCTGGGTGGGCAGTAGTCTCATTGGGCTGGAGGACTATTGCGCTACCCACACACATTACCCATCGGGGCTGCTCCGGGATATTGGGAGGTGAAGCTTCAGCAGGAGCCTCCGGGTTAGGATCATCGAAGACCATTAAAAAGGCCACCAGGAAGGCCATTAGGTCCAGGAGGATCGGATCCTGTGTTTCATATAGGGGGTTGATCCATTCCAAGGCATCACCCGCCAGGTAAGACATAATGAATGCCACCTTAACCCGATCGGTGGGAAAACATAGAGGGTAGAACTTAAAGTGTAGCATGCATTGCTCCACAAATGCACGACTTTGTCTTGGATCCCCATAGTAACATGGCGGATCCGCAGGAACGAGAGCAGATAGATCCATCTGGACGGGTGCGTAATTCGCCTGGAACTCAGCTGAGAAAAAAAAAAAAAATTTATTTATTTTTAATGCATGTATTCGCTGGAAAACTTCTCAGGGAGCGAAGGCCGTGGGGCTCAACGGGAACCATGGCCTGAGCATGCTGTTATGCACACGCCCGGACTAACTGGCGTGTGCGGGTGTTGTGGTTCCACTGGACCATGGACCGGAGAGTGCCTGGAGGGGCGTGACTAAGTATCTGGCCGATCCGACCAAGGTGGCACGACGGCATACGACGCCAGTGCACCAGGGAGAAACCGGGCAGAGGGACCAGGTGCTACTCCAGGTCAAACTCCGGACACGGGGGTTGACCCACACTGGGATTACTGGAACAGGCAGGTTAGGCTGGCACAGACTGGTGGATGTAAGCAAACACGGCAGGTATGCAGATGGGTGGATAGAGGCGAGTATGCAGGCAGGGAGGTACTGGCCGAAAGGACGGGCTGGAGCACAGAAAGGTTAAGACCCAGTACAGACTGGGTCACAGAACCACAGATGCGGTAGACAACCACAGCAGAGAGGGAACGCCCGAAGCGGTGGGCAAGAACAGAGCAGGACGGGGCTGCAGGAGCAGCGAGCACAAGCAGGGCAGGACAGGACTGCCGGAGCAGCGGGCAGAAGCAGGGCAGGACAGGACTGCCGGAGCAGCGGGCAGAAGCAGGGCAGGACAGGACTGCCGGAGCAGCGGGCAGAAGCAGGGCAGGACAGGACTGCCGGAGCAGCGGGCAGAAGCAGGGCAGGACAGGACTGCCGGAGCAGCGGGCAGAAGCAGGGCAGGACAGGACTGCCGGAGCAGCGGGCAGAAGCAGGGCAGGACAGGACTGCCGGAGCAGCGGGCAGAAGCAGGGCAGGACAGGACTGCCGGAGCAGCGGGCAGAAGCAGGGCAGGACAGGACTGCCGGAGCAGCGGGCAGAAGCAGGGCAGGACAGGACTGCCGGAGCAGTGAGCAAAAGGGTCAGAGCGGAGCAAGGCTGCCGGAGCAGTGAGCAAGGAGTCAGAGCAGGACGGACAGGGCTCTGTTCACACGGAACAGACAGGAAGGGAAAGGCAGAGCCAGATACCCACAGGGTATTTGCAGTGAAGTAGCAAGTGGACCACAAACTCACAAACGGGAGTACAGAGACAACAAGCAGGAGTTAGGTACGAGTTCAGACTCTGCAGAAAAAGGAAAGGAACGGACATAGAGGCAAAACAGGTAAAGGATAGGAGAGAGTTCAGACTGGAACTGAGTGTACGGAAGAGACCGACACTGCAGCGGGATACAGGAGCGGGTCTGGGAATACGGCCCCCAGAGAGGCGGGACGAACAGGCAAGGAGCGTGTTCAGACAGGACAGACAAGATACAGGAACGGATCTAGGTAATCGGCCCCTAGAAGGCGGGAGGAACAGGCTAGGAGTGTGTTCAGACAGGCCTGGAAATACAGCCTCCAGGAAAGGCAGCAGGCAAGAGTACACAGACAGGACTCAGTTCAGACACGGGAACTGATACCGCAAGGCAGGAGACATAGACAGGACTCAGTTCAGACACGGGAACTGATACTGCAAGACAGGAGAAATAGACAGGACTAAGTTCAGACAGGAACAGATACCGCAAGGCAGGGACACAAACAGGACTCTGTTCAGACGGGAACAGATACCGCAAGGCAGAGACACAAACAGGACTCTGTTCAGACGGGAACAGATACCGCAAGGCACAGACAGGCAGATCTAGGAATACGGCCCCTAGAAGGCGAAAGAACAGGCAAGAAGCGTGTTCACAAGAACAGACCACAGTTCAGACACAGAACTGGAAAACAGGCAGGAAAACAGGATAGGACCTGGCATGTCAGAGACAAAAAGCCGACTGACAGGACACAATGCTCAGGCGCCATCTTGAGGAAGAAGGTGGTATAAATACCCAAAGATGGACAGCAATAGGCTGAAGGTGCAACAGGGGCATGTCCGCAGAAGGTACAAGAAACAGGAAGTTCAGCGGGCGTCGCCCTATGCAGCCAAAACAGACAAACAGACAGCAAGGAGGGAAGCCAGAGAGACATTCTGGACTGGAGATCAAGTGCGCGCTCTTGCACAGTGGGAGATGGACCACCATGCAAGGACGCCGCCAGGTATGTTACAGAAATCTTCACATAGTTTGTCCTTTTTCACCACCAAATTATTTTGAAGAATACATTTATTGTTTCAACAACATTTAATTTACTTTACAAGAGAGGGTCACAAATACTTTAGAGCCCATTGCAAAATAACAAAATATACATACTGTATAAGGACAAAGACAGTTGATAATCCTGGTTACCTCTAAAATCAAGCAATTAACGTGGCAACACAAAAAAACTAGACGTCTGCTGACCCTGTAGTAAATGTATTTTTAGATATGCTTATTTCTTGTGGTTACCCTCATACCCTTAGTGTTACATAATAAAATATATTCTATACCTACCAATGTGTTGCGCGTGGAAGCCGTCCCATAGGAGGTATGTAAGCTGGTCAATTGGTTTACAATACACGGAAGTCTAGATTGAACCATTTTGAATTTTTATAGTGGTATCCATAAAGCGGATTTCAATATTTAAGTGATCCATTGTCAGGTTTATGGTGGGATGAAATGTATTGAATCTTTCATAGAATTGTAAAAGTTCTTTTTCATACTCGGTTCAGATTATTAAATTTCAAGGGTTTTATGGAACAGGATGCTAAAAAGTCATTATCCAGTTTAGCCATGAAAAGTTTGGTATACTGTGGTGCCTCACCGTAAAAGAATGAATTGTGCTTGTGGATAAATCTGGTGAGTTTTAATACAAACTCAGAAGGAATTTTATTGGCTTCCAGAAACATTTGTAAGGCAGTTAGTCCATCATAATGTGGGATGTTAGAATATAGGTATTCCACACCCATGGTGGCTAAGATGATACCCTTGGGAAGGAGATCTATTGTAGTGTCCTGTAATGTCCTGTAAATAGGTGGCTGTTTTTCCTACAAGCACTTTAACAATATTCTCTACCCATCCTGAGATTTTACCAATGAGTGTTCCCACCCCTGAAATGATTGGCCTCCCTTGTTTGTCTGGCTTATGAATTTTGGGAGGCATAAACAAAAATCCTTTCCTAGGATTCTCAGATATAAAATCTAAAAGGTTTGTAGAATCTGCTCGCAGGTCTCTGATAATCTGTACGCAGGTCTCTGATGACCTTTTTCAACCCCCTCATATATTTTGGAGTTGGGTCATAATTCAGTTTCATGTAATACTGTATGTCTGTATGCTGTATTTGGAGGACTATGGCATCACCTTTATCTGCTGGCTTAATTGTGATCACCTTGTTTATCTTCAGGCTATGAATTGCCCTTTGCTCCTGCACATTGATATTAGATGTTTCTTTCTCTGTTTATTCAATATTGTGAACTACATAGAATGTCTAAATGAGTCAATATATTGGTCCAAAGTGGTGATGTGGCCAGTAGAAGGTGTTCCCCTGAATTGTGTTAGTCTGCTTAGAAGCCCCAAGTCTTCTTTACCACCAAGGAAGAACTCCTTCAGTTTCTTAAAGTATTATTCCATGTCTTTCAAATCGATAGAAGAACAGATCCAGCCCCGGGAGTATGTAAAATCCAGATTTTATTTCAAGTAGATAGGGTTGCACCACCGGACCCCTGAAAATAAGAATAAGGCACCACTTATCTGATGCTGCCAACAAAATGATTTTTAAATGCTCAGCAGCATCCAAACATTTCTCCACACACCATAATGGTGATACCTCCTCATGTAGCGTTATTGGCTTTGAAAAAGGAAAAAAAAATGCACAGAGGAGGTGATCACTAGTGTTGAGCATTCCGATACTGAAATATCAGGTATCGGCCGATATTCACTGTATCGGAATTCCGATACTTAATTCCGATACTTTTATAATATCGAATACCGGAATCGGAAGTTCCCATAATGCCTGCGCTCTGCAGTGTCTGTGAAGGATGACAAGCTGGATGGCAGCACTCAGCTGCGATCCAGCTTGTCATCAGAATGCCATCCCAGCGTGGGAGAATTCTCCTGATTGTTTAAAAGCCGGCGCGCGGTAAAAAGCCGCCGGCTTTTAAACAATCACGCAGCCCCATACTGCTTCCCCGCAGCCTCCCACCCCGATCCTCCGCTCCCCTCGCCACCTCCAATCCCAATCGTAAATTAGGACCGGGCGGGGAGCGCAGCACCAAGGAGCGAAGGACCCGGGCGGGGAAGCCGGCAGTGAAAAGACTTCACCGCCGGCTTTCCCGTTCTGTGCTGCACTTTCCCGCCGGTTATTTCAAATGAACAGCTGAGGTATCAGGTGATGCCGATCAGCTGTTCATTTGAAGTCGCCGCGGTGCCCTCAGAGGGTTCATGTGAGTTCATGCTGCACTGCATGAACTCACATCAACTTTCCCACGGCCGCACAGGTCAGCCACTCCTCCCAGACCCGTCATGATTAGTGTGTGCGGGGTGTGTGTGCGGGGTGTGTGTGTGTGCGGGGTCTGTGTGTGCGGGTGTGTGTGCGGGGTGTGTGTGTGCGGGTGTGTGTGCGGGGTGTCTGTGCGTGCAGGCAGACATAGGCCGATGTGACACTACTACTCCCATCGGCCTATGTCTGTCCCCCGTCCACTCCTGCCAGCAGGATCAGCTCGATGGGAGCAGTAGTTCCCATCAGCCTGATCCTGCTATTTAAATTGCCCTACTGTGTCCCCAATAAATGTTAAATACATGTCATTGGTGGCCAGTGGTTACCTAAAAGAAATTAGTTCATACATTACCTGTCCCCGCCGATCGCCACCTAAAATAAAGTAAAAAATAAAAAACTACACCTATACTCACCTAGACACCTAATTCCCCGAAGCCATCGATCTCCTGTAATAAAATATAAAATAATAAACCACAACCTTATCCTTACCCCTCCGTAGTAGTCCACGAGTGTCCCACGAAGATCTCCAGTTCAGAGCAGCCACATAAACTGTGACCGCTCTGAACCGCTGCCGCCGCTAGAATGACGGGGCCGTAAGGGTTCACCGGAGTTCAGGCAGCGCTGCTCCGGTTAGCTCCTTTACGGCACTGCTGTATCGTGAGAAATTCCCACGGTACAGCACTGCCGTAAAGGAGGTCTCCGGAGCTGCGCTGCCTGAATGCACTCCGGTGACCTCAGTCAGTGGCTCCCGCTGCCGGGAGCGGACGTGTTCCTGGCAGCGTGAGCTTACAGCAGCCATGCACAGCTGTCACCATCTCCAGATGTGACAGCTGTGCATGGGAGATCAGCGCAGGAACGTGGACAGGTAACTATTTTTTTTTTAGTAAACTAAGAATTAAATAAAATGGAGTTTTATTTCAAATAAATTATTTTTTTCTGGGTGTAGTGTGTTTTTTCTTTTTAACACTTTGTAGGTTAGTAATGGGGGTGTCATATAGACGGCCATCATTACTAACCTGGGCTTCATGGCAGCTGGCGCTGACATGAACCCCACCACTATTACCCCCTGCCACCGCACCAGGGCAGCGTGGAAGAGCGAGGCTAAGTGCCAGAATTGGCGCATCCTATGGATGCGCCATTTCTGGGGCAGCTGACGGCTGGTGTTTCTAGCCTGGGAGGGGGCCAATATTTATGGCACCCTTCCTGAGCTATTAATATCAGCCCCCAGCTGTCTGCCTAGCCTTTGCTAGCTATTAAAATAGGGGGGACCCCACGTCATTTTTTTGGGGGGGGTCCCCCATTTTAATAGCTAGTAAAGGCTAGGTATTCAGCTGGGGGCTGATATTAGTAGCCTGGGAAGCTCCGTGGGTTTTACCCCCTTCCCAGGCTTCAAACATCTGCCCCAGCCGTCTGCTTAACCTCCGCTAGAGACTAAAATTAAGGGGATCCCACGCCATTTTTTTTTTAAATAAATCCTTTATTTTAACACTAAATGACATTTGAGGATTTAATAAAGATGCAGTCCCTAAATTATTATTTATTTTTTAATAAATTTTTCCCAAAACTTTTGACGTGGGCTTCGCCATATTTTTGTATGCCAGCCAGGTACAGCATCCAGCTTCTATGAACGCGCCATTTTCCGGGGCGGCCGCGGACTGCAATTTTCAGCGGGGGGGGGGGCAGAAAGCTTGGGCCTCCCTGCGCTGCAGATTCCATCCCCCAGCTGCCTAGTTGTACCTGGCTGGACACAAAAATAGGGAGAAGCTCCACGTTTTTTTTTTTTTAATTATTTCATGAAATTCATGGAATAATTAAGAAAAAAAGGGCTTCCCTATATTGTTGTGTCTGGCCAGGTACAAATAGGCAGCTGGTGGTTGGGGGCAGCCCATTCCTGCCTGCTGTACCTGGCTGGACACAAATATAGTGTGAAGCCCCACGTCAATTTTTTTTAAATTATTTCAGGAAATTCATGAAATAATTAAAAAAAAATTATGTGGGGCTTCGCCCTATATTTGTGTCCAGCCAGGTACAGCAGGCAGGAACGGGCTGCCCCCAACCACCAGCTGCCTATTTGTACCTAGCCGGACACAACAATATAGGGAAGCCCTTTTTTACTTAATTATTCCATGAATTTCATGAAATAATTAAAAAAAAAAATGTGTGGCGCTTCGCCCTATTTTTGTGTCCAGCCAGGTACAACTAGGCAGCTGGGGGCTGGAATCTGCAGCGCAGGGAGGCCCAAGCTTTCTGGGACCCACCCGCTGCAAATTGCAGTCCGCAGCCTCCCCGGAAAATGGCGCGTTCATAGAAGCGCCATCTTCTGGCGCTGTACCCAACTCATCCAGGGCCCTGGTGCGGTGGCTCACTGGGTAATAAAGGGGTTAAGGCCAGCTTGGCATTATCAGCTGGCCCTAAGCCCGAAATTCATGGGGTCACGCCAATATTAGACATGACCACCATGAATTTCTAGTAAAGTATTTAAAAAAAACACAAACACCCAGAAAAAAGTCCTTTAATTGAAATAAAGACACAATTCTTTATTGTTCTAAATTAAACCATACTTACCGCCACGCCCATTCCAGCTGAAGCCAACGATCTCCTGCAATAAAAGTAAAATAATAAAGCAACCTCATCCTTACCTTTCCATGGTTCCCAGGACAGCTTCAGCTCTGCTACATCGAGATGACAGGCTGGACCGCAGCAGAACGCTGCCATCCAGCCTGTCATCCCGCGGACACTGAGAAGCGCAGGCATGCTTGCGCTCCTCAGTGTCTCTCTGTGACGTCATCCAGATGAGCCGAGGTCATGTCCAATGAACTCAGCTCACCTCATGCACGTCACTGACAGCGTGGGAAAATTCTCCTGCACTCAGCGCTTCAGCGTGAGAATTCTCCCACGCTGTCAGTGACGTGCATGAGGTGCGCCGAGTTCATTGGACATGACCTCACCTCATGCACGTCACTGACAGCGTGGGAAAATTCTCACGCTGAAGCGCTGAGTGCAGGAGAATTCTCCCACGCTGTCAGTGACGTACATGAGGTGAGCCGAGTTCATTGTCGGCTCATCTGGATGCCGTCACAGCCAGACACTGAGGAGTGGAAGTATGCCTGCGCTTCTCAGTGTCTGCGGGATGACAGGCTGGATGGCAGCGTTCTGCTGTGGTCCAGCCTGTCATCTCGATGTAGCAGAGCTGGAGCCGTCGTGGGAGCCATGGAAAGGTAAGGATGAGGTTGCTTTATTATTTTTCTTTTATTGCAGGAGATCGTTGTCTTCATCTGGAATGGGCGTGATGGTAAGTATGGTTTAATTTAGAACAATAAAGAATTGTGTGTTTATTTCAATTAAAGGACTTTTTTCTGGGTGTTTGTGTTTTTTTTAAATACTTTACTAGAAATTCATGGTGGTCATGTCTAATATTGGCGTGACCCCATGAATTTCGGACTTAGGGCCAGCTGATAATGCCAAGCTGGCCTTAACCCCTTTATTACCCAGTGAGCCACCGCACCAGGGCCCTGGATGAGTTGGGTACAGCGCCAGAAGATGGCGCTTCTATGAACGCGCCATTTTCCGGGGCGGCTGCGGACTGCAATTTGCAGCGGGTGGGGCCCAGAAAGCTTGGGCCTCCCTGCGCTGCAGATTCCAGCTCCCAGCTGCCTAGTTGTACCTGGCTGGACACAAAAATAGGGCGAAGCTCCACGTTTTTTTTTTTTAAATTCATGAAATTCATGGAATAATTAAGAAAAAAAGGGCTTCCCTATATTGTTGTGTCCGGCTAGGTACAAATAGGCAGCTGGTGGTTGGGGGCAGCCCGTTCCTGCCTGCTGTACCTGACTGGACACAAATATAGGGCGAAGCCCCACATCAATTTTTTTTAATTATTTCATGAATTTCCTGAAATGATTTAAAAAAAATTAACGTGGGGCTTCGCACTATATTTGTGTCCAGTCAGGTACAGCAGGCAGGAACGGGCTGCCCCCAACCACCAGCTGCCTGTTTGTACCTGGTTGGACACAACAATATAGGGAAGCCCTTTTTTTCTTAATTATTTCATGAATTTCATGAAATAATTAAAAAAAAAAAATACGTGAAGCTTCTCCCTATTTTTGTGTCCAGCGAGGTACAACTAGGCAGCTGGGGGATGGAATCTGCAGCGCAGGGAGGCCCAAGCTTTCTGCCCCCCCCCCCCCCCGCTGAAAATTGCAGTCCGCAGCCACCCCGGAAAATGGCGCGTTCATAGAAGCTGGATGCTGTACCTGGCTGGCATACAAAAATATGGCGAAGCCCACGTCAAAAGTTTTGGGAAAAATTAATTAAAAAATAAATAATAATTTAGGGACTGCATCTTTATTAACTCCTCAAATGTCATTTAGTGTTAAAATAAAGGATTTATTTTAAAAAAAATTGACGTGGGGCTTCGCCCTATATTTGTGTCCAGCCAGGTACAGCAGGCAGGAACAGGCTGCCCCCAACCACCAGCTGCCTATTTGTACCTGGCCGGACACAACAATATAGGGAAGGCCTTTTTTAAAAAAATTATTTCATGAAATAATTAAAAAAAAATTGACGTGGGGCTTCGCACTATATTTGTGTCCAGCCAGGTACAGCAGGCAGGAATGGGCTGCCCCCAACCACCAGCTGCCTATTTGTACCTGGTTGGACACAACAATATAGGGAAGCCCTTTTTTTCTTAATTATTCCATGAATTTCATGAAATAATTTTAAAAAAAAATGCGTGGGGCTTCGCCCTATTTTTGTGCCCAGCCAGATACAACTAGGCAGCTGGGGGCTGGAATCCGCAGCGCAGGGAGACCCAAGCTTTCTGGGCCACCCCCGCTGCAAATTGCAGTCCGCAGCCGCCCCAGAAAATGGCGCGTTCATAGAAGCGCCATCTTCTGGCGCTGTACCCAACTCATCCAGGGCCCTGGTGCGGTGGCTCACTGGGTAATAAAGGGGTTAAGGCCAGCTTGGCATTATCAGCTGGCCCTAAGCCCAAAATTCATGGGGTCACGCCAATATTAGACATGACCACCATGAATTTCTAGTAAAGTATTTAAAAAAACACAACACCCAGAAAAAAGTCCTTTAATTGAAATAAACACACAATTCTTTATTGTTCTAAATTAAACCATACTTACCGCCACGCCCATTCCAGCTGAAGCCAACGATCTCCTGCAATAAAAGTAAAATAATAAAGCAACATCATCCTTACCTTTCCATGGCTCCCACGACAGCTTCAGCTCTGCTACATCGAGATGACAGGCTGGACCGCAGCAGAACTCTGCCATCCAGCCTGTCATCCCGCAGACACTGAGAAGCGCAGGCATACTTCCACTCCTCAGTGTCTGGCTGTGACGGCATCCAGATGAGCCGAGGTCATGTCCAATGAACTCAGCTCACCTCATGTACGTCACTGACAGCGTGGGAAAATTCTCCTGCACTCAACACTTCAGCGTGAGAATTTTCCCACGCTGTCAGTGACGTGCATGAGGTGAGCTGAGTTCATTGGACATGACCTCACCTCATGTATGTCACTGACAGCATGGGAGAATTCTAACGCTGAAGCGCTGAGTGCAGGAGAATTTTCCCACGCTGTCAGTGACGTGCATGAGGTGAGCTGAGTTCATTGGACATGAACTCGGCTCATCTGGATGACGTCACAGAGAGACACTGAGGAGCGCAAGCATGCCTGCGCTTCTCAGTGTCTGCGGGATGACAGGCTGGATGGCAGCGTTCTGCTGCGGTCCAGCCTGTCATCTCGATGTAGCAGAGCTGGAGCTGTCCTGGGAACCATCGAAAGGTAAGGATGAGGTTGCTTTATTATTTTTCTTTTATTGCAGGAGATCGTTGGCTTCAGCTGGAATGGGCGTGATGGTAAGTATGGTTTAATTTAGAACAATAAAGAATTGTGTCTTTATTTCAATTAAAGGACTTTACTCTGGGTGTTTGTGTTTTCTTTTAACTTTGACTATGGGGTTAGTAATGGGGGTGTCTTATAGACGCCTCTCCATTACTAACCTGGGCTTGATGTCAGCTGGCATTATAAGCTGACATCAACCCCAACCCTATTACCCCCTGCCACCGCACCAGGGCAGCGTGGAAGGGCGAGGCTAAGTGCCAGAATTGGCGCATCCTATGGATGCGCCATTTCTGGGGCGGCTGACGGCTGGTGTTTCTAGCCTGGGAGGGGGCCAATATTCATGGCACCCTTCCTGGGCTATTAATATCAGCCCCCAGCTGTCTGCCTAGCCTGTGCTAGCTATTAAATTAGGGGGGACCCCACGTTATTTTTTTGGGGGGTTCCCCCATTTTAATAGCTAGTAAAGGCTAGGTATTCAGCTGGGGGCTGATATTAGTAGCCTGGGAAGCTCCGTGGGTATTACCCCCTTCCCAGGCTTCAAACATTTGCCCCAGCTGTCTGCTTAACCTCCGCTAGAGCCTAAAATTAAGGGGAACCCCACGCCAATTTTTTTTTAAATAAATCCTTTATTTTAACACTAAATGACAAGTACAGTAATCAACACTGTCACTGTACTTCATATATATGTGACTGACATGTTTCTATCTATCTAATCTATGTGTGATTCTCTATTCCTTCTATTCTAAATTGTCGGGTACAGATGCTGAATTGCCGGCCGGCTTTCTTAAAGAGACGGTGCATGAAAACACTATTATTTTTTTAAATAAAGCCTTTACACTAAATGACAAGTACAGTAAGCAACACTGTCACTGTACTTCATATATATGTGACTGACATGTTTCTATCTATCTAATCTATGTGTGAAGCTCTATTCTTTCTGTTATAAATTGTCGGGTACCGCTGCTGAATTGCCGGCCGGCTTTTTTAAAGAGACGGTGCACGAAAACACTAATATTTTTTTTAATAAATCCTTTACACTAAATGACAAGTACAGTAAGCAACACTGTCACTGTACTTCATATATATGTGACTGACATGTTTCTATCTATCTAATCTATGTGTGATTCTCTATTCTGTCTGTTATAAATTGTCGGGTACCGCTGCTGAATTGCCGGCCGGCTTTTTTAAAGAGACGGTGCACGAAAACACTAATATTTTTTTTAATAAATCCTTTACACTAAATGACAAGTACAGTAAGCAACACTGTCACTGTACTTCATATATATGTGACTGACATGTTCCTATCTATCTAATCTATGTGTGATTCTCTATTCTGTCTGTTATAAATTGTCGGGTACAGATGCTGAATTGCCGGCCGGCTTTTTTAAAGAGACGGTGCACGAAAACACTAATATTTTTTTTAATAAATCCTTTACACTAAATGACAAGTACAGTAAGCAACACTGTCACTGTACTTCATATATATGTGACTGACATGTTTCTATCTATCTAATCTATGTGTGATTCTCTATTCTGTCTGTTATAAATTGTCGGGTACCGCTGCTGAATTGCCGGCCGACTTTTTTAAAGAGACGGTGCACGAAAACACTAATATTTTTTTTAATAAATCCTTTACACTAAATGACAAGTACAGTAAGCAACACTGTCACTGTACTTCATATATATGTGACTGACATGTTTCTATCTATCTAATCTATGTGTGATTCTCTATTCTGTCTGTTATAAATTGTCGGGTACCGCTGCTGAATTGCCGGCCGACTTTTTTAAAGAGACGGTGCACGAAAACACTAATATTTTTTTTAATAAATCCTTTACACTAAATGACAAGTACAGTAAGCAACACTGTCACTGTACTTCATATATATGTGACTGACATGTTTCTATCTATCTAATCTATGTGTGATTCTCTATTCTGTCTGTTATAAATTGTCGGGTACAGATGCTGAATTGCCGGCCGGCTTTTTTAAAGAGACGGTGCACGAAAACACTAATATTTTTTTTAATAAATCCTTTACACTAAATGACAAGTTCTGTAAGCAACACTGTCACTGTACTTCTTATATATGTGACTGACATGTTTCTATCTATCTAATCTATGTGTGAAGCTCTATTCTGTCTGTTATAAATTGTCGGGTACCGGTGTATGCCGTTGATGAATTGCCGGCTTTTCATGTCATTCTACATTATTCTTAGTTGTTTTACTTCATGTAGAATTAACCTACAAGGAAAGAAAGGGTTTATTTTCATTCCGATATTTGTGTCCCATTGACTTGCATTGGTTTCCGGTATCGGAATCGGCGATATCCGATACTTTTTGGGTATCGGCCCAATCCAATCCGATATGATATTTCCTGATATCGGAAGGTATCGCTCAACACTAGTGATCACCATAGAAAGCTCCTTGACACGGGGTCATGGTGGATATATTTGCTTCAGACCAGAACTACATTCAGGATGAATGTTAAACATGACCTGATCTACCATTACAAATAAGTAGATTCGCTATATATATCATTCTTCTAGTGGATCTTCTCTCCTATCATGTGCAGTGTACCTTCATTGTAACTATTACTTGTTTTTTTTTTTATTCTGCATTGATTACATATGTTTGTTCCAAATGCGGAGTGTACTTTACCTGGATTGGTGCAATCATGTCAGGTGACGTAGACAGGAAGCAGTTCATAAAGTTTGAGCACATGGTCTCTATAGATTTCAACGATTAAGGACCCCATGGTCTGAAACGCGTCTGCCCAGGAATTTTCTTTTCCCCCAACCTCTGGGGTTGTTACATATTGCCTTAAGATACATGTTTTTAATCTACTTGAAATAAAATCTGGATTTTATGTACTCCCGAGGCTGGATCTGTTCTATTGATTGGTCTTCCTGTTGCACTGCTGGTGTTCCATGCCTGGGACTCTTTGATGAGTGAGCTGACTTGATTACCCCCTTTTTTCTTTTTTTACAAAGTTCTGTTTTGTCTATAGTTTTTGTAGGACAAAGTGTGATATCTCTGGAAAGCACACAGAAATTTACATTAGTGGGTTTGTGAGATGACAAATTAATAACACAGCTGACTGTACCTGTGTCCTTCTGTCAGTATTGCTCCATGCTGTTATCCCTGGGGGAGGGGCACTTGATTGGTGCTTGAATCCACTCCTGCTCTCAGTTAACGGCTTCCTGAACTTGGACGTACTCAGTATGTCCTATTTGGTAAGTGCTTTCCAACCTTTGATGGAGATTGCCACCAGGTGTCAACTAATCCTGACAGCTGACACCCGGCTCTCAGTGCCAGGGGTGGTGCCACCACTTTAACCCCCTAAATTCTCCGATAGCTAGCAATCGCAGCATTTAAAAGGTAGACAGAGGGAGGGAGCCCCCCTCTGCCCTCTGATCGCCATCATGATGTTGTCCGGGTCACTAGGCTCTAGCAAACTTGTTAAATCATGCTTAGTGCACGATCTAACAAGTTTGTCTGTGAATAGACTAACAGTTCCATTGCATTGCAATGCTGGTGCATTGAAATGTATTAGAACTGTGATCAGACTGCAAAAAGTGAAAGTTCCATCGTGAGACTAAGTAAAAAAAATAAAAAAAAAAGTAAAATATTTTTTTAAAAATCAAAAAATAATATATATATATATATATACATTGTACCCATAAATATATATTTTTTTATTAAAAAAAAAGTAGACATATTTGGTAACGACTCGGCCTATAAAACTGTCTCACCAGTTAACCCCTTCTGTGAACACCGTAAAAAAAGAAGGTAAAAAACTATGCTTTTTCATCAAACAGCTAAACAAAAAATGGAATAAAAAGTGACCAAAAAGACAAATTTAAATAAAAATGGTATCGCTGAAAATGTCATCTTGTCTCACAAAAAACAAGCTATGATACAGATCTATCAGCGGAAAAATAAAAAAAGTTATAGCTCTCAGGACAAAGCGATGCAAAAATAATTATTTTTTCTATAAAATAGATTTTATTGTGTAAAAGTGCCAAAACATAAAAAAGCAATATACATGTGATAATGTTGAAATTGCACTGACCAGAAGAATAAAGCTGCCTTATCAATTTTACCACACACGGAACGGCATACAGAAAAAAAAATCCTGAATTGCTGGTTTTTAATCATTTTGACTCCCAAAAATTGTAATAGAAAGCGATCAAAAAATATCATGTGCCTGAAAATAGTACCAATAAAAACATCATCTCGTTCCGCAAAAAACAAGCCCTCATATGACTCTTTCGGCCAAAATATTGAAAAATTATAGCTCTCAAAATATGGCTATGCGTTTTTCCATAAAAAAGCATCTTTAAGTGTGTGACAGCAGCCAAATATATAAAAAATATATAAATCTGGTAATTGTACCAACCCAAGAAATAAATTTGTCTAATCACTTATACCACACGAGGAATTGCGTAAAAAAATAAATAAAACAAATTCTTCACCTGCAGATGATTTTTTCTTTCTACCTCCCAAAGATCGCAGCAAGGCTCTGCTGAGCGCTTACACTGGGGTTTCCATGTAAATCTCTTAAATACGTGATTCAGACGGAACCCCTGGTGAAAGATTCCATATAATGAGGCAGATGGAGGCACTGTGGACGTCGTCTGACCTGTGATCTGGCGGTGTCCATCTTTTCAGGCGTACATAAAAGTGCCGTCGGCCACAGTTTTGTGCACATCTGAAAGAAGGACAACGCTGAACAGAGGCCAGACAGAGTCCAGTGTAACTCTGCTGCCTCATTATAGTGAATGGATTCCACTGGGGTTTCATCTGAATCATGTCACTTGGAGATTTAAATGGAAACCCCATTGTAAGTGCTCAGCGTAGAGCGCCAGATAAATGTGATCCCAAATGTTATGTAAAATGTTCCCAATGAATGCTTCAACTCAATCCATAAAAAAGCAAGGCCCCACTCAGGTCCGTCATCTGTTAATGAAGATATATGGGGTTTCCACATTAATGGTAGTACAAAGGCTCTGGAAAGCGAAATGGCTTACTGCCCCTCAAAAGAAATTCAGCAAATGATGCGCTCCCAAATCCAAATGCCCACAGTGTGCCTTAACCACATTTATTATCCACATGTTAGGAATTTCTGTAGCCATGACAGCCAGTCTATTTTATAGTTGCACGTCTCCAGAAGCACGAGCTGGGTACAACGTACTGGGCACTACAATGTACTGGGAACTACAACGGCAGTTTGTAATTATCACTCAGCAACATCCACTGCTGCTTGTTTCTGGAAAACACCCATGAAGTCAAAATGGTCCCTACACCTGTAGATAAATTCCCAAAGGGATATAATTTCCAAAATGGGGTCACTTGATGGGGGATTCTGCTCTTCTAGCAATTAGGGGCTCTGTATATGGAGGAAAATCTGTGCTCCAAGAGGCAAATAGCGAGTCTCGCCGTATGGCTAAGCAGTACTGTATAGCCACTTATGGGGTATGTCTACATTCAGCAGAAATTTTGTGATAAATGTTGGTGCCATTTTTACCCATTTCCAAGGTGAAAATGTAAAATCTGGGGCTAAAACAACATTTTGGTAGCAAAAATGTTTTTTTCTTCATTGTCCAATTGTATAAAATTCTGTGACCCACCTGTGGGGTCAATATGATCACTGCAGTCCTAGATTAATTCATTGAGAGGTGTAATTTGTATAATGGGGTCTCTTTTGGGGGATTCTGCTGTTCTGGCACCTCAAGGGCTCTTCCAATGTAACATGGCACCCTCAAACCAGTCCAGCAAAATCTGAACTCTAATATGGCATTTCTTCCCTTCTGAGATTTGCCCGGTGCTTCAAAAGTAGTTTTCCATCACATATGAGGTATCAACGTACTCAGGAGAAATTGCACAACAAATTTTGGGGTCCATTTTTACCTGCTATCTTAGTGAAAATGAAAAAAACTGGGGCTAAAACAACATTTTTGTGGGAAAAAATATATTTTTTTCATCTTCACAAATCAGTGTTGAAAAATTCTGTGAAGCACCTGTGAGTTCAAAGTGCTCACTGCATATCTAGATAAATTCCTTGAGGGGTGTCCTTTCCAAAATAGGGTTACTTGTGGGGATTTTCCACTGTTTAAGCACATCATGGGCTCTCCAAATGAGACATGATATTGACACACCATTCCATCAAAGTGTGCATTCCAAAACGTCACTCCTTCTTTTCTAAGCCCTGCCATGTGCCCAAACAGTGGTTTACTCCTACATCTGGTGTATCTGCGTACTGAGGAGAAACTGCAAATCAAATTTTGGGTTCCATTTTCTCCTGTTACCCCTGTGAAAATAAAAAAATTGGGGCTAAAATAACATTTTTGTGGGAAAAATGTATTTTTTTTATTTTCGTGGCTCTACATTATTGTGAAGATCTGAGGTTGTGGATTGTAATAATCACCTAGGCCGGTTATCGATGCAACTAATTTTTATTTCTTACGTCCATGTTTTTATAACAACTCTGGGTAGTTGGCCAAAATACATTGCCCCCAGTCCACAAGATCCTCTTCCCATTGCCGGTAGCCCGACTGAGCCCGTATCCGGTCAATACTCATTATCTCCCAAATTTTGGTTGGCACACAGATTTTGTATCTCCCGCCAGTATAGTTTGCAATCACAATTCATGCTCTTCCAGATGACGGATAACATGACCAAAGCACATGTATCCAGCAGCAAGAGTCCTTAAAAAGTTCATCAAACCAAGACGACAGATCCCTCAAATGTAGCACATGTATCCAGCCCTGCCGGCAGCTGATCTCCAAACTCCACAGGCCATCCACACATGGGCAATAATTCCTAGCCCCTAGACATCACTCAACCAACTCCTCACTTAGCATGTGGCTTATTGTCCTCCATTTCTGGGATCAGTCCCTTGAATGGGAAGAATTGTTTGACCCCCCCAAAGCTAATTGTGCATTAAAGGAGGTATTTTCTTCAGGACGAATTCATCACCTGGGACTACATGTGAGACCCCCTGTGGTGATGACTCTGCTGTGGCTACTATCCCCATTCACACGATGGGGCAAGCAGCTGGGAGTAAAATGGCTTGAGGCCCCTGAGATACTAATGAGATTAATTGATGATTGCTTTCCTTGATTATTAATCTTGGGTCTGGCCTTATGTATGCATAAGATCCAGCCTGCAAGTGTTCCTCTGCTTACTGTCACTGAATGGAAACATTGATTCCTGAGGCTGAACTGACGAGCAAGCAAACCTCTAAGAGAACGCAATAATACGATTGACGTAACTGGTGCTCCGTGCTGGAAAATGTTTGCATGCCTTAGATATTTTATTTTTTTTTTTAGCTTCCCCTCTATGTCCATTGGTCCAATAGACTTTAGAACAAGGCCAGCTCCTCACAGTTATAAACTTCTTTGAAGCACCTCATGGATCATTGTGCTCACCACACATCTAGATAAGTTCTCTGAGTTGTCTAATTTCCTAAATGGTGTCACTTGTGTGGAACTTCCACTGTTTAGGCACATTAGGGCTTTCCAAACCAGACATGATGTCTGCTAATTATTCCAGCAAATTTTGCATGCAAAAAGTGAAATGGCGCTCCTTCCCTTCAAAGCCCTGCTGTGCAACCACAGTAATTTTCCTACACATATTGGGTATGGACATACTCAGGAGAAATTGCCAATAAATTTTATGGTGCAATTTCTCTTATTACCCTTGTGAAAATGCAAAATTTGGGCCTAAAAAACATTTTTGTGGGAAAATGTGATTTTTTTATTTTCCCGGCTCAACATTATAAACCTCTGCGAAGCACCTGGGGGTTCAAGGTGCTCACCCCACATTTAGATACGTTTCCTGAGTGGGTCTTGTTTCCAAAATGGTGTTATTTGTGGGCGGTTTCTACTGTTCAAGCACATCAGGGACCTCTCCAAACTCGACATGGCGTCTGCTAATTATTCCAGCAAATTTTACATTAAAAAAGTCAAATGCCGCTTCTTCCCTTTCAGGCCCTGCCGAGCACCCAAACAGTGGTTTTCCCCCATGGATGGGGTGTCAGCATGCTCAGGATAAATTGCTCAACGCATTTTGGGATCCATTTTTTTTCTGTTACCCTTGCAAAAATAAAAAAAAATTGGGTCTAAAGTAACAATTTTGTGAAAAAAGTTAAATGTTAATTTTTTCCTTCCAAATTCCTAAAATTCTTGTGAATCACCTGGAGGGTTAATAAACTTCTTGAATGTGGTTTTGAGCACCTTGAGTTGTGTAGTCTTTAGAATTGTGTCACTTTTGAATATTTTCTGTCAAATAAGCACCTCAAAGTAACTTCAAATGTGATCCCTAAAACAATGTCTTTGTAAATGTAGTTGGAAATTGAGAAATCACTGGTCAAATTTTAACCTTTATAACTTCCTAACAAAAAAAATTATGTTTCAAAAATTGTGCTGATGTAAAGTAGACATGTGGAAAATGTTATTTATAAACTATTTTGCGTTACATAAGTTTCTGATTTAAGAACATAAAAATTAATATTTGAAAATTGCAACATTTTCAAAATGTTTGCCAAATTTCTGTTTTTTCACAAATAAAGTCATATTGAAGAAATTTTACCACTATCACGAAGTACAATATGTCATGAAAAAAATATTCTCAGAATCAGTGGGGTCTGTTGAAGCATTACAGAGTTATCACTTCATAAAGTGACATTGGTTAGAATTGGTTAGAATTGTAAAATTTGGCCTGGTCATGAAGGTGAAAACAGGCTTTTGGAGGTTAAGGGGTTATAGTCTATGGAGTTTCTTTTGCTTTGTTTTCTGTTAGGTATGATTGTAGTGTTGCATAATAATGCTGCATTTTCTCTTGAATTCTATGAGCACAGTAGGCTGAGCTACCAATCACAAGATGGCTCCTCTCACAACCTGTTATCTCAGAGTATGCTCTGTGGTGATATTTCCCCTATAACTCTTTCCCAAACAATTATTTAACTGCATACCTCACAAGTTTAGAAAAAAATACGAAGGGAAGACTAAGAGAGGTATGCATAATGGTGATATTTATTTTACAATAAAGCCTCATTCCGATATCTGTGAGTCACATACTTGTCCTGTCTGTGTTTTTCACTGATAGAAAACATAGCATTATAGTCTATGGGGCTCTTCACATATTCATATATTCATTTTTCTGAAAAAAGCACATTGTTGATAACAGTGTAGAGGCTGTGTGCTGTCTGTGGTTAACATTGTAATGCAGGGGTGGGCAATTAATATTCCAGAAGGGCCATATGAGAGACCGTGACTGTTGTGGAGGGCCGAACTAATAGACTGAAATAAATTCTCCTCAATATTAATATTACCATATTCATTATAAATATTGTTTTATGCTAATATTCATTACATCAGCTAATATGAGCAGAATTAAGTATGCTGACACTCCCTCTACATACCATATGAGTCTGCACACCATTCCCTATATACAGTATGAGCCTCTACATACAGTCCCCCTATATACAGTATGAGCTCCTCATATCCTCCCTATATAAAGTATGAGCCCCACATAATTCACTATGTACAGCATGAGCCCCCACATAGCCCCTATATACAGTACGAAGCCCCACATAGCCCCTATATATAGGATGGGCCTCCACATAACAACTATATACAGTGTGAGCCTCCACATCGCCCTCTATATACAGTGTGAGCCCCTACATAGCCTCACTATATACAGTATGCAGCCTCACATAGCCTCCTATATACAAGCACACCTCCAATACACATAAATAAAAAAAACAACACATACTCACCTCACTCCCGTTTCCCCGTGCTCTACTCTGGGCTACGGTGCATTGACTCTTCACACAGCAGACACGATGCAGTGACATCATCGTGTCTGTTGTCTCAGTCACACACATTGATTGGTGGAAGAAGGAGTCGGCAGCTCAGTTCTCCACCAATGCATTTCCTGATATCTGTATCCTGAGGATGCAGATAGTGGTGATATCTGGAAGAGGGAGGCGAATGGCATGGTGAGGCCTGTGTACTAATGCTTTTGGCCCTTCAGCGGTCTCGGTCAGCTTGCCAGACTGAAAAAGTCAGAGGGCCAAATGCCGCTCTCCGTATATTGAGCAGTGAATGAAGAAGTGTTGTCTGCACCTCCATGACTGAAAGCCCAAGGCTGCTGGAAGGAAAAAAATTCATTTCCTCACCCTAATTGTACTGGAGCACCAAAAAAAGATTCCTCTGTAAATGATATAAGGAATCTCCAAAAGGAAATATACAAAACAGAAAAGAGAAGTGAAGACGATATAACCCAAATAATAACATAATTATTATATTTTATTAGGCAAGATATACAAATAATCACAAATCATATTACATTTAAAATTGCTAGAAAAGGGTGACAAAGAATGAAATATTTGGGCAATATAGTTTGGAAACAAGTGGGGGGGCGTTAGGTATAACTACAGATCTATCCAAATAGTATCATATGGATGGCATAATAATCACAGAAATCAAACAAATAAAAACAACATCATTACATATAATGAATAAAATACTTAGAAAATCCCCAAATCAGACCATAAATAAAATATAATGATGGAAATTATAATTGATCCATAGAAATATTAGGAACTGATTAGGGAGATGTAATGAAGATCTAATATAAAAAGTCAGAAATAATTAGAAAGGGCCATTCACTATGACAAATCTGATCCCACTCACCACACGCTCACTGGATAATGATCTGCTCACAGCTCGCCAAATCACTTACTATCTGTCACCACTCACAGCTGAACCCTGTGAAGGATGCCAGGGGGAAATTGTAACTCCCAGCATGGTCCCCTGTGGTCTACAGCATAATGGCATCTGGATCCTCCCATAACTGTGAACTGGACAGTACAGATGAGCGGTGTTCGACTCGAACTGTTCGCCAATCTCAAATTCGAGCTGTTTTGGGCGGTGTTCGAGCTGTTCGGCGAACACGAACGATTTGAAAAAAATTCGGCTGTTCGAGGTTATGTTCGATAACTGTTCGTGCACCATAATCATAACTTGATTTTTTTCTCAGTAATGCTGAAAATTAATGTTAATACGCAGTTTGAGCGTACAGCGGGGCGGGGGAAGGGGCAGGGGATGGATCTCTGCAGGAATAATGAAGATCTCCATTTTTTTTTCTCTTTCCCGCATTTACAGTGGGGAGGGGCAATCTGTCAGCCTATCAGCAGTGCACACAAGCAGCGAAGTGCTTTTTTTCACACAAGCAAGGGCATGTGTCATTGGCAGTGTATGTCACATGTCCTTGCCCTATAAGACACAGCCATTTTCCCCGTCGCCACCATTTTCTCAGTGCTGCAGCTGCGTGTTAGACGGCACCGCTGATGCTGTGTGCGCTATACCTTGTTAATTTCAAGCCAATTTTCGCACAAATCTACAGATAGCTTGGGAGTAGGGAAGAGTTGTGATTGCAGTCCTTTTAAGGACTAGGTTACAGCATTTCCTACGACTTTTATCAGGCAGGTCTGTGCTCTTAAATAGATAGGTTGGGAGTAAAGACTAATTGTAAATGCAGTCCTTTTCAGAACTAAGTTACATCAGTTCCTATCAGTTTTTGCCAGGCAGGTCTGTGACAGTGCTGTGCAAGCTTTTTTCACAGCATTTGGCGAAATTTAGCAAAGCAAATCCTTTTTGGGCTATTGCAGAGTGTGTTAGTCAGTGGAGTAGCCTATCTGTGTTGCAAGCTACACCACCTGTGTATAGAATACCAATTTTTTTACTGCACCTAGTGAAGTAAAACCTTTTGGGCATAGCATCATTCTATTAGTCCATCTATACTAATCTCCACCAGGTTGCAAATTGAATATAATTTTTTTCTGCACCTAGCTCTGAAAAAATATTTGGCCTTCTAGCAGTGTGTGGGACTTGTTCTATTAGTCCATCTATACTGACCTCCATCAGGTTGCAAATTGAATATAATTTTTTTCTGCATGTAGCTCTGAAAAAATATTTGGGCTTCTAGCAGTGTGTGGTACTTGGTCTATTAGTCCATCTACACTAACCTCCACCAGGTTGCAAATTAAAAATAATTTTTATCTCCATCTAGCTCTGAAAAAATATTTGGGTTTCTAGCAGTGTGTGGGACTTGGTCTATTAGTCCATCTATACTAACCTCCACCAGGTTGCAAATTAAAAATAATGTTTATCTGCATCTAGCTCTGAAAAAATATTTGGGCTTCTAGCAGTGTGTCAGACTTAGTCTATTAGTCCATCTATACTGACCTCCATCAGGTTGCAAATTCAATATCATTTTTATCTGCATCTAACCGAGCCAATACTTTTGGCCTAATACTACAGTTTGGCCACTCAGCTCTGCTCGGTTCCCATCCATTGTTTTTTTGTGCAAACAACTCCAGAGTTGTGAATTAGTTAACCACCAAAATGAGTGGAAAATGGCCTCCTGCTGGTGGAAAGGGGAATAGCCATGTTGGCAAGGAGAAAAAGGTTTTGTCCATGGGGTAGGTGTTAAAGCAACAGTAACATATGCAGAAGAAAGACCATCTTCCAGCCAAACTAAAATGTCTACTTCTTTTAGCGGACAATGTGATAAGATCCCTTTTTTACGGCCACGCCAATCGCTACAAATTCCAGATGAGGCACAAAAACAGCAGGTGCTTCAACGGATATCAAGTGCTCCTTTAAGTGGGCTCTCCTCCACCTCAACTTCAACATCACAAATACTCCAGTCCTCAGAGGTGTCACCCCAATTGCACTTGCTTCCTCACAGCTCCCAAATTTCAAGCTGCTGGTCTGAGTATGGGGTAGAACAGATGGTTGAGTCTGCAGAGCTGTTTACTCATACTATAGCCTGGGAATGAGAGGTCGGCTCCAGAGCTCTGTGAATCCAGACGAGGAAATGATCTGCACTGATGCCCAGAATCTTTATGAGTTGGATCCAGGACCAGACGCAGAAGGTTCTGACCATAATGTAGACCCTCGTTCCCAAACTGTAACTCCTGTTGGTGGAGACAATGAGGAAGACGATGATGAGACTCAAATACCTGATTGGAGTGACAACTTTAGTTTTTTGTCAGGGCAGGAACAGGTTGGCTCTGAGGACGACGGGTGTGATAACACACAGGGTGATGATGATGAGGTTGGAGATCCCACTTACTGTTAACCCACAGTCAGCCAATAGATGAGGTCAGCAGAGGAGGTGGAGGAGGATGCTAGTGATGACGAGGTCAGGTTGCGCCTTCCTGGACAGAGACGTAGTACTGGAAGCACGTCAACAACTGCATCCTCAAACACAACTCTGCCTCTGACCACAAGTCGTGGTGGCTCTTCAGGTCGCATGGGTGCTAAGCCTTGCATAGCCTGGGCATTTTTTCAGATCGATAAAGATGACCCAACTCGTGTTATCCGTAACATTTGTCAGCAAAAGCTAAGTAGAGGCCAAAAAATAAATAGTTTGAGTACTCCATGCATGAACCCGCACACGGACATGAAGCATAAGTTGCAGTGGGAAGCTCACTGTGTTACAATGCGGCCTAGCCGGCCGGCCGGCCCAACCACCGTCTGCCACATCTTGTGCATCCGTGGCCTCTTCATCCTCTGTGACTGGGGGGACAGCAGTCACACCTGTTTTGGGACGCAGACCTGCCACCTCTTTACCCGCAACAGCCAGTGTGATTGGCAGGTCATCATTTTCTTTGGAGGTGGTAACACCAGCTGGTGTTGAGTGCTGTCCGACATCGATAGCACCACCTTTGGATCAAGGCAACCTAACATGTCCGCCTGCATCTTCCTCACAGACTGGCAGTTTGCCGGGGACATCCTTATCAACCCCGTCTAAGCACAACAGCCAGCCCTCGGTCCCTCAGATGTGGACAAGTAAAAGTCCATTTCTTCCTTGCCATAAAAAAGCTAAGAGGTTGAATTTCACCATCTGCAAGCTCTTGGCTACAGAAATTCTGTCTTTCCGCCTGGTGGACACAGAGGATTTTCGAGACATTATGTCCGTCGCAGTGCCCCAGTACCAGATGCCCAGTCGGCACTACTTCTCAAAGAAAGGTGTGCCTGCGCTCCACCAGCATGTTGCACACAACATCACCGCTTCTTTGAGAAACTCTGTGTGTGACAGGGTGCATTTCACCACAGACACTTGGACGAGTAGGCATGGAAATGGGCGTTACATGTCGCTGACTGGGCACTGGGTAACTATGGTGACAACAGGACAAGGGGCTGCTGTCCAAGTCTTGCCGTCCCCACGAGTTGTGCGTCAATCCTCTTTTTCTCAAAGTTCCTCCACTGCTTCTGCCTCCTTAACCTCCTCTCGGTCCTCCACCTGCACCCAAAGCCTGTCTGGTCATGCCTCAAGCTTTCTAACTGTGCAGAAGGGATCCTGCATACCTCCTTACTATGCTGGCAGTAGGGCTCAACGTCATCAGGCGATTTTTACTTTGAAATGTCGGGGAAATGTGAGTCACACAGCTGAGGAGTTGTGGTCAGCTCTGGAGAACCAATTTCATGAATGGTTGTCTCCACTGGACCTGAAACCAGGGAAGGCCGTGTACGACAATGCTGCAAACCTGGGTGCGGCCCTTCGCCGGGGCAATGTCACACACTTGCCTTGTATGGCTCACCTGTTGAACCTGGTTGTCCAGCAATTTTTAGCCCACTATCCCGAACTAGATGGCCTTCTGCAGAGGGCACGGTCGCTGTGTGCTCACTTCTGCCGTTCGCATCCCGCAGCTCAGTGACTTACATCTCTACAGAAGTCGTTGGGCCTGCCACTTCACCGGCTAAAATGCGATGTGTCTACCCGGTGGAATTCAACTCTGCACATGTTGCAGCGACTGTGGCAGCACCGACAAGCCCTGGTGCAATACGTTCTGACGTATAGCCTGGGCCAACGAGATCCAGAGGTGGGGCAAATCACGCTGGAGGAGTGGTCTCAGATCAGGGACCTATGCACCCTTCTGCACAGTTTTGAAATGGCGACGAAGATGTTTAGTGCTGACGATGCCATTATCAGCATGACTATTCCGGTGATTTACATGCTGGACCACATGTTAAACAGAATTCGGAGTCAGGTGGTGGCACAAGAGGAGGTGGAGGAAGTAGAGGAGGAGGAGTTGTATGCGGAAGGGCTAACATCTGCAAGGTCCAGACGGTCGGCAGCAGCAAGGCAGCAGGCATGTGAGGGTGGGGGAGATGGTTTTACCAGGGGACATGGTAGCAGCCAAACAAGTGAGGAAGGTGCAGGAGCCCAGTAAGAAGAGGAGGACGAACTGATGAAAGACTCATCAGATGAGGGAGACCTTGATCACATTTCTGTTGTGCGAGGTTGGGGGGAGAGGATAGAGGAAGGAAGCATGATTGGTGCTCCTGGATGCGCAACACACATGAGTGCTTTCTTGCTGCACTACCTGCAACATGACCCTCGAATTGTGAGAATTAGAAATAATCCTGACTACTGGGTTGCCACACTGTTAGATCCCTGGTACAAATGAAATTATTCCTGCCATAGAAAGGGATGCACGTGACTCGCCCCCTGGGCCGTGGGGCACTTGGATCCGGGCAATAGGGAGAGACGATGGGGGTAGTAGTGGCGACCCGGTTCCGTGGCTCAGGGTGGTCAGGCCAATGGTAGTCTGCTACGTTCTGCTGATAATGTCCGACTACGCCACCCGTGGATTGCGGTTATTAGGAACCGCCGCTGCATGCAGACCGCTGGGGCTGATGAGGTGTGCAACTAGGGTAGTGTGACTCCCCACGGGAAGAGTGCGGCCCCAGGGCAGTATAGTGGATGGTGGGAGTGATGGTAGTGAGAGTCCCAGTGCTGATAGTGCTGGAGGAGCAAGGAGCACGCAGACAACAGGTTGCAGTCCAGGGTCTTTACTAGAACAGGTAAATTGACCCACAAACAGTCCCAGCTAGGAGGGGACCTGGATGTCTGAGAGCAACGGGGAAATTGGCCCTGGTCAGGGTGAGGGTGTAGGCCTACTGTGCTTTCTGCGCTCCTTCTGGCTATCTCCTCGTTATAGGGTAACAGCCCACGTTTCCGAGCTTTCCGTGTATTCTCGCCTGTATGGCCTGCGACGTGGGTTCCTTTCTGCTCCCAGCCTTGTACGGCTCTGCTGGTCCCTTCTGTTGTGGCAGGGCCTCCAGGCTTCTTAGGCCAAGGAATATACAGTCCCTTGCGGACTGGTTCTCTGCTGGGGGATGTGTAATCCTTCCAGCCTCAGACACCAAAGTCTGGTAAGGTCAGTCTCTGATTTGCCAAGACAGGCTCTCTTCGCCTCTTGTCTCTGGCTTGTGGCTCTCCTCCTGCCACACTTCCTCTTAGGTGCAGTGCAACTGTCTGTCCCTGTTCTGCTCTGGGACAAGTCTCAATGCTGAGACAGGCCATCCAGTTCTCTCTAACCCTGCCCCCAGCACCAGCTTTTATAGGGGCAGCCTGCTCCCCCTACTGGCCTGAGACAGGAGGCATTGCATGCTAATGTTCCCCTGACTAGAGAACCTCCCCCTTGCTCTCAGACACAGCTTTAATTACACTTGTGGCATCCAGGCCACGGTGACACATTCCCCCCTAGTGAAATTTAGTACTCCGGGACTAAACAATAAACAGAGACAATATGCATAACAATAAAACATTAATAGACAGATGACGCACAAATTGAGTTCTTAAGGTCACAGTGTAGTCTGTGACCGGGTGTCCATATCACCAATACAACGGGGAGACTTAACCAGGTGGGGTTCTGTCCTACCCCAAGTCCTTCACAGTCTTAGTTCATTCCTTGGTCAGGCTCCGAACGCAGTCCATACAAAGGTCCCGGTTATAAAAAGTCCATAACCTGTGAGTCCTTACGGTAGCTGCAAGAAACTGAAACACAGAATTACCAAACATGCGTGTAACTTGGCAAACAATTCAACATTTGGCAACAGGGTTATTTACAATTTTAGTACACTCTATATTTTCCAGCGAGCGGGTATCTGCCCCTTTGTGCTCCTGGTTGACCTCCTTAACCCACTGTCTGGTGGTGGACCGACTTGGTTTTCCCCACTAGCGTTAGGGGTACAAGTACCAGCTGGGTGTACAGGTAGGGCAGGCAGCTGTCTGCGGGTCCTTTGGCTTACCGCAGGCATGGCAGGCTCACTGTCAGCAGAGGGTTGACTCTCCTGGGCTGCTGGTACAGGCTCTTCTGCCTCTGGAACCGCTTGCTCCTCTTCACCTTCTGGCTCCGGTGTTGGTTGTTCCTGTGCCGGTTGCAGGAAATGCAGGACAGGTACCACTATGGCATCATTTATTCGAGTCCAGGACTGAGGGAACTCTCCGAGAACGGTGCTGATCATTTCTTCCTTGTCCTCTGTGGGTTCAAGGTCACTCTGATCCTCTTCTGCACTACGGAGTTGCTCGGGGCACCTTTTGAGGTGGTCTCTGGAGACGGTACTAGTGGTTTCTCCTCCGTCCTTGGTGATTACGCACACCTTTGGGTTGTCGTGGTCAGACTGCAGTACGGTGTAGGCTTCCCTTTCCCACTGGTCGTCCAACTTATGTAGCCTTCTTTTTCGCTTTAGGACTTGCTCACCAGGTTCTAGGGGACCAGCAGGGGCGTGTTGATTGAAGAGTTTTTCTTGCCTCTCTCTCACCTGGGCCAGGCTCTTCTCCACACTCTCCTGTACCTTCTTGTACTGCAGTTGCCTTTCTGTATCCCAGTCCGCATCCGGGGAGGTGTCCTCAGGTATTAGGACTCCCATCTCCAGGTCTACGGGCAGCTTACCTGGTCTAGCTCGCATCAGGTAAGCCGGGGTGCAGTTTGTAGCATTCACCGGGATATTGTTGTATAGGTCTATCAGGTTCGGCAGTTTTTCTGGCCACAGGCTGCGTTCCTCCAGGGGCAACATCTTCAGGAGATCAATGACTATATTGTTCATCTTCTCACACATCCCGTTGGTTTGGGGGTGGTAAGGCGTTGTACGAATCTTCTTACAGCCATAGAGGTTGCAGAATTCCTGGAAGATTTCAGCCTCGAACGCTGGACCCTGGTCTGTCAGGACCTGTTCCGGATACCCGTGTGGACGGCAGAAATATTGTTGGAAGGCTCTGGCCGCTGTTTGGGCTGTCAAGTCTTTTACCGGGACCACCACGAGAAAACGGGAATAGTGGTCCACGATTGTCAGGGCGTAGATGTACCCTGACCAGCTTGGAGCCAACTTGACGTGGTCTAGAGCTACCAGCTCAAGAGGCTGCGTGGTGACGATGGGCCTCAAGGGTGTCTTCTGGCTGGTGCGGTCCTTCCTCCTTAGGTGACAAGGGCCACAGTCTCTGCACCACTTTTCTACAGCTCCTCTCATGCCGACCCAAAAGAACCTTCCTCTTAGCAGGAACTCCAGTTTCTACCAACCGAAGTGTCCCGCTCGGTCATGGTAAGCCCCCAGGACCATAGCTGCATCCCGCCTTGGGACCACGACTTGCCAGGTCAGCTCGTGCGTCCGGTGGTTGACAATCCTTCTGCACAACTTGCCTTCGTAGAAGAACAGCTTGCTCTTCTCCTTCCACAGCTGCTTGGCTTCCTTTGGAGCATCCGGATCCATGCAGGAGTCTTCCTGGGTCAGCAGTTCTTTCACCAGACGGATGGCAAGATCACTATCTTGGGTCTCGGCCCAGCTGTGGTGAGGTAGGGGATTGATCATCACGGTTGTTAGATCCTCCTCTTTCACGCGGTGGGAGTATTGAGCGGCTCCATGCCGGTGAAACGCGGGGAGTTCTACCTCCTCCAGCTCTTCTGGGTCTTCATCACCTTCAGGTAAGTGAGGCATCCTCGACAGGGCGTCTGCGTTGGCATTGGTTTTGCCGGCCCGGTACTTGATCACGAAGTCATAGTTGGAGAGACGGGCCATCCACCGCTGTTCTAGGGCACCCAGTCTTGCATTGTCCAGGTGTGTCAACGGGTTGTTGTCCGTGTACACGGTGAACTTTGCGGAGGCCAGGTAATGCTTGAAGCGTTCCGTCACGGCCCACACCACTGCCAAGAATTCTAGCTTGAAGGAGCTGTAATTCTCCGGGTTCCTCTCAGTGGGTCTCAGCTTCCGGCTGGCGTACGCGATCACCCGTTCTCTGCCCTGTTAGTTTTGGGACAGTACGGCTCCCAGTCCCACATTACTGGCATCTGTGTGGAGAATGAAAGGCTGGCCATAATCAGGGTAGGCCAGGTTCTCGTCCCCTGTGAGGGCCATCTTTAGCTGGCGGAAGGACTCATCTTCCGGTTTATCCCACTTGAAGGGCGGCTTTTGACTTCTGGACTTAGACTGTCCGATTAGGAGGTCCTGCATAGGAGCTGCCATCTTAGTGAACCCGGGGATGAACCTTCGGTAGTAGCCTACCAACCCGAGAAACTGTCTCACCTCCTTGATGTTCGAGGAGCTTGGCCAGCTCTTGATTGCCGTGACCTTGTCAGGGTCGGGGGCTACTCCTTCCGCGCTTACCACGTGCCCCAGGTACTGGACCCTTGGTTTCAGTAGGTGACACTTCGATGGTTTCACCTTCAGGCCGTAGCCTGCCAGGGCTTCGAACACCTCGGCCAGGTGCTTTAGATCGTCCTCGTAGGTCTTCGAATAGACGATCACGTCGTCCAGGTAAAGGAGGACCGTCTCGAAGTTTCGGTGCCCTAGACAGCATTCCATCAGCCGCTGGAAGGTCCCTGGTGCGTTGCAGAGCCCGAAGGGCATACAGTTGAACTCACTCAGTCCCATCGGGGTGGTGAAGGCGGTCTTCTCCTTGTCAGCCTCTGCCACAGGAACCTGCCAGTACCCGTTAGTAAGGTCCAAAGTAGAAAAGAAGTTAGCTGATTTTAGTGCGGCTAAAGACTCCTCTATTCTAGGCAGCGGATATGCGTCTTTGTGGGTGATACGGTTGATTTGTCTATAGTCGACGCACATTCTCATGGTGCCGTCTTTCTTTTTGACCAGAACCAAGGGGGCTGCCCAGGGGCTACAGCTGTCTCTAATGACCCCAGCTTCTTTCATTTCTCTCAGCATGCCCTTTGCGTTCTGATAATGTGCAGGGGGTACAGGCCTGTGTCTCTCTTTTATTGGTGGGTGGCTCCCTGTGGGGATGTGGTGTTCTATCCCCTTTACTCTGCCGAAGTCTAGCGGGTGCTTACTAAAGACTCTCTCGTACTCCTGTACCACCCGGTAGACTCCTTGTTTTTGGTGCAGGGGAGTGGAGTCAGCACCCACATGGAGTTTCTGGCACCAGTCCTCCTTTTGTTTCTGAGAGCCATTACCCTCCGCCTGTGGAGATGGAGGCAAGGGTTCCACGGCTCTGATAGCTTTGTGTTCGACAACAAACAGTTTGGCGAGTGTAGCGTACCTGGGTAAGTGTACTTCCCTCTCCCCAATGTTGAGGATGCGGACGGGCACCCTCCCATGACGGACATCAACCACCCCCCGGGCTGTCAAAATGGTGGGCTTGCTGTCTGAGTACACGGGTTCTACCATGGCTTGGTAGTCTCTACCTCTCAACCCGATTGCAGTCCGACACCAGATCATCATTTCACTTTTGGGAGGCATGGAAATGGGGAATGGGTCACTCAGACTTACGCTACCGATCTCACCACCAGACAGTTCTACCTGCTGCCGTCTCATCAGGGCTTTTATCTCCTTGTTGAGGACTCTCTGTTGGCTGGAACTAGCATTCACCGCCACCTGTTGTAGAATTACAATTACCTCTGAAAGACAATTTTCAATTACATTAGTACCCACAGTTATTTTAGGGTGACTTTCACGACGGTCAATGTCCACAATAATTACTCCCTGTGCCGGCAGTTCAACTTTACCAATTTTAATGGTCATCTCCTTGAACCCCATCTGCGGCACGGGTAAGCCATTACTGGCGATGATGCTCAAGTTACTGTCTGGATACCGTGTGATATCAGCATCAGTCCAATACTGCTTAAAAAGTACATAAGGGATAGTGGTTACTTGCGACCCAGTATCCAGCAAGGCGCTCATGGGGATACCGTCCAGCACCACGGGTAAAACCGGGCGCCCCCCAACGTACTTATTACGCCAATTGTAAGGGCCTGGTGATCTTATGCCTGGGGGTTGGCCCTTTGCCCCAGGTTGGACCCGTTTCAATTACAGTACCTGGAAATGTGTCCGGGCTGGTTGCATCGACGGCAAATGGGCTGTCCATCCTCTGCGTAGCGGTCTGTGGGCCTCCCTCGGAATGACGGGATCCTCCTCTGTCGACGCCACGGGACATCCTCCGGACTTGAAGCCAGCTCGATGGGTCTTGACGGGTCCACTTGCAACGCCTGGACGGTCCTGGTCAACGCCGCGACGCTCCTGGTCAGCTCCTGGACTTGGTGGTGCAGATCTTTCGACGGGGCTTGGTTCAGGGCCTGTACATCAGCCCCCACGGGGTCCATAGAGGAGGGCGCCGCCTCCTGGTGGTAGGTGAGAGCAGGGCGCCGGGGGTTTATAGCGCCACTGGTTGCAGATTCACGGAGCACCCTTATGGCCCTGTCTTTAAATTGGGCAAAGGTCAGGTCGGGGTTCTGAAAGAACATGAGGCGCAGCTGGGCCCTGTGGGCGCTGGACAGCAGACCTTCTATGAATTGTTCTGTTAGCAGCTTATCCGCTTCCTGCACACTGCCAGGGTCAGTATGTTGGATAGCCCTCAAGGCTTCCTGCAGATTTAGGGCATAGTCTCTGATGCTGTCCTGTGCCCGCTGCTTACATCCATAGAACCTCAATTTAATTTCAGCGGAGGTACGTGTGTCAAAGGTACCCCGCAGCCGGGCCAGAATACCCTTCACATGTAAAGAGAGGAGAGAACAAGGTGCAATGGGTGACTCAGTATTGCAATTTGTAGAGGGGTGTGGGGATGGCTACTAACCTTATGAAGTTGTGCACCTCTGCACAACCCCAGTGTAAAGCTCCACAAGCTCCGCTCTGTTGGTGGCTGTCATCTATTTCCAGCGGCGTTCACAGATCCTGATCTCTTGGTGGTATATCACGTGGTCAGGTTAGTAGCATGTAATGCCGAGATAGACGCCCAGCTTCACCAACACCCCCGGCAGCATTCCGGAATACCCTTCACAGTCCTTTTCTCCTCAGTGGGCCTTGATTTTACCTCCCTTTGGGCTGCTCCAGTTAACTGCCCTGTTAATATGCTGACCTTCTGTTCCTCTGTCAGGGGGTAAACGTGGAACAAACTGTATAGCCTTTCCTTGAAGTCAGTTAGGGCATGGGGCTCCCCTGAGTATTTGGGCAGCCAGGCTGCTCCAGGGATGTAGGGCAGGGAAAAGGGCATCACCGCTGCTGCAGCTGCGTTGGTGGTAGTGGGCGCCTCCGTGTCTGACATCTTCCTCCCCCCTAGTTAAGCGTGGCCTACCTTCCGACGATCCTCTTCTGTAGGCCGCGGCTCCGCTGCTGCTGCTATGGACGAGGACCTGGCGTCGTGTCCTGATGACGTCAGCGTCGCTCTCTCTCCCTTCCAGGACCTTGCGCAGCGTCGGTGCGTGGGGCGGAGCTTCGGATCTCGCGCGGTTTTGACGTCCACGCCCGTCTTCTTCCTGCTTATTAGGAACCGCCGCTGCATGCAGACCGCTGGGGCTGATGAGGTGTGCAGCTAGGGTAGGGTGACTCCCCACGGGAAGAGTGCGGCCCCAGGGCAGTATAGTGGATGGTGGGAGTGATGGTAGTGAGAGTCCCAGTGCTGATAGTGCTGGAGGAGCAAGGAGCACGCAGACAACAGGTTGCAGTCCAGGGTCTTTACTAGAACAGGTAAATTGACCCACAAACAGTCCCAGCTAGGAGGGGACCTGGATGTCTGAGAGCAACGGGGAAATTGGCCCTGGTCAGGGTGAGGGTGTAGGCCTACCGTGCTTTCTGCGCTCCTTCTGGCTATCTCCTCGTTATAGGGTAACAGCCCACGTTTCCGAGCTTTCCGTGTATTCTCGCCTGTATGGCCTGCGACGTGGGTTCCTTTCTGCTCCCAGCCTTGTACGGCTCTGCTGGTCCCTTCTGTTGTGGCAGGGCCTCCAGGCTTCTGAGGCCAAGGAATATACAGTCCCTTGCGGACTGGTTCTCTGCTGGGGGATGTGTAATCCTTCCAGCCTCAGACACCAAAGTCTGGTAAGGTCAGTCTCTGATTTGCCAAGACAGGCTCTCTTCGCCTCTTGTCTCTGGCTTGTGGCTCTCCTCCTGCCACACTTCCTCTTAGGTGCAGTGCAACTGTCTGTCCCTGTTCTGCTCTGGGACAAGTCTCAATGCTGAGACAGGCCATCCAGTTCTCTCTAACCCTGCCCCCAGCACCAGCTTTTATAAGGGCAGCCTGCTCCCCCTACTGGCCTGAGACAGGAGGCATTGCATGCTAATGTTCCCCTGACTAGAGAACCTCCCCCTTGCTCTCAGACACAGCTTTAATTACACTTGTGGCATCCAGGCCAGGGTGACACACACGCATGCAGGAGTATCAGCAGAGACTGTTGCAGAATCTTACATGTGCTTTTCCACAAAACACCAGTGGTGCACGTAGTGAATCTCACAGTTCCAACTTGCCAACCGTGGGACCGTCGAGTGTTCAGCACTCAAACCGTAACAGAAACATAGTATCTGCTGGTAACATCAATTTTGCAGAATCATTTCACCACTTTTTTAGCCCATCCTTTGCAAGGCCACAGGAGACAAGAAGTCTGACACATAGTCAACGCCTAGAGACGATGGTACAGGAGTATCTCCAAGTAAACATTGAAGCCATGACTGTGTCACTGGACCCTTGCTCTTTTTGGCTTCCAATCAGGATAAATGGCCGGAGCTCGCCACTTACGCCTTGGAGATCTTGTCATGCCCCGCAGCCAGCGTTCTGTCTGAACGTGTGTTCAGCGCTGCTGGTGGTGTGCTGACAGATAAGCGCACGCGGCTCTCCACTGATAATGTAGACAGACTCACGTTCATAAAGATGAACAAATCATGGATCCGAAACGACTTTTCTACCCCTGTGTCATCCTGGGGAGAGTAAAAGCTTGATGATTGGTTAAAATCACCTCATCAACCGTTTTAAGCTTTCAAATTACTAATCATGTTTATCTGTATCTTGGCTGGAAAATTATTTGGGCTTTGTAGCAGTGTGCAGAACTGATTCTATTAGGCCATCTATACTAAGCTCCACCAGATTTAAAATTACTAATAATTTTAGCTGCATCTAGCCCGGAAAATAATTTTGGGGCTCCGAGATACGCAAGACACATGAGTGCCTTCTTGCTGCACTACCTGCAACATGACCCTCAGATTGTCAGAATTCGAAGTAATCCTGACTACTGGGTTGCCACACTCTTAGATCCCCCACACTCTTCGATCAACCTTTTCATTTTAATAAAGAACAAAAAAATAGTCAATTTTTGAAATTATAAGCATTAGCAGATTATTATAAACTGAAATCAAACAGTTTTCAACTCAAAACTTTATTCTAGGTGATGTTACATTTGCACATAGGACCCATTGTTCGAAAGGAGCTTCTGAACTCTCTTGTCCACTGAATTTGTCAGGTTTTGGAAGGTTTCTGCTTCAATTGTTTTGCATGAGGACAGAATACCCTCCCAGAGCTGTTGTTTAGATGTGAACTGCCTCCCGCCATCATAGACACTCCTTTTGATGATGCTCCAGAGGTTCTGAATGGGGTAGAGGTCAGGGGAGCATGGGGGTCACACCATAAGTTTGTCCCCTTTTATGCCCATATCAGCCAGCGATGCAGATGTGTTATGTGCAGAATGAGACGGTGCATTATCATGCATGAAAATGAACTTGCTGTGGAATACACGGTTTTTCTTCTTGAACCATGGCAGGAAGTGCTGTTTGAGAAACTCCACATACATTATGGAGTTCATCTTTACCCCTTCAGGGATCCTAAAGGGGCCGACAATCTCTCTCCCCATGATTCCAGCCCAAAACATTACTCCACCTCCTCATGGTTGGCGCTGTAGCCGTGTTTGCGTGGGGTGTCCATCAACCAGCCATCCTCCACTCCATCCATCTGGACCATCAAGCGTTGCACAGCTCCCATCCGTGAACAAAACAGTTTTGAAGTCAGTCTTCATGTATTGTTTGGCCCACTGGAGCCGTTTCTGCTTGTGTGCAGTGGATAGAGGAGGTCGGCAGGATGGTTTACGCACAGCTGCAAACCTCTGAAGGACCCTGCATCTTGTTGTTCGGGGGACGTTGGAGGCACCAGCAGCTTCAAAACTTGTCTGCTGCTATGACAAGGCTTTTTTGCCGCTGCTCTTTTAACCTGACGTAATTGCCTGTAGGAAAGAGTCCTCAATTTGCCCTTATCAGCACGCACACATGTGTACTGTGAATCAGCTACATACTTCTTGATTATCAAGACACTTCATCCTGATCATCGCACAATGTTGATTGTAGTCATGCCTTGACCTAAACACTCCACAATTTGTTGCTTCTCAGCAGCCGACACATCCTTTTTCTTTCCCATTTTGGCAGAAAATGTAGGCTGCTTAATAATATGGGACAGCCTTCTTAAGTAGTCTTGCCTTTCATCGGACACACCTGCCAAACTAATTAGCACAGCTGTCTGCAATTGCTTACAGTGATATAAATAGCCCTGACACACATCACCATCAATGAGTTTAACTGACAAACAAAAAAATTCTTACCTTATCACTCCTAAACACTTTTTGCATAATAATTTGGAACACAGTGTACATGTGCTTTTCCACAAAACACCAGTGGTTCACATAGTGAATCTTACAGTTCTAACTTGCCAACCGTGGTCTGTATGGAGTTGTTCAATAAAGGGCCCAAAATTAAGATAACATAGACGGGAGAGGTCTCTATGAATAGGAATTCTTAAGTATTTGATACCCTGTGAGGGCCAGACAAAGGGAAAGTGGGACTGGATGGAATCCTGTATGGACTTGGGGAGGGAGACATCGAGGGCCTCAGACTTCGCTGCATTGATTTAAAAATTTGACCATGTAACAAAGTGATCTGATCTATTTCAGCCATAACAGCAGGGATGGATATATGTGATTGAGTGATATATACCAGGACATCATCAGCAAATAGAGAGCACTTGTACTCGGTGCCTCCCACCTCAATCCACCTAATATTGGGATTATGGCGAATTGATGAGAGCAGGTGCTCCGTCATTAGGTTGTATAAGAGAGAGGACAGAGGACATCCCTGCCTTGTCCCATTGGTGATTATGAAAGGTGATTAAAATGTTCTGACGCGCCCCCTGGGACTTGGGACACCCGGAGCCGGACCCTTTTTGGTGGATGCTGGGGGTTGTAGTCTCCGTGGCGGCGACCCGGTTCCGTGGCTCAGGGCTGTCAAAGCAGTGGCTGAACTATTTATGTGGTTTTGATGTTTAAATGTCTGACTACGCCACCCATGGATTGCGGTCATAGTGAACCGTCGCTGCAGGGCAGACCGCTGAGGCTGGTGTTGTGGGTGCAGCAGAGCATAGTATAACTCCCCACGGGAGGAGTATAGCCTCAGGGCAGTGTATGCAGAGGATGGGGGTGATGTTGCAGGGCAGCAGCAGTAACGACACGGAGTCAGTGATGTAGTCCAGGGCCTTTACTCAAAGTTCTTATTATCCTGACCACTTCTGCAGGTAACGGCTGCCCACGTCGTACTGTGCTCACCAGGTGAGGGGCTCAGACAACTCCCAGATAACTTTGGAGCTCTTCACAGGACCCCCTTTGTGTGTCCTTTGTCTGGCCTTTCTTACCAACGCTTCTGTCCGGCTGCCTCGGGCCTCCTCTTGGTAAACTTGGCGCCAGTTTCCCTGACCCTATGTGGTGCCTTCCTAGTGGGTGTAGCAAGGGGCTGCGCCACATAAAATGTCACAGCCTCCGGTTTCTAGCTGAGGGTCGTTTCCCGCCTCCACTAGTTTCGGGGACCGGTCTCCCCCTTTGGCCTGACCCCTCCACGCAGGTGGATTCGGGCGTGCGGTGGCGACTCTGCACTGAACTAAGATGGTGCCCACCTTTTATACTCCCTTCTCAATGTACCCAGAAACTGCTTCTTCCCTGCTCCTGCACTACAGGGTTCCCCTTTCTCAATGTCCTCTCCACCCCACTCCAGCCAGGGACAGGGACTGTCGTGCCCATCTCAGGGGCATATTGGTCGCCCTGCCCCACGGCAATGTGGTGTAATGCATGCAGGTGTCGGGGTCCTGATCCACACTCCATCCTTACCTGAGAGTGAGATATCACACCTCTGGGTGAGGTGCAATACTTCTGTAGCAACCGAGCCCTCGGGGTGCTACAGTTCCATTTATCTTCAGCCTAGGTGACGTATTGCGATGCAGGGCCGTGATTTTGGCTATAAAAGGGTCCCCTAGACCCCTACCCAAAGCTTTTTAAGAGAATAATATATGGCGTGCCAGGAGACTCTATGGAATGCTTTCTCAGCATCCAACGAGAGTATCTAATTACAAATTTTTAACTGCATCTAGCCCAGGAAATATTTGTGCCTAGTAGCAGTGTCTGCTAGTCTGCGGATTATCCCAGCTGTTAAGCAAGATACACCACCTGTAGTTTGGACACTTAATTTTTTCAAAGGAAATGCTTCGGGACCACGGGATACTCAGTGAAGAGCATCAGGAGGCACCCCAAGGTATATGGGCTGGGACTGGCGGTAGGACGCCTTGCGGTGGACAGCAGAGCTCGATCCTTATAAAAGCTTTTTAACTGCAGCAGCTTTAGTGGACGCTACTGGAGCTGGAATTACACGGCTGCTGGCATGAGACTTGCCCTCCAATAGATCCTTGTAAAAGGATTTAAAGTGTATTCATTCAAATTAGAGAGACAATTTAAATTAAAAAGCTTAGACCTGCCTCCACCACAGGGGGGCTCACTCGACCCACCAGCGGACAGGCACCAGTATTGGGAGAGGGGGGCTGGTCGTCAGGGTCCACCGCGGCTCTGGCACAAACCCGGCGACACGTAGGTGGCACGGGCAGGAACGGACTGGCCGTGTCGGCTTCTCACTTTTTGGATTTTAGAAGGGCATGACATGCCTATATCTGTGTCTCCCCCTCCTTTTACTCCTCCACCTCTTTTCTTTTCGCATGACTATATGTACTTGTCACTTTTCCATGTGTTAGTTATGTCTTCTGAGCAGTTTGTCAGCTTTTGGACACCTTTGAAGGTGTTTTCGATGTGTTTCTATGTGTTTTTGTTTGCCTGCCATGGGTTTTAACGGTGTTCGAAGGTGTTCGACGAACAGTTCGACAAACAGTTCGGCGAACACAAGGGTGTTCGACGAACCGAACCAAACTCAAACACTACGGGGGTGGCTCAACAGTACTGGACAGTCCAGGGGCATGCCCAGTTCACAGCTGGAGGCAGTCTTAGTGTAGGAGGTAGGGTCAGACATTGACCATAGTCTCTTATGCTCATGGCCTGTCATATTGATATGAGTAGGTACTGTGCTCAGCGACTGCAGAAAAAAATAATAAACAAAAAAAATGTTAAAAACAACATTTAGTTTTGTATTAAAAATAATTGATTACACAGGTCTACAAAAAAATATCTTTTGTAATCATCGCAGTTGACCTTGTACTTTTCTGAATCATTTTTTTGCTCTGATTTCAAATATGTACAGTACAGACCAAAAGTTTGGACACACCTTCTCATTTAAAGATTTTACTGTATTTTCATGATTATGAAAATTGTACATTCACACTGAAGGCATCAAAACTATGAATTAACACATGTGGAATTATATACTTAACAAAAAAGTGTGAAACAACTGAAAATATGTCTTATATTCTAGGTTCTTCAAAGTAGCCACCTTTTGCTTTGATGACTGCTTTGCACACTCTTGGCATTCTCTTGATGAGCTTCAAGAGGTAGCCACCAGAAATGGTCTTCCAACAATCTTTAAGAAATTCCCAGAGATGCTTAGCACTTGATGGCCCTTTTGCCTTCACTCTGCGGTCCAGCTCATCCTAAACCATCTCGATTGGGTTCAGGTCTGGTGATTGTGGAGGCCAGGTCATCTGGCGTAGCACCCCATCACTCTCCCTATTGGTCAAATAGCCCTTACACAGCCTGGAGGTGTGCTTGGGGTCATTGTCCTGTTGAAAAATAAATGATGGTCCAACTAAACGCAAACTGGATGGAATAGCATGCCGCTGCAAGATACTGTGGTAGCCATGCTGGTTCAGTATGCCTTCAATTTTGAATAAATCCCCAACAGTGTCACCAGCAAAGCACCCCCACACCATCACACTTTCTCCTCCATGCTTCATGGAGGGAACCAGGCATGTAGAGTCCATCTGTTCA
Source organism: Phyllobates terribilis (assembly GCF_046119375.1). Taxonomy (NCBI): domain Eukaryota; kingdom Metazoa; phylum Chordata; class Amphibia; order Anura; family Dendrobatidae; genus Phyllobates; species Phyllobates terribilis. The sequence goes on from NW_027362769.1 coordinate 23,108,973, forward strand.
CCGTTTCTGCGTTGCACAAAGACACGGTGATTGGAACCAAAGATCTCAAATTTGGACTCATCAGACCAAAGCACAGATTTCCACTGGTCTAATGTCCTTTCCTTGTGTTCTTTAGCCCAAAGAAGTCTCTTCTGCTTGTTTTCTGTCCTTAGCAGTGGTTTTCTAGCAGCTATTTTACCATGAAGGCCTGCTGCACAAAGTCTCCTCTTAATAGTTGTTGAAGAGATGTGTCTGCTGCTAGAACTCTGTGTGGCATTGACCTGGTCTCTAATCTGAGCTGCTGATAACCTGCGATTTCTGAGGCTGGTGACTCGGATAAACTTATCCTCAGAAGCAGAGGTGACTCTTGGTCTTCCTTTCCTGGGGCGGTCCTCATGTGAGCCAGTTTCTTTGTAGTGCTTGATGGTTTTTGCAACTGCACTTGGGGACACATTCAAAGTTTGCCCAATTTTTTGGACTGACTGACCTTCATTTCTTAATGTAATGATGGCCACTCGTTTTTCTTTACTTAGCTGCTTTTTTATTGCCATGATACAAATTCTAACAGTCTATTCAGTAGGACTATCAGCTGTGTATCCAACTGACTTCTGCACAACACAACTGATGGTCCCAACCCCATTTATAAGGCAAGAAATCCCACTTATTAAACCTGACAGGGCACACCTGTGAAGTGAAAACCATTTCCGGTGACTACCTCTTGAAGCTCATCAAGATAATGCCAAGAGTGTGCAAAGCAGTCATCAAAGCAAAAGGTGGCTACGTTGAAGAATCTAGAATATAAGACATATTTTCAGTTGTTTCATACTTTTTTGTTAAGTATATAATTCCACATGTGTTAATTCATAGTTTTGATGCCTTCAGTGAGAATGTACAATTTTCAAAGTCATGAAAATACAGAAAAATCTTTAAATGAGAAAGTGTGTCTAAACTTTTGGTCTGTACTGTATATAGTTTTCTGTAGCAGGTATAGTTTCCACTGAGCAGTATCATTATTATAAGGTTTAAGAAATATACTGGCGACATTAAGAAAACAGTAATCTACATATCAGAAAAAAATGATTACAACCTTACAAAACAGTTTTCATTGAACCAAAATAATTTCACATGCAAAATACAAACCAAAATTTGAGCAAAAATTAAAAGTGCTTGACATTAGACTGTCGTTGATACGATTTTTCAGGGTTGTCCCTATATAACATCCAACAGTAATCTGCCATCATTGAGTCATTCCAAAAACCCTGGTAGCGGTGTTCCATTACTTTAAAGTCCTGGTGAAACCACTCGCCTTGTTCATCACTTAGATCCCCAAGATTTGGAGGAAAAAAATCTAAATGTGAATGCAAAAAGTGCATTTTCAGAGACATGCAACATCCAAGGCACTGGTATGCATTTAGCAGTTCCTCGACACCTTCAACATATTCTGGAGATTTATTTTTTCCTAAGAAGTTTTCACAGATCCACTTGAAGTTTTTCCAAGCTCTCAATTCCTTATGATTTAGAGTTCCTTCAAGCACATCATCTCTCATAAGCTCTCTGATGTGAGCACCAACAAATACCCTCCCTTCAGTTTTGCTGGTGAAATGATGGAGAATTTCAGTGAAATGTACTGGAACCCTTGTGCATTTGTCTTTGCCATGGCTTTCACAAAGTTTTTAATCAATCCCAACTTTATATGTAGTGGAGGAAGAAAGATTTTTGTTGGAGAAACTAAAGGATAATGCTGTACATTGTGTCTACCTGGAGCATAGATGTTTCTCTGTCCCCAATCACGTCGAACATAATGCTCTACTGTATTTCTACTGTCCCATAAACACAAGAAGCAACAATATTTTGTGAAACCTCCTTGCATTCCCATTAGCAGACCAATCACTTTCAAATCTCCACTGATATTCCATTGATGAAGCTTATATTGAATAGCATCCAAAACAACTGACAGATTTTCATAACTTTCCTTTAGATGACATGAGTAAGCGATAGGGAGTGATGGTTTCATATTTCCATTGAGAAGCAACACTGCTTTCAAACTTCTCTGGGATGAGTCAATAAACAATCGCCAATCTGCAACAAAATACTCTTGATTCAGTTCTTCAAAGAGGCCGTTCAAATTGTTACAGTACACCATTGGTCCATCAACTGTGAAAAATTGTGTTACACTGTTATTTCTGTTTCAGTAATAACACACTTTGACATCATCATGAAGAAGATTCTTCTGTTTCAATCTAGATGCAAGAAGTTCGGCTTTATCTTTTGACAATGAGAGGTCTCTGATGAGATCATTTAATTCATGTTGAGTAAAGCGTGCTGGCTGCTCGGCTGCTCCATCAGGTACATACTCATCTTGACTTGAGGTCTCCAGAACATCTTAAAGTACATCTGGTGCATCATTTTAATATCATGAGTGATTGAATGTACTTGGCCTTTTGGAGTAAAAGAACCACACACATAGCAGAATCTGTCCGGATGATTGATACGCTGTCGGGGCATTTTTCTCCTTTAAATCAGATCAAACAGTAGAGTAAGTTCAGTTCAATGGTGGTGACAAACTAAAAAAAAAATGTGATGTCCCAGTATGTAGATATTTCCCCAGAGATGACAGAGGCAGCTTGCATTTAGAACTGATTTTACTGGAGGTAATCTGGTAGATAACTATATACAGGTGTGAGGAAAACGGGTCAGCCTATTCCATACAGATGAACACTTGTAGACAGGCAGTTTCTCAGTGTGATATTGGCTGCTTTCAGGTTCTCTCTCTGTGGAGACCCTCACTCAGTTACACCTCAGTGTAAGAGGCCTGTAGAGGCCTCTCTCCTGTCACAGTCTCACATACCAGTCCTTGCTGCCATCACCATCCTTTTCTGACTGACTCAAACATTACCACCTCATAACAGTTAGCTCCACCCCATAACATGTGACTTTCCGAGAAGCAGTCATTGACAGACTGCACTGTCAATACTCCTTCCCATAAAACTCACTAAAAACTTTACTGATGTTGTCCCTGTAAGAAAATTCACAATTAAGTATGACAAGCAAAGAAATGGGAATAACATAGAAAAACCACATACATTGAAAATGTAGAAATAACGTAACAACAAAAATGCTTCTATATCAAAAACGTTATGTGATAGAACAAAACTAAGCAAATTTTTTGGAATCAGCACATCAAACTCCATAAAACAGACATATTACCTTTGCTGATGATTTTTTTGCGTTGACTAGGCATGAGCGAACATTCGGCGAAAAGTTCGCCGAACAAATTGATATTCGACGAATTTATTCTCCTAATGTTCGTTGAGCATTTCCGAATCCCATAGGAGTCAATGGGGGGACCAAAAAAATGCATATACAACACCTAGAAACAGGACCAAAAGCTGCCAAAACACATCAAATTAGGTGTAGACACCGGGGAAGTGCCATTAATTGACCCAGAGTACAAGTACTATAATTATTATTACTGTGACAGCGACATTTATTCAGTTGTGCTTTACATGTCAAAAGGAGTCACCGACTGGTACATCAGGAGAAAGGACCCTGCCTTTGAGGGCGCACTGTTATGGACATGGTTTGTGGAAGCACTGTGCCACAGACCAAGGAGAGCCTGGAGGGGTGTGACTAATGGAGCACCGGACTGTTCACTATAGCCTCTGATGGTGAGGTTAGACTTGGTTCCCAATGAACGCCAGGTGCCACTCCAGGACAGACAGACGGACGCGCAGCAGCTGGACCCAGTAGGACAGGCTAGATGGTCCAGCAGGCAGAGTCTGTATCAGAGTGCAGCAGGCAAAGTCTGTATCAGAGTGCAGCAGGCAGAGTCTGCATCAGAGTGCAGCAGGCAGAGTCTGTATCAGAGTGGAGCAGGCAGTCTGTATCAGGAGTGCAACAGGCAGAGTCTCTATCAGGAGTGCAGAAGCCAGAGTCTGTATCAGGAGTAGAGATGAGCGGTGTTCGACTAGAACTGTTCGCCAATCTCATATTCGAGCTGTTTTGGGCGGTGTTCGAGTCATTCAACGAACGCGAACGATTTGCAAAAAATTCGGCTGTTCGAGGTTATGTTCAATAACTGTTCGTGCACCAAAAGCGTGTCCTGCATATCTGGCACTATTTAGAGCACTAATCATGCAGGGATTGTCTGCCACTCACTATAATGCCACAGCCATGGTGGTTGTGGCATTACAGAGGTTGCCCAAATCGATGGGAACAGTGCTCACAAAGAAACATGAAAAGCCGGCAATTCAGCAGTGGCATACACCGGTACCTGACAATTTAGAAAAGAAAGAATATAGTATCACACATAGATTAGATAGATAGAAACATGTCAGTCGCATATATAAGAAATAGAGTGAAAGTGTTGGTTACTGTACTTGTCATTTAGTGTTAAAGAATTTATTGAAAAAAATATTAGTGTTTTCATGCCCCGTCTCTTTAAAAAAGCCGGCCGGCAATTCAGCATCGGTACCCGACAATTTATAACAGAAAGAATAGAGCATCACACATAGATTAGATAGATAGAAACATGTCAGTCACATATATAAGAAGTACAGTGATAGTGTTGATTACTGTACTTGTCAATTAGTGTTAAAATAAAGGATTTCTTAAAAAAAAATTGGCGTGGGGTTCCCCGTAATTATAGTCTCTAGCGGACGTTAAGCAGACGGCTGGGGCAGATGTTTGAAGCATGGGAAGGGGGTAATACCCACGGAGCTTCCCAGGCTACTACTATCTGCCCCCAGCTGAATACCTAGCCTTTACTAACTATTGAAATGGGGGACCCCCAAAAAAATCACGTGGGGTCCCCCCTATTTTAATAGTTAGCAAAGGCTAGGCAGACAGCTGGGGGCTGATTTTAATAGCCCAGGAAGGGTGCCATGAATATTGGCCCCCTCCCAGGCTAGAAACACCAGCCGTCAGCCGCCCCAGAAATGGCGCATCCATAGGATACGCCAATTCTGGCATTAAGCCTCGCTCTTCCCACTGCCCTGTAGCGGTGACAGTGGGGTAATAGGACTGGGGTTGATGTCAGCTTATAATGCCAGCTGACATCAAGCCCAGTTTAGTAATGGAGAGGCGTCTATAAGACACCCCCATTACTAACCCCATAGTCAAAGTTAAAAAAAACCACAAACACCCAGAATAAAGTCCTTTAATTGAAATAAACACACAATTCTTTATTGTTCTAAATTAAACCATACTTACCATCACACCCATTCCAGCTGAAGCCAATGTCTTCTGCAATAAAAGTAAAATAATAAAGCAACATCATCCTTACCTTTCCATGGTTCCCATGACAGTTTCAGCTCTGCTACATTCACATGACAGGCTGGATCGCAGCTGAAAGCTGCCATCCAGCTTGCCATGCCGCAGACTCTGAGAAGCGCAGGCATGCTTGTGCTCCTCAGTGTCTCGCTGTGATGGCATAAAGATGAGCCGAGGTCATGTCCAATGAAATCAGCTCACCTCATGCACGTCACTGACAGCGTGGGAGAATTCTCCTGCGCTCAGCGCTTGAGCAGGAGAATTCTCCCACGATGGGATGGCATTGAGATGACAGGCTGGATGGCAGCTGAGCGCTGCCATCCAGCACGCCATTCTTCATGGACACTGCAGAGCGCAGGCAATTCTCCCACGCTGTCAGTGACGTGCATGAGGTGAGCTGAGTTCATTGGACATGAGCTCACCTCATGCACGTCTCTGACAGCGTGGGAAAATTCTCCTGCGCTCAGCGCTTCAGCAGGAGAATTCTCCCACGCTGGGATGGCATTGAGATGACAGGCTGGATCACAGCTGAGCGCTGCCATCCAGCATGCCATCCTTCATAGACACTGCAGAGTGCAGGCATGCTTGCGCTCTGCAGTGTCTCTGAAGGATGACAAGCTGGATGGTAGCGCTCAGCTGTGATCCAGCCTGTCATCTCAATGCCATCCCAGCGTGGGAGAATTCTCCTGCTCAAGCGCTGAGCGCAGGAGAATTCTCCCACACTGTCAGTGACATGCATGAGGTGAACTGAGCTCATTGGACATGAGCTCACCTCATGCACCTCACTGACAGCGTGGGAAAATTCTCCTGCGCTCAGCGCTTCAGGAGGAGAATTCTCTCACTCTGACTGCAAGCGCTGGAGAATTTTCCCATGCTGTCAGTGACGTGCATGAGGTGAGCTGAGTTCATTGGACATGACCTCGGCTCATCTTTATGCCGTCATAGCCAGACACTGAGGAGCACAAGAATTCCTGCACTTCTCAGTGTCTGCGGCATGGCAAGCTGGATGGCAGCTTTCGGCTGTGATCCAGCCTGTCATGTGAATGTAGCAGTGCTGAAGCTGTCGTGGGAACCATGGAAAGGTAAGGATGATGTTGCTTTATTATTTTACTTTTATTGCAGAAGACATTGGCTTCAGCTGGAATGGGCGTGATGGTAAGTATGGTTTAATTTAGAACAATAAAGAATTGTGTGTTTATTTCAATTAAAGGACTTTATTCTGGGTGTTTGTGTTTTTTTTAACTTTGACTATGCGGTTAGTAATGGGGGTGTCTTATAGACGCCTCTCCATTACTAACCTGGGCTTGATGTCAGCTGGCATTATAAGCTGACATCAACCCCAACCCTATTACCCCACTGCCACCGCTACAGGGCAGAGGGAAAAGCGAGGCTAAGTGCCAGAATTGACGCATCCTATGGATGCACCATTTCTGGGGCGGCTGACGGCTGGTGTTTCTAGCCTTGGAGGGGGCCAATATTCATGGCACCCTTCCTGGGCTATTAATATCAGCCCCCAGCTGTCTACCTAGCCTTTGCTAGCTATTAAAATAGGGGGGACCCCACATAATTTTTTTTTGGGGTCCCCCATTTTAATAGCTAGTAAAGGCTAGGTATTCAGCTGGGGGCTGATATTAGTTGCCTGGGACGCTCCGTGGGTATTACCCCCTTCCCATGCTTCAAACATCTGCCCCAGCCGTCAGCTTAACCTCCGCTAGAGACTATAATAACGGGGAACCTCACGCCAAATTTTTTTTTAATAAATCCTTTATTTTAACACTAAATGACAAGTACAGTAATCAACACTATCACTGTACTTCTTATATATGTGACTGACATGTTTCTATCTATCTAATCTATGTGTGATGCTCTATTCTTTCTGTTATAAATTGTCGGGTACCGATGCTGAATTGCCGGCTGGCTTTTTTAAAGAGACGGTGCATGAAAACACTATTATTTTTTTTAATAAATCCTTTAACACTAAATGACAAGTACAGTAAGCAACACTGTCACTGTACTTCTTATATATGTGACTGACATGTTTCTATCTATCTAATCTATGTGTGATGCTTTATTCTTTCTGTTCTAAATTGTCGGGTACCGGTGTATGCCGCTGCTGAATTGCCGGCCAGCTTTTTTAAAGAGATTGTCTTCTGAGCAGTTTGTCAGCTTTTGGACACCTTTGAAGGTGTTTTCTATGTGTTTCTATGTGTTTTTGTTTGCCTGCCATTGGTTTTAACGGTGTTCGACAGTGTTCTAAGGTGTTCGACGAACAGTTCCACGAACATCCCGGTGTTCGACGAACCGAACCGAGCCCGAACACTACGGGGGTGGCTCAACACTAATCAGGAGTGCAGCAGGCAGAGTCTGTATCAGAGTACTGCAGGCAGAGTCTGTGTCAGAGTGCAGTAGGCAGAGTTTGTATGAGGAGTGCAGCAGGCAATGTCTGCATCAGAAGTGCAGCAGGCAGAGTCTGTATCAGGAGTGCAGCAGGCAGAGTCTGTATCAGAGTTCAGCAGGCAGAGTCTGTATTAGGATTGCAGCAGGCAGTCTCTGCATCAGGAGTGCAGCAGGCAGAGTCTGTATCAAAGTGCAGCAGGCAGAGTCTGTATCAGAGTGGAGCAGGTGGAGTCAGTATCAGGAGTGCAGCAGGCAGAGTCTGTATCAGAGTGCAGCAGGCGGAGTCAGTATCAGGAGTGCAGCAGTCAGAGTCTGTATCAGAGTGCAGCAGGCAGAGTCTGTATCAGAGTGCAGCAGGCAGAGTCTGTATCAGGAGTGCAGCAAGCAGAGTCTGAATCAGAGTGCAGCAGGCAGAGTCTACATCAGAGTGCATCAGGCAGAGTGTGCATCAGAGTGCAGCACACAGAGTCTGTATCAGGAGTGCATCAGGCAGAGTATGTATCAGGAGTGCAGCAGGCAGAGTCTGTATCAGGAGTGCAGCAGGCAGTGTCTGTATCAGAGTGCAGTAGGCAGAGTCTGTATCAGAGTGCAGCAGGCAGAATCTGTACCAGAGTGGAGCAGGCACAGTTTGTATCAGAGCGCAGCAGGCAGAGTCTGTATCAGCGTGCAGCAGGCAGAATCTGTATCAGAGTGGAGCAGGCAGAGTCTGTATCAGGAGTGCAGCAGGCACAGTCTGTATCAGGAGTGCAGCAAGGACTGGTACGCAACCTTACACAACTTAGACTTCAAAACAGGAAGGTTCCACTACAGCCAACCCAATAGATGGAGACCCAATCAGGATTCCCCACATTTAAAAAAATTAGTGGCAGATGCCAGCAAAGTGACATCAATTTCACTAGTGTACAAATAGTGTAAAGAAGACCCACACCCCTTCCAGTACAGCCAACCCAGGAGATAGAGACCTAACCAGGAGTGTTCACATTGCCCTAAATGAGGGCTTAACACCACTGAAGTGGCATCAATGTCATCAGACTACAAGTATTTTAACGCAGACCCATACCTGTCCCACTACAGCCAACCCAGGAGATGCAGACTCAATCGGAAGTGTTTACATTTAAAAAAAATAGGGCCTAAGACCACCATTTCCTTGGCCAACAGATTGGAGATGGTGGAGTTCAACCTCTTAGCTTTGTCATTTGTAGGATGAAACAATCTTTTACGTGACCACAACAGCGGGATTGAGGGCTGGCTGCAGTGCTGAGAGAGGGCAGAGTACGGTGAAACGGACAAACCAATAGACCGTGAGTGAGGTGCAGGTGGAGATGTTACGGTGGATTGAGAACCGTGTGGTGTGCTCAGAAAAACAAACCCAGCAGGCATGTCCACTTCACTTACAGCTGATGGGCTGTCACTCAGCCTAACTGCAGCGGGTAAACAGCTGGTTCTGTCGGACACCTGCGTGACACAACTTGGCACGGTAACAGAGGAGGAGGAAGAAGCAGCAAAGGTGTTTGATGGGGCTGCTGATGGTTGTTTATTGAAAATCAATTTAGAGTTTATCATTTTTGTGTACCCGTTTGGGGAGAATAATATCTGCACCAAATGCTTAATTTCACTACAGTATAACTATAGAAATGCATGGAGACCAAAACCTCTTCCACTGCAGTCAACCCAATGGATGGAGACCCATTCAAGATTCCCCACAATTCCAAAAATTAGCGGCAGACGCCAGCAAAGTGTAATTAATTTCACTAGAATAGAAATAGTGTAAATGAGACCCACATTTCTTCCAGTACAGAAAACCCAAGAGATGGAGACTTAACTAGGAGTGTTCACATTGCCCAAAATGAGGGCCTAACAAACACCACCGAAGTGGCATTAATTTGACTAGAGTATAAGAATTGCAAAGGAGGCCAAAGCCAGTTCCTCTACAGCCAACCCAATAGATGAAGACCCAATCAAGATTCTCCACATTTCAAAAAATTAGTGGCAGACACTAGCAATGTCTAATCAATTTCACTACAGTAGAAATAGTGTAAATAAGACTCATACCTGATCCAGTACAGCCAACCCAGGAGATGGAAACCTAACCAGGAGTGTTCACATTGCCCTAAATGAGGGCCTAACACCACTGAAGTGGCATCAATGGCATCAGACTTCAAGTAGTTTATTGCAGACCCATACCTGTCCCACTACAGCCAACCCAGGAGATTCAGACTCAATCGGAAGTATTTAGATTTAAACAAAATAGAGCCTAAGACCACCATTTCCGTGGCCAACAGATTGGAGATGGTGGAGTTCAACCTCTTAGCTTTGTCATTTGTAGGATGAAACAATCTTTTACGTGACCACAACAGCGGGATTGAGGGCTGGCTGCAGTGCTGAGAGAGGGCAGAGTACGGTGAAACGGACAAACCAATAGACCGTGAGTTTGGTGCAGGTGGAGATGTTACGGTGGATTGAGAACCGTGTGATGTGCTCAAAGAGACAAATACAGCATGCATGTCCACTTCCCTTACAGCTGACGGGCTGTCACTCAGCCTAACTGCAGCGGGTAAACAGCTGGTTCTGTCAGACACCTGCGTGACACAACTTGGCACGGTAACAGAGGGGGAGGAAGAAGCAGCAGAAGTGTTTGATGGGGCGGCTGATGGTTTATTGAAAATCAATTTGGAGTTTATCATGTTTATGTACCCGTTTGGGGAGAATAATATCTGCACCAAATGCTCAATTTCATTACAGTATAACTATAGAAATGCATGGAGACCAAAACCTCTTCCACTACAGTCACCCAAAGGATGGAGACCCATTCAGGATTCCCCACATTTCCAAAAATTAGCGGCAGACACCAGTAAAGAGTAATCAATTTCACTACAGTAGAAATAGTGTAAATAAGACTCACTCCTGTTCCAATACAGCCAACCCAGGAGAAAGAGACCTAACCAGGAGTGTTCACATTGCCCTAAATGAGGGCCTAACACCACCGAAGTGGCATCAATTTCACTAGAGTATAAGTATTGCAAAGGAGGCCTAAACCAGTTCCACTGCAGCCAACCCAATAGATGGAGACCAAATCAGGATACCCCACATTTAAAAAAATTAGTGGCAGACGTCAGCAAAGTGGCATCAATTTCACTACTGTACAAATAGTGTAAATAAGACCCACACCTCTTCCAGTACAGCCAACACAGGAGATGGAGACCTAACAAGGAGTGTTCACATTGCCCTAAATGAGAGCCTAACATCACCGAAGTGGCATCAATGTCATCTGACTACAAGTAGTTTAACACAGACCCAAACTTGTCCCACTACAGACAACCCAATGGATGGAGACACAATCAGAATTCTCCACATTTCCCAAAATTAGGGCCTAAAACCTGCAGCAGCAGCAGCAGAAAGAGCAGGCACAGAAGCCATATCACAGACTGCAACTTCAAGAGATCAATGCAGCATAATCAAAATGACAACATCGCCTACTCTGTACAGTCTGCAATTGGAGTGCAATAGTCCTTGGAGATCCATGAAGTTAGGCGGTCTACAGTTTCAGGGGACAGTCAGGTGCGCTTTTCCGTCAAGACACTATCAGCAGCGCTGAAGACACGTTCAGAGAGAACGCTGGCTGCCGGGCATGATAAAACCTCCAAGGCGTGAGAGGCGAGATCAGGCCATTCATCCATTTTTGAAGACCAAAATGTGAAAGGGTCCAAACCCTCCCTGATGGTATTGATATTGAACTCTAGATACTTCTGCACCATCCTCTCCAGTCGTTCACCACGTGTCAGACTTGTATTCTGTTGTGCTGGTGCATGAGCTGGTTCCAATAATGTGCGAAAGGACTCCCAGAAATTGCTTCTGCCACTTACTCTGCTGCTGCTGCTAATGTTTTGCCGTTGACGAACTGACGTTCCGGAGGTTGAAAGGCTACAGCTGCGATGGACACTGTGTTCCTCACTGTTATCTTAGAGAAAACCTCTATTAAGGTTGCTTGAAAGCTTGTTTCGATATTCCAACATAAGCGGGTCCCTTTCCAGGACGGGAAGCATCTGGCAAAATTGACTCATAACGTGGGTCTAACAGAGTGACAACCCAGTAGTCAGCATTATTTTGAATCCTAAGTATACGGGGATCATGTTGCAGGTTGTGCATCAAGAAGGCACTCATATGTCGGGCTCTTCCAGGAGGTTCAAAACCAGGATGTATTGTGGGCTGCATAACACTGAGGCTTGTTTCCTCCGTCCCATCCTGCCAACCAAATGAGAGGGGATAATTATCCTCTTCATCCTCTGACAGCTGCTCGCCCATCACCATTTCCTCCTACATTACTTCCTTGGCTCTTGCACCTTCACTAACAGTTTGGCTGGTATCACCAAACCCCCTCGATCACTGTAATCCACAGTCACTTTGCATCCACCTGTGTGACGACAGTCTGGAAATTTGAGACATTGGTATCTCTTCCACATCCTCCTATTCTTCTGGGACCACCACCTCCTGCCGCAGGTTATTCAAAGTTTGCTCCAGCATGTATATGCCCGGAATAGTGATGCTGATGATGGCATCATCAGCGATAACCTGTTTAGTAGCCATTTCAAAACCATGCAGAAGGGAGCAGAGGTCCTTAATCTGTTCCCACTCCGCAAACGTGATATGCCCCAAGTCCATACTGCGTTGCCCCAAGCTATACGTCATGACATACTGCGTCAGAGCTTGTTGCTTCTGGCACAGTGGCTGCAACATGTGCAGAGTGGAATTCCACTGCGTCGGCACATTGCAGATCAACCTGTTAACTGGCACGGACAAAGACCTCTGTATCGATGCAAGTCAATGACATGAGGGGTGCGAACAGCAAAAGTTGGCACACAGCTTCCGTACTTTGTGAAGCAGCTCATCCAGGCCAGGATAGTGGCAGATAAATCGCTGTACCACCAGGTGTAGGACGTGAGCCATGTAAGGCACATGTGTGAGTTGGCCTCGGCTTATTGCCGCCAACAGGTTTGCACTGTTATCGCACATGGCCTTTACTGGCTCCAGGTTCAGCAGAAACAGCCATTGCTAAAACTGAGCCTGGAGAGCTGTCCACAACTCTTCACTTGCATGACTGCGATCTCCAAGGCATAATAATTTGAAGACTGCCTGATTGCGGTGAGCCCTGGCTGCACAGTACGGAGGTGGTGTGTATTCGCTCCGCACCCTTGGAACACGTGTCTCATTAAAGCAGAGGTTGAGTGCACAGGTGGAGGCCCTAGAGGAGGTGGAGGAACCAGAAGGAGTGGAGGAAGTGGGAAATACAGAAGTTTCTTCTGCAAGCCTTGGGAATTCCAAGATTTGTGGAGCAGCCCCTTCCTCGCCTGCCCCCACAGCCACCAGAGTCACCCAATGCCCAGTCAGCAAGAAGTAACGCCCTTGGCCATGCTTATCCGTCCAGGTGTCTGTGGTGAAATGCACCCTGGCACACGTAGATTTAGACAAGGAATGGGTGATGTTGTCTGTGACATGCTCGTGTAGCACAGGCACAGCTTTCTTACAGAAGTAATGGCAACTGGGCAACTGGTACTGGGGGACTGTGACGACCATCAGTTTTCAGAAACCGTCTGTATCTACCAGGCGGAAAGGCAGCATTTCCGTGGCCAACAGATTGGAGATGGTGGAGTTCAACCTCTCAGCTTTGTCATGCGTAGGATGAAACAATCATTTACGTGACCACAACTGTGGGACTGAGGCCTGGCTAAGGTGCTGAGAGAGGGTGGAGCATGGTGAACCGGAAAAACTGGTGGAGCATGAGTGAGGTGCAGATGTTACGGTGAATTGAGAAACATGCGGTGTGCTTGGTGAAACAAACACAGCAGGCATGTCCGCTTCCATTACAGCTGACGGGCTGTCACTCAGCCTGACTGGGGTGGGTAAAGAACCAGAGTTTCTACAATGGGAGACCTGTGTGACAATACTTGGCACAGTAATAGAGGAGGAGGAAGAAGCAGCGGATGCATTTGATGGTTGTTGAGGTGTCCGCATTTCGGCGTGGTAAGATTCCCAGCATAAAGAATGTTGTTTGAGCATGTGAATGTTCATTTAGTAGTCAAATTATTGCAGTTTTTCCCTCTACTGAGTTTTATATCGCAAAGTTTGCAGATAACGTGAGTTGGCTCATCCTTTGCAGTGACAAAAACGGCCCATGCTAGGCAACCCTTGCTGCCTCTGAGAGCTACAAACCCGTGACCCATGCTGGTCACAGCCATGGTTGTGACTAAGGATGCAGTGCTCCTCGTGTTTGCATCACTCCGTGTCTGCGGCGTAGGGTGAAATGTATTGTAACTTCCTCGTCTTTCTCCTCCACCTCTTCAGATGAGCTACTCGGCTGCATGACTCTTGGTTCACACCAAGTAGGATCTTCAACTTCGTCATCATCCAATGTGTTATCCCATTCCTCGCCTTTAGAGTGACCCCTCTCCTCTTGTTGACCTGTCAGCACAATACAGTCTGCATGAGCCTCAGGTATCTGAGTCTCATCGGGATCACCTCCCTTCCTTGTGGTTAACGTCTGGTGATGAGGGTCAGGAACCTGCTCAGATCCTACTTCGTCCTGCCCTGAATCCAAGCTAAAAAATTTTTTGGCATCAGTGCAGATGCTTTCCTCCCCTTGACTCTGTGACTGTTTGGAGTACACTTCTAATGCCCAAGGTGTAGAATGGGTGAAGAGTTCTACAGACTCGCCCCATCTGTGGTTCGCTACTGTCAGATGGGCAGTTAGCCAGTTGTGATGCGGGGGGAAGCATGGCTAATTGGGGTGCCACCTCTGTGGACTGTACTGTGTGTGATGTTGAGGTTAAGGAAGAAGAGGGGAGGGCACTGGAAGCAGAGCTTGCCATTCACTGGAGCACCTGCTCTTTCTGGCCCTTATCAACAAGGTGTAAAGCTGTGCGGCTGCCAAAGGAAGAGAGTGCAGTAGGCAGTCCACTAACATAAGTTGTCAGTTGTCTTTGGATAGGACCTGTTTGAGTTTGATCACTATTGCTTTCACTAACATTACCACATACCCCACGTACACCTTGAACACCAAGCCTATTCCGCCTTCCACCACGCCCTCTCTGTTTCCCACTCATGTTGGTCAGATACAGCGGTAGGAGCATGCAATTAACTAAAGAAAAATAAAATTTTTTTCCTGTACAATAGCTCAGCACACACCTGAATTTCAGCGACACTAAACAACAAGGTAAGATTTGGCCTGAGGTATAACGTTACTAACAGACAAAAGAAATTTGTTAGTGTGCATGAGGCCGATAAAACCTATGAGATATTCTCCAAATAATTTCAAACTGAGATGTCATCTGCTTTATTACTTTAGGAACAGAAGAAATTTATTTTTGAATGTGGATGAGCCCAGTATGAGATAGAATATATGCTCCAAAATATTTCAAACTCAGATCTAGCCAGCTGTATCACTTTACTCAGAGAAAAAATTATTTTTGGGTTACTCTGCATAAGCTCTGTGTCCAGCTGACTTTGACCGCCACTGACAGAGTAGCTGGCTTATGTATGACTTTTGGCACAGGAAAAACATTTTTTTGGACTGGGCCTAGTAAGAGAAGTTTTTTTTTTTTTACTGTAAAACCAGGACAAGTTCAGCGCCACTACAATATGATCTGCCTTTTAGTAGACAGGATCAACTTTGCCACAGTAAAAAAACGTTGGTGGACTCTGCCTGCCAACCAAAAATATATATATAGGTTTGACTGTGCGTACAAGCTGAATTTGACCACCACTGATGAAGTAGCTGGCTTATAGAACTGTATGACTTTTAGTTTACTGTGAAACCAGGACAAGTTCAATGCCACTAAAATAGAATCTGCCTTTTAGCAGACTGGCTCAACTTTCCCACAGTAAAAAAACACTGTATGACTTTTGGCACAGGAAAAAATATTTTTTGGACTTGATGTAGCAAGAGAAAAAATGTGTTTTTTTTTTACTCTGAAACCACCTGAAGTTCAACTCCACTAACATAGTATCTGACACTAAAAAAACTTTAGTGCACACAGCTTTCAATATCAAAATAGCTAAAGAAAAAAAAAGATTTTGTGCTCTGCAATAAGAAGCTATGCCGACTGTGCAGAGCACAATTTCAACCCCACAAAATGAAAAGGTGCACTGTGCTTGCTTGATCACATTAGCAAGTGCAAAAAAAGATTCAAGGTATACTGAGACATGGAGTTCTATACCAGTGGTGCACAGCACTATTGTATGGCATGGGCCCTCTGTTTCTGTCAGAATCTCAGTACTTGCGCAAGAACACCAAAAATGTGCTGCACCAGCGGTTGCAGAGGTACACAGGCCAGGAATTATCTACACTATCTGACTACCACACAAGCACCCATCTATCTAGCTAATATCTTTCACTATACAGGAGAACACTGAGCTGCGTCTGTCTCCAGCAGTGACATGGATATAATGGCACTGAGGGAGCATGGCCGTTTTTTATATTGACAGGACATGTGATTTCTGCAGTCAATTGCAGAAGCCCTTATCTCAGGACAGTGTAGATGCTTCCTGCGCTATGATTGTTTGGCACTTTCCTCAGTTAAAGTTACTGCCCACAGGAAAAAAAAAAAAACAGTGCACCGCTGATTTGACCTGTTCTGAGCTCTCCACAGCCCCCCATATCTGCATTTTTGAAGGTGGTAACAGTACTCTGTACCACAAAAAATGGACACTCACTATTGTGAGGTCCATTAGATGATATTTTTTGAACCACGTAGCACTTTATAGCACTTAGTCACTTTTTTGTAGTGCTCCCCAAGATACGAGTTACACTCCCCTGATGAATCCTTTTTGAGGAGGAAGAAACGCGTCGGGAGGCATTTTGTGGGGTAATAGATATACTTGGGTACTGCCCTGGTCAGGGCGGGAGCAATCACCAGGGGCATGACAGGGTAGATTTATCCTTAATATATGGAGATTACTGAACTGGGGAAAAAAAACCCTGGAGGATGCCCATGGACAAGAGAATGGGTGAGATCTACACATATTATTTAGAGTTTTTTTATCACTATGTCTAAGCTTTATATGGACTAGATGGGATAGACATTATATATTCTGGTTCCTTCCAATGGAATTTATAAGAGGGTTGCACAGTGTCCTGTTTTTGTGTACTGTGTCCTTAATAAGGTTAGAAGTATTTTTGTGCTGACTCCCTCCAGTGCATAGGGAGCTTGCCTATGATGCAATAGGGGTTTATGAGCCGTTTGTATTGGACATTGGAGGTGTCGGGGTAGGTACAAAAAAATTAATTATTTTAAGGATCTAATAAAGGTTATATTTTAAAAGTTTTTCCTCTTGGCTGATATATAAACTAGATATAACCAGTCTAAGAAATGCAGCAGAATACATCATTTATGACTATGTTTTTCCCAACTTATCTTCCTTTTCAGGTAACGTAATGTAAGCCACTCCCACTTTCCTTATCTTTGTGGTTTGTAATAAAAACTTGTAACCAGGTATCTGAGGGCAGACAAGTCTAGGACACAGCAGAATTGGTTATGTGTTCTCTTGTCTCCAATCGATCGACTGACTCCCTGATTTGATCAAATCTGGCAAAATTTGTGAAACCTCTTGAGTTTCTCCTTCATCTATCCATATAGGTTTCTCCATCATTACATGGTGCCGAAAACCAGGGATTGTCAGAACTGGACCTCCTTTGAACCCGACTGCAAGGATATCTCTCTCAGAACACTGAATGATGTTCCGCGGTGAGTAACCCATTGTGCTACTAAAAATCCAGTGTTACCTAGAGGGCTCCAAGATGGGTAATTGGTGGTCCGAACAAGACAATCTCTGTTGAACCTTTGCTGGTATTTGAATTTTGTATGTAGATTTTGTGGTCTGTCATAAGTTTCAATGTGTCTTTAGATGTATAACTGATGATTGAATGACGGTTAAATGAAAATTGAATGAAGTGACAAGTATCCAACCTTGCCCAACGATTGCCCATTCAGTTCTTTGGTTAACTGCGGGCACTAAAGTTGCAGTCATGAGAACTGGAAACAGAAAAGAAGTAAGCTATCTGAGAGGTACCACCTTTGTCCATGCATGTGATATAGTGAAAAGACTTAGAAGGAATGGGAGAAGTGTTTTTGCAATTGGGAAGGATTACTGGAAGATCGATAAGAGTAGACTTGAGCTGGCTAGGATTTGATTAGAAATATTCATAGCGTCTCTCAATGAGTGAACATAAATCAGAGAAAATAGACATAGAACTGTTTATGTAATCTATGATAGTATGAAAACACAGAGATCCCTGTAGTCTATGTACTTGATGTAAAACTTGCATCTTTTGTGACACCCCTGCATTATGCAGGAATTGCAGATATTGTGTACAGAATCCCTGTGAGGTTAACTACTGTGTCCTGTGGGTCCCCATGTCCATGGATGCCCAAAGTGCCTCTGCCCCTATGAGGACCATGAGTCATGTACACTTTCTACCTCCTAGGATATAAAATAAACCGTTGATACATGATCCACCATAGGTTTAGCCAACAGAATATCAATGGCTCTGATCCCCCAATGAGCTTATCACTCTTTGTACCCAGTTCCTGGGCTCCCTAACATTTTATTTATAATGCTTCTCCATGGTGTTGAGGAGGCATATCAGGCCACATGGGATGATCTAGTCTCAGTCATTTTACAGTGACCCCTTATTATTGCTGCAGTGTTTCATGAACAGCCGTAGACCTATAGTCAACACCATAGTACACACTAGTCGCCCGGAGTGGTGCAATAGGTTGATCTGAAGGATATAGCCCAGCGTGCTGAAGTAGAAAGCATGTCAAAGGAAGAGTTAACTAGGTCCTATGCAGCAAGAAAGAGAAGTGTTAGGGGCAAGCAATCATCAAGAAATAGAGACAGCAGCAAAGTACATGTTTGTTTTGCGAGAAAGAAAGAAAAGAAAAAAAAAAGGATTTTTTTATGGTCAATGTTAGTGTTGAGCCACCCCCGTAGTGTTCGAGTTCGGTTCGGTTCGTCGAACACCCGTGTGTTCGCCGAACTGTTCGTCGAACTGTTCGTCGAACACCTTCGAACACCGTTAAAACCAATGGCAGGCAAACAAAAACACATAGAAACACATAGAAAACACCTTCAAAGGTGTCCAAAAGCTGACAAACTGCTCAGAAGACACAACTAACACATGGAAAAGTGACAAGTACATATAGTCATGCGAAAATAAAAGAGGTGGAGGAGTAAAAGGAGGGGGAGACACAGATATAGGCATGTCATGCCCTTCTAAAATCCAAAAAGTGAGAAGCCGACACGGCCAGTCCGCTCCTGCCTGTGCCACCTCCGTGTCGCCGGGTTTGTGCCAGAGCCGCGGTGAACCCTGATGGCCAGCCCCCCTCTCCCAATACTGGTGCCTGTCCGCTGGTGGGTCGAGCGAGCCCCCCTGTGGTGGAGGCAGCTCTAAGCTTTTTAATTTAAATTGTCTCTCTAATTTGAATGAATACACTTTAAATCCATTTACAAGGATCTATTGGAGGGCAAGTCTCATGCCAGCAGCCGCGTAATTCCAGCTCCAGTAGCGTCCACTAAAGCTGCTGCAGTTAAAAAGCTTTTATAAGGATCGAGCTCGGCTGTCCACCGCAAGGCATCCTACTGCCAGTCCCAGCCCCTATGCCTTGGGGTGCCTCCCGATGCTCTTCACTGAGTATCCCATGGTCCCGAAGCATTTCCTTTGAAAAAATTAATTGTCTAAACTACAGGTGGTGTAGCTTGCTTAACAGCCGGGATAATCCGCTGACTAGCAGACACTGCTACTAGGCACAAAGTATTTTCTGGGCTAGATGCAGTTAAAAATTTGTAAGTAGATACTCTCGTTGGATGCTGAGAAAGCATTCCATAGAGTCTCCTGGCACGCCATATATGATTCTCTTAAAAAGCTTGGGGTAGGGGTCTAGGGGACCCTTTTATAGCCAAAATCACGGCCCTGTATCACAATACGTCACCTAGGCTGAAGATAAATGGAACTGTAGCACCGAGGGCTCGGTTGCTACAGACGTATTGCACCTCACCCAGAGGTGTGATATCTCACTCTCAGATAAGGATGGAGTGTGGATCAGGACCCGACACCTGCATGCATTACACCACATTGCCGTGGGGCAGGGCGACCAATATGCCCCTGAGATGGGCACGACAGTCCCTGTCCCTGGCTGGAGTGGGGGGAGGGAACACTGAGGAAGGGGAACCCTGCAGTGCAGGAGCAGGGAGGAAGCAGTTCCTGGGTGCATTGAGAAGGGAGTATAAAAGGTGGGCACCATCTTAGTTCAGTGCAGAGAAGTCTGAGCAGAAGTGGCAGGGAGCAGGGGCTCTGCATGAGCTCTGCTCCG
This sequence comes from Phyllobates terribilis, assembly GCF_046119375.1. NCBI lineage: Eukaryota > Metazoa > Chordata > Amphibia > Anura > Dendrobatidae > Phyllobates > Phyllobates terribilis. The sequence continues at coordinate 23,128,985 of NW_027362769.1, forward strand.
GAGGCGGGCCTAGTAACAGAGGCCCAGGCCTGCAAGAGGGAGAAGGAAGGAAGAGGAGCGGAGAAGGCTCCAGGAACGAGGAATGAAGGGATCTCAGGGGTGCGGACGGGCGAGTCGTCACCGCACGCCCGAATCCACCTGCGTGGAGGGGTCAGGCCAAAGGGGGAGACCGGTCCCCGAACTAGTGGAGGCAGGAAACGACCCTCAGCTAGAAACCGGAGGCTCTGACATTTTATGTGGCGCAGCCCCTTGCTCCACCCGCTAGGAAGGCACCACATAGGGTCAGGGAAACTGGTGCCAAGTTTACCAAGAGGAGGCCCGAGGCAGCCGGACAGAAGTGTTGGTAAGAAAGGCCAGACAAAGGACACACAAAGGGGGTCCTGTGAAGCGCTCCAAAGTTATCTGGGAGTTGTCTGAGCCCCTCACCTGGTGAGCACAGTACGACGTGGGCAGCCGTTACCTGCAGACGTGGTCTGGATAATAAGAACTGTGAGTAAAGGCCCTGAACTGCATCACTGACTCCGTGTCGTTACTGCTGCTGCCCTGCACCATCACCCCCATCCTCCGCATACACTGCCCTGAGGCTATACTCCTCCCGTGGGGAGTTATGCTACGCTCTGCTGCACCCACAACACCAGCCTTAGCGGTCTGCCCTGTAGCGGCGGTTCACTCTGACCGCAATCCACGGGTGGCGTAGTCGGACATTTAAACATCAAAACCACATAAATAGTTCCGCCACTGGTTTGACCGCCCTGAGCCACGGAACCGGATCGCCGCCACGAAGACTACAACCACCAGCATCCACCAAAAAGGGTCCGGCTCCGGGTGTCCCAAGGCCCAGGGGGTGCGTCAGAACATTTTCATCACCTTTCACAATCACCAATGGGACAAGGCAGGGATGTCCTCTGTCCCCTCTCTTATACATCCTAGTGACGGAGCACCTGCTCTCATCAATTCGCCATAACCCCAATATTAGGTGGATTGAGGTGGGAGGCACCGAGTACAAGTGCTCTCTATTTGCTGATGATGTCCTAGTATATATCACTCAATCACATATATCCATCCCTGCTGTTATGGCTGAAATAGATCACTTTGTTACATGGTAAAATTTTAAAATCAATGCAGCGAAGTCTGAGGCCCTCGATGTCTCCCTCCCTAAATCCATATAGGATTCCATCCAGTCCAACTTTCCCTTTGCCTGGCCCTCACAGGGTATCAAATACTTAGGAATTCCTATTCATAGAGACCTCTCCCATCTATGTTATCTTAATTTTGGGCCCTTTATTGAACAATTCCATACAGACCACGCTTGGCAAGTTGGAACTGTGAGATTCACTACGTGCACCACTGGTATTTTGTGGAAAAGCACATGTAAGATTCTGCAACAGTCTCTGCTGATACTCCTGCATGCGTGCATCCCTTTCTATGGCAGGAATAATTTCTGCAAATTTACTTTTGTACCGGGGATCTAACAGTGTGGCAACCCAGTAGTCAGGATTATTTCTAATTCTCACAATTCGAGGGTCATGTTGCAGGTAGTGCAGCAAGAAGGCACTCATGTGTGTTGCGCATCCAGGAGCACCAAGTCCCTGTTGTGTTGGTGGCGAGGTAACAATCATGCTTCCTTCCTCTGTCCTCTCCCCCCAACCTCGCACAACAGAAATGTGATCAAGGTCTCCCTCATCTGATGAGTCTTCCATCAGTTCGTCCTCCACTTCTTACTGGGCTACTGCACCTTCCTCACTAGTTTGGCTGCTACCATGCGCCCTGGTAAAACCATCTCCCCCACCCTCACATGCCTGCCGCCTTGGTGCTGCCGACCTTCTGGACCTTGCAGATGTTAGCCCTTCCGCATACAACTCCTCCTCCTCTACTTCCTCCACCTCCTCTTGTGCCACCACCTGACTCCGAATTCTGTTTAACATGTGCTCCAGCATGTAAATCACCGGAATAGTCATGCTGATAATGGCATCGTCAGCACTAAACATCTTCGTCGCCATTTCAAAACTGTGCAGAAGGGTGCATAGGTCCCTGATCTGAGACCACTCCTCCAGCGTGATTTGCCCCACCTCTGAATCTCGTTGGCCCAGGCTATACGTCAGAACGTATTGCACCAGGGCTTGTCGGTGCTGCCACAGTCGCTGCAACATGTGCAGAGTTGAATTCCACCGGGTAGGCACATCGCATTTTAGCCGGTGAAGTGGCAGGCCCAACGACTTCTGTAGAGATGTAAGTCGCTGAGCTGCGGGATGCGAACGGCGGAAGTGAGCACACAGCGACCGTGCCCTCTGCAGAAGGCCATCTAGTCTGGGATAGTGGGCTAAAAATTGCTGGACAACCAGGTTCAACACGTGAGCCATACAAGGCACGTGTGTGACATTGCCCCGGCGAAGGGCCGCACCCAGGTTTGCAGCATTGTCGCACACGGCCTTCCCTGGTTTCAGGTCCAGTGGAGACAACCATTCATGAAATTGGTTCTCCAGAGCTGACCACAACTCCTCAGCTGTGTGACTCACATTTCCCAGACATTTCAATGTAAAAACCGCCTGATGACGTTGAGCCCTACTGCCAGCATAGTAAGGAGGTGTGCAGGATCCCTTCTGCGCAGTTAGAAAGCTTGTGGCATGACCAGACAGGCTTTGGGTGCAGGTGGAAGACCGAGAGGAGGTTGAGGAGGCAGAAGCAGTGGAGGAAAAATGACATAAAGAGGATTGACGCACAACTCGTGGGGACGGCAAGACTTGGACAGCAGCCCCTTGTCCTGCTGTCACCATAGTTACCCAGTGCCCAGTCAGCGACATGTAACGCCCCTGTCCATGCCTACTCGTCCAAGTGTCTGTGGTGAAATGCACCCTGTCACACACAGAGTTTCTCAAAGAAGCGGTGATGTTGTGTGCGACATGCTGGTGGAGCGCAGGCACACCTTTCTTTGAGAAGTAGTGCCGACTGGGCATCTGGTACTGGGGCACTGCGACGGACATAAGGTCTCGAAAATCCTCTGTGTCCACCAGGCGGAAAGGCAGCATTTCTGTAGCCAAGAGCTTGCAGATGGTGAAATTCAACCTCTTAGCTTTCTCATGGCTAGGAGGAAATGGTCTTTTACTTGTCCACATCTGAGGGACCGAGGGCTGGCTATTGTGCTTAGACGGGGTTGATAAGGGTGTCCCCGGCAAACTGCCGGTCTGTGAGGAAGATGCAGGCGGACATGTTAGGTTGCCTTGATCCAAAGGTGGTGCTATCGATGTCGGACAGCGCTCAAGACCAGCTGGTGTTACCACCTCCAAAGAAAATGATGACCTGCCAATCACGCTGGCTGTTGCGGGTAAAGAGGTGGCAGGTCTGCGCCCCAAAACAGGTGTGACTGCTGTCCCCCCAGTCACAGAGGATGAAGAGGCCGCGGATGCACAAGATATGGCAGACGGTGGTTGGCCCGGCCGGCTAGACCGCATTGTAGCACACTGAGCTTCCCACTGCAACTTATGCTTCATGTCCATGTGCCGGTTCATGCATGAAGTACTCAAACTATGTATTTTTTGGCCTCTACTTAGCTTTTGCTGACAAATGTTACAGATAACACGAGTTGGGTCATCTTTATCGATCTGAAAAAATGCCCAGGCTATGCAAGGCTTAGCACCCATGCGACCTGAAGAGCCACCACGACTTGTGGTGAGAGGCAGAGTTGTGTTTGAGGATGCAGTTGTTGACGTGCTTCCAGTACTACGTCTCTGTCCAGGAAGGCGCAACCTGACCTCGTCGTCACTAGCATCTTCCTCCACCTCCTCTGCTGACCTCATCTCTTGGCTGACTGTGGGTTGACAGTAAGTGGGATCTCCGACCTCATCATCATCACCCTGTGCGTTATCACACCCGTCGTCCTCAGAGCCAACCTGTTCCTGCCCTGACAAAAAACTAAAGTTGTCGCTCCAATCAGGTATTTGAGTCTTATCATCGTCTTCCTCATTGTCTCCACCAACAGGAGTTACAGTTTGGGAATGAGGGTCTACATTATGGTCAGAACCTTCTGCGTCTGGTCCTGGATCCGACTCATAAAGATTCTGGGCATCAGTGCAGATCATTTCCTCGTCTGGATTCACAGAAGCGCTGGAGTCGACCTCTGATTCCCAGGCTATAGTATGAGTAAACAGCTCTGCAAACTCAACCATCTGTTCTACCTCATACTCAGACGGGCAGCTGGAGAATTGGGAGCTGTGAGGAAGCAAGTGCGATTTGGGTGACACCTTTGAGGACTGGAGTATTTGTGATGTTGAAGTTGATGTGGAGGAGAGCCCACTTAAAGGAGCACTTGATATCCGTTGAAGCACCTGCTGTTTTTGTGCCTCATCTGGAATTTGTAGCGATTGGCGTGGCCGTAAGAAAGGGATCTTATCACATTGTCCGCTAAAAGAAGTAGACATTTTAGTTTGGCTGGAAGATGGTCTTTCTTCTGCACCTACCCCACGGACACAACCTTTTTTCCCCTTCCCAACACGCCTATTCCCCTTTCCACCAGCAGCAGGCCTTTTTCCACTCATTTTGGTGGTTAACTAATTCACAACTCTGGAGTTGTTTGCACAAAAAAACAATGGATGGTAACCGAGCAGAGCTGAGTGGCCAAACTGTGGTATTAGGCCAAAACTATTGGCTGGGTTAGATGCAGAAAAAAATTATTTTTAATTTGCAACCTGATGGAGGTCAGTATAGATGGACTAATAGACCAAGTCCCACACACCGCTAGAAGCCCAAATATTTTTTCAGAGCTAGATGCAGAAAAAAATTATTTTTAATTTGCAACCTGATGGAGGTCAGTATAGATGGACTAATAGACCAAGTCCCACACACCGCTAGAAGCCCAAATATTTTTTCAGAGCTAGATGCAGAAAAAAATTATATTCAATTTGCAACCTGCTGGACGTCAGTATAGAAGGACTAATAGAACAAGTCCCACACGCTGCTAGAAGCCCAAATATTTTTTCAGAGATAAATGAAGAAAAAAATTATTTTTAATTTGCAACCTGATGGAGGTCAGTATAGATGGACTAATAGACCAAGTCCCACACACTGCTAGAAGCCCAAATATTTTTTCAGAGCTAGATGCAGAAAAAAATTATTTTTAATTTGCAACCTGATGGAGGTCAGTATAGATGGACTAATAGACCAAGTCCCACACACCGCTAGAAGCCCAAATATTTTTTCAGAGCTAGATGCAGAAAATTTTTTTATTCAATTTGCAACCTGATGGAGGTCAGTATAGATGGACTAATAGACCAAGTCCCACACACTGCTAGAAGCCCAAATATTTTTTCAGAGCTAGATGCAGAAAAAAATTATTTTTAATTTGCAACCTGATGGAGGTCAGTATAGATGGACTAATAGACCAAGTCCCACACACCGCTAGAAGCCCAAATATTTTTTCAGAGCTAGATGCAGAAAATTTTTTTATTCAATTTGCAACCTGATGGAGGTCAGTATAGATGTACTAATAGACCAAGTCCCACACACTGCTAGAAGCCCAAATATTTTTTCAGAGCTAGATGCAGAAAAAAATTATTTTTAATTTGCAACCTGATGGAGGTCAGTATAGATGGACTAATAGACCAAGTCCCACACACTGCTAGAAGCCCAAATATTTTTTCAGAGCTAGATGCAGAAAAAAATTATTTTTAATTTGCAACCTGATGGAGGTCAGTATAGATGGACTAATAGAACAAGTCCCACACGCTGCTAGAAGCCCAAATATTTTTTCAGAGATAAATGAAGAAAAAAATTATTTTTAATTTGCAACCTGATGGAGGTCAGTATAGATGGACTAATAGACCAAGTCCCACACACTGCTAGAAGCCCAAATATTTTTTCAGAGCTAGATGCAGAAAAAAATTATATTCAATTTGCAACCTGCTGGAGGTCAGTATAGAAAGACTAATAGAACAAGTCCCACACACTGCTAGAAGCCCAAATATTTTTTCAGAGCTAAATGAAGAAAAAAATTATTTTTAATTTGCAACCTGATGGAGGTCAGTATAGATGGACTAATAGACCAAGTCCCACACACTGCTAGAAGCCCAAATATTTTTTCAGAGCTAGATGCAGAAAAAAATTATATTCAGTTTGCAACCTGATGGAGGTCAGTATAGATGGACTAATAGAATGATGCTATGCCCAAAAGATTTTACTTCACTAGGTGCAGTAAAAAAATTGGTATTCTATACACAGGTGGTATATCTTGCAACACAGATAGGCTACTCCACTGACTAACACACTCTGCAATAGGCCAAAAAGGATTAGCTTTGCTAGATTCAGCCAAATGCTGTGAAAAAAACTTGCACAGCACTGGCACAGACCTGCCTGGCAAAAACTGATAGGAACTGATGTAACCTAGTCCTGAAAAGGACTCCAATTACAATTAGTCTTTACTCCCACAATCTATCTATTTAAGAGCACAGACCTGCCTGATAAAAGTCGTAGGAAATGCTGTAACCTAGTCCTTAAAAGGACTGCAATCACAACTATTCCCTACTCCCAAGCTATCTGTATATTTGTGCGAAAATTGGCTTGAAATTAACAAGGTATAGCGCACACAGCAACAGCGGTGCCGTCTAACACGCAGCTGCAGCAGTGAGAAAATGGTGGCGAAGGGGAAAATGGCTTGGTCTTATAGGGCAAGGACATGTGACATACACTGCCAATCACACATGCCCTTGCTTGTGTGAAAAAAAGCACTTCGCTCCGTGTGTGCGCTGCTGATAGGCTGACAGATTGCACCTCCCCACTGCAAATGCGGGAAAGAGAAAAAAAAATGGAGATCTTCATTGTTCCTGCAGAGATCCATCCCCTGCCCCTCCCCCCGCCCCGCTGTACACTCAAACTGCGTATTAACATTAATTTTCATCATTACTGAGAAAAAATCCAGTTATGATTTTGGTGCACGAACAGTTATCGAACATAACCTCGAACAGCCGAATTTTTCTCAAATTGTTCGTGTTCGCCGACCGGCTCGAACACCGCCCAAAACAGCTCGAATTTGAGATTGGCGAACAGTTCGAGTAGAACAACGCTCATCTCTAGTCAATGTCCTACCAGATCAATAGCTACTATCCTGAACCCCTCATAGGAAACTAGCAATCCAGATGTCTCCCTCTGCCCCATTGTCACACCTCAGGGACCCACACTCATTGCCCGCATTTCTCAGGGAAGGGACATATGTAGCACCCTGAGGATTCGGCTGCTACAGGGGTATTGCACCTCAACCCAGAGGTGTGATATTCCACTCCCGGGTAAGGATGGAGTGTGGACCTGAGCTCGGTAGGCTGCATGCACTACACACATCCCATTTCCGAGGAGCAGACCGACGGTACTCCCACTTAGAAATGTGCAGGTACGACCGAGTCTGTTCCTGGCTGGAGTGGGAGGGGGGTGGAACATCCCAAGTAGTGTAGGGGCAGATAGGGGGAGCAGCCTGGGTAAAGATAGGAGCTCATTGGGTGCTGGTCGCCTGAGCTCACACATAGAGGGTGTATATAAGGTGGGCACCATCAGAGAACAGGGTCAGTCAGTCTGCCAGCCTTTTGCAGAGAGAAGTCAGAGGAGGAAGAGGAGCAGAGAAGCCCCAGAGAGAGAGAGAGAGTGGAGCAGAGAAGGAAAGACCCAGAGGAGACAAAGAGAGGACTCTGAGAACCCAAATTCAATCCCCGGGTGAAGAGTCGGCAATAGGGTACCGGATCCCAAACTGGTGGGGGCAAAAGCACACCCTAGCCAGAGACCGGAGGCCGTGGGCAGCGTCTGCCACGGCCACTCACCACATCCACCCCGAAGGCATACCACGTGGAGGGTCAGGGAACCCAAGGCCAAGGGTCTCCCAACAGAAGGCCCGAGGGAGCTGGACCTAGGTGGATCACTAGTGGGGACGGCCAGAGGAAAGGACAGAAGGAGAGCTCAGGGTCACGCTCCGGACTTGTTTGGGGGTTTGCTGAATCCAGGACCTGGTGGACGCAGCACGGCTCGGGTGGTCACTTGAAGCTGGAGTGACCGGAACATCAGCAGTGAGTAAATACCCTAAACTGCACAACCCGACTCTGTCTTCACTTAACATCTATGCTGCACCACCACAACCCCCATCCTCTGCACCTGACCCCCTGAGGCTATACCCCACCCGTTGGGGGTTATACTACCAAAAGCTGCACCAACACCATCAGCCTCAGCGGACCCTGCTGCAGCGGCGGCCATAGTGACCGCAATACAATGGGTGGCGTAGTCGACATTAAGAACTTTATAACATCTGTAGGACTGCCACATACTCTGAGCTTGACACCCTGGGCACGGACCGGGTCACAGCCACTCGGAAGACTACAACTCCCATCTGATCCGGCTCCGGATATTCCCCTAAAGAATATGGCCCAGGGGGCGCGTCAACTTTGGCGTAGTCGGCAGGATTACGTGCCCACAACAACCGGGTACTGCGTGCCTGAAGAAAAGAACGAGTTTACCTCAAAAAGAAGTCTCCTGCCGGTTCCGGAGGGTCCCCGCCATCGGACTCCATCACAGGTCGATTCCCGCCGGTTGTCCGCCATTAACAGCTTTTTCCCGCCATTTGCAGAGTTTCCCGCCACTGGGAGACGATTCCCGCCATTTCCAAAGGTTTCCCGCCTTGTCAGAGCGGACGCCATTATGGGCGTGCCAGAGGGTGGTAAGAGGCCGCCTCCCATCGTGGGCCAGGACCGAAAATGGCGCCAAAAGTGGAAACCGCCCCCACCAACAGAGACTGTGATGCTAGAGGTGTCTGTCAGCGTGAAAGAACTGCCCCTGGAGCTGACAATCACCAAGTGGCCCCGGGACCGCCCTCGAAGTGGGAGGACTGAGAAGAAGAGAACAAAGATGGGTGTCGCTTGGAGCAGGCTGGAGCGAGCGCACCCGGAGGCAAGAAGCCTGGAGAAGAGTTTCGGAGGAGCTTACCCGGAGATGGCGAGAAAGCAGAGCAGCACCGGCCCGTTGGCCAGGAGCCTGCTAGAAACAGAGGAGGGAGAGCAGAGCAGCACCGGCCCGCTGGCCAGGAGCCTGCTGGAGACAACAGAAGGAGAGCAGAGCAGCACCGACCCGTTGGTCAGGAGCCTGCTGGAAACAACGACCCCACTAGGCCTAGTGGAGGTCCTAGCACAGCTCCCCCGAGACCGGGAGTGTGCACAGACCGCTCTGGAGGGCCTCGCAAGGAGGATGGCCCGGGTGCAGCGAGAGACGTTGGCAGAGTGGAGCCGTGAGATGGCCCAGCAGACCGAGACCTGTCAGCGGAGCACGCCACCCAAGACGAGGAGACAGACCGCCTCTGAGGATGGCGCGGGAGGACTGAAGGCCGGAGATGGCGCCGAGAAGGGAGCCGAACGAGTGGAGGCAGGTAAAGGGGACGTCTATACCCCAAACCGGGAAACCGCGTACCTGCCCCAGCTCCCCGTCGCAGAGCCCGAAGTCTATCCTGCCGTGCCCGTCGCTGCAACGTCACCGCCGCAGACTAGGCCTCAAACGGGAGCCGCGACCCCTGTGACGTCACACGCCTCGACCCCGAGCGTGACCAAGCAGGAAGTACCACCAGCCTGGTCGCAAGGCCTAGTACCCCCGGGCGCCGCAATACCAACAGCGCCCCCTACCTCCGCGGAGCCCCCGGCCTGGTCGCAGGGCCAAGTAGCCCAGGGCGCCGCCGTCCTTACGGTGCCCTTCACCTTCCAGATACCCCAGGCCTGGCCGCAAGGCCCGGGCAACCCGGGCGCTAACACCACCGCGCCCATAAAACCTAAAGTGCCGCATCTGGGAGAAGATCTGTTTGCCCAGCATACGTGCCCGAACGGGTCTGAAGCTAAAGGAAACCATAAAGAAAGAGCAGGAGGACGTCGTCGTTAAGTACAGCGAAGCAGAAGCTGTATATAGTTGCCCGTCGGGGCACCGTGAACTGTTACTGCTGCTATCATAGTCCCCGTTGGGACCAGCAAGTGTGAACTGTTTACCCGTTTAACCCTTAAATCCCACTGACCGAGGACTGAGAGCGGTCATTCCTCCCTAATACCTGGCCGAGGACTGAGAGCGGCCACTACCCCTTTTGTATATAGTTGCGCTTCCTAAAGCGCCCCCTACCGGTTTTATAGGAAAACCATTTTTCAAGAAAAGACTGTCGCACTGTACCCGGTCACACGTTGCACAGTGACCGGAGGAGGAGCCAGAGGCGACGAGAATGTTATTAATATGAAAAGTTTTATGATGATGCTGATATATATATGGTATTTTATATGTTTGTATTATGTTGTTTATGAAAAAAAATTGTATGTTTTGGTGTTGTTTATGTCTTACAGCCCGAGGACGTGCTGTGATTTACCAGGGGGGAATGTAGCACCCTGAGGATTCGGCTGCTACAGGGGTATTGCACCTCAACCCAGAGGTGTGATATTCCACTCCCGGGTAAGGATGGAGTGTGGACCTGAGCTCGGTAGGCTGCATGCACTACACACATCCCATTTCCGAGGAGCAGACCGACGGTACTCCCACTTAGAAATGTGCAGGTACGACCGAGTCTGTTCCTGGCTGGAGTGGGAGGGGGGTGGAACATCCCAAGTAGTGTAGGGGCAGATAGGGGGAGAAGCCTGGGTAAAGATAGGAGCTCATTGGGTGCTGGTCGCCTGAGCTCACACATAGAGGGTGTATATAAGGTGGGCACCATCAGAGAACAGGGTCAGTCAGTCTGCCAGCCTTTTGCAGAGAGAAGTCAGAGGAGGAAGAGGAGCAGAGAAGCCCCAGAGAGAGAGAGAGAGTGGAGCAGAGAAGGAAAGACCCAGAGGAGACAAAGAGAGGACTCTGAGAACCCAAATTCAATCCCCGGGTGAAGAGTCGGCAATAGGGTACCGGATCCCAAACTGGTGGGGGCAAAAGCACACCCTAGCCAGAGACCGGAGGCCGTGGGCAGCGTCTGCCACGGCCACTCACCACATCCACCCCGAAGGCATACCACGTGGAGGGTCAGGGAACCCAAGGCCAAGGGTCTCCCAACAGAAGGCCCGAGGGAGCTGGACCTAGGTGGATCACTAGTGGGGACGGCCAGAGGAAAGGACAGAAGGAGAGCTCAGGGTCACGCTCCGGACTTGTTTGGGGGTTTGCTGAATCCAGGACCTGGTGGACGCAGCACGGCTCGGGTGGTCACTTGAAGCTGGAGTGACCGGAACATCAGCAGTGAGTAAATACCCTAAACTGCACAACCCGACTCTGTCTTCACTTAACATCTATGCTGCACCACCACAACCCCCATCCTCTGCACCTGACCCCCTGAGGCTATACCCCACCCGTTGGGGGTTATACTACCAAAAGCTGCACCAACACCATCAGCCTCAGCGGACCCTGCTGCAGCGGCGGCCATAGTGACCGCAATACAACGGGTGGCGTAGTCGACATTAAGAACTTTATAACATCTGTAGGACTGCCACATACTCTGAGCTTGACACCCTGGGCACGGACCGGGTCACAGCCACTCGGAAGACTACAACTCCCATCTGATCCGGCTCCGGATATTCCCCTAAAGAATATGGCCCAGGGGGCGCGTCACATACTGTTACTGTCATGATAGATTCTGGAGCAGTCAGTACAGTATTTATGCAAGAACATATCTCAGAAGACATACTGTCCCCAAATATGTAACTTCTGAAGGTGTAGAGGGACGAGCTACTAAATTACAAATGTCTCAGCCCTGACTGAATTTGCATGATTCAATTTCAATTGTGATCCAGATTTTAGTTTCCCCTGATGTATATTTTGATTTGTTAGGGACAAACGTGTAGCAGAAAGTTGGAGCCTGCTTATGGCCCCAAGATGATCACCCAATAGACGAAGGCACCCTGTGTAGTCTCTTGTCCCTGACACTTCCTTCAGCCCTGCACAGTACACGCACTGAACTCCATTCCCTAAATATTTGGTTCGAGAACATACCCAGCCAGCTGTGGGCATATTAGAAACTTGATTTATAATGCTTCTCCATGGTGTTGAGGAGGCATATCAGGCCACATGGGATGATCTAGTCTCAGTCATTTTACAGTGACCCCTTATTATTGCTGCAGTGTTTCATGAACAGCCGTAGACCTATAGTCAACACCATAGTACACACTAGTCGCCCGGAGTGGTGCAATAGGTTGATCTGAAGGATATAGCCCAGCGTGCTGAAGTAGAAAGCATGTCAAAGGAAGAGTTAACTAGGTCCTATGCAGCAAGAAAGAGAAGTGTTAGGGGCAAGCAATCATCAAGAAATAGAGACAGCAGCAAAGTACATGTTTGTTTTGCGAGAAAGAAAGAAAAGAAAAAAAAAAGGATTTTTTTATGGTCAATGTCCTACCAGATCAATAGCTACTATCCTGAACCCCTCATAGGAAACTAGCAATCCAGATGTCTCCCTCTGCCCCATTGTCACACCTCAGGGACCCACACTCATTGCCCGCATTTCTCAGGGAAGGGACAAACTGTTACTGTCATGATAGATTCTGGAGCAGTCAGTACAATATTTATGCAAGAACATATCTCAGAAGACATACTGTCCCCAAATATGTAACTTCTGAAGGTGTAGAGGGACGAGCTACTAAATTACAAATGTCTCAGCCCTGACTGAATTTGCATGATTCAATTTCAATTGTGATCCAGGTTTTAGTTTCCCCTGATGTATATTTTGATTTATTAGGGACAAACGTGTAGCAGAAAGTTGGAGCCTGCTTATGGCCCCAAGATGATCACCCAATAGACGAAGGCACCCTGTGTAGTCTCTTGTCCCTGACACTTCCTTCAGCCCTGCACAGTACACGCACTGAACTCCATTCCCTAAATATTTGGTTCGAGAACATACCCAGCCAGCTGTGGGCATATTAGAAACTTGATTTGGGAAAACTACCCATTCCCCGGTGAAAGTAAAACTTAAATTAAACTGATAGGACTTGATTTGGAAAGGCACACACCTGTCAATATAAGACCTCACAGCCCACAGTGCCTGTCAGACCAAATGAGAATCATGAGTTCAAAGGAACTGCCCAAGGAGCTCAGAGACAGAATTGTAGCAAGGCACAAATCTGTCCAAGGTTACAAAAGAATTTCTGCATTACTCAAGGTTCCTAAGAGCACAGTAGCCTCCATAATCCTTAAATGGAAGACGTTTGGGACTACCAGAAGTCTTCCTAGACCTGGCCATCCAGCCAAACTGAGAAATCGTGGGACAAGAGCCTTGGTGAGAGAGGTAAAGAAGAACCCCAAGATCACTGTGGCTGAGCTCCAGAGATGCAGTAGGGAGATGGGAAAAAGTTCCACAAAGTCAACTATCACTGCAGCCTTCCACCAGTCGGGCCTTTATTGCAGAGTGGCCCGAAGGAAGCCTCTCCTCATTGCAAGACATATGAATGCCCGCATAGAGTTTGCTCAAAAACACATGAAGAACTCCCAGACTATGAGAAATAAGATTCTCTGGTCTGATGAGACGAAGATAGAACTTTTTGGTGATAATTCTAAGTGGTATGTGTGGAGAAAACCAGGCACTGCTCATCACCTGCCCAGTACAATCCCACCTGTGAAACATGGTGGTGACAGCATCATGCTATGGGGGTGGGGTGTTTTTCGGCTGCAGGGACAGGATGACTGGTTGCAATTTAAGGAAACATAAATGCGGCCAAGTACAGAGATATCCTGGATGAAAACCCCTTCCAGAGTGCTCTGGACCTCAGATTTGGCTGAAGGTTCACCTTCCAACCTTCACCTAAGCACACAGCTAAAATAACAAAGGAGTAGCTTCAGGAAAACTCTGTGACCATTCTTGACTGGCCCAGCAAGAACCCTGACCTAAACCCAATTGAGCATCTCTAGAAATACCTGAAAATGGCTGTCCACCAATGTTCACCATCCTACCTGACGGAACTGGAGAGGATCTGCAAGGAAGATTGACAGAGGATCCCCAAATCCAAGTGTGAAAAACTTGTTGCATCATTCCCAAGAAGAATCATGGCTGTACTAGCTCAAAAGGGTTCTTCTACTCACTACTGAGCAAAGGGTCTGAATACTTATGACCATTTGATATTTCAGTTTTTCTATTTTAATAAATTTGCAAAAATTTCTACATTTGTTTTTTTTTCAGTCAAGATGGGGTGCATAGTGTACTTTAATGAGAAAAAAAATGAACTTTTTAGAATTTACCAAATGGCTTCAATGAAACAAAGAGTGAAAAACTTAAAGGGGACTGAATACTTTCCATACCCACTGTATGTCTAGTTTGTGCGAAACATAACCTCGGTAGACCTATTTGAGTCGAACAAAATGCACGCCAAAACCAGATTACCTTCTTCAGAGACTGCAGAAGGACTACATACAGCTATAAGGTGGGTACTTATGAATAAGTCTTGGTATGCCATGATCTAATCCCTTGGTTGCCTGAAGCTTGAGCCGTGACCAAAGTTCAAAACAAAATTTTGATAAGTGAGATGGTTTGTAAATATTGGTTACCATAGAGAGTGACAAAGGCACCCACTTCAGTGGAGAACTGATGAAACAGATCATGGCCACTCTGGGGATCGAACAGGTTTTCCATTTCCCTATCACTCACAAAGTAGTGGGAAGGTAGAACGCCTTAATGGTACTCTGAATTTAAAAATCCAGAAGTGCATGGAGGAAACACACTTGTCCTGGGTAGATTGCTTGCCCATTGCATTATATTCAGTGAGGACGGCCCCAAGGTGTGGAGAGAAGTTGTCCCTGATGAAATACTGTTTGGTAGTGTCCCTAAGACAGGGTCGTATTTCCGGCAGCAGCTGCCGGTCTCCGACAGTTCCCTCTCTGAATATGTCTTGGAGTTGCACAAACATTTGACTGCTACTCATAACCGTGTTCTTTCCTCCATCCCAGACACCAACTGTATAAGCAGCACACACACATTGGTACCTGGAGACTAAGTCGTGGTCAAGAGACATCTCAGGAGACCACTGAACACAGATACAGTGAGCCATTTTAAGTACTGACCACTGCTATTTCTGTCAACCTCCAAGGCAAAGACATTTGGATCCACGTCAGCCACTGAAAAAGGTTCTGATCCCCGGCAGCAGCAAAGATGATGACCCGGCCCCTTTTGGACAATTCTGGTTTCAATTGCATCCCTTTCCCTAACTTTCAATGATGTACTAAAGGAGGAGAGGAATGGGACAACAAACTGTTAAGTATCATCAATTCCTTCTGCGAGACATAGTTTCTAAAGTCTGTCCTAAGAACTGCTGGATATGCACCCATAGCCCAATATCCTCTGATACTATGTCATATTTCGCAGTGCCCCCAACTGTGACATGCAGAAGTAGTGCTGTTGCTTTAAAAGCATCCAGCAACTAGAGGGGTTAACACAGTCACTGGAGACAGGGAGGGTTTTAGCAGAGCCCAAGGGGGATTGTGGAGACGTTGTTTACTGTCTGGCTGGAGCCAAAGAGAAAGGTAGTATGTGTGTTCTGTATCTCACAGAAGAGCCTCTGCAAGTGAAAAGGATTCATGTTAGGAGTGAAGCTAAGCACAGGTCAGGTAGAGTTCCTGAACTAGCAGTTCAAAGTATTGTCAGACAGAAAGATAAGGACTGGAAGAAATGGTGTCACAGGGATCATCTCCCTCAGCAAACCCCCCCCCCTCCTCCATCTCACTGTGCTGTAAAGAATGCTGTGTTAATTAATGTGCCTTTGCATTAGAACTGTGCTGTCCTATACTACTGGGAAGACTGTGAACTGTTTAGCTACTAAGGAAAGTGTACTGATTGTCACTAGAGCCTGTTGCTCATAAGACTTAACTTGCACTGACTGTGCGGATTCTTATTAAATGCTACTGTTCTACCCTTTATGAGGACTCTTGTCACGTGTGTCTGGTCAACAAGTGAAACAACCTACGTGTCTGTGCCTGAGGGTCAATACCCCTGTGTGCCTGAGAGAAGCTGCTGCACATGGTCTATGGTCACCCTGAGTAATGTTTTCCCCAGGACTGCAAAGAATTCATGTATTCTATCTCGCCCCTATCAGAACTTAGCAGCGTGCGTGTAACATTGGTGACACGTATGGGGAGTAGACGGAGAAGAGGAAAAGTGTCTGGAAAAGCATAGCAGCACAGAACCTCAACTCAACTCTGCTACACAAATTAAAGGGGACTAGCCCTAAAGAAAACTCACTAGCAGCAATGGATGTGGAAATACAAATGGACAGAATTAGTTAGCTGCTTCTTCAGTTAACCTGTGAAGAATTGAGAACAGTAGCAGAACATATAAAGATGTCAGAAGAACAGACTTCTAAAGAACACAAATGCAGGCAACTGTTAGCTGCCATTAATGCAAAAATGGATGAGCTGGGGGAGAAAAAAGCTGAAGATGTCATGGGGACATTCCTCCAGAAACTAACACAGTTTCTAGCCAGGTTGAAGTTGGAGGATGGAGGGGCGGCACCAATTACCAAAAGCGTGAATCTCCGTTCACAGACTGAACTACAGGAATTGAAAGAACAATTCAAAGCTCTAACAACAGCCATGAAGGAATCGACCAAAACCTCTGAATGGGTGATAGACTCAGACAGGACCATTAACCTGCTCGGGTTAAATAAATCAGGGAGATAGTCCTCTCTAACACCACAAATCACCATAAGGAAAGAATTCAAGATTCTGGGACAGATTGGAGAGTGTGAACAGAAAGAGAGACTATCTTATAGGAACGTGTTGTATCAGATCGATGCAGGCTTACAGAAAAGCTACCAGTAGTGATGAGCGAGCATGCTCTCTACTGCTCGGTGCTCGCCCGAGCATCTCACTGCTCGAGATGCATGGCGCTCGCCGAATAATTCCAGGGTTGCTCAGCGGGAGCTCGGGTCTCCTCCCTACATGTTTGGCGCTCTTTACAGAGCCAATGAACATACGGCGATTGCATGCCACTCACTGTAATGCCGTAGCCATGTTGGTTGTGGCATTACAGTGATTGGCTGGCCGAACAGCGTCATCAGGTCTATATCAGATCTGGAGCCGCCATGCTTGTCAGTCACTCCGGAATCAGACAGTGTAGGGAGAGTTGCTGCTGAGCTAGGGAGAGATTTGCTTGTTTCTAGTTAGTGTAGGTGTACCAAACTATATTAGAGATACATATCCATCTCAAAAAATAGTCCTTCTGAGGACTAATCCATCTGCAGAGATATCAGGCAGGCAGTGTATATAGGCAGGCAGGCAGGGTATATAGCAGACTGCAGTGTACCTAGCACAAGAGGCTCCATTCCAGTTTTGCCTGCTGCTGCTGTTAGATATTTCTAGAAATAGGCCCAGGTCTCAGGGGCCAGAAATAATTTTTTTGGGGATCTTAATCCTCATTATTTGCTTAAAAAGCAATCCAGAGAACACCATTGTTCTGCGCCATTTACTTGTTAGCACTGCAGAATACAGCCAGGTATATTACAGCGCTAAAAATCCAGCTATTTAAAACTGTGGTTTGTCCGTCACATGGATCACATATAATTGTGCTGAAAATACTGCCATTTCTGGCATACATTAAAAATTACTTTCAGTGTGTCAGTGAAGCAATTGACACCAGTTTGCTGTTCAAAATAGTTACTTACAGGTCAGGTATTTAAAACTGTGGTTTGTCCGTCACACGGATCACATACATGTTTTCAGAAATTCAGTCATTTGTAGTGAGCGTGAAAGATATTGTCCTCCATTTAAAATGGGCAAGGCACTGGGCAAGGCATGTGGCAAGGGACGGGGAACTGGACGTGATTGTGATGGTGCATGCAGAGCCCGAGGCCATGGGCAAGCTGAAATTGTGCCACAAAAAACACCCACATCTTCTCGCTCGACCTTCCTGTCCCAATTAATAGGGGAATGCAGAACACCACTATTGAACACAGAGCAGTGTGAAAAGGTCATTGGTTGGATAGCAGATAATGCTTCCAGTCACTTACCCACCACCATCACCACCTTGTCTTCCACACAGTCAAGTCTCAGTAGCCGTGAGTCTGGACCGTATATTCCTCACCCTGAACCTCCTTCCATCCACCATGCCAAGTGCCCAGAGACAACTGATCCCACACTTGGACACTCCAAAGAGCTGTTGACTTTTCCATTTATAGATTCGGGCCTCTCACCCGGTCCACTTGAAGTGGGGAAAGAGGAGATTGCATGTAGCGATGCCCAAATATATGAGCAGGCACGGTCACACGAAGGTGACGGTGGGAAAGTGTACCAAGAGTTGGACGATGATGAGACACAATTGCCAGAAAGTCAGGAGGAGGACCAGAATGCGGAAGTGGAAGACGAGGTGGTGGATCATATAGTAACTGACCCAATCTGGCATGAGGACATGCAGAGCGAGGAGAGCAGCACACAGGGTTAAGTAGAGCACCCCAACAGGCAGGAAGAAGAAGTGTGGTGGCTGCAGAAAAAAGGCAGGCAACCATAACATCAACACGAAGGAAGTTGCCAGTTCAACTGTTAGGTCTTCCCGAGTCTGGTTGTTTTCTAAAGACTCTGCCGATAACCGCAAAAAAGGCCATTTGCTCCACCTGCCAGGCCAGCATCAGCAGGGGTGGCAAAACGACCAGCCTGACCACCACCAGCATGATCAGGCACATGGGAGCAAAGCACCCGACTTTGTGGGCTGAATCCAGGATCCAAGAACAGTGTCTGCGGGTGGCACCACTGCTTCTTACGCTGTTGTGCATGCAAGCCAATCCCCTGTCCATGGTGCATGCAAAGAAGCCTCCTGTCCTGCACCTGTCATTGCACACTCTCAAGTAGCAGCATCAGGAAGCACGTCCACATCCTTGTCCCAGCACAGCGTTCAGTTGTCCACACCCCAGTCCTTTGAACGCAAGTGCAAATAAGCAGCCAATGCCCCACAGGCCACACTACTAAATTCCCACATTTCGCGACTATTTTTCCCGGTGTGCCATTCCCGCATTACACAAGCAAGCGTCCCAAAACATTAGCCGTGCCCTCAACAACGCAGTTACCGGGAAAGTCCACCTAACCACGGACACGTGGACAAGTGCTTGTGGGCAGGGACGGTACATCTCGCTGACGGCACACTGGGTTAACATAGTGGAAGCCGGGACCCAGTCGGACCTTTGGACGGAACACGACCTCCCAACGCCAAGGATCGTAGGCCCTAGGTCAATCAGGACTGACCCCACAGTCTACAGCTCCTGCACCACATCCTCCTCAGCCTCCTCCATCTCCGAAATGACCACATCAGTCACAAGCTGGAAGCATTGCAGCACTGCCTCGTCCAAGCGGCAACAGGCTTTGTTGAAGCGAATATGCTTAGGTAACAAACCGCACAATGCTGAAGAGGTGTGGATGGCTCTGAAGGAGCAGGCAGATCTGTGGCTCACACCGCTGAACCTACAGCCAGGCATGGTCGTGTGTGACAATGGACGGAACCTGGTGGCAGCTCTGAGGCGAGCTCACACACTATCATGCATAGCCCATGTGCTTAACCTCGTGGTTCAGCAATTTCTCAAATCCTACACAGAGTGGCCGGATCTGCTTGTCAAAGAATGCAGCCTGTTTGCCAATTTTAGAAAGTCACCTACAGCTTCCGCCACCCTTGACGTGCTTCAGCAGCGTTTGCAGTTTCCGGCTCACAGACTGGTGTGTGATGTCTCCACACGTTGGAACTCTACACTGCAGATGTTGGGAAGGATTTGTGAGCAGAAGAGGGCAGTTGTTGACTACCAGCATCAACAAGGCCGTCAGTATTCATTTCAGACTCCACACATAAGACCTCAGGAGTGGACATGGATGTCAGACAAATGTACCATCCACCAAAGCTGTGAGGATTCTACCAGGATGGTGAGCGGCGTTGACGCCATAATTAGCATCACCATCCCGCTTCTCTGTCTTATGAAACGCTCTCTGCTCACAATCAAACAGGATGCATTGCAGGCGGAGCACGATGAGATGGAGCAAGGAACCATACAGGGTGATTACACACAGCCCAGCCTCATCTCATCCCAATGTGGATTGGGTGACAATGAGGAAGAGGAGGAGGAGGAGGAAGAACAGGAGCTAGTTTCATGCGCTATAGACGGTACTACCTGCACAACTGTCATACCGTCTGTTCAGCGTGGATGTCCTGAGGACAGAGAGGAGGAGGAGGAGAGCATGGTCACTCGTCCTCTTGGTGAGGACACGTGGGTGACAATCATTACTGGTTGGTGACACTTTTAGACCCACGCTACAAGGAGAACTTTATATCTCTTATTCCTGAGAAGGACAGGTCTACAAAAATGTGGCAGCACAAGAATGCCCTTTTTATACTAAAGAAAGACCCTTTTTTTTACGTTATTTTTTAAGACAAATGCATTTATTGGGAAATGTAATTTTAACATTTTACAACATTATGTGGCAGTGTGGTGTGTGACACATCATCAGACACATCCTGTTTCATTTATGATGGAGGGACTCTGAAAGTCACAAAGCCTATTTTTATAGGACCATCAAGCAGCCCTTATTATTCTTAAAAGGCCAGCAGTCGGCCCTCGATATTGTTAGAGAGCCGTCAGCCGGCTATGTTTTGTTGTTCCCATTATTAACGAGTGGGTCTCCTATACTGTTATTGCGTATGCAGTGACTGCAAGGGCTGCCAAAAATTCGGACTCAACCCAATACCTCTTTGAAGAGAAATAGAGGAGGGTCTCAGTAAAAAATATGTTCCCATTATAAAGGAGCGTGTCTCCTATAGTGGTAATGCCCATGCTGTGACTGCAAGGGCTGCCAAAATTTGGGAAAAACCCCACTGAGAATTTAAAGACACATAGAGCAGGGCCACAGTAACGAGTACGACATGTTCCCATTAGAAAGGAGAGAGTCTGCTATACAGTTATAGGGTATGCAGTGAGTCCAACGGCTGACCAAATTTAGGAAAAACCCCACTAACAATTTAAAGACACATAGAGCAGGGCCACAGTAATGACAAATTCCCATTAGAAAGAAGAGGGTCTCCCATAGTGTTGGCCTATGCAGCGAATGCAAGGGCTGCCAAAAATTGGGAGGTAATCCATTTCCCCTTGGAAGAGACTTAGGGGGCCTCATAAAAAAATGTACCCATTAGAAAGGAGCGGGTCTCCTATACTTGTAATGCCCATGTACTAAGTGTATGGGCTAACAAACATTTACCCCTGGGGGGTATACATGAACATACTGTATAAAATTTTTTTTTTACGGGCATCATAAACAGTCTTTAATAAAATTATGTGGGTGTTACATCACGGATCATCTTGTTGATATGGTGGTGAAGGATGAGGTTGAGGAGAAGGAGGAGGACAATAGCAAATAGCCAAAATCAGGAAGAGTATACCCATGTGTGGGTGTGAAAAGGTGCATGGGAATACACCTTCCAAAAAAGACACTGGATTTGAGTTTATGTTACACTGCTATTATTCGGTGGTGTTGAGAAGTCTGGCACAATCCAGCCCTTGTTCATTTTTATAAGAGTCAGCCTGTCAGCATTTTCAGTTGACAGGCGGATGCGCTTATCAGTTATAATTCCACCAACGGCACTAAAAACCCGCTGTGATAAAACGCTAGTGGCAGGGCAGACCAGGATCTCAAAGGCATAGAGAGCCAGTTCATTCCTGTATCCACCTTGGATACCCAATAATTATAAGGCACAGAGGAATCACGGAGGATGTTGGTACGGTCGGCAAGGTACTCCCTGAGCATCTTCCCAAACTTTACACTCCTTGTGAGAGTACCCCGCGCCTCAGGGCTTGTGCGATGGGAGGGGCTGAGAAAATGCTCCCAGAACTTTGACAGTGTTCCCCTGCCTCTGCTGGATTGAAGTTGTGTCTCTCTCGCCTGTACTCCTTAGTTGTCCAACGAACTGTGACCTCTGCCGCCAGCGTTTTCAGATGGGAATTTTTTAATAGTTCCACAACAAGGGCCTTCTGGTACTGCTCCATTTTTGTAGAACTGTCCGCCTCAGGAATAAGAGATATAAAGTACTCCTTGTAGCGTGGGTCTAGAAGTGTCACCAACCAGTAATGACTGTCAACCAAAATTTTGAGAATGCGAGGGTCACGGGAAAGGCAGCGTAACATAAAATCAGCCATGCGTGCCAGACTGCTAACAGGCAAGACTTCCAAGTCCTCACCAAGAGGACGACTGACGATGCTCTCCTCCTCCTCATCCTCCTGCTCCCTGTCCTCAGGCCATCCACGCTGAACAGATGGTATGACAGTTGTGCAGGTAGTACCATCTATAGCACATGAAACTAGCTCCTGTTCCTCCTCCTCCTCTTCCTCATTGTCACCCAATCCACGTTGGGATGAGATGAGGCTGGTCTGTGTGGAATCACCCTGTATGGTTCCTTGCTCCATCTCATCGTGCTCTGCCTGCAATGCATCCTCATTGACTGTGAGCAGAGAGCATTTCATAAGACAGAGAAGCGGGATGGTGATGCTGATTATGGTGTCATCGCTGCTCACCATCTTGGTGGAGTCCTCAAAGTTTTGGAGGATGGTACATATGTTTGACATCCATGTCCACTCCTGAGGTCTTACGTGTGGAGTCTGAACTGAATACCGATGGTCTTTTTGATGCTGGTAGTCAACAACTGCCCTCTTCTGCTCACAAATCCTACCCAACATCTGCAATGTAGAGTTCCAATGCATGGGAACATCACACACCAGTCGGTGAGCTGGAATCTGCAAACGCTGCTGAAGCACGGCAAGGGCGGCGGAAGCTGTAAGTGACTTTCTAAAATGTGCACAAAGGCGGCATTCTTTGACAAGCTGATCTGGCAGCTCCGGGTAGGTTTTGAGAAACCGCTGAACCACGAGGTTAAGCCCATGGGCCAGGCCTTGCCTCAGAGCCGCCACCAGGTTCTGGCCATTGTCACACACGACCATGCCTGGCTGTAGGTTCAGCGGTGTGAGCCACAGATCTGCCTGCTCTTTCAGAGATGTCCACAACTCTTCAGCATTGTACGGTTTATCACCTAAGCATATTAGCTTCAGCACAGCCTGTTGCTGCTTGGCTGAGACAGTGCTGCAGTGCTTCCAGCTTGTGACTGATGTGGTCATTTCGGAGATGGAGGCTGAAGAGGAGGAGGAGGGTGAGGAGCATGAGGTACAGGAGCTGTAGGCTGTGGGGGCAACCCTGATTGACCTAGGGCCCGCAATCCTCGGCGTCGGGAGGATGTGTTCAGTCCCAAGGTCTGACTGGGTCCCGGCTTCCACTATGCTAACCCTGCTGTGCTGTTCAGGTGCATTTGACCCGAAAAAAAGTTTGTGAAGCTGCAGACTATTTATTATGAGGATCTGCAAATTGTGGTTGGTCAAGTTTTTTTATGGATAGGTGTTGTTATTATGAGTGTTGTTTTTAGTTTTTATTTAAAATTTTTCTGTAAGAAAAAAAAATTTGTTACATATGTACTGTTTGGGTCAGTATGACCCGTTAGTGTTTTATACAGATCTCCAGCCATATTTTCAGTCAAATAAACGATTTATAGTATCATTGTGGATTATCTATTGCATCTACTATTGTTTATCGATTTCTCCAGTTCCGCCGATCCGTGCGCTCGATACATTTGCAATTTACTTCAGTTGGATGGGCTTTGAGTACAGGTCTGTGCAGGTCTCTTTCGCTGTAGTATATAAGCTCTTATTGTTGCTACACTGGCTAGTGTTTGCAGCGATTCTATTATTGTTATTGTTGTTTATTTATATAGTGCTATTTTATTCCACAGCGCTGATTTAACCCCGTGAAAGCCGTGAGTGTCCATTATTTGGATGGTTGGATAATAATTTTGCCAAGACATCCATTAAGTGAAGCTGAATTGTAAAATCTTGCCTGATGCCTCAGATTCTGAAGAAGATATCCAACTGGAGAAAGTGTCTGAAAATGAGGACTATATACAGTAAGTGGCAGGGAAAATGATTGCGAAAATTCTGATTCTGAAGTTGAATCTGATGAGGTACGATACTCAGACAACTAGTCCGATGAAAGTAATTCAGTCTAGAAACAAAACTGGAATTTGGAACTTGCAGCCTTATGCCCAGGTACGAAAATTGTCATCTGCTAAGATCAGATACTTCTCTAATAACTAGCCACTATTAGAGAAGTTTGGGATAAATGGATAGAGATTCTTCCAAAATTATACAATACTGGTGAAAATGTTACTGTGGATAAACAACTTGTGGCATTTCGAGGTAGGTGCCCGTTCAACGTTCAAACAATATATACCAAGTAAGCCAGCAAAGTACGGCATGAAGGTATGTGGACACTCTGTGACAGCAGCAGTTCATACTCTGTAAACGCTCAAATATATACAGAAAAAAAGCATGGAGAAAAACCTGAAAAGAATCAGGGTATCTGAGTCGTTTCAGATTTGACATATGGACTAAGGACAAAATGTGACAACTTTTTTACATCACACCAACTGGGGCAGCTGTTGCTTAAACAAAAACTTACTATAGTGCGCACTGTAAGAAAAAGCAAGCCTAAACTGCCTTTACAACAGTGGTTTCTTACATTCCCTAAAACAAACAGGTCATTCTGATGAGCACGATGCACCATGACAATGCAGAAAGTAGTCGAGATGACAAAAAGCTTCAGATAATATTAGACTATAATTACATTAAAAGGTCAGTTGATACACTAGATCAACTAATAGCAGCGTCCACATGCAAATGCAAAACCAATCAGTGGCCAATGGTTTTATTTTATAACATTCTTGATGTATGTGCCTACAACGCATTTGTTTTATGGCGTGAAATAAACCCCGTTTGGAACGCCAATAAACTGCATAAACAAAGACTCTTTCTGGAATAATTAGGAAAGTCACTAGTTATGCCATCTTATTTTAGGATGAAAAGTAAAGCCCGAAGTGAAGGAGCAGCAGCCATAGTAAACTGTATCTAGCAGCATGCTCAACTACACGAAACCACCAGCACTGGGAAAAGACATAAAAAAGGAAAAGATGCGGCATTTGTCCATCTTTGTGTGATAAAACAAATATTACATGTTCTAGTTGTAGTAAATATTTATGTAAAGCACATGTGAGTTAGGCTGAGTTCACACGATGCGTTTTTCATGCGTTTCCGCGGCGTTTTTGCAGTTGCGTAAACGCCGCGGAAACGCATGAAAACGCATGGTAGAAGGGCAGCAATGTTCCCCAATGGAAATCCGCATGTGCTGTGCCCATGATGCGGATTTTTCCGCAGCGTAAATGCTGCGGTCAAAAATCCGCAGCATGTCAATTAATTTTGCGGAAACGCTGCTCTTTTGCCGCCATTGACTTGCATTAGACCGCATGGAATCCGCATCACTGTATATGTTGATGCGCTTTTCATGCGGTCTAATGTGCGGATGGTACCCGGGTGTGGATGAGAGGACTCTCATCCAGACCCAGGTACCATTAAAAAAAAAAAGAATAAAATAAAAAATATATATATTCTCACCTTCTGACGGCCCGCGCTGCGTCCTGCCGGCTTCCCGCGCACTTCGCGGTTGAATGAAGGACCTTCGCTGACGTCAGAGTCATGTGACGGGTCACGTGACGCTGACGTCGGAAGGTCCTACAGTCTTCACTGCCGGCAGCCGGGACCGATGAAGCAGGACACCAGGGGCCATCAGAGGGTAAAGTATAGATTTATTTTTTGACATTCACACACTATATAAATCCATGCCGGTTGCATGGATTTATATAGTGTAAAGTTGACAAGCACTTTCCAAGTGATGCTAAAATCGCTTGGGAAGCGCTTGTCAACCCTCATGCGGAAATGAAAGTGAAGACCGCTTCATTTCCGCATGTCCCTGGCAGGAAACCACATGTACAATCCGCATGCGTTTTTTCCTGCCAGAGAGATGCAGAAACGCTCAGGAAAAAATCCTGAGCATTTCTGCATCGTGTGCACATACCCTTATTTCTGTGCAAAATTTAAGAATTCCTGAATATAGAAATAAATGAACCTGTACAACCCTTTGCTTTATTTTCTTCAGACAATTGAAGTTTTGATTTTTAGTTTTCATTTGTTTTTGACCAACTATGTTCACATACAGTTAAATAATGCAACTGGTATTCAAATAATCCGCTTAGAGTAGTTAAATGTCAAAATTAACAGACTTTAATAGGTTGGGTCATATTGACCCGAACAGTATGTGTATAGCAAATATGAACAGAACAGCCGGGTTAACCCAGTGTGCCGTCAGCGAGATATACCGTCCCTGCCAAGAGCACTTGTCCACGAGTCCGTGATTAGGTGGACTTTCTCAGTAACTGCATTGTTGAGGTCACGAATAATGTTGTGGGACACGTGCTTGTATAATGCGGGGACAACACACGGGGAGAAAAAGTGGCGGCTGGGGACCGAGTACCGAGAGACGGCCGCTGCCATCAGGTTGCAGAAAGCTTCCGTCTCCACGAGCCTAAAAGGCAACATTTTGAGCGCAAGCAGTCGCGAAATGTGTGAATTTAGTAGTGTGGCCTGTGGGGGGCGCTGGCTGCGTATTTGCGCTTGCGTTCCAAGGACTGGGGTATGGACAACTGAACGCTGCGCTGGGACAAGGACGTGCTTGCTGATGGTGCTAGTTGAGAGTGTGCAATGACATGTGCAGGACAGGAGGCATCTTCGCATGCACTATGGACAGGGGATTGGCTTGCACGCACAACAGCGGAAGAAGCAGTGGTGTCACCCACAGACACTGTTCCTGGACCATGGGGTTCGGCCCACAAAGTCGGTTGCTTTGCTGCCATGTGCCTGATCATGCTGGTAGTGGTCAGGATGGTAGTTTTGCTACCCCTGCTGATGCTGTCCTGGCAGGTGGTGCAAATGGCCTTTTTTGGGTTATCGGCAGAGTCTTTAAAAAACAACCAGACTCGGGAAGACCCAACAGTTGTACTGGCAACTTCCGTTGTGTTGGTGTTACGGGGAGCGGTTGGCCCCCTTCTGTCTGCGGCCACCACACTTCTTCTTCCTGCCTGTTGGGGTGCTCTACCTCCCTCCCCTTGTGTGCTGCTGTCCTCGCTCTTCTTGTCCTCTTGCCAAGTTGGGTCAGTTAAAATATTATCCACCACCTCGTCTTCCACTTCCACACCCGGGTCCTCCTCCTGACTTTCTGGCAATTGTGTCTCATCATCGTCCACCTCTTGTGACACTTTCCCACCGTCGCCTTCGTATGACCGTGGCTGCTCAAATATTTGTGCATCGAGAGGCTCGAATCTAAAAATGGAAAAGTGAACAGCTATTCGAAATGTCCAACTGTTGGATCAGTTGTCTCCGGGCACTCGGTGTTAGGGGGACGGTTGCAAACACTTTATTAAATAGGAACGCAACCGACCCCGGGGTCCGCGATGCAGCCTGGTGGACTGCTGCCGAACTCTTCCCGGATGAGAAGGGAAGACAGCCAACTAAAAGATAACCCTTCCGTGTTAACTGCACACCAGACAGGGTATAGCGGTACGCTCTATCTCCGATAGGTGCTCGGGAGAAGAGCGTCCGCCGACGCACCTAAAACCTGCCTAACGTCTCCGTGTTACAGCACACGGGAGGAGACTAACAGTTCACACAATCTCCAAGAACCGCAGGGAGACGTGTGACCAGGGAGAAGCATTAGCCCTGTCTTCGATACAGGCGCTACACTATGGGGATTGGCGCTAAAGCGGTTCACACAATCTCCAAGAACCGCAGGGAGACGTATGACCGGACTAGGAGCAGTAGCCCTGTCTTCGATACAGGCGCTACGCTAAAGAGACGGCGCTAGTGTGCGGGAGTGATTTCCGCCAGGTACTCGTCCACTCAGCCGGCGTGCTACCGGACTGAGCAGACCCGCTCAATATGGCTCTTAGAGGAGCTCTGGAGATATGCGTGCACAACCAAACAACTAGCTCAAATGATCTGAGCGCGCCACCATGTTTGTGGGTGGGCCTTTTAAAAACTAAGCCCTGCCCCACTGTCGCTCCATTGGTGACGTCGCCCATGACCAATCAGGCGGTGCCAGGTCACCGGGTCAGCTGGTTCCCGAACCACCAATCACGGTGTGCCATGTCACGGGCATGCTCAGTGCGATGCATTTTAGACTTAGGCTGCAGTGGCCTAGTCTCTATCCGCAACCTGTGCTTCATGTTGCTAGGCACAAATACACAAGATACCACTTGTACCTCTCGTGCATTGGCTAGGCGTTTGGGACCGACGGTGATGCTGTGCAGCATCAGCCCCAGCTGAACCAGAATGGGAGACCACAGAATCCACTGATGATTCAGAACCCATTTCTGATCCAGCAGGCGCCCGGCGCCTAACATTATTCATGAGCAGGGGGGCATGAATGTGGTCCTCTGGCTCCCAGGAGCGATCCTCAGATCCATGACCTCTCCAGTGTACGAGGTAAAATTTTTTCCCCCGAACCATCTTAGACCCCACAATCGCCTGTACCTCAAAATCTTCACCCCTGGTGTCTGGAGCAGATTGGGGTTCCGAAAATTTGGTCAGACAAACCGGCTTGAGAAGCGACACATGAAAGGTGTCGTGAATCCTCATGTGTTGAGGTAATTGTAACCGGTACACTACGGGATTTATTTGGGCCAGGATTCTGAAAGGA
Organism: Phyllobates terribilis; assembly: GCF_046119375.1. Lineage (NCBI taxonomy): Eukaryota > Metazoa > Chordata > Amphibia > Anura > Dendrobatidae > Phyllobates > Phyllobates terribilis. The sequence continues at coordinate 23,157,563 of NW_027362769.1, forward strand.
CCAATAAAACGGGGAGCAAACTTAGCGGATTCCCCGCGTACACTGATGTTGCGAGCCACACTCTGTCACCTGGGGAGAATACGGGGGCTGGATGACGATGAGCGTCAGCCGACTCTCTCATACGATTCTTGGAAGCCAAAATAGCCTCCTGGGTATGATCCCAAACCTCCTGCGCCTCCTGAGCCCAATCTCTGACCCCAGGTTCCACAGAGGAAACCAGCATAGGAACTGGGACTCGCGGATGTTGGCTATTATTTATGAGAAATGGAGTCTGACCCGTGGAATCCGCCACTGCGTTGTTTAAGGCAAACTCTGCCCAGGGAAGCAATATCGACCAGTCATTCTGGTTGGCCGAAACGAAATGGCGCAAGTATGTCACCAGCGTCTGGTTAGTGCGTTCCACCAGACCATTGGTCTCTGGGTGATAAGCAGTGGAAAGATTTAGTTCAATGTCGAGCAAATTACACAATTCTCTCCAAAACCGGGAGGAAAACTGTGGTCCCCGGTCACAGAAAATCCTATCTGGCATCCCGTGGAGACGGAAAACGTGACGAATGAACAATGATGCCAGAACCCGGGAGGAAGGGACCCTAGGCAGAGGGACCAGGTGAACCATCTTCGAGAAATGGTCAGACACCACCCATATAGTCGTGTTTCCCCGGGACTTAGGCAACTCCACAATAAAATCCATCCCAACCAGCTCCCAAGGTCTATCCGCCACGGGTAACGGATGAAGAAGACCAGCCGGCTTCTGACGGGATGGTTTATTTCTCGCACAGGAGACACAAGCTTGGACATACTCCTTAACGTCCTGGGATAACCGAGGCCACCAATATGAGCGTTGGAGAAGCTCTGTGGTAAGCTTGACCCCAAAATGACCTCCGATCTTAGAGGCATGTGCCCAGGACTGTACCTCGTTCTGTAAATTTGGAGGAACAAAAGTCCTCCCGGGAGGAACCTGATTTAGAGACACTGGAGCCAGCGTCCGCATACACTCTGGCGGAACAATGAGCCTTGGCTCGTCCTCATCCTCAGCCATATCCATGGACCGGGATAAAGCGTCCGCCCGAGGGTTCTTCTCTCCTTTTAAGAAATGAATGGAGAAATTGAACCGAGAAAAGAAAAGAGACCACCTGGCCTGCCTCGGGTTAAGACGCTGCGCCGTCTGTAGGTATAACAGATTTTTGTGATCGGAATATACCACGAACGGATGCTTAGCTCCCTCCAATAGGCACCTCCATTCTGAAAAAGCCATTTTAATGGCCAGCAATTCTTTGTCACCAATAGTATAATTCCTCTCTGCTGGAGAGAAGGTCTTGTCTGACCCTGTTCATTCTTTTGGGAGAGAACCGCCCTTGCTCCGACAGAAGAGGCATCAACCTCCAGGAAGAATGGCTTGTCCACATCCGGGCGATGGAGAATGGGAGCTCTAGCAAAGTAGGATTTAATCTCCCGGAACGCCTCGGATGTCTCCTGAGACCAGTCCTAGGGTCGTTTCTTCAGAGCACCCGAATAGACCAGTGAGCGACCCCTCTCTTTTTTCTATTAATCATTTTTGGGATCCCGCTCCTGGAGCATTGCAGCAGGTACGTGTTCACACTATTAGAAGTTTGACAGCCTTTTTTCTGACCATGTGTCCCTCCCATTCAGTCACAGGTGGTTTTAACTAGCTCTACCAGCCCATACATTGTAGGTTAAAAGCCCAAGCAAAGACATATTGTCCATACAGGCTTACAGCCCAAGAGTGGCATATCCAGTGGTAGCGTAGCGTAGTTTCCCATCATACGAAGGTGACCTTGTCGTGGTTGATGGGCACACATAAATTGGCCAAATTATGCGCAAAAAACCTTCATTTTTCAAAGTGACATTAGTCTAGATACCATATTTCTTATATTTTCATGTATGGAGTGCCGAAGTTCTTTTTGCAATTGAGATTACTCTTTTCTTCAGAGCACCCGAATAGACCAGTGAGCGACCCCTCTCTTTTTTCTATTAATCATTTTTGGGATCCCGCTCCTGGAGCATTGCAGCAGGTACGTGTTCACACTATTAGAAGTTTGACAGCCTTTTTTCTGACCATGTGTCCCTCCCATTCAGTCACAGGTGGTTTTAACTAGCTCTACCAGCCCATACATTGTAGGTTAAAAGCCCAAGCAAAGACATATTGTCCATACAGGCTTACAGCCCAAGAGTGGCATATCCAGTGGTAGCGTAGCGTAGTTTCCCATCATACGAAGGTGACCTTGTCGTGGTTGATGGGCACACATAAATTGGCCAAATTATGCGCAAAAAACCTTCATTTTTCAAAGTGACATTAGTCTAGATACCATATTTCTTATATTTTCATGTATGGAGTGCCGAAGTTCTTTTTGCAATTCAGTCCTAGGGATTGGCATCCTTTCAGGTTAAAGCGGCTAGGGGAGCCACCAGGGTGGAAAAATGTGGTATGAACTGCCGGTAGTAGTTAATAAAGCCCATGAAGTGTTGTACCGCTTTAAGAGAATGGGGCTCCTGCCAGTTCTGTACCACCACCAACTTTTGTGGATCCATAGCCAATCCCTTACTGGATATGATGTAGCCCAGGAACGGTAACGACTCTCGTTCAAATTGACACTTCTTCAGTTTACAGTACAAAGAATTTGCTTGCAATCGCTCGAAAACCCTGCGAACATCCTCTCGGTGTGTGGAGAGGTTCGGGGAAAAAATAAGAATATCATCAAGATAGACTACCACGGAAGATAGCAGCAAATCCTGAAAGATATCGTTGACAAAATCTTGAAAAACCACAGGGGCATTGCATAATCCGAAAGGCATGACGAGATACTCGTAATGGCCATCACGAGTGTTAAAGGCTGTTTTCCACTCGTCACCCTCACGGATTCGCACCAGATAATATGCCCCTCGCAGGTCCAGTTTAGTGAAAATATGAGCCCCTCGCAACCTGTCAAATAGCTCAGAAATAAGGGGCAGAGGATATTTATTCTTGATGGTGATGGCATTTAATCCTCTGTAATCAATGCAGGGATGCAAATCACCCCCTTTTTTCTGAACGAAGAAAAACCCCGCTCCCGCAGGAGAGACCGATTTTCTGATAAACCCCCAAGCCAGATTCTCTTTGATATAATCAGACATGGCCAGGGTATCGCGTACAGACAGAGGGAAGACCCTACCGCGAGGAGGCTCAGTACCGGGAACCAGGTCAATAGGGCAGTCATACGGTCGGTGGGGAGGTAAAGTCTCAGCAGCCTTTTTAGAAAAGACATCCACAAAGCTCCGGTATTGCACAGGCAGAGCGGACAAGTCGGGTGAAGGCTCAGAGACTGCTCCTCAGGCAGCTGTAACCATACGCTGGGGCACACAATCTTTACCCCAGGAAGAAATTCTCCCTGTATACCAGTCAATGTGTGGAGAGTGATGGCGTAGCCAAGGAAGACCCAATAACACCTCATCTAATCCCCCGGGGATAATAAGGAAGGAGATAACCTCCCGGTGACCCTGAGGAAATGACATGGTGAGGGGAACAGACTGGTGGGTAATTTGTGTATCCAGCAGAGAACCATTGACCACCCTGATGTTCATTGACCTAGGCAGTAAGTCCATAGGAATGGCATGTTTCTGGGCAAATGCTGCAGACAAAAAGTTGCCATCAGCTCCAGAATCCACCCACGCCTTGGCTGTGACCACGGTTGTTCCGAAGGACAACGTCACCTCATAAAGTAATTTGGAGGACGAGACCCCTGAATCTAACACACCCCCTCCAACGGTGGTTAGACACTCTCATTTCCCGACTGCTTGGAGACCTTATTAACGGGGTACTCCAGGGGATGTGTGAGTCAGGAACGAGGGGGCTTAGACTTAGTCCAGGATATGTCCATAGCCTCAGGCTCCGGATTGGGAACCGCGGGTTTGGAGATAGGCCTAGAGAAAGCGGGTGCCAACCTAAACCGAGGTCTGGAAACCTCCAGCTCTAACTTGCGTTCTGCATGACGCAGATCAATTCGGTTAGCAAGTGTAATTAACTCTTCCAGAGAAGTTGGAATCGCCCTGGTGGCTAGAGCATCTTTAATATGCCCAGCCAGCCCCCTCCAAAACACCGGGATCAGCGATCGCTCCGGCCAATCCAGTTCAGCCGCGAAGGTTCTGAACTGAATGGCATAGTGGCTGGCGGTTACCGAACCCTGGGTCAACGCAAGCAGCTTAAGAGCCGTATCATGCGTGACCTGAGGCCCCAGAAAGATGCATTTTAAGGTCATAAGAAAGAGACCTGCATTAGCCACAACCAGGTCATTCCGCTCCCACTGTGGAGTGGCCCACTCCAGAGCCCTGTGGGAGAGCAACGAGATAACATAACCCACTTTGGCTCTATCGGAGGGAAATCATGCCTCCATCATCTCCAAGTGAATGGAGCATAAATTTATAAAACCCCTGCAAAATTTATTGTCCCCAGAAAATTTCTCCGGGAGAGCAAAGCGGGGTAATGGAGCACTTGCAGCGGTGTCAGCCGAGTTTATCATGTTGGCTACTAGAGAAGCCGCCTGGGTAGCTACAGCAGTGGTATCAGCAACCGGGACAGTTTGTTCCAGAGACCTGAGTCTGGTCTCCAGTTGCTGTATATAACGCTGCAGCTGCTGATTGTCGGCCATGTTCGGCAAGACCCTGGCACTCAGATACTGTTAGGGGGACGGTTGCAAACACTTTATTAAATAGGAATGCAACCGACCCCGGGGTCCGCGATGCAGCCTGGTGGACTGCTGCCGAACTCTTCCCGGGTGAGAAGGGAAGACAACCAACTGAAAGGTAACCCTTCCATGTTAACTTCACACTGGACAGGGTAAAGCGGTACGCTCTATCTCCGATAGGTGCTCGGAAGAAGAGCGTCCGCTGATGCACCTAAAACCTGCCTAATCTCTCCGTGTTACAGCACACAGGAGGAGACTAACGGTTCACACAATCTCAAAGAACCGCAGGGAGACGTGTGACCAGGGAGAAGAAGTAACCCTGTCTTCGATACAGGCGCTACGCTATGGGGAATGGCGATAAAGCGGTTCACACAATCTCCAAGAACCGCAGGGAGACATGTGACCGGACTAGGAGCGGTAGCCCTGTCTTCGATACAGGCGCTACGCTAAAGAGACGGCGCTAGTGTGCGGGAGTGATTTCCGCCAGGTACTCGTGCACTCAGCCGGCGTGCTACCGGACTGAGCCGACCCGCTCAATATGGCTCTTAGAGGAGCTCTGGAGATATGCGTGCACAAGCAAACAACTAGCTCAAATGATCTGAGCGCGCCACCATGTTTGTGGGCGGGCATTTTAAAAACTAAGCCCTGCCCCACTGTCGCACCATTGGTGACGTCACCCATGACCAATCAGGCGGTGCCAAGTCACCGGGTCTGCTGGTTCCCGAACCACCAATCACGGTGCGCCATGTCACGGGCATGGTCAGTGCGATGTATTTAAGACTTAGTCTGCAGTGGCCTAGTCTCTTTCCGCAACCTGTGCTTCATGTTGCTAGGCAAAAATACATGAGCTACCACTTGTACCTCTCGTGCATTGGCTAGGTGTTGGGACTGACGGTGATGCTGTGCAGCATCAGCCCTGGCTGAACCAGAATGGGAGACCACAGAATCCACTGATGATTCAGAACCCATTTCTGATCCAGCAACCACCTGACACTCAGCATGATGGGAGGAAAGAGGATAAGGTTGAGGAATATGCGGTCCAGACACACAGCTACTGAGACTTGACTGTTTGGAAGACAGGGTGGTGGTGGTGGCAAAGTGACTGGAAGCATTATCTGCTATCCAGCCAACAACATTTTGACACTGCACTGGGTTTAATAATGGTATGCTGCGGTCCTCTAGTAATTGGCACAGGAATGTCGGGCAAGAAGATGTGGGTGTTTGTTGTGCCACAATTTCAGCTCGGCCTCTGCATGCACCATAACCATTACTATAACGTCGAGTTCCCCTCCTCTTGCCATGCGCATTGCCCATTTTAAATGGAAGACAATATCTTCCACGCTCACTAAAAATGGATGAATTTGGAGCGAACTTATATGTGATCCGTGTGACGGACAAACCACAGTTTTAAATAGCTGGCCTGTAGGTAACTATTTTTAACAGTAAACTGGTGTCAACAACTTCGCTGACACACTGAAACAAAATTTTAATGGAGGGCAGAAATGGCAGAATATAGAGCGAACTTATATGTAATCCGTGTGACGGACAAACCACAGTTTTAAATAGTTGGCCTGTAGGTAACTTTTTAACAGCAAACTGGTGTCAATAACTTCACTGACACACTGAAACAAAATTTCAATGGAGGTCAGAAATGGCAGAATTTTGACCGAACTTATATGTGATATGTGTGACGGACAAACCACAGTTTTAAATAGCTGGCTGTAGGTAACTATTTTTAACAGTGACCTCGTGTCAATAAGTTTGCTGACACATTGCAACAAAATTTCAATGAAGGCCAGAAATTGCAGAATTTTCAGTGCAATTATATGTGATCTGTGTGACGGACAAACCACAGTTTTAAATAGCTGGCCTGTAGGTAATTATTTTTAACAGCGACCTCGTGTCAATAAGTTCGCTGACACACTGCAGCAAAATTTTAATGAAGGCCAGAAATGGCAGAATTTTCAGTGCAATAATATGTGATCCGTGTGACGGACAAACCACAGTTTTAAATAGATGGATTTTTAGCGCTGTAATATATAAAGGACCTGGCTGTATTCTGTAGTGCCAACATGCAAATGGCACAGAAAAAAATGTGTTCTCTGGATTGCTTTTTAAGCAAATAATCAGGATTAAGATAAGAAAAAAAATATTCCTGGCCCCTGATACCTGGGGCTATTTCTACAAATATCTGTAAAAGCACCAGCAGACCGAACTGGAATGGACCCTCTTGCTATATGCACTGCAGTCTGCTATATACCCTGCCTGTCAGCCTAGCACTGATATCTCTGCAGCTGGATTAGTCCTCAGAAGGACTGTTAGTTGAGATGGATATGTAGACAATCTTGTGGAATACCTACACTAACTAATAAACAACCAAATCTCTCCCTAGCTCAGCAGCACCTCTCCCTACACTGCCTGATTGTGGAGTACACTGTGACGAGCACGGCGGCGCCAGGTCGGATATAGACCTGATAAAGCTGTGCGGCCAGCCAATCACTGTAAAGCCACAGCCAACATGGCTGCGGCATTACAGTGTGTGGCAGACAATCCCTGCATGTTGATTGGCGCTCTACAGAGCGCAACGCATGCAGGGAAGGAACCCGAGCATCCGCCCGAGCATCTCGGAAGTACTTGGCGAGCTCCGACCATCTCGAATACTGAGATGCTCGGGTGAGTACCGAGTACTTGCAAGTATGCTCGCTCATCACTAGCTGTTATCAATGTTTATAAACTTTATGCCAATTTGACAATGTCCATTTACCTATAAAGTTACTCAACTTTCACCACTGTCTCAGAATTGGCCAGATTGACCAATTGCGGCAAATGTCGAGGACGACATTCAAAACGGAGGGAAGAGTGTGATATGCAGAAGTAGCGCTGTTGCTTTAAAAGTATCCAGCAACTAGAGGGGTTAACACAGTCACAGGAGACAGGGAGGGTTTTTAGCAGAGCCCAAGGGGGATTGTGGGGAAGTTGTTTACTGTCTGGCTGGAGCCGAAGAGAAAGGTGGTGTGTGTGTTCTGTATCTCACAGAAGTGCCCCTGCCAGTGAAAAGGATTCAAGTCAGGAGTAAAGCTAAGCACAGGTCAGTTTGAGTTCCTGAACTAGCAGTGCAGAGTATTTTCAGGCAGAAAGATAAGGACTGGAAGAAATGTTGTCACAGGGATCATCTCCCTCAGCAAACCCTCCCCTCCTCCTCCATCTCACTGTGCTGTAAAGAATGCTGTGTTCATTAATGTGCCTTTGCATTAGAACTGTGTTGTCCTGTACAACTGGGAAGACTGTGAACTGCTGTGCTACTAAGGAAAGTGTACTGTTTGTCACTGGATCCTGTTGCTCATAAGACTTAACTTGTATTGGCTGTGCGGCTTCTTATTAAATGCTACTGCTGTACCATTTATGAGGACTCTTGTTAAGTGTGTCTGGTCAGCAAGCAAAACAACCTACGTGTCTGTGTCTGAGGGTCAATACCCATGTGTGCCTGAGAGAAGCTGCAGCACATGGTCTGTGGTCACCCTGAGTAACAGTTCCCCCAGGATTCCAAAGAATTCATGTAACCTGTCTCGCCCCTATCTGAACTTAGCAGCGTGCGTGTAATACAACCCCATATGAGGCTTTCAACTATAGCCATTTCCACAAAGAGACTTTTGATACTGTCCATTAGAATGGAGGAAACCTCTGATGCAAGGACTTTTGACTATATACGTTGTCTTGGTAGACTCACTGACTTCATACCCTGTATATTGCCTAAGGATTTATATCTAGTATGTGGTCGCCAGGTGTTATTCATAAATAACAGGGTGTTATCTCTGATATAGAGATGTATTAAAGCCTTCATTTGTTTCTGAACGTATAGTAAACTACCGTAGATATAACAAGTCTAAGGAATGCAGCAGAATACATAATTTACGACTTTGTTTTTCCCAGCTTATCTTCCTTTTTAGGTAAAGTAATGTAAGCCACTCCCACTATCCTTATCTATGTGGTTTGTAATAAAAACTTGTAACCAGACTTCTGAGGGCAGACAAGTCTGGGACACAGACAGAATTGGTTGTGTGTCTCTTGTCGCCCATCGATCGACTCCCTGATTTGATCAAAACTGGCAAACGTGTGAAACCTCTTGAGTTTCTCCTAAAACTTTCCATAGGGGTATCTCCATCAACATGATACCCAGTGAGTTGGATTATTGAGGTGCATACTATATACTGCATGATGGATGATACCATCATGGAGCTCGGAAATGTGCTCTTGCTGAATGTATCCGTCACATCGTGTTAAGTGGTTAATGATGCATGTTATTAATGTTACTGGAAATGTCAAACCTAATGACAAATGTGTTTTCTATAATAGAGCTGCAAATATGAAAAGTGAGGAAAATTACATATTACCAATGCGTAATGAATAAACAATGTAATGATTAACAATTGGTTTCCTTTTCTCTATATCTACATACTGTTTTTTTAATTCTTTTAAATAATATCCTGATGTGACCTCAATGTCCCGGCTGTTTGACAGTGCATGCATTTTCTGTCTAGTACAACAGAAAGACATCAATAGAACATAGGGCAATTAATGCAGATCATTGTTATAGTAGAAAAGACTGCAATTCAGTTTATAGTGAATGTGCTTGCACTTCTTTCTTTAGAAAGATTTTTCCAGACAAAAGCTCAATGAGGATTTCACAGTCCAATTAAACCATTACTGTCTGGGTATGCTGTCGCAAACACATTTAGCACAAAACACTAAAAAAATATACTGTATATTGTAATCTAGATGACAAAAATGGTTAATTTATGCAAATCCTGGTTTTATGGTTGTACAGTTAAATAGAAGATAGGCACATCCCATAGACGTACTGTGGACAGTCTGCGAAATCTACTCAAAATGGGGAAGGTGAGTTAGAGAATATTTTTAAATACCATGAGTTAAAGGATTAATTCAATAATTTTCAACAGTGCACACCGCATTATTTTTCTATGCCTTAATATGCACAAATTATCAGGTTAGCAAACAGGATGAAAATGTATCTTATACTCTGACTATCTCGCATAGTGTAGCTTTTTATCCAAATCCAGACATGCCTACTTAAAGAGAATCTGTTAGTGGGATCAACCCTCCTAATAATAATTAGTTTATCTTAATATGTAAATGAGCTGTTAAGATCTATGAGCCTGACATAGATCTCCCAGAGATTCTGCCTTCAGTGTGAATTTTAAATGAAATGAGGTGTTACCAGTGTGATATATGTAGATCAGGAGAACAGGAGAACAGACTGTCAGTCATCACATGCCTCACATTGGTAACTCCCCTTTCATTTGGGAGGCAGAGATCTTAACAGCTCCCTTACATACTAAGAAAAAAATGGATTTCTCTGGAATAAATATAGAATCACAGATATAAAGGTAATATTTTATTCAGCTTTATATTACCTATATGCCCATATAGACAGCTTAGGAGATGGTTGATCCTACTGACAGATTCCCTTTAAATATACAAAATGTTTACCTTAGATGACAATACGCAGAAAAGCAATTTTTTTAAAAAAGGTAAGAAATTGAAAAAAAAAATAAAATAGTTATGAATCATTTTATTACACAGAGAATAAACATTATGTATATAAAGCTTAAAACTCCCGTGTTCCAAAAAAGTAGCCATGCCCCCTTCTTCCTCCTCACTGTCCTGTGTTCGACTGGCTGTAAGAGGGCTGGCTATCCACCCTCTGTCCTGTCTACAGAAGGACAAAACATTTTTAATCTTCACCCCTTGGCTAAGCCGCACCTCCTACAGCCCACCGCCAGCAGAGAATAATACAAAAACAAATCAGCAGATTTATCACTGTGTTTTCTCCAGGTTTTTTACAAAACTTTTTTTGTAGACTAATAAACAGTGAGGGCAATTACATTTCTTGTCTTCTTCATCTTATTTTAAGGCATGGTGTTCCTTTACACTTTAGTCTATTTACTACTTACTACAGAAAAAAAAATAGTAATCTAATTATAAATTATTTTATTATTCAGTCAAATTACGTTAAAACATATATTGAGATAGTATTTTACATTTTCTTAAATGAACTAGAAAATGCATTTTACCATATTGTAAAATGGTGCGTGATCAATGAAGATATTGGGGATCTAAATGCATTGCTACACAAAATTAGCAGAACACCAAGCGAATTTGTGAACACATTATTTACGTCCAAAATGGGACAGGAGGACTTGATAATTGTGTGCCCCCAATATCCTTTTTAGAATTCTTGGGTAAATTCCCAGCACTCATGTTGCAGGGTCTAGAGAGAGGGAACAGTTTCTCACCAATGCTTAGAAAAGACATTCTTTCCTCTTTCCCTTCAATGGCCCCAACACTGACACTTAAACTAATTCAAACACAAAAGTGTTTATTCTTCTCTACAAATAACTACAGCTTTAAAACTCCCTATATTTGCAGATTATCTTTTATGAAGACAAAAACTTCCAGGGCCGCTCTTATGAGTGCAACTGTGACTCTGCTGATCTACACTCCTTCTTTAGCCGCTGCAATTCTATCCGTGTGGAGAATGGAAACTGGATGATCTATGAACATCCTAACTACAAGGGACACCAGTACTTTCTAAAGAAAGGAGAATATCCAGATTACCAACAGTGGCTGGGTTTCAATGACTCTGTGAGGTCCTGTCGATTGACCCCACAAGTAAGATCTTTTTTTTGCTTTATGAAATATTTAAAAGATGTAAAATAAATATGAGGGTGCGTCAAAAAACCTCCACACTCTGAAAAGACAAATACATGATTTTTCAGTACAATCTCCTTGTTTTCAATATACTTTGTCTATCTGTCAATAAACTTTCTTATTCCCTCATTAAAAATATTTTAGGCCTCAGCTGTGACCCACAAATGCACCTCTATCTTCACCTCTTCATCTGATGTGAACATTCATCCTCATAGGTCCACTGTCATTATCATAATCATCTGTCACTTGTCTATCCAACAGAATAAGTTCATGTGCACACTCAATGTTGTCATAAGTCATGGACGTGGGTGAACCTGTCATGTCCGGAAATGTGCTGTAGTCACTCCCTGGCATTTTGATTGACAGCCAGCTATGAAGCATGTTTGTGCAGCGTGTGTCGGTGTAGAGAAGTGAATACTGCTGTGCTCACTGTATAGTGAGTGGTGAATGTAACCGCCCCCTGCACTGTCCCTATGAATACAAGTTCATTTTCTCTCTGTAGCCACTGCACTAGGAACACAGCCTAACATCATATTAACACTATATTTGCAGGTAAATAGTGTTTCTGGAAATGAAAAATTCCTTTTAAGAACTCGCTTAGATATGTAAGAGTAAACTTTAAATTCATTAAGCTTGAGCTCCAAGATTGTACAAAGTTGTTTTGTCTTTTAGCATCGTGGCACATTCAGAATTAGGGTTTATGAGAAAGAAGATTTTGGAGGTCATATGATGGAATTCACAGAGGACTGTCCACATGTTCAAGAGCAGTTCCGTTACAGTGATATCTACTCCTGCAGCATCCCAGAAGGCCAGTGGATCTTCTATGAAGAGCCCAGCTATCAAGGAAGACAGTACTACCTGAGGCCTGGCGAATACAGAAGATATTCAGAATGGGGAGCAAGCAGTCCCAGAGTTGGCTCCTTCAAGAGGGTTCTGGATCTTCATTGATGTCTTCAAGTGAAACATGAAACACAGATGTAACAAAAAGGAATAAAATTAGTGTTATAATCTTTAATATTTGCAGTTTAATTATTTAAAACAATGAATAACTGAATGTCACAATATGTTAATAGATTTACAAAAATATCTACTTTTTAAACTTATCTATACTTTTTGATATGAGGGTATATTCAAAAATCTTTTCCCAGCAACATTCACATTCACACAAGCCGTAATACTTTTTGAGGGAGAAAGCACAGATGCAAAATGTCAATGGACAACCACTTACATATCATTCATGGTGGTGCAGGAAGCGGCAGCTTAGTATTATACTTCTACATAGGTAGCAGTCTTTTGTGTGTCTGTCACACGGTTAAATGCAGTATACCACACTGACTTACAGCCTATTAGTTATACCCCAATATTAGATCAGGTGGGCTGCCTAAGAACACTCAAAGTGCACCAGATAAGGTAGTAGTAGGGATACAAGTATGAAAAAACATTCTTAAAGATGCAACTAAAATAATCATTTATAGGGTTATCATCACAATAGGTAAAACAGCCTTAAAAAATAAAATTAATTAACAAACATATACATTAGTTACTGTACCTTCTCAGCCTTGTACTGTTGGCAGTGGTGTGTCTCCCAGCAGTCATGAAATATTGTTATCCTTCACTATTTCATAGAGAGGTCATCAGCTCTGAAGGGATACTAAAAACTGCAGCACATTAATCTTAACTATGTTATGCAATTGCTGGGAGGCACTGTACCAAAATAGGACAAGCTGTGCCTGTTTGGGAGGTAAATATATGGTATTTTATATTTTAATATTGCAGCTTTAGCTGTCGTGTGTTATGCACACGCCCAGACTGTTTAGTGATCCCACTGGACCATGAACCGGAGAGTGCCTGGAGGGGCGTTACTAAGTATCTACCCGATCCGACCAAGGTCGCACGACGGCTAACGACGCCTGTGCACCAGGGAGGAACTGAGCAGAGGGACCAGGTGCAACTCCAGGTCAGACCCCGGACATGGCTGTTGACCCACACCGGGGAATACAGGAATAGGCAGGTTAGAGCACAGGCTGGGTAGGGTCCAGTACAGACTAGGAGACGGGTTCAGAGCCGCAGATGCGGTAATCAAGCAGAGCAAAGTGAAACCGCAGGTGCGGTGGTCAAGGAAGAGCAGAGCGAAACCGCAGATGCGGTGGACAAGGCTGAGCAGAGCGAAACCGCAGACGCGGTGGACAAGGCTGAGCAGAGCGAAACCGCAGACGCGGTGGACAAGGCTGAGCTGAGCGAAACCGCAGGCGGGGTGGACAAGGCTGAGCAGAGCGAATCCGCAGGTGCGGTTGACAGGGCTGAGCAGAGCGAAACCACAGGTGCGGTAGACAGGGCTGAGCAGAGCAAAACCGCAGGTGCGGTGGACAGGGCTGAGCAGAGCAAAACCGCAAGTGCGGTGGACAAGGCTGAGCAGAGCGAAACCGCAGGTGCGGTAGACAAGGCTGAGCAGAGCGAAACCGTAGGTACGTGGACAAGGCTGAGCAGAGCGAAACCGCAAGTGAGGTGGACAAGGCTGAGCAGAGCGAAACCACAAGTGCGGTGGACAAGGCTGAGCAGAGCGAAACCGCAGATGCGATGGACAAGGCAGAGCAGAGCGAAACCGCAAGTGCAGTGGACAGGGCTGAGCAGAGCGAAACCGCAAGTGCGGTGGACAGGGCTGAGCAGAGCGAAACCGTAGATGCGGTGGACAGGGCTGAGCAGAGCGAAACCGCAGGTGTGGTGGACAGGGCTGAGCAGAGCGGAACCGCAGGTACGGTGGACAAGGCTGAGCAGAGCGAAACCGCAGGTGCGGTAGACAAGGCTGAGCAGAGCGAAACCGTAGGTACGGTGGACAAGGCTGAGCAGAGCGAAACCGCAAGTGAGGTGGACAAGGCTGAGCAGAGCGAAACCACAAGTGCGGTGGACAACGCTGAGCAGAGCGAAACCGCAGATGCGATGGACAAGGCAGAGCAGAGCGAAACCGCAAGTGCAGTGGACAGGGCTGAGCAGAGCGAAACCGCAAGTGCGGTGGACAGGGCTGAGCAGAGCGAAACCGTAGATGCGGTGGACAGGGCTGAGCAGAGCGAAACCGCAGGTGTGCTGGACAGGGCTGAGCAGAGCGGAACCGCAGGTACGGTGGACAAGGCTGAGCAGAGCGAAACCGCAAGTGCGAGGGACAAGGCTGAGCAGAGCGAAACCGCAGGTGCAGTGGACAAGGCTGAGCAGAGCAAAACCGCAGGTACGGTGGACAAGGTTGAGCAGAGCGAAACCGCAAGTGCGGTGGACAAGGTTGAGCAGAGCGAAACCGCAAGTGCAGTGTACAAGGCTGAGCAGAGCGAAACCGCAGATGCGGTAGACAAGGCAGAGCAGAGCGAAACCGCAAGTGCAGTGGACAGGGCTGAGCAGAGCGAAACCGCAAGTGCGGTGGACAGGGCTGAGCAGAGCGAAACCGTAGATGCGGTGGACAGGGCTGAGCAGAGTGAAACCGCAGGTGCGGTGGACAGGGCTGAGCAGAGCGGAACCGCAGGTACGGTGGACAAGGCTGAGCAGAGCGAAACCGCAAGTGCGAGGGACAAGGCTGAGCAGAGCGAAGCCGCAGGCGCAGTGGACAAGGCAGGGCAGAGCGAAACCGCAAGTGCGGTAGACAAAGCAGAGCAGAGCGGACAGAAACCGCCAGAGCGGTAAGTAAGGCAGAGCAGAGATAAACCGTCAAAGCGGTGAGCAAAGACAGAGCAGACGGGACAGGGCTCTGTTCACATGGAACAGACTGGAAGGGAAAGGCAGAACCAGATACACACAAGGTACTTGCAAAGAAGTAGTGAGTGGACTCCAAACACACAAACAGAAGTACAGCAACAATGAGTAGGAGTTAGGTGCAGGTTCAGACTCTGCAGAAAAAGAGAGGAAACGAACATAGAGACAAAACAGGTAACAGGTTAGGAGACAGTTCAGACAGGAACTGTTACTGCAACGAAATACAGGAACGAGCCTAGGTATAGCCAAGTCCTGGTTCAGAAACTGCAGCAAAGGGAAGGAATCGAACATAGAGACAAAACAGGTAACAGGTTGGGAGACAGTTCAGACAGGAACTGTTACTGCAACGATATACAGGAACGAGCCTAGGTATAGCCAAGTGCTGGTTCAGAAACTGCAGCAAAAGGGAGGAAACGGACATAAAGATAAAACAGGTAAGAGGCTAGGAGACAGTTCAGACAGGAACTGTTACTGCAACGAAATACAGGAACGAGCCTGGGAATAGCCAAGTGCTGGTTCAGACACTGCAGCAAAAGGGAGGAAACGGACATAAAGACAAAACAGGTAAGAGGCTAGGAGACAGTTCAGACAGGAACTGTTACTGCAACGAAATACAGGAGCGAGCCTGAGTATACGGCCCCCAGAGGCAGAAACGAACAGGCTAGGAGCGTGTTCAGACAGGCCTGGGAATACAGCCTCCAGGAAGGCGGACAGGCAGGGAAAAGCAGAACAGGACCTGGCACATTCAGAGTCAAGGAGCACACTGAATGTTAAAGTTGCTTAGCAGCCAGAACAGAGGCAAGCAGACAGCATGCAAAGAAGCCAGGCTAGCAGACTAGACTAATGATCAAGTTTGCGATCTTGCATAGTGGGAGATGGTGCCCTATTCAAGAACGCTGCCAGGTATGTTACAGTACCCCCCACTTTACGCCCCCTCTTCTTCAAGCCTGCAAGAGTGTTCCGCAGAGAATTTGGAGGACAATCCTTCTCTTCAAGAGGACTACCTCTTCTGTCCACTAGAGGAAACGAAACTGATCTCATCATCTTGGTAACTACGATGCTTCCTCCCATCAAGCCATACTCAGCAACAGAAGAAGTGGGTAAAGTACCATAAACAGCACACAGGAAAGTCTCTGTCTATTTATTAGCAGATAACACCCCGGTGGATTCTGGAGACAACTGGAGGTCCTCCGCCTGGTTAGAGAGGTGCGGAGACTCGGGGGTCATTACTGCTTCAAAGTACATTTTGCCAAGCTTACTAGATGAAGTAGGCGCAGTACCAGGTACAGGGTGTAAGAAAGTCTCACTGCAATTGTTACTAGGTAGCACCCCGGGAAATACAGGAGACAACTGGAAGTCCTCCGCCTGGCCGGAGGAGTGCCGGGACTCAGGGGTAACCACTGCTTCGGAGTACACTTGGTCAAGCTCACTGGAAAAAGTGGGTGAGGTATCCGATACAGGGTGTAGGAAAGTCTCTCTCCATTTGTTAAGAGGCAGCACCCCGGAGGATTCAGGAGGCAACTGGAGGACCTCCGCCTGGTCGGAGGGGTGCAGAGACTCGGGGGTAACCACTGTTTCGGAGCACACCTGGTCAAGCTCACTGGATGAAGTGGGCGAGGTATCCGGTACAGGGTGTAGGAAAGTCTCTCTCCTTTCGTTAACAGGTAGCACCCCGGAGGATTCAGGAGGCAACTGGAGGACCCCCGCCGGTTGGAGGGGTGCAGAGACTCGGGGGTAACCACTGTTTCGGAGTACACTTGGTCAAGCTCACTGGATGAAGTGGGCGAGGTATCCTGTACAGGGTGTAGGAAAGTCTCTCTCCATTCGTTAACAGGTAGCACCCCAGAGGATTCAGGAGGCAACTGGAGGACCTCCGCCTGGTTAGAGGGGTGCAGAGACTTGGGAGTATCCTCCGCCTCGATGGACGTATCGCCAGATTCATTAAAGATGGAGAGTCGCTGCTTAGGGACCATCTTCAGTCTGGTTTCTGGGTGCGCAGCAGTCTCTTCGGGCAGGAGAACTGGTGCGCTACCCACACACATCACCCATCGGGGCTGCACTGCGAAGAGCAGCTTCAGCAGAGTCCCCAGGATTAGTGTCGTCGAAGACCATTAGAAAGGCCACCAGGAAGGCCTGCAGGTCAAGGACGATAGAATCCCATGCTTCCCATAGGGGGTGACCCATTTCAAGGCATCACCCGCTAGATAGGATAACATAAATGCCACTTTAGACCAATCGGTAGGAAAATAGAGAGGGTAGAACTTGAAATGCAGCATGCATTGCTCCACAAACGCATGGCTTTGTTTAGGATCCCCATAGTACCATGGCGGATCCGCAGGAACGGATGCAGAAAGCTCCATTTGAACTGGTGCGTACATCGCCTGGGCCATAGCTAAAGAAAAAAAAAATGTTTATTTTATTTATTTTTTATTTTTATTTTTTTGCACGTATTCGCTGGACACGGATTCAAAATGTCTCTGAGAGCGAAGGGCCGTGGGGCTCAACGGGAACCATGGCATGAGCAAACTGTTATGCACACGCTCGGACTGACTGGCGTGTGCGTGTTTAGTGATTCCACTGGACCATGAACCAGAGAGTGCCTGGAGGGGTGTAACTAAGTATCTACCCGATACGACCAAGGTCGCACGACGGCTAATGACGCCTGTGCACCAGGGAGGAACCGAGCAGAGGGACCAGGTGCGACTCCAGGTCAGACCCCAGACACGGCTGTTGACCCACACCGGGGAATACAGGAACAGGCAGGTTAGAGCACAGGCTGGGTAGGGGCCAGTACAGACTAGGAGACGGGTTCAGAGCCGCAGATGCGGTAATCAAGCAGAGCAAAGTGAAACCGCAGGTGCGGTGGTCAAGGAAGAGCAGAGCGAAACCGCAGATGCGGTGGAAAAGGCTGAGCAGAGCGAAACCGCAGGCATGGTGGACAAGGCTGAGCAGAGCGAAACCGCAGGTGCGGTGGACAGGGCTGATCAGAGCGAAACCGCAGATGCAGTAGACAGGGCTGAGCAGAGCGAAACCGCAGGTGCGGTGGACAGGGCTGAGCAGAGCAAAACTGCAGGTGCGGTGGACAAGGCTGAGCAGAGCAAAACCGCAGGTGCGGTGGACAAGGCTGAGCAGAGCGAAACCGCAAGTGCGGTGGACAGGGCTGAGCAGAGCGAAACCGCAAGCGCGGTGGACAGGGCTGAGCAGAGCAAAACCGCAGATGCGGTGGACAGGGCTGAGTAGAGCGAAACCGCAAATGCGGTGGACAAGCCTGTGCAGAGCGAAACCGCAGATGCGGTGGACAAGGCTGAGCAGAGCGAAACCGCAGATGCGGTGGACAAGGCAGAGCAGAGCGAAACCGCAAGTGCGGTGGACAGGGCTGAGCAGAGCGAAACCGCAGGTGCGGTGGACAGGGCTGAGCAGAGCGAAACCGCAGGTGCGGTGGACAAGGCTGAGCAGAGCGAAACCGCAGTTGCGGTGGACAAGGCTGAGCAGAGCGAAACCGCAAGTGCGGTGGACAAGGCTGAGCAGAGCGAAACCGCAGGCGCGGTGGACAAGGCAAAGCAGAGCGAAACCGCAAGTGCGGTAGACAAAGCAGAGCAGAGCGGGCAGAAACCGCCAGAGCAGTAAGTAAGGCAGAGCAGAGATAAACCGCCAAAGCGGTGAGCAAAGACAGAGCAGAGGGGACAGGGCTCTGTTCACACGGAACAGACTGGAAGGGAAAGGCAGAACCAGATACACACAAGGTACTTGCAAAGAAGTAACGAGTGGACTCCAAACACACAAACAGAAGTACAGCGACAACGAGTAGGAGTTAGGTGCTGGTTCAGAAACTGCAGCAAAAGGAAGGAAACGAACATAGAGACAAAACAGGTAACAGATTGGGAGACATTTCAGACAGGATCTGTTACTGCAACGAAATACAGGAACGAGCCTAGGTATAGCCAAGTGCTGGTTCAGAAACTGCAGCAAAAGGGAGGAAACGGACATAAAGACAAAACAGGTAAGAGGCTAGGAGATAGTTCAGACAGGTACTGTTACTGCAACGAAATACAGGAACGAGCCTGGGTATAGCCAAGTGCTGGTTCACACACTGCAGCAAAAGGGAGGAAACGGACATAAAGACAAAACAGCTAAGAGGCTAGGAGACAGTTCAGACAGGAACTGTTACTTCAACGAAATACAGGAACGAGCCTGGGTATATGGCCCCCAGAGGCAGAAATGAACAGGCTAGGAGCGTGTTCAGACAGGCCTGGGAATACAGCCTCCAGGAAGGCGGACAGGCAGGGAAAAACAGAACAGGACCTGGCACATTCAGAGTCAAGGAGCACACTGAATGTTAAAGTTGCTCAGGAACCAGCTTCCAGGTGAAGCTGTTGTAAATATCCAGTGACTGACAGCAGTAGGCTGAGGACGCATTAGGGGTGTGCCCACAGCAGCTAAAAGAAACAGGAAGTGACCGGGCCGCCGCCCTAAGCAGCCAGAACAGAGGCAAGCAGACAACATGGAAAGAAGCCAGGCTAGCAGACTGGACTAATGATCAAGATTGCGATCTTGCATAGTGGGAGATGGTGACCTATGCAAGAACGCCGCCTGGTATGTTACATCGTGAATGGGTTGTTCAATATTGTACAACTCTGTAATCGATTCCTGCTGACAGTGCCATATTAGATTTATCTGTCTTCTACCTCCAAGAGTAAACTATTTGTTTTTTTGTTAAATTATGGCTCAACAGTCAAAAATAAATTGAACAACGCTTTCATTGTCTCATTTACTTTTTCCAAAGCTAAGGAGCAGTGTACTGTATGTTATCTTTCCATTGTGTACATTTTCTTTCTGTCTCATAATGACTGCCAAGGAGGTGAGCATGAAAATTTTCATAATTAGTGACAAAAGACCTGGCCCAATAAGATCTGGGATGAATTTAGCTGAAGAGTGGTAATGTACAGCCTAGGGTCCTAATTAATTAAGACTGCCATTGTTCATGCTGGTCCTGATGAGGAGGTGTGCTGAAGTCAGATGTTCCTGATTCATTAAGTTTTGTAGTGTTGTGAATTCTGCTGTTTGTCTAGAAGTTGCAGGAGCTGCCACACCCCTGTGATACTCCAGCACTGTACACTTTTTTGGAGCTGTGCTTAAATGGCATGAGAACACCAAAGATCACAAAATTTTTGCACAGTTTCAAGTTGCACCAAAATGTTGCGACTTTTCAACGTTCTTTTTTTACCTCTGGAGTAAAAGCTTTAATGAATTGGGTCATTTGTCTCAATAGATGAGGTTACTTTTTCACATTCATTTTTTCATACTTATTTTAAGAGCAATAGCTTTTCATCTATCATTCCTTTGGCATACCCATATTGGAGCTTGTTTTATGTTGAGCAATTTGTAGTTTTGAGAAACATCATTTAATTTTTTATAAAATGAACTGAAAAAAAAAAAAGCTGAGCGATTTTTTTTTTCAGGGTGAGTTTTTATTTGTTCAATTCTGGTGTACATCAATTTTTAGTTCAAATTATGGGTGTTAAGAAGTGATGGGCGAGCACAAAAATGCTCGGGTGCTCGATGCTCAGGTCGAGCAAATTGGAATGCTTGGATGCTCGACCCGAGCAACGAGCCCAATGTAAGTCTATGGGAAACTCGAGCATTTTTCAGGTGGCTCCCCCTGGAGGTCTGCAGAGGGCCTAAAAATTGCCCGAATCGATGGGAACAGTGCTCAAATGATATGGGATCAGCATGGGAAAGACGCCTGGAAGCATTTCTTACTCCCAGTTCACTGCTGTCAACCACGTTGTCAGAGGTATTACGCCACTTTTACGAACTCACAACAAAACATATAAAAACAAAACCAAAATGGATTTTCCTGGGAAATATGTTATGGAACATCCTTTCCAGGGTAATGACTTGTATATAAGGCAAAATAAATAACCAAAACCAAAAATACTCCTCCACACCTTGATATATGTTCACACGCATCGTTTTTGATGAATTTTTTGCACTTTTGCATTGCTTTCAACAGTGACAAATGCATTCACCGGGAAATGTCATCTTAACATTTTACAACCTTATCTGGCCATGTGGTGTGTGAGACATGATCAGACACATCCTGTTTCATTTATGAAAGAGGGACTCTGAAAGTCACAAAACCTATTTTTATAGGGCCATCAGGCAGCCTTTACTATTCTTAAAGGGCTAGCAGTCGGCCCTCGCTATTCTTAGAGAGCCATCAGCAGGCTATGCTTTGTTGTTCCCATTATTAAAGAGTGGGTCTCTTAAACTGTTATTGCGTATGCAGTGAGTGGCAGGTCTGCCCAAAATTTGGACGCATCCCAATATCCCTTTGAAAATTTGAACACACCCCAATAACCCTTGGAATGGACTTAGAGGAGGGCCTCCTGAAAACAATGTTCCCATAATTAGGAAGTGGGTCTCCCATACTGTTTGCCTATGCAGTGAATGCAAGGGCTGCCAAAAATTTGGTCCTACTCCAATGCCCCTTGGAAGAGACATAGAGCAGGGCCTCCTAAAAAAATATGTTCCCATTATTAGGAAGTGGGTCTCCTATTGTGTTTGCCTATGCAGTGAATGCAAGGGTTGCCAAATATTTGGAGGCACTCCAATGCCCCTTGGAAGAGACGTGGAGGTCAGAGAGCCTCCTGAAAACAATGTTCCCATTATTAGGAAGTGGGTCTCCCATAGTGTTGGCCTATGCAGTGGATGCAAGGGCTGACAAAAATTGGGAGGCACTCCAATGTCCCTTGGAAGAGACATAAAGGCCCTCCTGAAAACAATGTTTCCATTATTAGGAAGTGAGTCTCCCATGATGTTGGCCTATGCAGTGAATGCAAGGGCTGCCAAAAATTGCGAGGCACTCCAATGCACCTTGGAAAAGATGTGGAGGAGGGCCTCATAAAAAAATTATCCCATTAGAAAGGAGCGGGTCTCCTATACTTGTAATGCCCATGCAATAAGTGTATGGGCTGACAAACATTTACCCCTGGTGGGTATACATGAACATACTGTATAAAAATGTTTTTTTTACAGGCATCATAAACACCATTTAAAAAAATTATGTGGGTGTTGCGTCACAAACCAAGATCACCCTGGTGATATGGTGGTGGAGGATGAGGATGAGGAGAAAAAGGAGGCAAGAGCAAATAGCCAAAATCAGGAAGCGTATACCCATGTGTGGGTGTGAAAAGGTGCATGGGAATACACATCCCAAAAAAGACACTGTATTTGAGTTTATGCTATCATTCGATGGTGTTGAGAAGTCTGACCCAATCCAGCTCTTGTTTATTTCTATAACAGTCAGCCTGTCAGCATTTTCAGTTGACAGGGGGATGCACTTATCAGTTATAATTTCAACAGCGACACTAAAAACCCGCTCTGAAAAAACGCTAACGGCAGGGCAGGCCAGTTCCTCGAAGGCATAGAGAGCCAGTTCATTCCACATGTTCAGCTTGGATACCAAATAATTATAAGGCACAGAGGAATCACGGAGGATGTTGGTACAGTCGGCAACGTACTCCCTGAGCATCTTCCCAAACTTTGCACTCCTTGTGAGAGTACCCCACGTCTCAGGGTCTGTGCGATGGGAGGGGCAGAGAAAACTCTCCCAGAACTTTGACAGTGTTCCCTTGCCTCTGCTGGATTGAAGTTGTGTCTCTCTCGCCTGTAGTCCTTGGTTGTCCAACGAACTGTGAAGTTAGCCGCCAGCGTTTTCAGATGTCAATTTTTTTAACAATTCTGCAACAAGGGACTTCTGGTACTGCCCCATTTTTGTAGACCTCTCCACCTCAGGAATAAGAGATATAGAGTTCTACTTGTAGCGTGGGTCTAGAAGTGTCACCAACCAGTAATGACTGTCACCAAAAATTTTGAGAATGCGAGGGTCACGGGAAAGGCAGCATAACATAAAATCAGCCATGTGTGCCAGACTGCTAACTGGCAAGACATCTGTGTCCTCACCAAAAGGACGACTGACCATGCTCTCCTCCTCCTCCCTAACCTCAGGCCATCCACACTGAACAGACGGTATGACAGTTATGCAGGTAGTATCATCTATAGCGCATGAAACTAACTCCTGTTCTTCCTTCTCCTGTGCCTCCTCCTCTTCTTCCTCATTGTCACCCAATCCACGTTGGGATGAGATGAGGCTGGGCTGTGTGTAATCACCCTGTATGGTTCCTTGCTCCATCTCATTGTGCTTGGCCTGCAATGCATCCTCTTTGATTGTGAGCAGAGAGCGTTACAGAAGACAGAGAAGCAGGATAGTGACGCTAATTATGGCATCATCACCGCTCACCATCTTGGTGGAGTCCTCAAAGTTTTGGAGGATGGTATAAATGTCTGACATCTATTTCCACTCCTGAGGTCTTATGTGTGGAGTCTGAACTGAATACCGACAGCCTTGTTGATGCTGGTAGTCAACAACTGCCCACTTGTGCTCACAAATAGAGATGAGCGTTGTTCTACTCGAACTGTTCGCCAATCTCAAATTCGAGCTGTTTTGGGTGGTGTTCGAGCCGTTCGGCGAACACGAACAATTTGAGAAAAATTCGGCTGTTCGAGGTTATGTTCGATAACTGTTCGTGCACCAAAATCATAACTGGATTTTTTCTCAGTAATGATGAAAATTAATGTTAATACTCAGTTTGAGTGTACAGCGGGGTGGGGGGAGGGGCAAGGGATGGATCTCTGCAGGAACAATGAAGATCTCCATTTTTTTTTTCTCTTTCCCGCATTTACAGTGGGGAGGTGCAATCTGTCAGCCTATCAGCAGCGCACACACGGAGCGAAGTGCTTTTTTTCACACAAGCAAGGGCATGTGTCATTGGCAGTGTATGTCACATGTCCTTGCCCTATAAGACCAAGCCATTTTCCCCGTCGCCACCATTTTCTCACTGCTGCAGCTGCGTGTTAGACGGCACCGCTGTTGCTGTGTGCGCTATACCTTGTTAATTTCAAGCCAATTTTCGCACAAATCTACAGATAGCTTGGGAGTAGGGAATAGTTTTGATTGCAGTCCTTTTAAGGACTAGGTTACAGCATTTCCTACGACTTTTATCAGGCAGGTCTGTGCTCTTAAATAGATAGATTGTGGGAGTAAAGACTAATTGTAATTGGAGTCCTTTTCAGGACTAGGTTACATCAGTTCCTATCAGTTTTTGCCAGGCAGGTCTGTGCCAGTGCTGTGCAAGTTTTTTTCACAGCATTTGGCTGAATCTAGCAAAGCTAATCCTTTTTGGCCTATTGCAGAGTGTGTTAGTCAGTGGAGTAGCCTATCTGTGTTGCAAGATATACCACCTGTGTATAGAATACCAATTTTTTTACTGCACCTAGTGAAGTAAAATCTTTTGGGCATAGCATCATTCTATTAGTCCATCTATACTGACCTCCATCAGGTTGCAAATTGAATATAATTTTTTTCTGCATCTAGCTCTGAAAAAATATTGGGCTTCTAGCTGTGTGTGGGACTTGTTGTATTAGTCCATCTATACTGACCTCCATCAGGTTGCAAACTGAATATATTTTTTTCTGCATCTACCTCTGAAAAAATATTGGGCTTCTAGCTGTGTGTGGGACTTGTTCTATTAATCCATCTATACAGACCTCCATCAGGTTGCAAACTGAATATATTTTTTTCTGCATCTACCTCTGAAAAAATATTGGGCTTCTAGCTGTGTGTGGGACTTGTTGTATTAGTCCATCTATACTGACCTCCATCAGGTTGCAAACTGAATATATTTTTTTCTGCATCTACCTCTGAAAAAATATTTTGCTTCTAGCTGTGTGTGGGACATGTTCTATTAATCCATCTATACAGACCTCCATCAGGTTGCAAACTGAATATATTTTTTTCTGCATCTACCTCTGAAAAAATATTGGGATTCTAGCTGTGTGTGGGACTTGTTGTATTAGTCCATCTATACTGACCTCCATCAGGTTGCAAACTGAATATATTTTTTTCTGCATCTACCTCTGAAAAAATATTGGGCTTCTAGCTGTGTGTGGGACTTGTTCTATTAATCCATCTATACAGACCTCCATCAGGTTGCAAACTGAATATATTTTTTTCTGCATCTACCTCTGAAAAAATATGTGGCCTTCTAGCAGTGTGTGGGACTTTCTCTATTAGTCCATCTATACTGACCTCCATCAGGTTGCAAATTGAATATAATTTTTATCTGCATCTAGCTCTGAAAAAATATTTGGCCTTCTAGCAGTGTGTGGGACTTTCTCTATTAGTCCATCTATACTGACCTCCATCAGGTTGCAAATTAAAAATAATTTTTATCTGCATCTACAGTACCTCTGAAAAAATATTTGGGCTTCTAGCTGTGTGTGGGACTTGTTCTATTAGTCCATCTATACTGACCTCCATCAGGTTACAAATTGAATATAATTTTTATCTGCATCTAGCTCTGAAAAAATATTTGGCCTTCTAGCAGTGTGTGGGACTTTCTCTATTAGTCCATCTATACTGACCTCCATCAGGTTGCAAATTGAATATAATTTTTATCTGCATCTAGCTCTGAAAAAATATTTGGCCTTCTAGCAGTGTGTGGGACTTTCTCTGTTAGTCCATCTATACTGACCTCCATCAGGTTGCAAATTAAAAATAATTTTTAGCTGCATCTACAGTACCTCTGAAAAAATATTTGGGCTTCTAGCTGTGTGTGGGACTTGTTCTATTAGTCCATCTATACTGACCTCCATCAGGTTGCAAATTAAAAATAATTTTTATCTGCATCTAGCTCTGAAAAAATATTTGGCCTTCTAGCAGTGTGTGGGACTTTCTCTATTAGTCCATCTATACTGACCTCCATCAGGTTGCAAACTGAATATATTTTTTTTCTGCATCTACCTCTGAAAAAATATTGGGCTTGTAGCTGTGTGTGGGACTTGTTCTATTAATCCATCTATACAGACCTCCATCAGGTTGCAAACTGAATAAAAAAAATTTCTGCATCTACCTCTGAAAAAATATTTGGGCTCCTAGCTGTGTGTGGGACTTGTTCTATTAGTCCATCTATACTGACCTCCATCAGGTTGCAAATTGAATATAATTTTTTTCTGCACTAACCCAGCCAATAGTTTTGGCCTAATACCACAGTTTGGCCACTCAGCTCTGCTCGGTTCCCATTCATTGTTTTTTTGTGCAAACAACTCCAGAGTTGTGAGTTAGTTAACCACCAAAATGAGTGGAAAAAGGCCTGCTGCTGGTGGAAAGGGGAATAGGCGTGTTGGGAAGGGGAAAAAAGGTTGTGTCCGTGGGGTAGGTGTTAAAGCAACAGTAACATCTGCAGAAAAAAGACCATCTTCCAGCCAAACTAAAATGTCTACTTCTTTTAGCGGACAATGTGATAAGATCCCTTTCTTACGGCCACGCCAATCGCTACAAATTCCAGATGAGGCACAAAAACAGCAGGTGCTTCAACGGATATCAAGTGCTCCTTTAAGTGGGCTCTCCTCCACATCAACTTCAACATCACAAATACTCCAGTCCTCAAAGGTGTCACCCCAATCGGACTTGCTTCCTCACAGCTCCCAAATCTCCAGCTGCCCGTCTGAGTATGAGGTAGAACAGATGGTTGAGTCTGCAGAGCTGTTTACTCATACTATAGCCTGGGAATCAGAGGTCGACTCCAGCGCTTCTGTGAATCCAGACGAGGAAATGATCTGCACTGATGCCCAGAATCTTTATGAGTCGGATCCAGGACCAGACGCAGAAGGTTCTGACCATAATGTAGACCCTCATTCCCAAACTGTAACTCCTGTTGGTGGAGACAATGAGGAAGACGATGATAAGACTCAAATACCTGATTGGAGCGACAACTTTAGTTTTTTGTCAGGGCAGGAACAGGTTGGCTCTGAGGACGACGGGTGTGATAACGCACAGGGTGATGATGATGAGGTTGGAGATCCCACTTACTGTCAACCCACAGTCAGCCAAGAGATGAGGTCAGCAGAGGAGGTGGAGGAAGATGCTAGTGCCGACGAGGTCAGGTTGCGCCTTCCAGGAGAGAGACGTAGTACTGGAAGCACGTCAACAACTGCATCCTCAAACACAACTCTGCCTCTCACCACAAGTCGTGGTGGCTCTTCAGGTCGCATGGGTGCTAAGCCTTGCATAGCCTGGGCATTTTTTCAGATCGATAAAGATGACCCAACTCGTGTTATCTGTAACATTTGTCAGCAAAAGCTAAGTAGAGGCCAAAAAATACATAGTTTGAGTACTTCATGCATGAACCGGCACATGGACATGAAGCATAAGTTGCAGTGGGAAGCTCAGTGTGCTACAATGCGGCCTAGCCGGCCGGGCCAACCACCGTCTGCCATATCTTGTGCATCCGCGGCCTCTTCATCCTCTGTGACTGGGGGGACAGCAGTCACACCTGTTTTGGGGCGCAGACCTGCCACCACTTTACTCGCAACAGCCAGCGTGATTGGCAGGTCATCATTTTCTTTGGAGGTGGTAACACCAGCTGGTGTTGAGCGCTGTCCGACATCGATAGCACCACCTTTGGATCAAGGCAACCTAACATGTCCGCCTGCATCTTCCTCACAGACCGGCAGTTTGCCGGGGACACCCTTATCAACCCCGTCTAAGCACAATAGCCAGCCCTCGGTCCCTCAGATGTGGACAAGTAAAAGACCATTTCCTCCTAGCCATGAGAAAGCTAAGAGGTTGAATTTCACCATCTGCAAGCTCTTGGCTAGTGTTGAGCCACCCCCGTAGTGTTCGAGTTCTGTTCCGTTCGTCGAACACCCGTGTGTTCGCCGAACTGTTCGTCGAACTGTTCGTCGAAAACCTTCGAACACCTTTAAAACCAATGGCAGGCAAACAAAAACACATAGAAACACATAGAAAACACCTTCAAAGGTGTCCAAAAGCTGACAAACTGCTCAGAAGACACAACTAACACATGGAAAAGTGAAAAGTACATATAGTCATGCGAAAAGAAAAGAGGTGGAGGAGTAAAAGGAGGGGGAGACACAGATATAGGCATGTCATGCCCTTCTAAAATCCAAAAAGTGAGAAGCCGACACGTTCAGTCCGCTCCTGCCCGTGCCACCTCCGTGTCGCCGGGTTTGTGCCAGAGCCGCGGTGAACCCTGACGGCCAGCCCCCCTCTCCCAATACTGGTGCCTGTCCGCTGGTGTGTCGAGAGAGCCCCCCTGTGGTGGAGGCAGCTCTAAGCTTTTTAATTTAAATTGTCTCTCTAATTTGAATAAATACACTTTAAATCCATTTACAAGGATCTATTGGAGGGCAAGTCTCATGCCAGCAGCTGCGTAATTCCAGCTCCAGTAGCGTCCACTAAAGCTGCTGCAGTTAAAAAGCTTTTATAAGGATCGAGCTCGGCTGTCCACCGCAAGGCATCCTACTGCCAGTCCGAGCCCCTATGCCTTGGGGTGCCTCCTGATGCTCTTCACTGAGTATACCGTGGTCCCGAAGCATTTCCTTTGAAAAAATGAAGTGTCCAAACTACAGGTGGTGTAGCTTGCTTAACAGCCGGGATAATCCGCTGACTAGCAGACCCTGCTACTAGGCACAAAGTATTTCCTGGGCTAGATGCAGTTAAAAATTTGTAATTAGATACTCTCGTTGGATGCTGAGAAAGCATTCCATAGAGTCTCCTGGCACGCCATATATGATTCTCTTAAAAAGCTTGGGGTAGGGGTCTAGGGGACCCTTTTATAGCCAAAATCACGACCCTGTATCGCAATACGTCACCTAGGCTGAAGATAAATGGAACTGTAGCACCCTGAGGGCTCGGTTGCTACAGAGGTATTGCACCTCACCCAGAGGTGTGATATCTCACTCTCAGGTAAGGATGTAGTGTGGATCAGGACCCGACACCTGCATGCATTACACCACATTGCCGTGGGGCAGGGCGACCAATATGCCCCTGAGATGGGCACGACAGTCCCTGTCCCTGGCTGGAGTGGGGGGAGGGAACACTGAGGAAGGGGAACCCTGTAGTGCAGGAGCAGGGAGGAAGCAGTTCCTGGGTGCAATGAGAAGGGAGTATAAAAGGTGGGCACCATCTTAGTTCAGTGCAGAGAAGTCTGAGCAGAAGTGGCAGGGAGCAGGGGCTCTGCATGAGCTCTGCTCCGGAGGCAGGCCTAGTAACAGAGGCCCAGGCCTGGAAGAGGGAGAAGGAAGGAAGAGGAGAGGAGAAGGCTTCAGGAACGAGGAACAAAGGGATCTCAGGGGTGCGGACGGGCGAGTCACCACCGCACGCCCGAATCCACCTGCGTGGAGGGGTC
Source organism: Phyllobates terribilis (assembly GCF_046119375.1). Taxonomy (NCBI): domain Eukaryota; kingdom Metazoa; phylum Chordata; class Amphibia; order Anura; family Dendrobatidae; genus Phyllobates; species Phyllobates terribilis. The sequence goes on from NW_027362769.1 coordinate 23,186,979, forward strand.
AGGCCAAAGGGGGAGACCGGTCCCCGAAACTAGTGGAGGCAGGAAACGATCCTCATCTAGAAACAGGAGGCTGTGACATTTTATGTGGCGCAGCCCCTCGCTACACCCGCTTGGAAGGCACCACATAGGGTCAGGGAAACTGGCGCCAAGTTTACCAAGAGGAGGCCCGAGGCAGCCGGACAGAAGGGTTGGTAAGAAAGGCCAGACAAAGGACACACAAAGGGGGTCCTGTGAAGCACTCCAAAGTTATCTAGGAGTTGTCTGAGCCCCTCACCTGGTGAGCACAGTACGACGTGGGCAGCCGTTACCTGCAGACGTGGTCTGGATAATAAGAACTGTGAGTAAAGGCCCTGGACTGCATCACTGACTCCGTGTCATTACTGCTGCTGCCCTGCACCATCACCCCCATCCTCCGCATACACTGCCCTGAGGCTATACTCCTCCCGTGGGGAGTTATGCTACGCTCTGCTGCACCCACAACACCAGCCTCAGCGGTCTGCCCTGGAGCGGCGGTTCACTCTGACCGCAATCCACGGGTGGCGTAGTCGGACATTTAAACATCAAAACCACATAAATAGTTCCGCCACTGGTTTGACCGCCCTGAGCCACGGAACCGGGTTGCCGCCACGGAGACTACAACCACCAGCATCCACCAAAAAGGGTCCGGCTCCGGGTGTAACAAGGCCCAGGGGGCGCGTCAGAACATTTTCATCACCTTTCACAATCACCAATGGGACAAGGCAGGGATGTTCTCTGTCCCCTCTCTTATACATTCTAGTGACGGAGCACCTGCTCTCATCAATTCGCCATAACCCCAATATTAGGTGGATTGAGGTGGGAGGCACCGAGTACAAGTGCTCTCTATTTGCTGATGATGTCCTAGTATATATCACTCAATCACATATATCCATCCATGCTGTTATGGCTGAAATAGATCACTTTGTTACATGGTCAAATTTTAAAATCAATGCAGCGAAGTCTGAGGCCCTCGATGTCTCCCTCCCCAAATCCATATAGGATTCCATCCAGTCCAACTTTCCCTTTGCCTGGCCCTCACAGGGTATCAAATACTTAGAAATTCCTATTCATAGAGACCTCTCCCATCTATGTTATCTTAATTTTGGGCCCTTTATTGAACAACTCCATACAGACCACGGTTGGCAAGTTAGAACTGTAAGATTCACTACGTGAACCACTGGTGTTTTGTGGAAAAGCACATGTACACTGTGTTCCAAATTATTATGCAAAAAGTGTTTAGGAGTGATAAGGGAAGAATTTGTTTGTTTGTCAGTTAAACTCATTGATGGTGATGTGTGTCAGGGCTCTTTATATCACTGTAAGCAATTGCAGACACCTGTGCTAATTAGTTTGGCAGGTGTGTCCAATGAAAGGCAAGACTACTTAAGAAGGCTGTCTCACATTATTAAGCAGCCTACATTTTCTGCCAAAATGGGAAAGAAATAGGATGTGTCGGCTGCTGAGAAGCAACAAATTGTGGAGTGTTTAGGTCAAGGCATGACTACAATCAACATTGTGCGATGATCAGGATGAAGTGTCTTGGCAATCAAGAAGTATGTAGCTGATTCACAGTACACACGTGTGCGTGCTGATAAGGGCAAATTGAGGACTCTTTCCTACAGGCAATTACGTCAGGTTGAAAGAGCAGCGGCAAAAAAGCCTTGTCATAGCAGCAGACAAGTTTTTGAAGCTGCTGGTGCCTCCAACGTCCCCCGAACAACAAGATGCAGGGTCCTTCAGAGGTTTGCAGCTGTGCATACGCCATCCTGTCGACCTCCTCAATCCACTTCACACAAGCAGAAACGGCTCCAGTGGGCCAAACATTACATGAAGACTGATTTCAAAACTGTTTTGTTCACGGATGAGTGCCGTGCAGCGCTCGATGGTCCAGATGGATGGAGTGGAGGATGGCTGGTTGATGGACACCCCACGCAAACACGGCTACAGCGCCAACAAGGAGGAGGTGGAGTAATGTTTTGGGCTGGAATCATGGGGAGAGAGATTGTCGGCCCCTTTAGGATCCCTGAAGGCGCTAAAGATGAACTCCATAATGTATGTGGATTTTCTCAAACAGCACTTCCTGCCATGGTTCAAGAAGAAGAACCGTGTATTTCACAGCAAGATCATTTTTCTGCATGATAATGCACCATCTCATGCTGCACATAAAACATCTGCATCTCTGGCTGATATGGGCATAAAAGGGGACAAACTTATGGTGTGACCCCCATGCTCCCCTGACCTCTACCCCATTCAGAACCTTTGGAGCATCATTAAAAGGAGTGTCTATGATGGCGGGAAGCAGTTCACATCTAAGCAACAGCTCTGGGAGGGTATTCTGTCCTCATGCAAAACAATTGAAGCAGAAACCATCCAAAACCTGACAAATTCAATGGACGAGAGAGTTCAGAAGCTCCTTTCGAGCAAGGGGTCCTATGTGAAAATGTAACATCACCTAGAATAAAGTTTTGAGTTGAAAACTGTTTGATTTCAGTTTCTAACAACCTGCTAATGCTTATAATTTCAAAAATGACCATTTTTTTGGTCTTTATTAAAATGAAAAGGTTGATCGAAAAGTTTGGGGGATCTAAGAGTGTGGCAACCCAGTAGTCATGATTACTTCGAATTCTGACAATATGAGGGTCATGCTGCAGGTAGTGCAGCAAGAAGGCACTTATGTGTCTTGCGCATCTCGGAGCCCCAAAATTATTTTCCGGGCTAGATGCAGCTAAAAATTATTATTAATTTTAAATCTGGTGAAGCTTTAGTATAGATGGCCTAATAGGATCAGTGCTGCACACTGCTGCAAAGCCCAAATTATTTTCCAGTCAAGATACAGATAAACATGATTAGTAATTTTAAATCTGGTGGAGCTTATTATAGATGGCCTAATAGAATCAGTGCTGCACACTGCTACAAAGCCCAAATTATTTTCCAGCCAAGATACAGATAAACATGATTAGTAATTTGAAAGCTTAAAACGGTTGGTAGGGTGATTTTAACCAATCATCAAGCTTTTACTCTCCCCAGGATGACACAGGGGTAGAAAAGTCGATTCGGATCCATGATTTGTTCATCTTTATGAACGTGAGTCTGTCTACATTATCAGTGGAGAGCCGCGTGCGCTTATCTGTCAGCACACCACCAGCAGCGCTGAACACACGTTCAGACAGAACGCTGGCTGCGGGGCATGACAAGATCTCCAAGGCGTAAGTGGCTAGCTCCGGCCATTTATCCAGATTGGAAGCCCAAAAAGAGCAAGGGTCCAGTGACACAGTCGTGGCTTCAATGTTTACTTGGAGATACTCCTGTACCATCGTCTCTAGGCGTTGACTATGTGTCAGACTTCTTGTCTCCTGTGGCCTTGCAAAGGATGGGCTAAAAAAGTGGTGAAATGATTCCGCAAAATTGATGTTACCAGCAGATACTGTGGTTCTGTTATGGTTTGAGTGCTGAACACTTGACGGTCCCACGGTTGGCAAGTTGGAACTGTGAGATTCACTACGTGCACCACTGGTATTTTGTGGAAAAGCACATGTAAGATTCTGCAACAGTCTCTGCTGATACTCCTGCATGCGTGCATCCCTTCCTATGGCAGGAATAATTTCTGCAAATTTACTTTTGTACCGGGGATCTAACAGTGTGGCAACCCAGTAGTCAGGATTATTTCTAATTCTCACAATTCGAGGGTCATGTTGCAGGTAGTGCAGCAAGAAGGCACTCATGTGTGTTGCGCATCCAGGAGCACCAAGTCCCTGTTGTGTTGGTGGCGAGGTAACAATCATGCTTCCTTCCTCTGTCCTCTCCCCCCAACCTCGCACAACAGAAATGTGATCAAGGTCTCCCTCATCTGATGAGTCTTCCATCAGTTCGTCCTCCACTTCTTCCTGGGCTCCTGCACCTTCCTCACTAGTTTGGCTGCTACCATGCGCCCTGGTAAAACCATCTCCCCCACCCTCACATGCCTGCCGCCTTGGTGCTGCCGACCGTCTGGACCTTGCAGATGTTAGCCCTTCCGCATACAACTCCTCCTCCTCTACTTCCTCCACCTCCTCTTGTGCCACCACCTGACTCCGAATTCTGTTTAACATGTGCTCCAGCATGTAAATCACCGGAATAGTCATGCTGATAATGGCATCATCAGCACTAAACATCTTCGTCGCCATTTCAAAACTGTGCAGAAGGGTGCATAGGTCCCTGATCTGAGACCACTCCTCCAGCGTGATTTGCCCCACCTCTGGATCTCGTTGGCCCAGGCTATACGTCAGAACGTATTGCACCAGGGCTTGTCGGTGCTGCCACAGTCGCTGAAACATGTGCAGAGTTGAACTCCACTGGGTAGGCACATCGCATTTTAGCCGGTGAAGTGGCAGGCCCAACGACTTCTGTAGAGATGTAAGTCGCTGAGCTGCGGGATGCGAACGGCGAAAGTGAGCACACAGCGACCGTGCCCTCTGCAGAAGGCCATCTAGTCTGGGATAGTGGGCTAAAAATTGCTGGACAACCAGGTTCAACACGTGAGCCATACAAGGCACGTGTGTGACATTGCCCCGGCGAAGGGCCGCACCCAGGTTTGCAACATTGTCGCACACGGCCTTCCCTGGTTTCAGGTCCAGTGGAGACAACCATTCATGAAATTGGTTCTCCAGAGCTGACCACAACTCCTCAGCTGTGTGACTCACATTTCCCAGACATTTCAATGTAAAAACCGCCTGATGACGTTGAGCCCTACTGCCAGCATAGTAAGGAGGTGTGCAGGATCCCTTCTGCGCAGTTAGAAAGCTTGTGGCATGACCAGACAGGCTTTGGGTGCAGGTGGAAGACCGAGAGGAGGTTGAGGAGGCAGAAGCAGTGGAGGAACTTTGACATATAGAGGATTGACGCACATCTCGTGGGGACGGCAAGACTTGGACAGCAGCCCCTTGTCCCGCTGTCACCATAGTTACCCAGTGCCCAGTCAGCGACATGTAACGCCCCTGTCCATGCCTACTCGTCCAAGTGTCTGTGGTGAAATGCACCCTGTCACACACAGAGTTTCTCAAAGAAGCGGTGATGTTGTGTGCGACATGCTGGTGGAGCGCAGGCACACCTTTCTTTGAGAAGTAGTGCCGACTGGGCATCTGGTACTGGGGCACTGCGACGGACATAAGGTCTCAAAAATCCTCTGTGTCCACCAGGCGGAAAGGCAGCATTTCTGTAGCCAAGAACTTGCAGATGGTGAAATTCAACCTCTTAGCTTTCTCATGGCAAGGAGGAAATGGTCTTTTACTTGTCCACATCTGAGGGACCGAGGGCTGGCTATTGTGCTTAGACGGGGTTGATAAGGGTGTCCCCGGCAAACTGCCGGTCTGCGAGGAAGATGCAGGCGGACATGTTAGGTTGCCTTGATCCAAAGGTGGTGCTATCGATGTCGGACAGCGCTCAACACCAGCTGGTGTTACCACCTCCAAAGAAAATGATGACCTGCCAATCACGCTGGCTGTTGCGGGTAAAGAGGTGGCAGGTCTGCGCCCCAAAACAGGTGTGACTGCTGTCCCCCCAGTCACAGAGGATGAAGAGGCCGCGGATGCACAAGATATGGCAGACGGTGGTTGGCCCGGCCGGCTAGGCCGCATTGTAGCACACTGAGCTTCCCACTGCAACTTATGCTTCATGTCCATGTGCCGGTTCATGCATGAAGTACTCAAACTATGTATTTTTTGGCCTCTACTTAGCTTTTGCTGACAAATGTTACAGATAACACGAGTTGGGTCATCTTTATCGATCTGAAAAAATGCCCAGGCTATGCAAGGCTTAGCACCCATGCGACCTGAAGAGCCACCACGACTTGTGGTGAGAGGCAGAGTTGTGTTTGAGGATGCAGTTGTTGACGTGCTTCCAGTACTACGTCTCTGTCCAGGAAGGCGCAACCTGACCTCATCGTCACTAGCATCTTCCTCCACCTCCTCTGCTGACCTCATCTCTTGGCTGACTGTGGGTTGACAGTAAGTGGGATCTCCAACCTCATCATCATCACCCTGTGCGTTATCACACCCGTCGTCCTCAGAGCCAACCTGTTCCTGCCCTGACAAAAATCTAAAGTTGTCGCTCCAATCAGGTATTTGAGTCTTATCATCGTCTTCCTCATTGTCTCCACCAACAGGAGTTACAGTTTGGGAATGAGGGTCTACATTATGGTCAGAACCTTCTGCGTCTGGTCCTGGATCCGACTCATAAAGATTCTGGGCAACAGTGCAGATCATTTCCTCGTCTGGATTCAAAGAAGCGCTGGAGTCGACCTCTGATTCCCAGGCTATAGTATGAGTAAACAGCTCTGCAGACTCAACCATCTGTTCTACCTCATACTCAGACGGGCAGCTGGAGATTTGGGAGCTGTGAGGAAGCAAGTGCGATTGGGGTGACACCTTTGAGGACTGGAGTATTTGTGATGTTGAAGTTGATGTGGAGGAGAGCCCACTTAAAGGAGCACTTGATATCCATTGAAGCACCTGCTGTTTTTGTGCCTCATCTGGAATTTGTAGCGATTGGCGTGGCCGTAAGAAAGGGATCTTATCACATTGTCCGCTAAAAGAAGTAGACATTTTAGTTTGGCTGGAAGATGGTCTTTCTTCTGCAGATGTTACTGTTGCTTTAACACCTACCCCACGGACACAACCTTTTTTCCCCTTCCCAACACGCCTATTCCCCTTTCCACCAGCAGCAGGCCTTTTTCCACTCATTTTGGTGGTTAACTAATTAACAACTCTGGAGTTGTTTGCACAAAAAAACAATGGATGGGAACCGAGCAGAGCTGAGTGGCCAAACTGTGGTATTAGGCCAAAACTATTGGCTGGGTTAGATGCAGAAAAAAATTATATTCAATTTGCAACCTGATGGAGGTCAGTATAGATGGACTAATAGAGAAAGTCCCACACACTGCTAGAAGGCCAAATATTTATTCAGAGGTATATGCAGAAAAAAATATATTCAGTTTGCAACCTGATGGAGGTCTGTATAGATGGATTAATAGAACAAGTCCCACACACAGCTAGAAGCCCAATATTTTTTCAGAGGTAGATGCAGAAAAAAATATATTCAGTTTGCAACCTGATGGAGGTCTGTATAGATGGATTAATAGAACAAGTCCCACACACAGCTAGAAGCCCAATATTTTTTCAGAAGTAGATGCAGAAAAAAATATATTCCGTTTGCAACCTGATGGAGGTCAGTATAGATGGAGTAATATAACAAGTCCCACACACAGCTAGAAGCCCAATATTTTTTCAGAGCTAGATGCAGAAAAAAATATATTCAGTTTGCAACCTGATGGAGGTCTGTATAGATGGATTAATAGAACAAGTCCCACACACAGCTAGAAGCCCAATATTTTTTCAGAGGTAGATGCAGAAAAAAATATATTCAGTTTGCAACCTGATGGAGGTCAGTATAGATGGACTAATACAACAAGTCCCACACACAGCTAGAAGCCCAATATTTTTTCAGAGGTAGATGCAGAAAAAAATATATTCAGTTTGCAACCTGATGGAGGTCTGTATAGATGGATTAATAGAACAAGTCCCACACACAGCTAGAAGCCCAATATTTTTTCAGAGGTAGATGCAGAAAAAAATATATTCAATTTGCAACCTGATGGAGGTCAGTATAGATGGACTAATACAACAAGCCCCACACACAGCTAGAAGCCCAATATTTTTTCAGAGGTAGATGCAGAAAAAAATATATTCAGTTTTCAACCTGATGGAGGTCTGTATAGATGGATTAATAGAACAAGTCCCACACACAGCTAGAAGCACAATATTTTTTCAGAGGTAGATGCAGAAAAAAAGATATTCAGCTTGCAACCTGATGGAGGTCAGTATAGATGGACTAATACAACAAGTCCCACACACAGCTAGAAGCCCAATATTTTTTCAGAGGTAGATGCAGAAAAAAATATATTCAGTTTGCAACCTGATGGAGGTCTGTATAGATGGATTAATAGAACAAGTCCCACACACAGCTAGAAGCCCAATATTTTTTCAGAGGTAGATGCAGAAAAAATATATTCAGTTTGCAACCTGATGGAGGTCAGTATAGATGGACTAATACAACAAGTCCCACACACAGCTAGAAGCCTAATATTTTTTCAGAGGTAGATGCAGAAAAAAATATATTCAGTTTGCAACCTGATGGAGGTCTGTATAGATGGACTAATACAACAAGTCCCACACACAGCTAGAAGCCCAATATTTTTTAAGAGGTAGATGCAGAACAAAATATATTCAGTTTGCAACCTGATGGAGGTCTGTATAGATGGATTAATAGAACAAGTCCCACACACAGCTAGAAGCCCAATATTTTTTCAGAGGTAGATGCAGAAAAAAATATATTCAGTATGCAACCTGATGGAGGTCAGTTTAGATGGACTAATACAACAAGTCCCACACACAGCTAGAAGCCCAATATTTTTTCAGAGGTAGATGCAGAAAAAAATATATTCAGTTTGCAACCTGATGGAGGTCTGTATAGATGGACTAATACAACAAGTCCCACACACAGCTAGAAGCCCAATATTTTTTCAGAGGTAGATGCAGAAAAAAATATATTCAGTTTGCAACCTGATGGAGGTCAGTATAGATGGACTAATACAACAAGTCCCACACACAGCTAGAAGCCCAATATTTTTTCAGAAGTAGATGCAGAAAAAAATATATTCAGTTTGCAACCTGATGGAGGTCTGTATAGATGGATTAATAGAACAAGTCCCACACACAGCTAGAAGCCCAATATTTTTTCAGAGGTAGATGAAGAAAAAAATATTTTCAGTTTGCAACCTGATGGAGGTCAGTATAGATGGACTAATACTACAAGTCCCACACACAGCTAGAAGCCCAATATTTTTTCAGAGCTAGATGCAGAAAAAAATTATATTCAATTTGCAACCTGATGGAGGTCAGTATAGATGGACTAATAGAATGATGCTATGCCCAAAAGATTTTACTTCACTAGGTGCAGTAAAAAAATTGGTATTCTATACACAGGTGGTATATCTTACAACACAGATAGGCTACTCCACTGACTAACACACTCTGCAATAGGCCAAAAAGGATTAGCTTTGCTAGATTCAGCCAAATGCTGTGAAAAAAACTTGTACAGCACTGGCACAGACCTGCCTGGCAAAAACTGATAGGAACTGATGTAACCTAGTCCTGAAAAGGACTCCAATTACAATTAGTCTTTACTCCCACAATCTATCTATTTAAGAGCACAGACCTGCCTGATAAAAGTTGTAGGAAATGCTGTAACCTAGTCCTTAAAAGGACTGCAATCACAACTATTCCCTACTCCCAAGCTATCTGTAGATTTGTGCGAAAATTGGCTTGAAATTAACAAGGTATAGCGCACACAGCAACAGCTGTGCCGTCTAACACGCAGCTGCAGCAGTGAGAAAATGGTGGCGACGGGGAAAATGGCTTGGTCTTATAGGGCAAGGACATGTGACATACACTGCCAATGACACATGCCCTTGCTTGTGTGAAAAAAAGCACTTCGCTCCGTGTGTGCGCTGCTGATAGGCTGACAGATTGCACCTCCCCACTCTAAATGCGGGAAAGAGAAAAAAAAAAATGGAGATCTTCATTGTTCCTGCAGAGATCCATCCCCTGACCCTCCCCCCACCCCGCTGTACACTCAAACTGCGTATTAACATTAATTTTCATCATTACTGAGAAAAAATCCAGTTATGATTTTGGTGCACGAACAGTTATCGAACATAACCTTGAACAGCCGAATTTTTCTTAAATTGCTCGTGTTCGCCGAACGGCTCGAACACCGCCCAAAACAGCTCGAATTTGAGATTGGCGAACAGTTCGAGTAGAACAACGCTCATCTCTACTCTTAGCTACAGAAATGCTGCCTTTCTGCCTGGTGGACACAGAGGATTTTCGAGACCTTATGTCCGTCGCAGTGCCCCAGTACCAGATGCCCAATCGGCACTACTTCTCAAAGAAAGGTGTGCCTGCGCTCCACCAGCATGTCGCACACAACATCACCGCTTCTTTGAGAAACTCTGTGTGTGACAGGGTGCATTTCTCCACAGACACTTGGACGAGTAGGCATGGACAGGGGCGTTACATGTCGCTGACTGGGCACTGGGTAACTATGGTGACAGCAGGACAAGGGGCTGCAGTCCAAGTCTTGTCGTCCCCACGAGTTGTGCGTCAACCCTCTTTATGTCAAAGTTCCTCCACTGCTTCTGCCTCCTCAACCTCCTCTCGGTCTTCCACCTGCACCCAAAGCCTGTCTGGTCATGCCACAAGCTTTCTAACTGCGCAGAAGGGATCCTGCACACCTCCTTACTATGCTGGCAGTAGGGCTCAACGTCATCAGGCGGTTTTTACATTGAAATGCCTGGGAAATGTGAGTCACACAGCTGAGGAGTTGTGGTCAGCTCTGGAGAACCAATTTCATGAATGGTTGTCTCCACTGGACCTGAAACCAGGGAAGGCCGTGTGCGACAATGCTGCAAACCTGGGTGCGGCCCTTCGCCGGGGCAATGTCACACACGTGCCTTGTATGGCTCACGTGTTAAACCTGGTTGTCCAGCAATTTTTAGCCCACTATCCCAGACTAGATGGCCTTCTGCAGAGGGCACGATCGCTGTGTGCTCACTTCCGCCGTTCGCATCCCGCAGCTCAGCGACTTACATCTCTACAGAAGTCGTTGGGCCTGCCACTTCACCGGCTAAAATGCAAAGTGCCTACCCGGTGGAATTCAACTCTGCACATGTTGCAGCGACTGTGGCAGCACCGACAAGCCCTGGTGCAATACGTTCTGACGTATAGCCTGAGCCAACGAGATCCAGAGGTGGGGCAAATCACGCTGGAGGAGTGGTCTCAGATCAGGGACCTATGCACCCTTCTGCACAGTTTTGAAATGGCGACGAAGATGTTTAGTGCTGAAGATGCCATTATCAGCATGACTATTCCGGTGATTTACATGCTGGAGCACATGTTAAACAGAATTCGGAGTCAGGTGGTGGCACAAGAGGAGGTGGAGGAAGTAGAGGAGGAGGAGTTGTATGCGGAAGGGCTAACATCTGCAAGGTCCAGACGGTCGGCAGCACCAAGGCGGCAGGCATGTGAGGGTGGGGGAGATGGTTTTACCAGGGCGCATGGTAGCAGCCAAACTAGTGAGGAAGGTGCAGGAGCCCAGGAAGAAGTGGAGGACGAACTGATGGAAGACTCATCAGATGAGGGAGACCTTGATCACATTTCTGTTGTGCGAGGTTGGGGGGAGAGGACAGAGGAAGGAAGCATGATTGTTACCTCGCCACCAACACAACAGGGACTTGGTGCTCCTGGATGCGCAACACACATGAGTGCCTTCTTGCTGCACTACCTGCAACATGACCCTCGAATTGTGAGAATTAGAAATAATCCTGACTACTGGGTTGCCACACTGTTAGATCCCCGGTACAAAAGTAAATTTGCAGAAATTATTCCTGCCATAGAAAGGGATGCACGCATGCAGGAGTATCAGCAGAGACTGTTGCAGAATCTTACATGTGCTTTTCCACAAAATACCAGTGGTGCACGTAGTGAATCTCACAGTTCCAACTTGCCAACCGTGGGACCGTCAAGTGTTCAGCACTCAAACCGTAACAGAACCACAGTATCTGCTGGTAACATCAATTTTGCGGAATCATTTCACCACTTTTTTAGCCCATCCTTTGCAAGGCCACAGGAGACAAGAAGTCTGACACATAGTCAACGCCTAGAGACGATGGTACAGGAGTATCTCCAAGTAAACATTGAAGCCATGACTGTGTCACTGGACCCTTGCTCTTTTTGGGCTTCCAATCTGGATAAATGGCCGGAGCTAGCCACTTACGCCTTGGAGATCTTGTCATGCCCCGCAGCCAGCGTTCTGTCTGAACGTGTGTTCAGCGCTGCTGGTGGTGTGCTGACAGATAAGCGCACGCGGCTCTCCACTGATAATGTAGACAGATTCACGTTCATAAAGATGAACAAATCATGGATCCGAAACGACTTTTCTACCCTTGTGTCATCCTGGGGAGAGTAAAAGCTTGATGATTGGTTAAAATCACCCTACCAACCGTTTTAAGCTTTCAAATTACTAATCATGTTTATCTGTATCTTGGCTGGAAAATAATTTGGGCTTTGTAGCAGTGTGCAGCACTGATTCTATTAGGCCATCTATAATAAGCTCCACCAGATTTAAAATTACTAATCATGTTTATCTGTATCTTGACTGGAAAATAATTTGGGCTTTGTAGCAGTGTGCAGCACTGATCCTATTAGGCCATCTATACTAAAGCTTCACCAGATTTAAAATTAATAATAATTTTTAGCTGCATCTAGCCCGGAAAATAATTTTGGGGCTCCGAGATGCGCAAGACACATAAGTGCCTTCTTGCTGCACTACCTGCAGCATGACCCTCATATTGTCAGAATTCGAAGTAATCATGACTACTGGGTTGCCACACTCTTAGATCAACCAAACTTTTCGATCAACCTTTTCATTTTAATAAAGACCAAAAAAATGGTCATTTTTGAAATTATAAGCATTAGCAGGTTGTTAGAAACTGAAATCAAACAGTTTTCAACTCAAAACTTTATTCTAGGTGATGTTACATTTTCACATAGGACCCCTTGTTCGAAAGGAGCTTCTAAACTCTCTCGTCCATTGAATTTGTCAGGTTTTGGATGGTTTCTGCTTCAATTGTTTTGCATGAGGACAGAATACCCTCCCAGAGCTGTTGCTTAGCTGTGAACTGCCTCCCGCCATCATAGACACTCCTTTTAATGATGCTCCAAAGGTTCTGAATGGGGTAGAGGTCAGGGGAGCATGGGGGTCACACCATAAGTTTGTCCCCTTTTATGCCCATATCAGCCAGAGATGCAGATGTTTTATGTGCAGCATGAGATGGTGCATTATCATGCAAAAAAATGATCTTGCTGTGAAATACACGGTTCTTCTTCTTGAACCATGGCAGGAAGTGCTGTTTGAGAAAATCCACATACATTATGGAGTTTATCTTTAGCGCCTTCAGGGATCCTAAAGGGGCCGACAATCTATCTCCCCATGATTCCAGCCCAAAACATTACTCCACCTCCTCCTTGTTGGCGCTGTAGCCATGTTTGCGTGGGGTGTCCATCAACCAGCCATCCTCCACTCCATCCATCTGGACCATCGAGCGCTGCACGGCACTCATCCGTGAACAAAACAGTTTTGAAATCAGTCTTCATGTAATGTTTGGCCCACTGGAGCCGTTTCTGCTTGTGTGAAGTGGATAGAGGAGGTCGACAGGATGGCGTATGCACAGCTGCAAACCTCTGAAGGACCCTGCATCTTGTTGTTCGGGGGACGTTGGAGGCACCAGCAGCTTCAAAAACTTGTCTGCTGCTATGACAAGGCTTTTTTGCCGCTGCTCTTTCAACCTGACGTAATTGCCTGTAGGAAAGAGTCCTCAATTTGCCCTTATCAGCACGCACACGTGTGTACTGTGAATCAGCTACATACTTCTTGATTGCCAAGACACTTCATCCTGATCATCGCACAATGTTGATTGTAGTCATGCCTTGACCTAAACACTCCACAATTTGTTGCTTCTCAGCAGCCGACACATCCTTTTTCTTTCCCATTTTGGCAGAAAATGTAGGCTGCTTAATAATGTGAGACAGCCTTCTTAAGTAATCTTGCCTTTCATTGGACACACCTGCCAAACTAATTAGCACAGGTGTCTGCAATTGCTTACAGTGATATAAAGAGCCCTGACACACATCACCATCAATGAGTTTAACTGACAAACAAACAAATTCTTCCCTTATCACTCCTAAACACTTTTTGCATAATAATTTGGAACACAGTGTACATGTGCTTTTCCACAAAACACCACTGGTTCACGTAGTGAATCTTACAGTTCTAACTTGCCAACCGTGGTCTGTATGGAGTTGTTCAATAAAGGGCCCAAAATTAAGATAACATAGATGGGAGAGGTCTCTATGAATAGGAATTCCTAAGTATTTGATACCATGTGAGGGCCAGGCAAAGGGAAAGTTGGACTGGATGGAATCCTATATGGATTTGGGGAGGGAGACATCAAGGGCCTCAGACTTCGCTGCATTGATTTTAAAATTTGACCATGTAACAAAGTGATCTATTTCAGCCATAACAGCATGGATGGATATATGTGATTGAGTGATATATACTAGGACATCATCAGCAAATAGAGAGCACTTGTACTCGGTGCCTCCCACCTCAATCCACCTAATATTGGGGTTATGGCGAATTGATGAGAGCAGGTGCTCCGTCACTAGGATGTATAAGAGAGGGGACAGAGAACATCCCTGCCTTGTCCCATTGGTGATTGTGAAAGGTGATGAAAATGTTCTGACGCGCCCCCTGGGCCTTGGGACACCCGGAGCCGGACCCTTTTTGGTGGATGCTGGTGGTTGTAGTCTCCGTGGCGGCGACCCGGTTCCGTGGCTCAGGGCGGTCAAACCAGTGGCGGAACTATTTATGTGGTTTTGATGTTTAAATGTCCGACTACGCCACCCGTGGATTGCGGTCAGAGTGAACCGCAGCTCCAGGGCAGACCGCTGAGGCTGGTGTTGTGGGTGCAGCAGAGCGTAGCATAACTCCCCACGGGAGGAGTATAGTCACAGGGCAGTGTATGCGGAGGATGGGGGTGATGGTGCAGGGCAGCAGCAGTAACGACACGGAGTCAGTGATGCAGTCCAGGGCCTTTACTCACAGTTCTTATTATCCAGACCACGTCTGCAGGTAACGGCTGCCCACGTCGTACTGTGCTCACCAGGTGAGGGGCTCAGACAACTCCCAGATAACTTTGGAGCGCTTCTCAGGACCCCCTTTGTGTGTCCTTTGTCTGGCCTTTCTTACCAACCCTTCTGTCCGGCTGCCTCGGGCCTCCTCTTGGTAAACTTGGCGCCAGTTTCCCTGAACCTGTGTGGTGCCTTCCTAGCGGGTGTAGCGAGTGGCTGCGCCACATAAAATGTCACAGCCTCCTGTTTCTAGCTAAGGGTCGTTTCCTGCCTCCACTAGTTTCGGGGACCGGTCTCCCCCTTTGGCCTGACCCCTCCACGCAGGTGGATTCGGGCGTGCGGTGGCGACTCGCCCGTCCGCACCCCTGGGATCCCTTCATTCCTCGTTCCTGGAGCCTTCTCCGCTCCTCTTCCTTCCTTCTCCCTCTTCCAGGCCTGGGCCTCTGTTACTAGGCCCGCCTCCGGAGCAGAGCTCATGCAGAGCCCCTGCTCCCTGCAACTTCTGCTCAGACTTCTCTGCACTGAACTAAGATGGTGCCCACCTTTTATACTCCCTTCTCAATGCACCCAGGAACTGCTTCCTCCCTGCTCCTGCACTACAGGGTTCCCCTTCCTCAGTGTTCCCTCTCCCCACTCCAGCCAGGGACAGGGACTGTCGTGCCCATCTCAGGGGCATATTGGTCACCCTGCCCCACGGCAATGTGGTGTAATGCATGCAGGTGTCGGGTCCTGATCCACACTACATCCTTACCTGAGAGTGAGATATCACACCTCTGGGTGAGGTGCAATACCTCTGTAGCAACCGAGCCCTCAGGGTGCTACAGTTCCATTTATCTTCAGCCTAGGTGACGTATTGCGATACAGGGCCGTGATTTTGGCTATAAAAGGGTCCCCTAGACCCCTACCCCAAGCTTTTTAAGAGAATCATATATGGCGTGCCAGGAGACTCTATGGAATGCTTTCTCAGCATCCAACGAGAGTATCTAATTACAAAGTTTTAACTGCATCTATCCCAGGAAATACTTTGTGCCTAGTAGCAGTGTCTGCTAGTCAGTGGATTATCCCGGCTGTTAAGCAAGCTACACCACCTGTAGTTTGGACACTTAATTTTTTCAAAGGAAATGCTTCGGGACCATGGGATACTCAGTGAAGAGCATCAGGAGGCACCCCAAGGCATAGGGGCTGGGACTGGCAGTAGGATGCCTTGCGGTGGACAGCCGAGCTCGATCCTTATAAAAGCTTTTTAACTGCAGCAGCTTTAGTGGACGCTACTGGAGCTGGAATAACGCGGCTGCTGGCATGAGACTTGCCCTCCAATAGATCCTTGTAAATGGATTTAAAGTGTATTCATTCAAATTAGAGAGACAATTTAAATTAAAAAGCTTAGAGCTGCCTCCACCACAGGGGGGCTCGCTCGACCCACCAGCGGACAGGCACCAGTATTGGGAGAGGGGGGCTGGCCGTCAGGGTTCACCGCGGCTCTGGCACAAACCCGGCGACGCGGAGGTGGCACGGGCAGGAGCGGACTGAACATGTCGGCTTCTCACTTTTTGGATTTTAGAAGGGCATGACATGCCTATATCTGTGTCTCCCCCTCCTTTTACTCCTCCACCTCTTTTCTTTTCGCATGACTATATGTACTTGTCACTTTTCCATGTGTTAGTTGTGTCTTCTGAGCAGTTTGTCAGCTTATGGACACCTTTGAAGGTGTTTTCTATGTGTTTCTATGTGTTTTTGTTTGCCTGCCATTGGTTTTAACCGTGTTCGAAGGTGTTCGACGAACAGTTCGACGAACAGTTCGGCGAACACACGGGTGTTCGACGAACCGAACCGAACTCGAACACTACAGGGGTGGCTCAACACTACTCACAAATCCTTCCCAACATCTGCAGTGTAGAGTTCCAATACGTGGGGACATCACACACCAGTCAGTGAGCCGGAAGCTGCAAATGCTGCTGAAGCATGGCAAGGGCGGCGGAAGCTGTAGCTGACTTTCTAAAATGGGCACACAGGCGGAGTACTTTGACAAGCAGATTCGGCAGCTCCGATTAGGTTTTGAGAAACTTCTGAACCACGAGGTTAAGCACATGGGCCAGGCATGGTACATATATTAGCTTGCCTTGCCTCAAAGCCGCCACTAGGTTCCAGCCGTTGTCACACATGACCATGCCTGGCTGTAGGTTCAGCGGTGTCAGCCACAGATCTGCCTGCTCTTTCAGAGCTGTTCACAACTCTTCAGCATTGTGCGGTTTGTCACTTAAGCATATTATCACCACAAAAGTTAGCTGAAATAGCAGATCAATAGTATTTGTGTGTCATTCAAAATTCAAAATCCTAGAAAAAGACACATCAAATTCATGATAGGGTCATCAAATTTCAAAATTTATTAGATCAAAAAATTAAAAACATGATACGAGGATAAGAGAGAAAGGGGGAGAAAAAAATCCAAAGAGGGGGCATACATAGGGGGATATATAAGTAAATATCAATGGTAGATGAAAAGATGACTCTCATATCCCCATAGCATAGCATATATAACCACAGTGGGAGAAAACATCACTGAAATGTATAAATATTAATAACAGATACCACAATCTTGAGTGGGAGCAAAAGCATAAATAAATAAAATGCACAGTGCCTGAAAGATAATAATGCCCCAAACTGGATATTGTATACTACAAGTGAGCATATGATATGCGGAGAAACATGAGCCCAAAATACAATAAAGTTAGTAAGAAATACTGACCCCTAGGCGCCACACCTCACATCCGACGCGCATTTCGCCAATGCGTTATCAAAAGATATGAGTCAAACATATAAGTGGGTGTATATATATGGTAGGCCGGTGACCAATTAGTGTGGACAGGTGAGCAGAAGCGCCATGCATGGTAATTCCGGCATCACATCCTGCCAGGCAGACGCATCTCCATGGAGCGCGGCCGCCCGGGAGGAAGTGACGTCGGCGTGCGTGTCAGCGTGGACCGCATAGAAGGAATCCCGGAAGTGACGTGTCGTTAGGAACTCAGAACAGGTTTCAAGGTATGTATAGTGACGCTGTAAACGCTGAATAGAAAATGCAGCGCATGAAAGAGAATCTCCGTCCCTAGGCACCACAGATCAGAATCAAGTGAAAAGAACAATGTGACAAATGCACAATTTTGAAAATTATTCATTAACAGAATACCCCATGTGCAAAAATAACAATAAAGATAGCAATAAATAATTCATATAAAAAATATTAAAAATAAATAATACAAAATAATTAAAAATAATCAATAATAATAGATAATAAATAATGCAAAATACAAAATACAATACAGTTACAAGAATACAATTGATTATGGGGCACAAGTACATGTGACCCTAAACCCAACCCCATTCAGGTATATATGAATATATACAGTACATAATATATATATATAAAAAAAAAAAAAACAAGTGTAAAAGTGCAAAAGTAGGTGAAGTGTCAAGTGCAACTTAGGGACTCTTCCTCTAGGGATAAGCATACGACAAGCTTAAATCCTCCGTAGTTATTCTTCACAGTCCACTTGAAAAGAGATGACCGGCCGCGAAGTGGATATCAATGGGCGAAAGAACTAAGGAAACTTCAACCCCTCGACATGTCCTGTATTTTTACAGAGTTTATCGTTTTCCAATATGGATTTTAAAGCCAAAGAGGCCGCTTGGCATTCCCAAGCCTTATCAGTCTTTAAGGGGAAAGGGGTCCAATCAGATAATACCAATCAAGCCGACATTCGTGAATGTAAGCGCACCTTGAAATTACTCTACCACCGCCGCATCAAAGTCTGGTGGAACAGGTTTACGCTACAGAAATATGTAGAAGAAAAACTTATCCCATGGGGACTGCAGATACAGGTCTTTCCCTCCTATAGGAAAGACTATTAATTTTTTATGACACGGTGGGAAGAGGCATGTGACAAATGTTTATGTGAATTTTTGGGTTTAATTGTCAACAAGAACGGGACCACTTTGAATGAGATTGACTCAGAGATTACTACAAAAGAGGAAAAATTTAAATCTTTGATTTCAACAAATGACCTTGATAAATTCATTGAAGAAATGGAGGAATGCTTCTCCGTTTGGGAGAAACAAATTAAGACGACAAAAACTAAAATATCAACGTGACCAATTTGATAGAGATAATAATAAAGTGTACAAATGGAAATTCATTAAACCTTCTCATGGTGAACGGAAAGGATCAGTTTAATCTTATATATCGATGGACAATGAATCTACTGATTCCTCCACCTCAAAGCACAGCTACAACACAAGATGGGGTCAGAAAAAGCAGGAAGACTGGAGAAATCGTCCAAAGAAAATGACTATGGCAGAGGCCAGCACATCGAAGTCTACCCTGAAGGTAATTAATTTGACAAATCATGTTCTCACCACATCTCAGATCGATGTATTATCAAAAGGATTGACATTTTCGCCCACTAGTGGCTTTGCCTTATTTACGGGTCTCAAGGATCTCCACCTTTTTGCCCGTAAATTGATGTTTAAAAAGGTGTTTCACAAGAGGTCTGATATTTTTTCCACTACAGAAGAATATGAGGCCCTGAGGACCCTCGAGAGCCTCCTTTATGAACAAATTGAGAAGCCAATAGGTAAATTCCCAGAATCTATTATTCCTAAGTCACAACGTTTCCCTCCCCTCTCACTGTACCCCAATATTGAGTTCAATTGGTGAGTGATGAGTTTAAACAGATACCGACCTCTGTTTCATTTGATAACTGCAGTCGAGAGGAGAGGAAGGCGATTAAGGAATTACAGAACCTCCAGGATACAATCATCAAACCTTCAGACAAAGGTGGCAATATTGTTTTGCTACCGTTGTCTAAATATGAGAAGGAGGTGAAACGACAATTATGTGATCAAACGACCTATAAGAAATTAACGTACAATCCTTTATCCAGTTTTCAGAGTTCTCTTGAATCCATACTTTTTGATGCGGTCCAGAGGGGGGTTTTGACCAGACAGAAAATGGCCTATCTTTTCAATAAGGATCCACGCATCCCAACGTTCTACATACTCCCAAAGATTCACTAGGATCTTCAAGATCCCCCGGGTAGGCCCATTGTTTCCGGAGTTGATAACTTTTGTGAATCTGTCTGCATATTAATTGATCATACACTGCGACCTATTGTAGAAACCTTACCATCCTATCTGAAGGACACTTCGGACCTCCTGAAAAGATTGGATGGGATTCAGATAGACAAGAGTGTAACGAGTACCCGAGCATTTTAGTGCTCGCTCATCACTAATAATAAATAATTAGTGATGAGCGAGTATGCCTGAATCTCAAACTTTGCATCACTGGAACAAATGCGACGCATTCTGAGAAATTGTCCGGTTGGGATGCTATCAACAAGATTTCTAGGATGTGAAGAAGCAGCAAATAGAAGAGAGTTTACTGAGGTCGGTTTACGGTAGACATCCGTTTGAATGAATCCATCTTGGTCGATGTCTAGTAGCACGTCCAGAAAGTCAATTTGATGTCGCCCATGTTTGAAGGTAAGTCTAATATTGAGGTCATTGTCATTCAGGACAGTCATAAATGATGTAAGATCTTCCTCAGAGCCCTGCCACAGAAAAAATACGTCATCAATAAAATGACCCCAATATAGAACCTTATCAATTTGGAGGATTGGATTAGTCATGAACACCTCTCTCCCACAGCCCCAGGAACAAATTGGCATAAGAGCTGCCCCCATGGCCGTACCCCGGAGCTGTAGGAAGAAGGCGTCCCTGAAAAGAAAAAAATTATGTTTTAAAACGAAGTCCAATAGTGTGACAACCAGGTCACCAAAATATCTGCCAATGTTAGACATCTTCAAAAAGGATGTCACTGTCCTAATCCCATCATCATGTTGTATTGACGTGTAGAGGGATTCTACATCGCATGTGACCATGATTACACTCTTGTCTACCTGAATCCCATCCAATCTTTTCAGGAGGTCCGAAGTGTCCTTCAGATAGGATGGTAAGGTTTCTACAATAGGTCGCAGTGTATGATCAATTAATTTGCAGACAGATTCACAAAAGTTATCAACTCCGGAAACAATGGGCCTACCCAGGGGATCTTGAAGATGGCCCAAATCAATGGGAACAGTGCTCAAATAACATGGGGACAGCATGGGGAAGACCCCTGGAAGCATTTCTGACTCCCTGGTCACTTCTGTCAACAGCGGATTTTCCTGGGAAATATGTTAAGGAACATCCTTTCCATGACATGTACAATGTACAGTATATAAAGCAAAATAAATAACCCAAAACAAAAATACTCCTCCACACCTTGGGCTATGTTCACACGTAGCGTTTTTGATGCGTTTTTGCACTTTTGCATTGCTTTTAACCAAGACAAATGCATTCACCAGGAAATTTCATTTTAACATTTTACAACCTTATCTGGCCATGTGGTGTGTGACACATCATCAGACACATGCATACAGTGTTGAAAAGTCATGGGAACAGCACGGGGAAGACCCCTGGAAGCATCTCTGACTCCGAGGTCACTGCCTAAAAGTGTGCCCATCATAAGTGATCCTTGGCGCATGCGAAGATGCCTCCCGCCATGAACCTGTCATTGCAGACTTGCAACAATCACCGCCCATGTCCTTGTCCCACTGCAGCGTTCAGTTGTCCCTACCCCATTCCTTGGAATGCAAGCGCAATTATGTAGGCAGCCAGCCAGCCACCCACCCACAGGCTGTAATACTATACTGCCAAATTTTTGACAGCTGCTTGCACTTGAAATGTAGCCTTTTAGGCTCGGGGAGGTGGAAGCTTTTTATAACCTCATGACGGCGGCAGCCAGGTGTCCATACTCGGTCCCCAGCAGCCACTATATTTCCCGGTATCGCCTCCGCCTTCCACAAGCACGGGTCCCACAACATTACCCGTGCCCTCCCCAGTGCACTTACTGGGAAGGACTGCCTAACCTCAAACACGTGGACAGGTGAATGTGGCCATGGACGGTATGGAGCCAGTCCACAACTTTTTTTGCTGACAGTTGTATTTAGCTCGGTGAAAGGACTGGCATAGAGGGAAACCCTATCTACCCTGCATGTCATTTCTCACAGGAAGTCCTGTAATGCAGCTTGTTGCAGAAGCAATGGCAGCCTGTCCAACATCAACTCGCCCTTGTCGGTGGTCCTTTGACACACACACATCTTTCTTTGCGCATTTAATTTCTTGAATACAGAGTTGGACAATGGCCTGATCAGTAACGCCGTTTGAGAAATAACATGCATAAGCATGGCCGATCCACATTAAAAAAGCAGGGATAGAGTGTCCGGGAACCTTCCCCCACACATTTCGAAGCCAGGGCTGCTTTTCGGCAGGGTTGGACGGGCCCACCAGAGAACCGGAGACTGCTCTGTCGAGCCCTGGCTTCTCCTTGAGGAGAGTTCATAGTGCCGAGGTGAGGCCATGATGATAATAAAGGCTGCCATCTGCTAGTTTTCTGTTACTTGGAATGCAAGTGCAAGTATGCAGCCAGCCACCCACCCACAGGGCGCAACGCTAGACTGCCAGATTTCTGGGCTGCTTTTTTGCACTTGAAATATGGCTTTTTAAGCTTGTGGAGGCAGAAGTTTTTCACAACCTCATGCCGGCGGCGGCCGGGTGTCCATACTCGGTCCCCAGCCGCCACTATATTTTCCGGTATCGCCTCCGCCTTCCACAAGCACAGGTCCCACAACATTACCCGTTCCCTCCCCAGTGCACTTACTGGGAAGGACCGACTAACCACAAACACGTGGACAGGTGAATGTGGCCAGGGACGGTATGGAGCCAATCCACAACTTTTTTTGCTGACAGTTGTATTTAGCTCAGTGAAAGGACTGTCATAGAGGGAAGCCCTATCTACCTTGCGTGTCATTTCTCACAGGAAGTCCTGTAAAGCTGCTTTCACTTGAAATGTGGCCTTTTAGGCTCGTGGAGGCGGAAGCTTTTCACAACCACATGCCTCATGCCTCGCATCCATACTCGGTCCCCAGCCGTCACTATTTCTCCCGGTGTTGTCTCCGTTTTCTACAAGCTCGGGTCCCTGAACATTATTGCTGGTACTTTTCTGGGGGAATTTGCTTGCCTCCTACTAGCCTGGAATATTTCCAGCAAACTATGGTATGACGCCATGGCATTAGCACTGCCCCCAGTACCAGTAGAGAAGCCATCCCAAATTTCCTTCTCAGGAATTTTATTTGGTAGACTGAGTGGCTGCCCAAATACATTTTCTCACAAAGGAGCTGAACATAGAGTGGCAGTAGGTGCAAGTTTCTCCAGCCTGTTAGATATTAGAGGATGAACGGCAGCACATTGGATCAGCAGTTAGCACTGAAGACTTGCAGCGCTGGGATCTTCGGTTCAAATCCCAGTAAGGACAACATCTGCAAGGACTTTGTATGTTCTCCCCATGTTTGCGTGTGTTTCCTCCTCAGTAAAAAAGCAGCCATAGAGTGTCCAGGAACCTTTCAACACACTTTTCTTAGCCAGGACTGCTTCTTGGCAGAGTTGGACTGTCCCACCAGAGAATCCTCTGGTGTGCCTTGGCTTCTACCTCACGAGAGTTCATGATAGCGCTAACTTTGCAGCTGCTATGGCGCTCTTGACCGGGGGAGAAAGGTTAGCCCTCAGAATCAAACCCTCTGGTGGGCACAATGTTTTTCAATCTGAAACAGCTTCTCAGTGGGAGTTGTATTTCACCACAGCCAGATTCTTTAGCTCGGTGAAAGGACTGGCATAGAGGGAAACCGTATCTACACCAGCTGTCATTTCTCCATCACCAGGTTCCGCCCATTGTCACACATGACCATGCCTGGCTGTATGTTCAGCGGTGAGAGCCACAGATCAGGCTGCTGTGTTACAGCTTTCAACAACTCTGCAGAGCTGGGCGGTTTGTCAATTAGGCATTAAGCATTGGTGTTGAGCGAGCATGCTCGATACTGTCAGTACTCACCCGAGCATCTCACTACTCGGGATGTTCGGTGAGCACCGAGCATTTTCGGGTTACTTGGGCGGGAGCTCGGGTCTCCGCCCTGCATGTTTGGCGCTCTTTACAGAGCCAATGAAAATGCAGGGATTGCCAGCCAGTCACTGTAATGCCGCAGCCATGTTGGTTATGGGCATTACCGTGATTGGCTGGGCACACAGCGTCACCTCGAGTATTTAAAACCGGGCGCCGCCATCTTGGACACAGTCACTCCGGATCAGATAGTGTAGGGAGAGTGCTGCTGAGCTAGGGAGAGATTTATACTGCGAAATATGTAGTGTAGGGTATCTAAAGCCTACAAAATCAAACACACAGTCCTTCTCAGGACTAGAGATGAGCGGTGTTCGACTCGAACTGTTCGCCAATCTCAAATTCGAGCTGTTTTAGGCGGTGTTCGAGCCAATCGGCGAACACGAACAATTTGAAAAAAATTCGGCTGTTCGAGGTTATGTTCGATAACTGTTCGTGCACCAAAATCATAACTAGATTTTTTCTCAGTAATGCTGAAAATTAATGTTAATACGCAGTTTGAGTGTACAGCGGGGCGGGGGGAGGGGCAGGGGATGGATCTCTGCATAAATAATGAAGATCTCCATTTTTTTTTCACTTTCCCGCATTTACAGTGGGGAGGTGCAATCTGTCAGCCTATCAGCTGCACACACACGGCGTGAACTGCTTTTTTTCACACAAGCAAGGGCATGTGTCATTGGCAGTGTATGTCACATGTCCTTGCCCTATAAGACCAAGCCATTTTCCCAGTCGCCACCATTTTCTCACTGCTGCAGCTGCGTGTTAGACGGCACCGCTGTTGCTGTGTGCGCTATACTTTGTTAATTTCAAGCCAATTTTCGCACAAATCTACAGATAGCTTGGGAGTAGGGAATAGTTGTGATTGCAGTCCTTTTAAGGACTAGGTTACATCATTTCCTACGACTTTTATCAGGCAGGTCTGTGCTCTTAAATAGATAGGTTGGGAGTAAAGACTAATTGTAATTGCAGTCCTTTTCAGGGCTAGGTTACATCAGTTACTATCAGTTTTTGCCAGGCAGGTCTCTTTTAGTGCTGTGCAAGTTTTTTTCACAGCATTTGGCTAAATCTAGCAAAGCAAATCCTTTTTGGCATCTTGCAGTGTGTGTTAGTCAGTGGAGTAGCCTATCTGTGTTGCAAGCTACACCAACTGTGTATAGAATACCAATTTTTTTACTGCACCTAGTGAAGTAAAACATTTTGGGCATAGCATCATTCTATTAGTCCATCTATACTAACCTCCATCAGGTTGCAAATTCAATATAATTTTTTTCTGCATCTAGCTCTGAAAATATATTTAGGCTTGTAGCAGTGTGTGGGACTTGTTCTATTAGTCCATCTATACTAACCTCCACCAGGTTGCAAATTCAATATAATTTTTATCTGCATCTAGCTCTAAAAAAATATTTGGGCTTCGGCTTGTAGCAGTGTGTGGGACTTGTTCTATTAGTCCATCTATACTAACCTTCACCAGGTTGCAAATTCAATATAAGTTTTCTGCATCTAGCTCTGAAAAAATATTTCGGCTTGTAGCAGTGTGTGGGACTTGTTCTATTAGTCCATCTATACTTACCTCCACCAGGTTGCAAATTCAATATAATTTTTATCTGCATCTAGCTCTGAAAAATTATTTCGGCTTGTAGCAGTGTGTGGGACTTGTTCTATTAGTCCATCTATACTAACATCCACCAGGTTGCAAATTCAATCTAATTTTTTTCTGCATCTAGCTCTGAAAAAATATTTTGGCTTGTAGCAGTGTGTGGGACTTGTTCTATTAGTCCATCTATACTAACCTCCACCAGGTTGTAAATTTAATATAATTTTTTTCTGCATCTAGCCCTGAAAAATTATTTCGGCTTGTAGCAGTGTGTTGGACTTGTTCTGCTAGTCCATGTATACTAACCTCCACCAGGTTGCAAATTCAATATAATTTTTTTCTGCATATAGCTCTGAAAAAATATTTCGGCTTGTAGCAGTGTGTGGGACTTGTTCTATTAGTCCATCTATACTAACCTCCACCAGGATGCAAATTCAATACAATTTTTATCTGCATCCAGCTCTGAAAAAATATTTGGACTTCGGCTTGTAGCAGTGTGTGGGACTTGTTCTATTAGTCCATCTATACTAACCTCCACCAGGTTGCAAATTCAATATAATTTTTTTCTGTATCTAGCTCTGAAAAAATATTTCGGCTTGTAGCAGTGTGTGGGACTTGTTCTGTTAGTCCATCTATACTAACCTCCACCAGGTTGCAAATTCAATATAATTTTTTCCTGCATATAGCTATGAAAAAATATTTCGTCTTGTAGCAGTGTGTGGGACTTGTTCTATTAGTCCATCTATACTAACCTCCACCAGGATGCAAATTCAATATAATTTTTATCTGCATCTAGCTCTGAAAAAATATTTGGGCTTCGGCTTGTAGCAGTGTGTGGGACTTGTTCTATTAGTCCATCTATACTAACCTCCACCAGGTTGCAAATTCAATATAATTTTTTTCTGCATCTAGCTCTGAAAAATATTTTGGCTTGTAGCAGTGTGTTGGACTTGTTCTGTTAGTCCATCTAAACTAACCTCCACCAGGTTGCAAATTCAAAATAATTTTTATCTGCATCTTACCCAGCCAATTCTTTCGGGCTAATACCACAATTTGGCCACTCAACTCTGCTCGGTTCCCATCCATTGTTTTTTGTGCAAACAACTCCAGAGTTGTCAATTAGTTAGCCACCAAAATGAGTGGAAAAAGGTCTGCTGCTGGTGGAAAGGGGAATAGGTGTGTTGGGAAGGGAAAAAAAGGTTGTGTCCATGGGGTAGGTGTTAAAGCAACAGTAACATC
The DNA here is from genome assembly GCF_046119375.1 of Phyllobates terribilis. Lineage (NCBI taxonomy): Eukaryota > Metazoa > Chordata > Amphibia > Anura > Dendrobatidae > Phyllobates > Phyllobates terribilis. Next base: position 23,213,656 of record NW_027362769.1, read on the forward strand.
AGCAGAAGAAATACCATCTTCCAGCCAAACTAAGATGTCTACTTCTTTTAGCGGACAATGTGATAAGATCCCTTTCTTACTGCCGCACTAATTGCTACAAATTCCAGATGAGGCACAAAAACAGCAGGTGCTTCAACGGATATCAAGTGTTCCTTTAAGTGGGCTCTCCTCCACCTCAACTTCAACATCACAAATACTCCAGTCATCAGAGGTGTCACCCCAATCGCACTTGCTTCCTCACAGCTCCCAAGTCTCCAGCTGCCCGTTTGAGTATGGGGTAGAACAGATGGTTGAGTCTGCAGAGCTGTTTACTCATACTATAGCCTGTGAATCAGAGGTCGGCTCCAGAGCTTCTGTGAATCCAGACGAGGAAATGATCTGCACTGATGCCCAGAATCTTTATGAGTCGGCTCCAGGACCAGACGCAGAAGGTTCTGACCATAATGTCGACCCAAGTTCCCAAACTGTAACTCCTGTTGGTGGAGACAATGAGGAAGACGATGATGAGACTCAAATACCTTATTGGAACGACAAATTTACATTTTTGGCAGGGCAGGAAGAGGTTGGCTCTGAGGACGACGGGTGTGATAGCACACAGGGTGATGATGACGAGGTTGGAGATCCCACTTACTGTCAACCCACAGTCAGCCAGTCGATGAGATCAGCAGAGGAGGTGGAGGAGGATGCTAGTGATGACGAGGTCAGGTAGTACTGGAAGCATGTCAACAACTGCATCCTCAAACACAACTCTGCCTCTGACCTCAAGTCGTGTTGGCTCTTCAGGTCGCATGGGTGCTAAGCCTTGCATAGCCTGGGCATTTTTTCAGATCGATAAAGATGACCCAACTCGTGTTTTCTGTAACATTTGACAGCAAAAGCTAAGTAGAGGCCAAAAAATACATAGTTTGAGTACTTCATGCATGAACCGGCACATGGATATAAGCATAAGTTGCAGTGGGAAGCTCACTGTGTAACAATGCGGCCTAGCCGGCCGGGCCAACCACCGTCTGCCACATCTTGTGCATCCGCGGCCTCTTCATCCTCTGTGACAGGGGGGACAGCAGTCACACCTGTTTTGGTACGCAGACCTGCCAACTCTTTACACGCAACAGCCAGCGTGATTGGCAGGTCATCATTTTCTTTGGAGGTGGAAACACCAGCTGGTGTTCAGCGCTGTCCGACATCAATAGCACCACCTTTGGATCAAGGCAACCTAACATGTCCGCCTGCATCTTCCTCACAGACCGGTAGTTTGCCGGGGACACCCTTCTCAACCCCGTCTAAGAACAACAGCCAGCCCTCGGTCCCTCAGATGTGGACAAGTAAAAGACCATTTCCTCCTAGCCATGAGAAAGCTAAGAGTTTGAATTTCACCATCTGCAAGCTCTTGGCTACAGAAATACTGCCTTTCCGCCTGTTGGACACAGAGGATTTTCAAGACTCTATGTCCGTCGCAGTGCCCATGTACCTGATGCCCAGTCGGCACTACTTCTCAAAGAAAGGTGTGCCTGCGCTCCACCAGCATGTCGCACACAACATCACCGCTTCTTTGAGAAACTCTGTGTCTGACAGGGTGCATTTCACCACAGACACTTGGACAAGTAGGCATGGACAGGGGTGTTATAAGTCGCTGACTGGGCACTGGGTAACTATGGTGACAGCAGGACAAGGGGCTGCTGTCCAAGTCTTGCCATCCCCACGAGTTGTGCGTCAATCCTTTTTATCTCGAAGTTCCTCCACTGCTTCTGCCTCCTCAACTTCCTCTCGGTTCTCCACCTGCACCCAAAGCCTGACTGGTCATGCCACAAGCTTTCTAACTGCGCAGAAGGGATCCTGCACACCTCCTTACTATGCTGGCAGCAGGGCTTAACGTCATCAGGCAGTTTTTACTTTGAAATGTCTGGGAAATGTGAGTCACACAGCTGAGGAGTTGTGGTCAGCTCTGGAGAACCAGTTTCATGAATGGTTGTCTCCACTGGACCTGAAACCAGGGAAGGCCGTGTGCGACAATGATGCAAACCTGGGTGCGGCCATTCGCCGGGGCAATGTCACACACGTGCCTTGTATGGCTCACATGTTAAACCTGGTTGTCCAGCAATTTTTAGCCCACTATTCCGGACTAGATGGCCTTCTGCAGAGGGCACAGTTGCTGTGTGCTCACTTCCGCCGTTCGCATCCCGCAGCTCAGCGACTTACATCTCTACCGAAGTCGTTGGGCCTGCCACTTCACCGGCTAAAATGCGATGTGCCTAACTGGTGAAATTCAACTCTGCACATGTTGCAGCGACTGTGGCAGCACCGACAAACCCTGGTGCAATACATTCTGACGTACAGCCTGGGCCAACGAGATCCAGAGGTGGGGCAAATCACGCTGGAGGAGTGGTCTCAGATCAGGGACCTATGCACCCTTCTGCACAGTTTTGAAATGGTGACGAAGATGTTTAGTGCTGACGATGCCATTTTCAGCATGACTATTCCGGTGATTTACATTCTGGAGCACATGTTAAACAGAATTCGGAGTCAGGTGGTGGCACAAGAGGAGGTGGAGGAAGTAGAGGAGGAGGAGTTGTATGCGGAAGGGCTAACATCTGCAAGGTCCAGACGGTCGGCAGCACCAAGGCGGCAGGCATGTGAGGGTGGGGGAGATAGTTTTACCAGGGCGCATGGTAGCAGCCAAACTAGTGAGGAAGGTGCAGGAGCCCAGGAAGAAGTGGAGGACGAACTGATGGAATACTCATCAGATGAGGGAGACCTTGATCACATTTGTGTTGTGCGAGGTTGGGGGGAGAGGGCAGTGGAAGGAAGCATGATTGTTACCTCGCAACCAACACAACAGGGACTTGGTGCTCCTGGATGCGCAAGACACATGACACTTCTTGCTGCACTACCTGCAACATGACCCTCGAATTGTGAGAATTAGAAATAATCCTGACTACTGGGTTCCCACACTGTTAGATCCCTGGTACAAAAGTAAATTTGTAGAAATTATTCCTGCCATAGAAAGAGATGCACGCTTGCAGGAGTATCAGCAGAGACTGTTGCAGAATCTTACATGTGCTTTTCCACAAAACACTAGTGGTGCACGTAGTGAATCTCACAGTTCCAACTTGCCAACCGTGGGACCGTCAAGTGTACAGTGCTCAAAACATAACCGAAACACAGTATCTGCTGGTAACATCAATTTTGCGGAATCAATTCGCCACTTTTTTAGCCCATCCTTTGCAATGCCACAGGAGACAAGATGTCTGACACATAGTCAACGCCTAGAGACGATGGTACAGGAGTAACTCCAAGTAAACATTGAAGCCATGACTGTGTCACTGGACTCTTGCTCTTTTTGGGCTTCCAATCTGGATAAATGGCTGGAGCTCTCCACTTACGCCTTGGAGATCTTGTCATGCCCCGCAGCCAGCGTTCTGTCTGAACGTGTGTTCAGCGCTGCTGGTGGTGTGCTGACAGATAAGCGCACGCGGCTCTCCACTAATAATGTAGACAGACTCACGTTCATAAAGATGAACAAATCATGGATCCGAAACGGCTTTTCTATCCCTGTGTCATCCTGGGGAGAGTAAAAGCTTGATGATTTGTTAAAATCACCTTGCCAACCGTTTTAAGCTTTCAAATTACTAATCATTTTTATCTGTATCGTGGCTGGAAAATAATTTGGGCCTTGTAGCAGTGTGCAGTACTGATTCTTTTAGGCCATCTATACTAAACTCCATCAGATTTAAAATTACTAATCATTAGAGATGAGCGTTGTTCTACTCGAACTGTTCGCCAATCTCAAATTCGAGCTGTTTTGGGCGGTGTTCGAGCCGTTCGGCGAACACGAACAATTTGAGAAAAATTCGGCTGTTCGAGGTTATGTTCGATAACTGTTCGTGCACCAAAATCATAACTGGATTTTTTCTCAGTAATGATGAAAATTAATGTTAATACGCAGTTTGAGTGTACAGCGGGGTGGGGGGAGGGGCAGGGGATGGATCTCTGCAGGAACAATGAAGATCTCCATTTTTTTTTCTCTTTCCCGCATTTGCAGTGGGGAGGTGCAATCTGTCAGCCTATCAGCAGCGCACACACGGAGCGAAGTGCTTTTTTTCACACAAGCAAGGGCATGTGTCATTGGCAGTGTATGTCACATGTCCTTGCCCTATAAGACCAAGCCATTTTCCCCGTCGCCACCATTTTCTCACTGCTGCAGCTGCGTGTTAGACGGCACCGCTGTTGCTGTGTGCGCTATACCTTGTTAATTTCAAGCCAATTTTCGCACAAATATACAGATAGCTTGGGAGTAGGGAATAGTTGTGATTGCAGTCCTTTTAAGGACTAGGTTACAGCATTTCCTACGACTTTTATCAGGGAGGTCTGTGCTCTTAAATAGATAGGTTGTGGGAGTAAAGACTAATTGTAATTGGAGTCCTTTTCAGGACTAGGTTACATGAGTTCCTATCAGTTTTTGCCAGGCAGGTCTGTGCCAGTGCTGTGCAGGGTTTTTTTCACAGCATTTGGCTGAATCTAGCAAAGCTAATCCTTTTTGGCCTATTGCAGAGTGTGTTAGTCAGTGGAGTAGCCTATCTGTGTTGCAAGATATAACACCTGTGTATAGAATACCAATTTTTTTACTGCACCTAGTGAAGTAAAATCTTTTGGGCATAGCATCATTCTATTAGTCCATCTATACTGACCTCCATCAGGTTGCAAACTGAATATAATTTTTTTCTGCATCTAGCTCTGAAAAAATATTTGGGCTTCTAGCAGTGTGTGGGACTTGGTCTATTAGTCCATCTATACTGACCTCCATCAGGTTGCAAATTAAAAATAATTTTTTTCTTCATTTAGCTCTGAAAAAATATTTGGGCTTCTAGCAGTGTGTGGGACTTGTTCTATTAGTCCTTCTATACTGACCTCCATCAGGTTGCAAATTAAAAATAATTTTTTTCTGCATCTAGCTCTGAAAAAATATTTGGGCTTCTAGCAGTGTGTGGGACTTGGTCTATTAGTCCATCTATACTGACCTCCATCAGGTTGCAAATTAAAAATATTTTTTTTCTGCATCTAGCTCTGAAAAAATATTTGGGCTTCTAGCAGTGTGTGGGACTTGGTCTATTAGTCCATCTATACTGACCTCCATCAGGTTGCAAATTAAAAATAATTTTTTTCTTCATTTAGCTCTGAAAAAATATTTGGGCTTCTAGCAGTGTGTGGGACTTGTTCTATTAGTCCTTCTATACTGACCTCCAGCAGGTTGCAAATTGAATATAATTTTTTTCTGCATCTAGCTCTGGAAAAATAGTTGGGCTTCTAGCGGTGTGTGGGACTAGGTCTATTAGTCCATCTATACTGACCTCCATCAGGTTGCAAATTAAAAATAATTTTTTTCTGCATCTAGCTCTGAAAAAATATTTGGGCTTCTAGCAGTGTGTGGGACTTGGTCTATTAGTCCATCTATACTGACCTCCATCAGGTTGCAAATTAAAAATAATTTTTATCTGCATCTACAGTACCTCTGAAAAAATATTTGGGCTTCTAGCAGTGTGTGGGACTATTTGTATTAGTCCATCTATACTGACCTCCATCAGGTTGCAAATTCAAAATAATTTTTTTCTGCATCTAACCCAGCCAATAGTTTTGGCCTAATACCACAGTTTGGCCACTCAGCTCTGCTCGGTTACCATCCATTGTTTTTTTGTGCAAACAACTCCAGAGTTGTGAATTAGTTAACCACCAAAATGAGTGGAAAAAGGCCTGCTGCTGGTGGAAAGGGGAATAGGCGTGTTGGGAAGGGAAAAAAAGGTTGTGTCCGTGGGGTAGGTGTTAAAGCAACAGTAACATCTGCAGAAGAAAGACCATCTTCCAGCCAAACTAAAATGTCTACTTCTTTTAGCGGACAATGTGATAAGATCCCTTTCTTACGGCCACGCCAATCGCTACAAATTCCAGATGAGGCACAAAAACAGCAGGTGCTTCAACGGATATCAAGTGCTCCTTTAAGTGGGCTCTCCTCCACATCAACTTCAACATCACAAATACTCCAGCCCTCAAAGGTGTCACCCAAATCGCACTTGCTTCCTCACAGCTCCCAAATCTCCAGCTGCCCGTCTGAGTATGAGGTAGAACAGATGGTTGAGTCTGCAGAGCTGTTTACTCATACTATAGCCTGGGAATCAGAGGTCGACTCCAGCGCTTGTGTGAATCCAGACGAGGAAATGATCTGCACTGATGCCCAGAATCTTTATGAGTCGGATCCAGGACCAGACGCAGAAGGTTCTGACCATAATGTAGACCCTCATTCCCAAACTGTAACTCCTGTTGGTGGAGACAATGAGGAAGACGATGATAAGACTCAAGTACCTGATTGGAGCGACAACTTTAGTTTTTTGTCAGGGCAGGAACAGGTTGGCTCTGAGGACGACGGGTGTGATAACGCACAGGGTGATGATGATGAGGTCGGAGATCCCACTTACTGTCAACCCACAGTCAGCCAAGAGATGAGGTCAGCAGAGGAGGTGGAGGAAGATGCTAGTGACGACGAGGTCAGGTTGCGCCTTCCTGGACAGAGACGTAGTACTGGAAGCACATCAACAACTGCATCCTCAAACACAACTCTGCCTCTCACCACAAGTCGTGGTGGCTCTTCAGGTCGCATGGGTGCTAAGCCTTGCATAGCCTGGGCATTTTTTCAGATCGATAAAGATGACCCAACTCGTGTTATCTGTAACATTTGTCAGCAAAAGCTAAGTAGAGGCCAAAAAATACATAGTTTGAGTACTTCATGCATGAACCGGCACATGGACATGAAGCATAAGTTGCAGTGGGAAGCTCAGTGTGCTACAATGCGGCCTAGCCGGCCGGGCCAATCACCGTCTGCCATATCTTGTGCATCCGCGGCCTCTTCATCCTCTGTGACTGGGGGGACAGCAGTCACACCTGTTTTGGGGCGCAGACCTGCCACCTCTTTATCCGCAACAGCCAGCGTGATTGGCAGGTCATCATTTTCTTTGGAGGTGGTAACACCAGCTGGTGTTGAGCGCTGTCCGACATCGATAGCACCACCTTTGGATCAAGGCAACCTAACATGTCCGCCTGCATCTTCCTCACAGACCGGCAGTTTGCCGGGGACACCCTTATCAACCCCGTCTAAGCACAATAGCCAGCCCTCGGTCCCTCAGATGTGGACAAGTAAAAGACCATTTCCTCCTAGCCATGAGAAAGCTAAGAGGTTGAATTTCACCATCTGCAAGCTATTGGCTACAGAAATACTGCCTTTCCGCCTGGTGGACACAGAGGATTTTCGAGACCTTATGTCCGTCGCAGTGCCCCAGTACCAGATGCCCAGTCGGCACTACTTCTCAAAGAAAGGTGTGCCTGCGCTCCACCAGCATGTCGCACACAACATCACCGCTTCTTTGAGAAACTCTGTGTGTGACAGGGTGCATTTCACCACAGACACTTGGACGAGTAGGCATGGACAGGGGCGTTACATGTCGCTGACTGGGCACTGGGTAACTATGGTGACAGCAGGACAAGGGGCTGCTGTCCAAGTCTTGCCGTCCCCACGAGTTGTGCGTCAATCCTCTTTATGTCAAGGTTCCTCCACTGCTTCTGCCTCCTCAACCTCCTCTCGGTCTTCCACCTGCACCCAAAGCCTGTCTGGTCATGCCACAAGCTTTCTAACTGCGCAGAAGGGATCCTGCACACCTCCTTACTATGCTGGCAGTAGGGCTCAACGTCATCAGGCAGTTTTTACATTGAAATGTCTGGGAAATGTGAGTCACACAGCTGAGGAGTTGTGGTCAGCTCTGGAGAACCAATTTCATGAATGGTTGTCTCCACTGGACCTGAAACCAGGGAAGGCCGTGTGCGACAATGCTGCAAACCTGGGTGCGGCCCTTCGCCGGGGCAATGTCACACACGTGCCTTGTATGGCTCACGTGTTGAACCTGGTTGTCCAGCAATTTTTAGCCCACTATCCCAGACTAGATGGCCTTCTGCAGAGGGCACGGTCGCTGTGTGCTCACTTCCGCCGTTCGCATCCCGCAGCTCAGCGACTTACATCTCTACAGAAGTCGTTGGGCCTGCCACTTCACCGGCTAAAATGCGATGTGCCTACCCGGTGGAATTCAACTCTGCACATGTTGCAGCGACTGTGGCAGCACCGACAAGCCCTGGTGCAATACGTTCTGACGTATAGCCTGGGCCAACGAGATTCAGAGGTGGGGCAAATCACGCTGGAGGAGTGGTCTCAGATCAGGGACCTATGCACCCTTCTGCACAGTTTTGAAATGGCGACGAAGATGTTTAGTGCTGACGATGCCATTATCAGCATGACTATTCCGGTGATTTACATGCTGGAGCACATGTTAAACAGAATTCGGAGTCAGGTGGTGGCACAAGAGGAGGTGGAGGAAGTAGAGGAGGAGGAGTTGTATGCGGAAGGGCTAACATCTGCAAGGTCCAGACGGTCGGCAGCACCAAGGCGGCAGGCATGTGAGGGTGGGGGAGATGGTTTTACCAGGGCGCATGGTAGCAGCCAAACTAGTGAGGAAGGTGCAGGAGCCCAGGAAGAAGTGGAGGACGAACTGATGGAAGACTCATCAGATGAGGGAGACCTTGATCACATTTCTGTTGTGCGAGGTTGGGGGGAGAGGACAGAGGAAGGAAGCATGATTGTTACCTCGCCACCAACACAACAGGGACTTGGTGCTCCTGGATGCGCAACACACATGAGTGCCTTCTTGCTGCACTACCTGCAACATGACCCTCGAATTGTGAGAATTAGAAATAATCCTGACTACTGGGTTGCCACACTGTTAGATCCCCGGTACAAAAGTAAATTTGCAGAAATTATTCCTGCCATAGAAAGGGATGCACGCATGCAGGAGTATCAGCAGAGACTGTTGCAGAATCTTACATGTGCTTTTCCACAAAATACCAGTGGTGGACGTAGTGAATCTCACAGTTCCAACTTGCCAACCGTGGGACCGTCAAGTGTTCAGCACTCAAACCGTAACAGAACCACAGTATCTGCTGGTAACATCAATTTTGCGGAATCATTTCACCACTTTTTTAGCCCATCCTTTGCAAGGCCACAGGAGACAAGAAGTCTGACACATAGTCAACGCCTAGAGACGATGGTACAGGAGTATCTCCAAGTAAACATTGAAGCCATGACTGTGTCACTGGACCCTTGCTCTTTTTGGGCTTCCAATCTGGATAAATGGCCGGAGCTAGCCACTTACGCCTTGGAGATCTTGTCATGCCCCGCAGCCAGCGTTCTGTCTGAACGTGTGTTCAGCGCTGCTGGTGGTGTGCTGACAGATAAGCGCACGCGGCTCTCCACTGATAATGTAGACAGACTCACGTTCATAAAGATGAACAAATCATGGATCCGAAACGACTTTTCTACCCCTGTGTCATCCTGGGGTGAGTAAAAGCTTGATGATTGGTTAAAATCACCCTACCAACCGTTTTAAGCTTTCAAATTACTAATCATGTTTATCTGTATCTTGACTGGAAAATAATTTGGGCTTTGTAGCAGTGTGCAGCACTGATCCTATTAAGCCATCTATACTAAAGCTTCACCAGATTTAAAATTAAAAATAATTTTTAGCTGCATCTAGCCCGGAAAATAATTTTGGGGCTCCGAGATGCGCAAAGCACATAAGTGCCTTCTTGCTGCACAACCTGCAGCATGACTCTCATATTGTCAGAATTCGAAGAAATCATGACTACTGGGTTGCCACACTCTTAGATCCCCCAAACTTTTCGATCAACCTTTTCATTTTAATAAAGACCAAAAAAATGGTCATTTTTGAAATTATAAGCATTAGCAGGTTGTTAGAAACTGAAATCAAACAGTTTTCAACTCAAAACTTTATTCTAGGTGATGTTACATTTTCACATAGGACCCCTTGTTCGAAAGGAGCTTCTGAACTCTCTCGTCCATTGAATTTGTCAGGTTTTGGATGGTTTCTGCTTCAATTGTTTTGCATGAGGACAGAATACCCTCCCAGAGCTGTTGCTTAGATGTGAACTGCCTCCCGCCATCATAGACACTCCTTTTAATGATGCTCCAAAGGTTCTGAATGGGGTAGAGGTCAGGGGAGCATGGGGGTCACACCATAAGTTTGTCCCCTTTTATGCCCATATCAGCCAGAGATGCAGATGTTTTATGTGCAGCATGAGATGGTGCATTATCATGCAGAAAAATGATCTTGCTGTGAAATACACGGTTCTTCTTCTTGAACCATGGCAGGAAGTGCTGTTTGAGAAAATCCACATACATTATGGAGTTCATCTTTAGCGCCTTCAGGGATCCTAAAGGGGCCGACAATCTCTCTCCCCATGATTCCAGCCCAAAACATTACTCCACCTCCTCCTTGTTGGCGCTGTAGCCGTGTTTGCGTGGGGTGTCCATCAACCAGCCATCCTCCACTCCATCCATCTGGACCATCGAGCGCTGCACGGCACTCATCCGTGAACAAAACAGTTTTGAAATCAGTCTTCATGTAATGTTTGGCCCACTGGAGCCGTTTCTGCTTGTGTGAAGTGGATAGAGGAGGTCGACAGGATGGCGTATGCACAGCTGCAAACCTCTGAAGGACCCTGCATCTTGTTGTTCGGGGGACGTTGGAGGCACAAGCAGCTTCAAAAACTTGTCTGCTGCTATGACAAGGCTTTTTTGCCGCTGCTCTTTCAACCTGACGTAATTGCCTGTAGGAAAGAGTCCTCAATTTGCCCTTATCAGCACGCACACGTGTGTACTGTGAATCAGCTACATACTTCTTGATTGCCAAGACACTTCATCCTGATCATCGCACAATGTTGATTGTAGTCATGCCTTGACCTAAACACTCCACAATTTGTTGCTTCTCAGCAGCCGACACATCCTTTTTCTTTCCCATTTTGGCAGAAAATGTAGGCTGCTTAATAATGTGAGAGAGCCTTCTTAAGTAGTCTTGCCTTTCATTGGACACACCTGCCAAACTAATTAGCACAGGTGTCTGCAATTGCTTACAGTGATATAAAGAGCCCTGACACACATCACCATCAATGAGTTTAACTGACAAACAAACAAATTTTTCTCTTATCACTCCTAAACACTTTTTGTATAATAATTTGGAACGCAGTGTACATGTGCTTTTCCACAAAACACCAGTGGTTCACGTAGTGAATCTTACAGTTCTAACTTGCCAACCGTGGTCTGTATGGAGTTGTTCAATAAAGGGCCCAAAATTAAGATAACATAGATGGGAGAGGTCTCTATGAATAGGAATTCCTAAGTATTTGATACCCTGTAAGGGCCAGGCAAAGGGAAAGTTGGACTGGATGGAATCCTATATGGATTTGGGGAGGGAGACATCGAGGGCCTCAGACTTCGCTGCATTGATTTTAAAATTTTACCATGTAACAAAGTGATCTATTTCAGCCATAACAGCATGGATGGATATATGTGATTGAGTGATATATATTAGGACATCATCAGCAAATAGAGAGCACTTGTACTCGGTGCCTCCCACCTCAATCCACCTAATATTGGGGTTATGGCGAATTGATGAGAGCAGGTGCTCCGTCACTAGGATGTATAAGAGAGGGGACAGAGGACATCACTGCCTTGTCCCATTGGTGATTGTGAAAGGTGATGAAAATGTTCTGACGCACCCCCTGGGCCTTGGGACACCCGGAGCCGGACCCTTTTTGGTGGATGCTGGTGGTTGTAGTCTTCGTGGCGGCGACCCAGTTTCGTGGCTCAGGGCGGTCAAACCAGTGGCGGAACAATTTATGTGGTTTTCATGTTTAAATGTCCGACTACGCCACCCGTGGATTGCGGTCAGAGTGAACCGCCGCTACAGGGCAGACCACTGAGGCTGGTGTTGTGGGTGCAGCAGAGCGTAGCATAACTCCCCACGGGAGGAGTATAGCCTCAGGGCAGTGTGTGCGGAGGATGGGGGTGATGGTGCAGGGCAGCAGCAGTAACGACACGGAGTCAGTGATGCAGTTCAGGGCCTTTACTCACAGTTCTTATTATCCAGACCACGTCTGCAGGTAACGGCTGCCCACGTCGTACTGTGCTCACCAGGTGAGGGGCTCAGACAACTCCCAGATAACTTTGGAGCACTTCACAGGACCCCCTTTGTGTGTCCTTTGTCTGGCCTTTCTTACCAACACTTCTGTCCGGCTGCCTCGGGCCTCCTCTTGGTAAACTTGGCGCCAGTTTCCCTGACCCTATGTGGTGCCTTCCTAGCGGGTGTAGCGAGGGGCTGCGCCACATAAAATGTCAGAGCCTCCGGTTTCTAGCTGAGGGTCGTTTCCTGCCTCCACTAGTTCGGGGACCGGTCTCCCCCTTTGGCCTGACCCCTCCACGCAGGTGTATTCGGGCGTGCGGTGGCGACTCGCCCGTCCGCACCCCTAGGATCCCTTCATTCCTCGTTTCTGGAGCCTTCTCCGCTCCTCTTCCTTCCTTCTCCCTCTTCCAGGCCTGGGCCTCTGTTACTAGGCCCGCCTCCGGAGCAGAGCTCATGCAGAGCCCCTGCTCCCTGCCACTTCTGCTCAGACTTCTCTGCACTGAACTAAGATGGTGCCCACCTTTTATACTCCCTTCTCAATGCACCCAGGAACTGCTTCCTCCCTGCTCCTGCACTACAGGGTTCCCCTTCCTCAGTGTTCCCTCCCCCCACTCCAGCCAGGGACAGGGACTGTCGTGCCCATCTCAGGGGCATATTGGTCGCCCTGCCCCACGGCAATGTGGTGTAATGCATGTAGGTGTCGGGTACTGATCCACACTCCATCCTTACCTGAGAGTGAGATATCACACCTCTGGGTGAGGTGCAATACGTCTGTAGCAACCGAGCCCTCAGGGTGCTACAGTTCCATTTATCTTCAGCCTAGGTGACGTATTGCGATACAGGGCCGTGATTTTGGCTATAAAAGGGTCCCCTAGACCCCTACCCCAAGCTTTTTAAGAGAATCATATATGGCGTGCCAGGAGACTCTATGGAATGCTTTCTCAGCATCCAACGAGAGTATCTAATTACAAATTTTTAACTGCATCTAGCCCAGGAAATACTTTGTGCCTAGTAGCAGTGTCTGCTAGTGAGCGGATTATCCCGGCTGTTAATCAAGCTGCACCACCTGTAGTTTAGACACTTAATTTTTTCAAAGGAAATGCTTCGGGACCATGGGATACTTAGTGAAGAGCATCAGGAGGCACCCCAAGGCATAGGGGCTGGGACTGGCAGTAGGATGCCTTGCGGTGGACAGCCGAGCTCGATCCTTATAAAAGCTTTTTAACTGCAGCAGCTTTAGTGGACGCTACTGGAGCTGGAATTACCGCGGCTGCTGGCATGAGACTTGCCCTCCAATAGATCCTTGTAAATGGATTTAAAGTGTATTCATTCAAATTAGAGAGACAATTTAAATTAAAAAGCTTAGAGCTGCCTCCACCACAGGGGGGCTCGCTCGACCCACCAGCGGACAGGCACCAGTATTGGGAGAGGGGGGCTGGCCGTCAGGGTTCACCGCGGCTCTGGCACAAACCCGGCGACACGGAGGTGGCACGGGCAGGAGCGGACTGGCCGTGTCGGCTTCTCACTTTTTGGATTTTAGAAGGGCATGACATGCCTATATCTGTGTCTCCCCCTCCTTTTACTCCTCCACCTCTTTTATTTTCGCATGACTATATGTACTTGTCACTTTTCCATGTGTTAGTTATGTCTTCTGAGCAGTTTGTCAGCTTTTGGACACCTTTGAAGGTGTTTTCTATGTGTTTCTATGTGTTTTTGTTTGCCTGCCATTGGTTTTAACGGTGTTCGAAGGTGTTCGACGAACAGTTCGACGAACAGTTCGGCGAACACACGGGTGTTCGACGAACCGAACCGAACTCGAACACTACGGGGGTGGCTCAACACTACTAATCATGTTTATCTGTATCTTGGCTGGAAAATAATTTGGGCCTTGTAGCAGTGTGCAGTACTGATTCTATTTGGCCATCTATACTAAACTCCACCAGATTTAAAATTACTAATCATGTTTATCTGCATCTTGGCTGGAAAATAATTTAAGCCTTGTAGCAGTTTGCAGTACTGATTCTATTAGGCCAGCTATACTAAGCTCCACCAGCTTTCAAATGAATAATAATTTTTAGCTGCATCAAGCCCGGAAAATAATTTTGGGGCTCTGAGATGCGCTAGACACATGAGTGCCTTCTTGCTGCACTACATGCAACCTGACCCTCAGATTGTCAGAATTCAAAATAATCCTGACTACTGGGTTGTCACACTCTTAGATCCCCCACACTCTTCGATCAACATTTTCATTTTAATAAAGCACAAAAAAATGGTCATTTTTGAAATTATAAGCATTAGCAGGTTATTAGAAACTGAAATCAAACAGTTTTCAACTCAAAACTTTATTCTAGGTGATGTTACATTTGCACATAGGACCCCTTGTTCGAAAGGAGCTTCTGAACTCTCTTGTCCATTGAATTTGTCAGGTTTTGCATGGTTTCTGCTTCAATTGTTTTGCATGAGGACAGAATACCCTCCCAGAGCTGTTGCTTAGATGTGAACTGCCTCCTGCCATCATAGACACTCCTTTTGATGATGCTCCAGAGGTTCTCAATGGGGTTGAGGTCAGGGGAGCATGGGGGTCACACCATAAGTTTGTCCCCTTTTATGCCCATATCAGCCAGAGATGCAGATGTGTTATGTGCAGCATGAGACGGTGCATTATCATGCATGAAAATGATCTTTCTGCGGAATACACGGTTCTTCTTCTTGAACCATGGCAGGAAGTGCTGTTTGAGAAACTCCACATACATTATGGAGTTCATCTTTACCCCTTCAGGGATCCTAAAGGGGCCGACAATCTCTCTCCCCATGATTCCAGCCCAAAGCATTACTCCACCTCCTCCTTGTTGGCGCCGTAGCCATGTTTGCATGGGGTGTCCATCAACCAGCCATCCTCCACTCCATCCATCTGGACCATCGAGCGTTGCACGGCACTCATCCATGAACAAAACAGTTTTGAAGTCAGTCTTTATGCATTGTTTGGCCCACTGGAGCAGTTTCTGCTTGTGTACAGTGGATAGAGGAGGTCGACAGGCTGGCTTACGCATAGCTGCAAACCTCTGAAGGACCCTGCATCTTGTTGTTCGGGGGACGATGGAAGCACCAGCAGCTTCAAAAACTTGTCTGCTGCTATGACAAGGCTTTTTTGCCGCTGCTCTTTTAACCTGACGTAATTGCCTGTAGGAAAGAGTCCTCAATTTTCCCTTATCAGTACGCACACGTGTGTACTGTGAATCAGCTACATACTTCTTGATTGTGCGATGATCAGGATGAAGTGTCTTGGCAATGTTGATTGTAGTCATGCCTTGACCTAAACAATCCACAATTTGTTGCTTCTCAGCAGCCGACACATCCTTTTTCTTTCCCATTTTGGCAGAAAATGTAGGCTGCTTAATAATGTGGGACAGCCTTCTTAAGTAGTCTTGCCTTTCATTGGACACACCTGCCAAACTAATTAGCACAGGTGTCTGCAATTGCTTACAGTGATATAAAGAGCCCTGACATACATCACCATCAATGAGTTTAACTGACAAACAAAAAAATTCTTACCTTATCACTCCTAAACACTTTTTGCATAATAATTTGGAACACAGTGTACATGTGCTTTTCCACAAAACACCAGTGGTTCATGTAGTGAATCTTACAGTTCTAACTTGTAAACCATGGTCTGTACTGTATGGAGTTGTTCAATAAAGGGCCCAAAATTAAGATTACATAGACGGGAGAGGTCTCTATGAATAGGAATTCCTAAGTATTTGATACCCAGACAAAGGGAAAGTTGGACTGGATGGAATCCTGTATGGATTTGGGGAGGGAGACATCGAGGGCCTCAGACTTCGCTGCATTGATTTTAAAATTTGACCATGTAACAAAGTGATCTATTTCAGCCATAACAGCAGGGATGGATATATGTGATTGAGTGATATATACTAGGACATCATCAGCAAATGCAGAGCACTTGTACTCGGTGCCTCCCACCTCAATTCACCTAATATTGGGGTTATGGCGAATTGATGAGAGCAGGTGCTCCGTCACTAGGATGTATAAGAGAGGGGACAGAGAACATCCCTACCTTGTCCCAATGGTGATTATGAAAGGTGATGAAAATGTTTCATTTATCTTCAGCCTAGGTGACATATTGCGATACAGGGCCGTGATTTTGCCTATAAAAGGGTCCCCTAGACCCCTTCCCCAAGCTTTTTAAGAGAATAATATATGGCGTGCCAGGAGACTCTATGGAATGCTTTCTCAGCATCCAACGAGAGTATCTAGTTACAAATTTTTAACTGCATCTAGCCCAGGAAATACTTTGTGCCTAGTAGCAGTGTCTGCTAGTCAGTGGATTATCCCGGCTGTTAAGCAAACTACACCACCTGTAGTTTGGACACTTAATTTTTTCAAAGGAAATGGTTCGGGCCCCTGGGACACCCAGTGAAGAGCATCAGGGAGGCACCCCAAGGCACAGGGGCTGGGACTGGCGGTAGGACGCCTTGCGGTGGTCCGCCAAGCTCGATCCTTATAAAAGCTTTTTAACTTCAGCAGCTTTAGTGGATGCTACTGGAGCTGGAATAACTGCGGCTGCTGGCATGAGACTTGCCCTTCAATAGATCCTTGTAAAAGGATTTAAAGTGTACTCATTCAAATTAGAGAGACAATTTAAATTAAAAAGATTAAACCTGCCTCCACCGCAGGGGGGCTCGCTCGACCCACCAGCGGACAGGCACCAGTATTGGGAGAGGGGGGCTGGCCGTCAGGGTCCACCGCGGCTCTGACACAAACCTGGCGACACGGAGGTCGCATGGGTAGGAAAGGACTGGCCGTGTCGGCTTCGCACTTTTTTGGTTTTAGAAGGGCATGACATGCCTATATCCGTGTCTCCCCCTCCTTTTACTCCTCCACCTCTTTTCTTTTCGCCTGACTATATGTACTTGTCACTTTTCCTTGTGTTAGTTGTGTCTTCTGAGCAGTTTGTCAGCTTTTGGTGTTATGAACTGCTACAAACACTAAGGAAAGATAAAAAAACTGCCCCTACAATAGGACTAAGCTGATTCCCTACGATGCAGCGGGGGACCTGTTCCTTGTGAACAGACCCGCCTAAGTCCTCAGCTAGTCTGAACGCAGACCTATAGATATAAGGGAGGGGTCATTAATAAGGTTCTGAAAAAATGCTGGTGCGTTGGTAAGACCAAAGGGCATAACCAGATTCTCAAAATGACCCACTGGAGTGTTAAAAGCAGTTTTCCACTCATCACCTTTCTTCATACTTAACAAATTGAATGCCCCCCGGAGATCAATTTTAGAGAACCACTTGGCCCCCATTAACTGGTTGAACAAGTCAGGAATTAATGGCAGTGGGTAGGAATTGCGTACTGTAATTTTATTAATTTCGCGAAAATCCAGACATGCCTTTCTCTCAGGGATAGTAAAATGAAATAAGCGACTCTTGGGAAGAGTTGCTCCAGGGACAAACTCAATAGTACAATCATAGTCCCTATGAGGAGGCAAAACTTGCAACTCCTCCTCAGAAAAAACCTTCCAAAAATCCTGAATAGGTACAGGTACAGGTAATTCCCCTCTTTCCACAGCAGCAATGCGACCGTTACAACATCTAGACTTAATTTCATTGGTGGACCAGTCCAGTACAGGATTGTGCAATTTTAACCAAGGTAGCCCCAAAACCACTGGAGCAGGCAAATTATTTAATACCGCCAAATCCAAATTCTCTTGGTGGATACCATTAATGGTGAGGGGAAATTAAAAAACCTTGTGAGTAATACCTTTCAAGGGAGAGCCATCAACAGCAACCACAGAAATAGGAGATGACAAAAATTTGGATTCTAATTTACATTTTTCCAAAAAACCCTCATCAATCACATTGAGTGTAGAACCACAATCCACAAATACCCAAAATTCAATCAACTCCTCCTGGAATGAGGTGCTTCCAGAAAGAAATACTCCTTTTGAGTTTAAACACGCTATGCGGGCGTAACTGACCTCTTTTTTTTTTCTTTGTTCAAACGAAGCACACAGTTCTTAATAAAGTGGTCAGATTTACCGCAATAAAAACACAATCCATAAGCAAACCTGCGGTCTTTTTCCTGAGAGTGGGGTGACATCGCCCCAATCTCCATCGGTTCTCCACCCTCCGAACAGACCCTCTGAAAACTAGGAGCTGCCATAGCAGTAGATTTCTCTTCATTACTCCTAGCACGCAGTCTCCTGTCCACACTTATGGCTAATTGCATTGCCTCCTGCAAGGTTCCAGGTTTTGGGAAGGCAATCAGCAGATCCTTAACCCTTTCACCTAGACCATCAAGAAACAAACATTTTAATACTGAGTCATTCCATTCCACTTCAGCCGACCATCTACTGAAGTATGTACAATAATTTTCCACATCACCTGATCCCTGCTTCAAACGCCTTAATTCAGTTTCAGCAGATGAGACTCGATCAGGATCATCATACAACAACCCCATAGCAGAAAAAAAATCTTCCACAGATCTAAAACACGGATCATTAGGTTGTAGAGAAAAGGCCCATCCCTGTGGTTCTTTGCGCAAAAGTGACATTATAAACCCAATGCGCTGTGATTCATTACCCGAGGATCTGGGTCTTAAATGAAAATATAATAAACAAGCGTTTTTAAAGGAAAAAAAATCTTGCCGTTTACCATAAAAAAAATCTGGAAGTCCTACCTTCGGTTCAACAAAATGCGCTCCAGGACAGCTACTCACGTGTTGCTGGAGCTCGGCCACCTCCAAAGACAGTCCCTGCAGGCGTTGAGCCAGCTCCTGAGCCGACACCATGCTGAAATCAGGATTTTTTTTTTCCTTAGAGTGTTTTATTTTTGGGCTGGACTTACTGTTATGAACTGCTACAAACACTAAGTAAAGATAGGAAAACTGTCCCTACAATAGGACTAAGCTGATTCCCTACGATGCAGCGGGGGACCTGTTCCTTGTGAACAGACCCGCCTAAGTCCTCGGCTAGTCTGAACGCAGACCTATATATATAAGGGAGGGGTCCCTACAAGAACTAAGGACTGGGATATAGTTTGACACCTCCTAGCAGAAATTGTAGCAGAGAAAAGACAAACAAACAAACAGAAGTACTAGTGGTCAAAAGACCAAGCAAACTACAGAGTAAGGTACAAGGCACCTGGCTAGCTTAAGAGTAAAAGTAACACTGAAGCCCAGTAAGGCCAGGAGGGCGGAGCTGGATTAAATAGGCAAAAAGTCATGTGACCAGCAAAGTAGAAAAAACTAACAGGAGGGTTCTAACATTTGGACACCTTTGAAGTGTTTTCTATGTGTTTCTATGTGTTTTTGTTTGCCTGCCATTGGTTTTAACGGTGTTCGACGGTGTTTGACGAACAGTTCGGCGAACATATGGGTGTTCGATGAACCGAACCGAACTCGAACACTACGGGGGTGGCTCAACACTACTCAGGACTAATATCCATCCCAGATATCAGGCAGGCAGGCAGGCAGGCAGGCAGGCAGGCAGGCTGTATAGGAGACGCAGTGGTTATACCAACAAACACTGCATTACAGTCCTGTGTTCTGCCGCTGCTCAAATTGCTAGACTTAGCCCCAGGTTTCAGGGGCCAGGAAAAATCCTTTTTTTTTCATCTAAATCCTGTTTTGTTTTTTTTCCTCAGTCAGAATGTACAAATACCCGTCTTATTAATCTTTTGGTATTCCCCCCCCCCAAAAAAAAAAATTGAGTGTGTCTGTGAGTGTTCAGACACAAATATATCTGTTTAAAAGAGTCTGGTTTCGTCCAGATAACTGTGGATTTGCAGTTGCACGGTTCAAATCTCTGTATTATCCACTTTTTTGCCTTTTTTCCATAAAAAAAAAAAAGTTTGAGTGTCTCGCTGATTATTCAGACACAAATATATCTATTTAAAAAAGTCTGGTATACACCAGGAAATTAGAACTGTGGTTTTCCTCTTCCATGGTTCAAATCTGGGTGTAATCCACCTTTTTGCCTTTTTTACATTAAGAAAAACAGTTAGAGTGTCTCGCTGACTGTTCAGACACAAATATATCTGTTTAAAAGATTATGGTGCAGGCCAGAGAAATAGAACTGTGGTTTTCCTCTTCCACGGTTCAAATCTAGGTGTAATCCACTATTTTGCATAAAAAAAAACAGTGTCAGTGTCTCGCTGACTGTTCAGACACAAATATATCTGTTTAAAATATTCTGGTGTAGGTCAGAGAAATAGAACGATGGTTTTCCTCTTCCACGGTTCAAATCTGGGTGTAATCCACCTTTCTGCCTTTTTTACATAAAAGAAAACAGTTTGAGTGTCTCGCTGATTGTTCAGACACAAATATATCTGTTTAAAAGATTCTGGTGTAGGCCAGAGAAATAGAACTGTGGTTTTCCTCTTCCACGGTTCTAATCTCCTTTTTATTACCCTTTTGCCATTGATAGTGCGAGTGTAAGCTATTTTACTTCATTTACAATGGGCAAGACGCGTGGCAAGGGACGTGGAACTGGACATTCTGGTGGTGGTACGTGCAGAGGACGGGGCCGTGGCCAAGGTGAAAATGTGCCACAGCCAACAGCCACATCTTCTTGCTTCCAGTTCTTGACCGAATTACTAGGGAAGCACACAACAACACCACTATTGCCAACTGATCAGTGTGAACAGGTTATTAATTAGATAGCAGATAATACTTCCAGTCACCTGGGCACCATCACCTCCGGTCTATATTCCACACGTTCAAGTATTAATAGTTGTGAGTCTAGACCGCATACTCCTCCTCACCCTGATGCTCCTTCCTCCCACCATGCCGATTGTCGTCAGACAGCAACTGATCCCACAGTTTGACACTCTGAAGAGCTATTCACTGGTCCATTTCCATATTTGAGCATCTCGCCTGCTCCGCTTGAAGTGGTTGAAGAGGAGATCCCATGTAGCGATGGCCAAATATTTGAATAGCCACGGCCACAGGAAGGCGACGCTGGCAATTTGTCACAAGAGGTGGACGATGACGAGACACAATTGCCAGGAAGTGAGGAGGAGGACCGTGGTGCGGATGTGGAAGAGGAGGAGGTGGTGGATGATCTAGTAAGTGAAGACACGCAGAGAGAGACCAGCAGCACACAGGGGGAGGGAGGCAGAGTACCCCAACAGGCAGGAAGAAGCAGTGTGGTGGCTGCAGATGGAAGGCAGGAAATTGTTCCCCGTAACACCAACACGAGGGACGTTGCCAGTACAACCGGTAGGTCTTCCAGAGACTGGAATTTTTTTAAAGACTCTGCTGATAACCCCAAAATGGCCATTTGTACCTCCTGCCAGGCCAGCATCTGTAGGGGTGACAAAAAAAAACAGCCTGACCACCACCAGCATGATCAGGCACATGTCAGCAAAGCACCCGACTTTGTGGGGCAAACCCCAGGGCCAACGAACAGTGTCAGCGGGTGTCACCACTGCTTCTTCCACTGTTGTGCGTGTAAGAGAACCCCCTGTTGTGCGTGCAAGGCAATCCCCTGTCCATGCTGCATGCAAAGATGCCCCCTCCTCTCAGTCTTCACTTGTTATGGCAGTTTCTCAAGAAACAGCATCAACGTCCACGTCCACGTCCCACCGCAGCGTTCAATTGTCCATATCCCAGACCTTTGAACGAAAGGGCAAATTCGCAGCCAACGCCCCGCAGGCCACAGTCCTAAATTCCCACATTTCACGACTGCTTGCATTGGAAATACTGCCTTTTAGGCTGGTGGAGACGGAATCCTTCCGCAACCTTACGGCGGTGGCCGTCCCTCGGTACTCGGTTCCCAGCCGACACTATTTGGCCCGGTGTGCCATCCCCGCACTAAACAAGCACGTGTCCCAAAACATATGCCGTGCCCTCAACAACGCAGTTACTGTGAGAGTCCACCTGACAACGGACACGTGGACAAGTGCTTGTGGCCAGGGACAGTACATCTCCCTGACGGCACACTGGGTAAACATAGTGAAAGCCGGTACCCAGTCGGACCTTGGGACGGAACACATCCTCCCCACACCGAGGATTGCGGGCCCTATGTCAGTCAGAGTTGCCCCCACAGTGTACAGCTCCTGCGCATCATCCTCCTCCTCCTCATGTTCAGCCTCCATCTCAGATATCACCACATCAGTTGCAAGCTGGAGGCACTGCAGTACTGCCTTAGCCAAGTGGCAACATGCTTTGCTGAAACTCATAAGCTTAGGTGATAAACCTCACACTGATTGTGAGTTGTGGACAGCTGTGAAAGAGGAGGCAGATCTGTGGCTGAGACCACAGAACCTACATCCAGGCATGGTCGTGTGTGACAATGGCTGTAACCTGGTGGCGGCTCTGAGGTGAAGCGAGATCACACACGTACCATGCCTGGCTCATGTGTTTAACCTCGTGGTTCAGCGGTTTCTTAAATTGTACACCGAGTTGCCAGATCTGCTCGTCAAAGTACACCGCCTGTCAGCTCATTTTCGGAAGTCGGCCACAGCTTCCGCCGCCCTTGCTGTGTTGCAGCAGCGTTTGCAGCTTCCGGCACACGGACTGCTGTGTGATGTCCCCACACGTTGGAACTCTACCCTCCATATGTTGCAAAGGATTTGTGAGCAGAAGAGAGCAGTTGGGGAGTACCAGCTGCAACAAGGCCATCGATATTCAGGTCAGACTCCACACATAAGTCCTCAGGAGTGGACCTGGAATTCAGACATTTGTACCATCCTGACAAACTTTGAGGAGTCCTCCAAGATGGTCAGTGGCGATGACGCCATCATTAGCGTCAGCATCCCACTTGTCTGTCTTTTGTAGCGCTCTCTGCAGAGAATTAAAGAGGAGGCATTGCAGCCAGAGTATGATGAGATGGATCAAGAAGCCGTAGCGGGCGATTACTCACAACCCAGCCTCATCTCATCCCAATGAGCATTGGGGGACAATGATGGAGAGGAGGAGGAGGAGGAAGAACAGGAGCTGGAATCATGAGCTGTAGACGGTAGTACCTGTACAACTGTCATACCGTCGGTTCAGCGTGGGTGGCCTGAGGACAGGGGGCAGGAGGAGGTGGAGAACATGGTCAGTCATCATCTTGGTGAGGACACGGAAGTCTTGCCCGTTACCCGTCTGGCACGCATGGCTGACTTTATGTTACGCTGCCTTAACCGTGACCCTCGCGTTGTCAAAATGTTGGGTGACAGTCATTACTGGCTGGTGACACTTTTAGACCCCCGCTACAAGGAGAACTTTCACACTTTTATTCCTGAGGTGGAGAGGTCTACAAAAATAGGGCAGTACCAGAAGGCCCTTGCTTCAGAACTGTTATAAATATTCCCATATGAACAAGCTAGCAGCAGAGGTCACAGTTCGTTGCCCAACCAAGGCATACAGGTGAGAGAGACGCAGCTCCAATCCAGCAGAGGCAGGGGAACACTGTCAATGTTCTGGGACAGTTTTCTGAGACCCGCCCAGCTTACAGGCCCTGAGGCGTGGGGTACTCTCACAAGGAGTGGAAAGTTTCAAAAGATGGTGAAGGAGTACCTTGCCGACAGTACCAGTGTCCTCTGTGATTCCTCTGTGCCTTTTAATTATTGGGTATCCAAGCTGGACACTTGGAATGAACTCGCTCTGTACGCCTTGCAGGTCCTGGCCTGCCCTGCCGCTAGCATGTTATCGAAGCGTGTTTTTAGTGCCGCTGGTGGAATTATAACTGTTAAGCGCGATCGCCTGTCAACTGACAATGTTGACAAGCTGACCCTTATTAAAATGAACAAGTGCTGGATTGGGCCAGACTTCTCATCACCACCAAATGACAGCAGAGTAACATAAAGTCAAATCCACTGTGTTATTTCGGGAGGTGTATTCCCATGCACCACATCACACCCAAACATGGGTATAAGCTTCCTCATTTCGGCTGTTTTTTGCTCTTCTCCATATCCTCAGCCTCCACCATCAATATACCTCCAGGGTGACCGTGGTCCGTGTTGCCAGCATTGCAAGTTCCTCCGTCCTAATTTTTGGCTGCTTTTGCTTGCAAGGCATAGGCAAAGACTATGGGAGACCCACTCCCCAATAATGGGAATAATGTTTTTAATATGCTGTACTGCATGGCTCTTGAAAGGGGCATTGCAAGTTCCTCCGTCCTAATTTTTGGAAGCTTTTGCTTGGAAGGCATAGGCAAAGACTATGGGAGACCCACTCCCCTATAATCGGAATAATGTTTTTATTATGCTGTACTGCATGGCTCTTGTAAGGGGCATTGCAAGTTCCTCTGTCCTAATTTTTGGCTGCTTTTGCTTGCAAGGCATAGTCAAAGACTATGGGAGACCCACTCCCCAATAATGGGAATAATGTTTTTAATATGCTGAACTGCATGGCTCTTGTAAGAGGCATTACAATCGTCTTGTTAAGCTACTCTGACCTCCACGTCTCTTCCATGGGTCATTGATATTGTCTTTTTATTCCACTGGGACCTCCACGTCTCTTCCAAGGGGCATTGATATTGTATTTTTATTCCATTGTGACCTCCACGTCTCTTCCAAGGGGCATTAAAACTGTCTTGTTAAGATACTGTGACCTCCAGGTCTCTTCCAAGGGGCATTAAAACCATCTCGTTAAACCACTCTGAACTCCACGTCTTTTCCAAGGGGCATTAAAATCGTCTTCTTAAGCTACTGTGACCTTCACGTCTCTTCTAAGGGTCATTGATATTGTCTTTTTATTCCACTGGGACCTCCACCACTCTTCCAAGGGGCATTGATATTGTCTTTTTATTCCACTGCGACCTCCACCACTCTTCCAAGGGGCATTAATATTGTCATTTATTTCCACTGTGACCTCCACCACCCTTCCAAGGGGCATTGATATTGTCTTTTTATTACACTGCGACCTCGACCACTCTTCCAAGGGGCATTGATATTTCCTTTTTATTCCACTGGGACCTCCACGTCTCTTCCAAGGGGCATTAAAACCATCTTGTTAAACCACTCTGAACTCCACGTCTCTTCCATGGGGCATTAAAATCGTCTTGTTAAGCTACTGTGACCTCCACGTCTCTTCCAAGGGTCATTGATATTGTCTTTTTATTCCACTGTAACCTCCACCACTCTTCCAAGGGGCATTGATATTGTCTTTTTATTCCACTGGGACCTCCACCACTCTTCCAAGGGGCATTGATATTGTCTTTTTATTCCACTGGGACTTCTACGTCTTTTCCAATGGCCATTAAAACCATTTTGTTAAACCACTCTGAACTCCACGTCTCTTCCAAGGGGCATTAAAACCATCTTGTTAAGCTACTGTGACCTCCATGTCTCTTCCAAGGGGCATTGATATTGTCTTTTTATTCTACCGGGACCTCCACGTCTCTTCCAAGGGGCATTGAAATTGTATTTTCATTCCACTGTGACCTCCACGTCTCTTCCAAGGGGCAGTAAAACCGTCTTTTTAAGATACTGTGACCTCCACGTCTCTTCCAAGGGGCATTAAAACCGTCTTGTTAAAACACTCTGAACTCCGCGTCTCTTTCAAGGGGCATTAAAATCGTCTTGTTAAGCTACTATGACCTCCACGTCTCTTCTAAGGGTCATTGATATTGTCTTTTTATTCCACTGGTACCTCCACCACTCTTCCAAGGGGCATTAATATTGTCTTTTTATTCTACTGTGACCTCCACCACCCTTCCAAGGGGCATTGATATTGTCTTTTTATTCCACTGCGACCTCCACCACCCTTCCAAGGGGCATTGATATTGTCTTTTTATTCCACTGCGACCTCCACCACTCTTCCAAGGGGCATTTATATTCCTTTTTTATTCCACTGGGACCTCCACGTCTCTTCCAAGGGGCATTAAAATCGTCTTGTTAAGCTACTGTGACCTACATGTCTCTTCCAAGGCTCATTGATATTGTCTTTTTATTCCACTGTAACCTCCACCACTCTTCCAAGGGGCATTGATATTGTCTTTTTATTCCACTGGGACCTCCACCACTCTTCCAAGGGGCATTGATATTGTCTTTTTATTCCACTGGGACCTCCACGTCTTTTCCAATGGCCATTAAAACCGTTTTGTTAAACCACTCTGAACTCCACGTCTCTTCCAAGGGGCATTAAATCCGTCTTGTTAAACCACTCTGAACTCCACATCTCTTACAAGGGGCATTAAAACTGTCTTGTTCAGCTACTGTGACCTCCACGTCTCTTCCAAGGGGCATTAAAACCGTCTTGTTGAACCACTCTGAACTCCACAGCTCTTCCCAGGGGCATTGAAATGTTGTTTTTAATTACCTCTAACCTCCACGACTCTTCCAACAGGCATTGCATTTCCTCCTAATTTTAGTCAGCTTTTGCTTTTCAACGCATAGGCGAACACTAAGGGAGACCAGTCCCCAATAATGGGTAGAAGGTTTTTAGTAGACTGTAATCCACGTCTGTTTCAAGGGGCATTTCAGTTCCTCATAATTTTTGGAAAGCCTTCCACTCACTGCTTAGGCCAACAGTGTACAGGAGACCCAGTTGCTATAAATGGAAAAAATGGTTTTGTCAAGGCCCCCTGAACTCCATGTCACTTCCAAGGGGCATTGGAGTGCCTCAAAATTTTTGGTAGGCATTGCACTCACTGTATGCCCTATAAGTGTGTAGCCGAACTGCTCCTTTTGTTACAGAAACATATCCTACAAGACATGTGTGGTTGACTGGCCTGATATTGATGTGAATGGTCCCTGTTCCTCCTGCTCTTTCTCCTTTGCCACCACCTCATCGATCATTCATCACCTGAAGCTTTCTTTTAACAGGAGTCATAGAACTGGGATAGTAGCAGGAAAACATCAAGCAATCCTTGGAGGAGGTAATTTATGCGCCAAAACGCTGACCACCTCAGGCCTAGCCGCTACTACATACATGCGCTTGCATTCTAAGGAACAGAAAGCTAAGGAGATGGA
This sequence comes from Phyllobates terribilis, assembly GCF_046119375.1. Classification (NCBI taxonomy): domain Eukaryota; kingdom Metazoa; phylum Chordata; class Amphibia; order Anura; family Dendrobatidae; genus Phyllobates; species Phyllobates terribilis. The sequence goes on from NW_027362769.1 coordinate 23,240,641, forward strand.
TGGCCTCATGACCATGAATAATTTACTCATTGTGTAGGAGGCCGACCACTGCTGCTGTCTACCTTCTGAACTTTGTGTTGAAGCCTGATTGACCCAGGACCCGCAATCCTCTATTGCTGGAGATCGTATTGCATCCCAGTGTCCAACTGTGTCCCGGCTTCCACAATATTAACCCAGTGTGAAGGTGTCAGTGAGATGGACCATCCCTGGCCACATTCACTTGTCCACGTGTTTATGGTTAGGCTGTCCTTCCCACTAAATGCACTGGGGAGGGCACAGGTAATGTTTTGGTATGCACGCTTGAGTATAAGGTGCACCGGGACAAATAAGGGCGGCTGGGGACCATTTATGGACACCCGGCCGCCCCCAGGCAGCTGGTTACTGTGTGTGGGCACCCGGCCGCGGGGCGGCTGGGGACCGAGTATGGACACTGGCCGCCCCCTGGCGGCTGGGGACCAAGCGTGGACACCCAGCTGCTGGGCGGCTGGGGACTGAGTATGGATACAAGGCCGCCAACGCAGCCATGACGTGGTGGCAAGATTCCGCCTCCACATCCCTAAAAGGCCAAATTTCAAGTGCACGCAAGCAACAGTATGGTATTGCAGCCTGGGGGTGGGTGGGTGGCAGGCTGCATACTTGTGCTTGCATTGCAAGGAATGGTTGAGGTACAATTGAACACTGCCCTGGGACAAGGACTTGCACGGGGATAGTTGCAAGTCTGCATCTTGTGATGCGGCAAGGATCACTTCTGATGGGCACACTTTTAGGCAGTGACCTGGGTGTCAGAGATTCTTTCAGGAGTCTTCCCCATGCTGTTCCCATGTCTTTTCTGCACTGTATGCATGTGTCACACAGCACATGGCCAGATAATGTTGTAAAATGTTAAAATGACATTTCCCGGTGAATGCATTTGTCACGGTTGATAGCAATACAAAAGTGCAAAAACGCATAAAAAATGCTACTTGTGAACATAGCCCAAGGTGTGGAGGAGTATTTTTGTTGTTGGTTATTTATTTTACCTTATACACAAGTCTTTACCTGGGAAAGGATGTTTCTTAACATATTTCACAGGAAAACCGTTTCAGTTTCGTTTTTGAACGTTTTATTGTGAGCCCGTAAAAGTGGCTTAATACCTCTGACCACGTTGTTGACAGCAGTGACCTGGGGGTCAGAAATGCTTCCTGGGGCGATCCCCATGCTGTCCCCATGTCATTTGAGCACTGTCACTATCGTTTTGGGCACTTTTTAGGCTTTCTACAGACTGCCGGGGCTGCCGGTGCAAAAATGCTCGGGTCTCCCATAGACTAACATTGGGCTCGTTGCTCGGGTCGAGCACCCGAGTATCACGGTGAGCTCGGCCCGAGCTTCGAGCACCCGAGCATTTTAGTGCTCACTCAACACTATTAAGCATGTTATCTTCAGCACAGCCTGTTGCCGCTTGGCAGGGCTTCAGTGCTGTCACCTTGTGACTGATGTGGTCATTTCGGAGATGGAGGAGGAGGTGCATGAGCTGAACAATGTGATTACATTGTTGTTAAATTGGTGACGCTGTTTTTTATACTAAAGAAAGATCCTATTGTTTTGGGGTTTTTTACGTTTTTTTAAGACAAATGCATTCACGGGGAAATGTCATTTTAACATTTTACAACCTTATCTAGCAATGTGGCGAGTGACACATCATCAGACACATCCTGTTTTATTTATGATGGAGGGACTCTGAAAGTCATAAAGCCTATTTTCATAGAGACATCAGACTGCCCTTAATATTCTTAAAAGGCCAGCAGTCGGCCCTAGCTATTGTTAGAGAGCCATTAGCCGGCTATGTTGCTATGTTTGTTGTTCCCATTATTAACAAGTGGGTCTCCTATACTGTTATTGCATATCCAGTGACTGCAAGGGCTGCCAAAAATTTGGACGCAACCCAACACCCCTTTGAAGAGACATAGAGGAGGGTCTCAGTAAAAAAAAGTGTTCCCATTATAAAGGAGCGGGTCTCCTATAGTGGTAATGCCCATGCTGTGACTGCAAGGGCTGCCAAAATTTGGGAAAAACCCCACTAAGAATTTAAAGACACATAGAGCAGGGTCACAGTAACAAGGTACGACATGTTCCCATTAGAAAGGAGAGGGTCTGCTATACAGTTATAGGGTATGCAGTGAGTCCAACGGCTGACAATTTTAGGAACAACCCCACTAAGAATTTAAAGACACATGGAGCAGGGCCACAGTAACAAGTACGAGATGTTCCCATTAGTAAGAAGAGAGTCTGCTATACAGTTATAGGGTATTGTATTGCCAAGTTTTTAGCAATAAGGTTAGGATACGGCTTTAAAGAAGGCAACCACTTGTAATATAACGCAATTTTCTTTATAACAGTTAAATTGAAAGATAAAATACAGAATCAAAGGTATAGTATGATATTATGATATTGCGTAGACTTTTGTAGATTAAAGGTTACTAAGGTTAAATACTTATAAAGGTTACATACTTACTATTAGATAGAAGAAGAATAAGATTTCCCTAGTAGCATGTACATCATCTGTCCGGAAACTTCAGCTGGAGAATCGTTCAGCGATGGGCAGAGAATGCGTCCTAGGTCCTACACTGTAAAGAGCGTCCTCTTCACAGGTCCACAATGCTTCTGCCATAACTGAATTCTTCAACAGCTTTTATATTTTAGAAAAATGCTTACCCAACCTAATATTACGTAAGCATGAAAATTCATAGGTTGTTGTCCAACATTCCAATCCTGTGACAGTGGCCAGCTATCACAGATAAACAATACCAGACAAGACCTGTTTACCGACCATTCTACTTCTGTCATAATGTTTACATATGATAAGAGTAAATCCTACACCGGGTTATAAATCAGAACAAGGTTTTCTTCCCAGACAGCATATTGTGATAAGAAGCTATGTATCAGTGAGATACATTCACAGATAAAGTATACCTTAACACAGAATATATAATCAGAATATTGATTAAAGGTTGGATACATCATAATGGTTTTTAGATAGCCACTTATATTTTTGGTACTACAATAAGCGTCTCCATCTTAAGCCATATGCCTGTAGTCTTATTTACAATTTTGTGCAATCGTCTGTCTCTGGTTCTATCAAACACAGCGTATACAAAAGGCTAATTCCCTTCAGTAATAAAGATTAAACCTCAGACTGTTAGCAAACTTAAACTAATGCTTTGTTTTAGTATGTCTGGTCTAATGACCCCTAGTCTACTGAGGTAATATACCTCCTGTTACGGATCCGGGTGGTGGAACCTCTGTGCTGCGGTGCAAGAAGGGACCAGAGGGGCGTAACTAGGTATCAACTCGGACTGACCAAGGTCGTACGGCGGCTCAATCGACTCCGTGACCAGGGAAGGATCGAGCAGAGGGACCAGGTGCTACTCTGGGCTAGACCTTGTATGAGAGCAGGTGACTCCCACGGGTCAGAAGCCAGGGACTGACCGGTACAGCAGATGAGCACAGCAGGCAGGCTGATGGGTGTTCCGGGTAGACGGACTGGCAGACACGGCAGGTAACAAGCAGGAGCCTCCAGGTAGGCTTGCTGGTAGGCATGGCAGGTAAAAAGCAGGAGCCTCCAGGTAGGCTGGCTGGTAGGCATAGACAGACTGGCGGACTGGACTGTAGACAGACTGTCGGGCTGGAGAGTAGTCAGGGATGGTGGACTGGAGTGGTAGTCAGGCTGGCAGACAGAACTGGTAGTCAGGCTGGCGGACTGGACTGGTAGTCAGGCTGGCGGACTGGACTGGAAGTCAGGCTGGCGGACTGGACTGGAAGTCAGGCTGGCGGACTGGACTGGAAGTCAGGCTGGCGGACTGGACTGGTAGTAAGGCTGGCAGCGGGACCTGAGGGCTGAAGCAGAGTTTAACACACAAAGCTACAACCTTGCATGGGCACCTCCATTTTGGAGGAAGTGCCTTTTATATGAGAGGTCATCCGGCCATTGGCTGTGGACTCCTTAGGACTGTGCGCGTGGCCCCTTTAAGAGGGAGGGAGCGCGTGCGCGCCCTAAGCACAGTGCCCGGGAAGCTGCGTGCGCCAGTGGCAGCAGCAGAAGCAGGAGCGCCGGAGGACGCTGGACGGGAAGCGCGGTGGTAAGAGGGACGACATCTCTGTCTGTCAGGGGGTAGAGACGCTGATACTACAGTACCCCCCCTTTACGCCTCCTCTATTTTAGGCCTGAAAGAAATTTTTTAAGGAGGCGTGGATGTTCTCCCTGGGTTCCCAATTTCTCTCCTCTGGGCCAAACCCCTTCCAATCCACCAGAAAAAAGGTTTTTCCTCTTACCCTTATGGTAGCCAGAATGTTCTCTACCTCATAGACGTCTTCAGCGGAGACCGGAGCTGGGGAGGTACCTGGATTGTCGGAAAAAGAATTAAGCACAACTGGTTTTTAGGAGAGATACGTGGAAGGAGTTGAGAATCCGTAAGGTGGCCGGGAGTTTTAACTTGTAGGCTACTGGGTTGATTTGCTTGAGGACTTCAAATGGACCGATGAACCGTGGACCCAACTTATAGGAGGGTATTTTGAGACAAACATGTTTGGAGGAGAGCCAAACCTTGTCTCCCGGACGGAATTGAGGTGGATCCAGATGTCTCTTATCAGCATGTTTCTTCATCGCCTTGGAGAATTGAAGAAGTGCGGATCTAGAGTCCTCCCAAATAGTGGAAAATTCACTGACCAGAGACTCCGCGGCAGGGTTGTCCACTGAAACGGGAAACGGATTCCGGGGATGTTGACCATAGACCACAAAGAACGGGGACTTGGAAGAAGATTCGCTCTCATGGTTGTTATAGGAGAACTCGGCCCATGGTAGGAGCTCCACCCAATCGGTATGGTGAGCATTGACGAAGTCCCGGAGGAAGCTGGTAAGGATCTGTTTGATACGTTCCACTTGGCCATTGGACTGCGGATGGTAAGCAGAGGAGTAATCCAGGGTGACATCCAGCAGCTTACACGTAGCTCTCCAGAAGCGCGAAGTGATCTGGACCCCCCGATCAGACACAATGTGGAGGGGTAGGCCGTGGAGACGAAAGATGTGATGGATGAAGTCCTTAGCCAGCACAGATGCAGACAGGAGACCAGGCAGAGGGATGAAGTGGGCCATTTTAGAAAAGCGGTCAGCGACCACTAGTGTTGAGCGATACCTTCCGATATCAGGAAATATCGTATCGGATTGGATCGGGCCGATACCCAAAAAGTATCGGATATCGCCGATTCCGATACCGGAAACCAATGCAAGTCAATGGGACACAAATATCGGAATGAAAATAAACCCTTTCTTTCCTTGTAGGTTAATTCTACATGAAGTAAAACAACTAAGAATAATGTAGAATGACATGAAAAGCCGGCAATTCATCAGCGGCATACACCGGTACCCGACAATTTACAACAGAAAGAATAGAGCTTCACACATAGATTAGATAGATAGAAACATGTCAGTCACATATATATGAAGTACAGTGACAGTGTTGCTTACTGTACTTGTCATTTAGTGTAAAGGATTTATAAAAAAAAATATTAGTGTTTTCGTGCACCGTCTCTTTAAAAAAGCCGGCCGGCAATTCAGCAGCGGTACCCGACAATTTATAACAGACAGAATAGAGCTTCACACATAGATTAGATAGATAGAAACATGTCAGTCACATATATAAGAAGTACAGTGACAGTGTTGCTTACAGAACTTGTCATTTAGTGTAAAGGATTTATTAAAAAAAATATTAGTGTTTTCATGCACCGTCTCTTTAAAAAAGCCGGCCGGCAATTCAGCATCTGTACCCGACAATTTATAACAGACAGAATAGAGCTTCACACATAGATTAGATAGATAGAAACATGTCAGTCACATATATATGAAGTACAGTGATAGTGTTGCTTACTGTACTTGTCATTTAGTGTAAAGGATTTATTTAAAAAAATAATAGTGTTTTCATGCACCGTCTCTTTAAGAAAGCCGGCCGGCAATTCAGCATCTGTACCCGACAATTTAGAATAGAAGGAATAGAGAATCACACATAGATTAGATAGATAGAAACATGTCAGTCACATATATATGAAGTACAGTGACAGTGTTGATTACTGTACTTGTCATTTAGTGTTAAAATAAAGGATTTATTTAAAAAAAAATTGGTGTGGGGTTCCCCTTAATTTTAGGCTCTAGCGGAGGTTAAGCAGACAGCTGGGGCAAATGTTTGAAGCCTGGGAAGGGGGTAATACCCACGGAGCTTCCCAGGCTACTAATATCAGCCCCCAGCTGAATACCTAGCCTTTACTAGCTATTAAAATGGGGGAACCCCCCCAAAAAAATGACATGGGGTCCCCCCTAATTTAATAGCTAGCACAGGCTAGGCAGACAGCTGGGGACTGATATTAATAGCCCAGGAAGGGTGCCATGAATATTGGCCCCCTCCCAGGCTAGAAACACCAGCCGTCAGCCGCCCCAGAAATGGCGCATCCATAGGATGCGCCAATTCTGGCACTTAGCCTCGCTCTTCCACGCTGCCCTGGTGCGGTGGCAGGGGGTAATGGGGTTGGGGTTGATGTCAGCTTATAATGCCAGCTGACATCAAGCCCAGGTTAGTAATGGAGAGGCGTCTATAAGACACCCCCATTACTAACCCCATAGTCAAAGTTAAAAGAAAACACAAACACCCAGAGTAAAGTCCTTTAATTGAAATAAAGACACAATTCTTTATTGTTCTAAATTAAACCATACTTACCATCACGCCCATTCCAGCTGAAGCCAACGATCTCCTGCAATAAAAGAAAAATAATAAAGCAACCTCATCCTTACCTTTCGATGGTTCCCAGGACAGCTCCAGCTCTGCTACATCGAGATGACAGGCTGGACCGCAGCAGAAAGCTGCCATCCAGCCTGTCATCCCGCAGACACTGAGAAGCGCAGGCATGCTTGCGCTCCTCAGTGTCTCTCTGTGACGTCATCCAGATGAGCCGAGTTCATGTCCAATGAACTCAGCTCACCTCATGCACGTCACTGACAGCGTGGGAAAATTCTCCTGCACTCAGCGCTTCAGCGTGAGAATTCTCCCACGCTGTCAGTGACATACATGAGGTGAGGTCATGTCCAATGAACTCAGCTCACCTCATGCACGTCACTGACAGCGTGGGAAAATTCTCACGCTGAAGTGCTGAGTGCAGGAGAATTTTCCCACGCTGTCAGTGACGTGCATGAGGTGAGCTGAGTTCATTGGACATGACCTCGGCTCATCTGGATGCCGTCACAGAGAGACACTGAGGAGTGGAAGTATGCCTGCGCTTCTCAGTGTCTGCGGGATGACAGGATGGATGGCAGCGTTCTGCTGCGGTCCAGCCTGTCATCTCGATGTAGCAGAGCTGAAGCTGTCGTGGGAGCCATGGAAAGGTAAGGATGATGTTGCTTTATTATTTTACTTTTATTGCAGGAGATCGTTGGCTTCAGCTGGAATGGGCGTGGTGGTAAGTATGGTTTAATTTAGAACAATAAAGAATTGTGTGTTTATTTCAATTAAAGGACTTTTTTCTGGGTGTTGTGTTTTTTTAAATACTTTACTAGAAATTCATGGTGGTCATGTCTAATATTGGCGTGACCCCATGAATTTTGGGCTTAGGGCCAGCTGATAATGCCAAGCTGGCCTTAACCCCTTTATTACCCAGTGAGCCACCGCACCAGGGCCCTGGATGAGTTGGGTACAGCGCCAGAAGATGGCGCTTCTATGAACGCGCCATTTTCTGGGGCGGCTGCGGACTGCAATTTGCAGCGGGGGTGGCCCAGAAAGCTTGGGTCTCCCTGCGCTGCGGATTCCAGCCCCCAGCTGCCTAGTTGTATCTGGCTGGGCACAAAAATAGGGCGAAGCCCCACGCATTTTTTTTTTTAATTATTTCATGAAATTCATGGAATAATTAAGAAAAAAAGGGCTTCCCTATATTGTTGTGTCCAACCAGGTACAAATAGGCAGCTGGTGGTTGGGGGCAGCCCATTCCTGCCTGCTGTACCTGGCTGGACACAAATATAGTGCGAAGCCCCACGTCAATTTTTTTTAAAATAAATCCTTTATTTTAACACTAAATGACATTTGAGGAGTTAATAAAGATGCAGTCCCTAAATTATTATTTAATTAATTTTTCCCAAAACTTTTGACGTGGGCTTCGCCATATTTTTGTATGCCAGCCAGGTACAGCATCCAGCTTCTATGAACGCGCCATTTTCCGGGGTGGCTGCGGACTGCAATTTTCAGCGGGGGGGGGGGGGGGGCAGAAAGCTTGGGCCTCCCTGCGCTGCAGATTCCATCCCCCAGCTGCCTAGTTGTACCTGGCTGGACACAAAAATAGGGAGAAGCTTCACGTATTTTTTTTTTAAATTATTTCATGAAATTCATGAAATAATTAAGAAAAAAAGGGCTTCCCTATATTGTTGTGTCCAACCAGGTACAAATAGGCAGCTGGTGGTTGGGGGCAGCCCGTTCCTGCCTGCTGTACCTGGCTGGACACAAATATAGTGCGAAGCCCCACGTCAATTTTTTTTAAATCATTTCAGGAAATTCATGAAATAATTAAAAAAAATTGATGTGGGGCTTCGCCATATATTTGTGTCCAGTCAGGTACAGCAGGCAGGAACGGGCTGCCCCCAACCACCAGCTGCCTATTTGTACCTAGCCGGACACAACAATATAGGGAAGCCCTTTTTTTCTTAATTATTCCATGAATTTCATGAATTTAAAAAAAAAAAACGTGGAGCTTCGCCCTATTTTTGTGTCCAGCCAGGTACAACTAGGCAGCTGGGGGCTGGAATCTGCAGCGCAGGGAGGCCCAAGCTTTCTGGGCCCCACCCGCTGCAAATTGCAGTCCGCAGCCGCCCCGGAAAATGGCGCGTTCATAGAAGCGCCATCTTCTGGCGCTGTACCCAACTCATCCAGGGCCCTGGTGCGGTGGCTCACTGGGTAATAAAGGGGTTAAGGCCAGCTTGGCATTATCAGCTGGCCCTAAGCCCGAAATTCATGGGGTCACACCAATATTAGACATGACCACCATGAATTTCTAGTAAAGTATTTAAAAAAAACACAAACACCCAGAAAAAAGTCCTTTAATTGAAATAAACACACAATTCTTTATTGTTCTAAATTAAACCATACTTACCATCACGCCCATTCCAGCTGAAGCCAACGATCTCCTGCAATAAAAGAAAAATAATAAAGCAACCTCATCCTTACCTTTCCATGGCTCCCACGACGGCTCCAGCTCTGCTACATCGAGATGACAGGCTGGACCGCAGCAGAACGCTGCCATCCAGCCTGTCATCCCGCAGACACTGAGAAGCGCAGGCATACTTCCACTCCTCAGTGTCTGGCTGTGACGGCATCCAGATGAGCCGACAATGAACTCGGCTCACCTCATGTACGTCACTGACAGCGTGGGAGAATTCTCCTGCACTCAGCGCTTCAGCGTGAGAATTTTCCCACGCTGTCAGTGACGTGCATGAGGTGAGGTCATGTCCAATGAACTCGGCGCACCTCATGCACGTCACTGACAGCGTGGGAGAATTCTCACGCTGAAGCGCTGAGTGCAGGAGAATTTTCCCACGCTGTCAGTGACGTGCATGAGGTGAGCTGAGTTCATTGGACATGACCTCGGCTCATCTGGATGACGTCACAGAGAGACACTGAGGAGCGCAAGCATGCCTGCGCTTCTCAGTGTCCGCGGGATGACAGGCTGGATGGCAGCGTTCTGCTGCGGTCCAGCCTGTCATCTCGATGTAGCAGAGCTGAAGCTGTCCTGGGAACCATGGAAAGGTAAGGATGAGGTTGCTTTATTATTTTACTTTTATTGCAGGAGATCGTTGGCTTCAGCTGGAATGGGCGTGGCGGTAAGTATGGTTTAATTTAGAACAATAAAGAATTGTGTCTTTATTTCAATTAAAGGACTTTTTTCTGGGTGTTTGTGTTTTTTTTAAATACTTTACTAGAAATTCATGGCGGTCATGTCTAATATTGGCGTGACCCCATGAATTTCGGGCTTAGGGCCAGCTGATAATGCCAAGCTGGCCTTAACCCCTTTATTACCCAGTGAGCCACCGCACCAGGGCCCTGGATGAGTTGGGTACAGCGCCAGAAGATGGCGCTTCTATGAACGCGCCATTTTCCGGGGCGGCTGCGGACTGCAATTTGCAGCGGGTGGGGCCCAGAAAGCTTGGGTCTCCCTGCGCTGCAGATTCCAGCCCCCAGCTACCTAGTTGTACCTGGCTGGACACAAAAATAGGGCGAAGCGCCACACATTTTTTTTTTTAATTATTTCATGAAATTCATGGAATAATTAAGAAAAAAAGGGCTTCCCTATATTGTTGTGTCCGGCTAGGTACAAATAGGCAGCTGGTGGTTGGGGGCAGCCCGTTCCTGCCTGCTGTACCTGGCTGGACACAAATATAGGGCGAAGCCCCACATAATTTTTTTTTAATTATTTCATGAATTTCCTGAAATAATTAAAAAAAAATTGACGTGGGGCTTCACACTATATTTGTGTCCAGCTAGGTACAGCAGGCAGGAACGGGCTGCCCCCAACCACCAGCTGCCTATTTGTACCTGGCCAGACTCAACAATATAGGGAAACCCTTTTTTTCTTAATTATTCCATGAATTTCATGAAATAATTAAAAAAAAAAAAACGTGGAGCTTCTCCGTATTTTTGTGTCCAGCCAGGTACAACTAGGCAGCTGGGGGATGGAATCTGCAGCGCAGGGAGGCCCAAGCTTTCTGCCCCCCCCCCCCGCTGAAAATTGCAGTCCGCGGCCGCCCCGGAAAATGGCGCGTTCATAGAAGCTGGATGCTGTACCTGGCTGGCATACAAAAATATGGCGAAGCCCACGTCAAAAGTTTTGGGAAAAATTTATTAAAAAATAAATAATAATTTAGGGACTGCATCTTTATTAAGTCCTCAAATGTCATTTAGTGTTAAAATAAAGGATTTATTTAAAAAAAAAATGGCGTGGGATCCCCCATAATTTTAGTCTCTAGCGGAGGTTAAGCAGACGGCTGGGGCAGATGTTTGAAGCCTGGGAAGGGGGTAAAACCCACGGAGCTTCCCAGGCTACTAATATCAGCCCCCAGCTGAATACCTAGCCTTTACTAGCTATTAAAATGGGGGACCCCCCCAAAAAAAATGACGTGGGGTCCCCCCTATTTTAATAGCTAGCAAAGGCTAGGCAGACAGCTGGGGGCTGATATTAATAGCTCAGGAAGGGTGCCATGAATATTGGCCCCCTCCCAGGCTAGAAACACCAGCCGTCAGCCGCCCCAGAAATGGCGCATCCATAGGATGCGCCAATTCTGGCACTTAGCCTCGCTCTTCCACGCTGCCCTGGTGCGGTGGCAGGGGGTAATAGTGGTGGGGTTCATGTCAGCGCCAGCTGCCATGAAGCCCAGGTTAGTAATGATGGCCGTCTATATGACACCCCCATTACTAACCTACAAAGTGTTAAAAAGAAAAAAAACACTACACCCAGAAAAAAATAATTTATTTGAAATAAAACACCATTTTATTTAATTCTTAGTTTACTAAAAAAAAAATAGTTACCTGTCCACGTTCCTGCGCTGATCTCCCATGCACAGCTGTCACATCTGGAGATGGTGACAGCTGTGCATGGCTGCTGTAAGCTCACGCTGCCGGGAACACGTCCGCTCCCGGCAGCGGGAGCCACTGACTGAGGTCACCGGAGTGCATTCAGGCAGCGCAGCTCCGGAGACCTCCTTTACGGCAGTGCTGTACCGTGGGAATTTCTCACGATACAGCAGTGCCGTAAAGGAGCTAACCGGAGCAGCGCTGCCTGAACTCCGGTGAACCCTTACGGCCCCGTCATTCTAGCGGCGGCAGCGGTTCAGAGCGGTCACATTCTATGTGGCTGCTCTGAACTGGAGATCTTCGTGGGACACTCGTGGACTGCTACGGAGGGGTAAGGATAAGGTTGTGGTTTATTATTTTATATTTTATTACAGGAGATCGATGGCTTCGGGGAATTAGGTGTCTAGGTGAGTATAGGTGTAGTTTTTTATTTTTTACTTTATTTTAGGTGGCGATCGGCGGGGACAGGTAATGTATGAACTAATTTCTTTTAGGTAACCACTGGCCACCAATGACATGTATCTAACATTTATTGGGGACACAGTAGGGCAATTTAAATAGCAGGATCAGGCTGATGGGAACTACTCCTCCCATCGAGCTGATCCTGCTGGCACGAGTGGACGGAGGACAGACATAGGCCGATGGGAGTAGTAGTGTCACATCGGCCTATGTCTGCCTGCACGCACACACCCGCACAAACATCGCACACACACCCCGCACACACACCCCGCACACACACTAATCATGATGGGCTGATCGTCTGGGAGGTGAGGCTGATCTGTGCGGCCGTGGGAAAGTTCATGTGAGTTCATGCAGTCAAGCATGAACTCACATGAACCCTCTGAGGGCACCGCGGCGACTTCAAATGAACAGCTGATCGGCATCACCTGATACCTCAGCTGTTCATTTGAAATAACCGGCGGGAAAGCGCAGCACAGAACGGGAAAGCCGGCGGTGAAGTCTTTTCACTGCCGGCTTCCCCGCCCGGGTCCTTCACTCCTTGGTGCTGCGCTCCCCGCCCGGTCCTAATTTACGATTGGGATTGGAGGTGGCGAGGGGAGCGGAGGATCGGGGTGGGAGGCTGCGGGGAAGCAGTATGGGGCTGCGTGATTGTTTAAAAGCCGGCGGCTTTTTACCGCGCGCCGGCTTTTAAACAATCAGGAGAATTCTCCCACGCTGGGATGGCATTCTGATGACAAGCTGGATCGCAGCTGAGCGCTGCCATCCAACTTGTCATCCTTCACAGACACTGCAGAGCGCAGGCATTATGGGAACTTCCGATTCCGGTATTCGATATTATAAAAGTATCGGAATTAAGTATCGGAATTCCGATACAGTGAATATCGGCCGATACCCGATATTTCAGTATCGGAATGCTCAACACTAGCGACCACCCAAATGACCGTTTAACAGGCAGAAACAGGGAGATCAGTAATAAAGTCCATAGTAATGTGTTGCCACAGGGCAGCAGGTATGGGAAGAGGCAGGAGACGGACGGCTGGAAGATGTCTGGGAAACTTGTTGCGGGCACAGTTTGAACAGGCCGTGGCGAAGTCTACCACATCCTGGTGCAGGGTAGGACACCAGTAATGCCAGGTAATGAGCAGGAAGTTCCTCTTCTGGCCAGCATGGCCGGCTAGTTTGGATGAATGACACCAGTGAAGAACCTTCTTACAATCCGAAACCGCTACAAACGTCTTACCGGGTGGGAGACGAGACAGGTCCAAGGGGGACACATTCATCACTTTGGAGCGATCGATGATATGCATAGGCTCCTCCTCTTAATCTGAAGACAGGAAGGATCAGGACAAGGTGTCAGCTTTAACGTTCTTGTCCGCCGGGTGGTAATGTAAGGTAAAGTTGAAGCTGGCGAAGAACAAAGACCACCGGGCCTGATGCGGATTGAGTCTTTGGGTATTCTGTAATTATGCCAGGTTTTTGTGGTCAGTATAGATAACCACCGGATTCAGAGTCCCCTCGAGCAGGTAACGCCACTCCTCCAGCGCCAATTTGATGGCTAGCAGTACTCGGACTCCTATGGAGTAGTTGCGCTCAGACGAGGAGAAGAACTTGGAGAAGAAACCGCAGGTTACCATTCTCCCTGACAGAGATTTCTGGGTGAGCACCGCTTCGGCTCCGGAAGAGGAAGCATCAACCTCCAGAAAGAACTGTTTGCTGCTATCCGGATGGTGTAACACTGGGGCAGAAGAGAAGGCTTGTTTTAAGGAGAGGAAGGCCTCCTCCGCTTCGGACGGCCATTCCTTAGGATTTGCTCCCTTTCGGGTGAGCGCAGAGATGGGAGCAGTCCGGGAAGAAAAATGTGGGATTAAGAGACGGTAGTAGTTGGCGAAGCCCAGGAATCGCTGAATAGCCATCAACCCATCCGGACGGGGCCACTTTAGGACAGCAGAGACCTTCTCGGGGTCCATCTGTAGAGCAGTCTTAGAGATAATATAGCCCAGGAAAGGAAGAGAGGTCTGCTCGAAGAGGCATTTCTCAAATTTTGCATATAGGTGGTTCAGCCTGAGCCTAAGCAGGACCTGTGTGTGGGAAGATCCGGAGAGAAGACCAAGATGTTGTCCAGGTACACCACCACGCAAGAATATAAGAGGTCACGGAAGATGTCGTTAACTAATTCTTGGAAGACGTTGGAGCATTACAGAGACCGAAGGGCATCACACAGTATTCATAGTGGCCATCCCGGGTATTGAATGCCGTCTTCCACTCATCTCCTTGGCGGATCCGGACCAAGTTATACGCCCCACGAAGATCGAGCTTGGAGAAGATCTTCGCGCCTTTAAGGCGGTCGAACAGCTCAGAGATGAGCAGCAGGGGGTATTTGTTTTTCATAGTAATCTGGTTGAGTCCTCTATAATCGATACAGGGGTGTAGTGAACCATCTTTCTTTTTTACGAAGAAGAATCCGGCTCCAGCCGGGGAGGTAGATTTCCAGATGTATCCCCTAGCCAGATTTTCTTCGAAGTACTCCGACATGACCCGGGTCTCGGCCAACGACAATGGGTAAATACGCCCATGGGGTGGAGTGGCACCGGGTACCAGGTCGATAGGGCAATCATATGGCCTATAAGGTGACATCTGCATAGAACCAATGAGGTGCCAGTAGACCAGGTAAATTAGCCGGAGTAGACGGATGTCGAACCGGGCAAACCGGAACCAGGCAGGTCTCATGGCAATCCTGCCCCTAACGTTGCACCTCACCGGATTGCCAATTCAGAACGGGTTCATGTCTCTGTAGCAAGGGTAGACCTAGTAAAAGGGGGTGAGAGAGTCCGGAAAGCACATGGAAGGAGTTCCTCTCTGAGTGCTGCATTCCCACCTGCAGGGTTAGGGGCTCTGTGAAGATGCAAGATGGTCACCGGAAGGAGTCTTCCATCCACGGAAGCGACTGCCAATGGTTCAGCCAGAGGTTTGGTAGGAATCTAATACTTCTCTACAAGGGACTGGGAAATGAGATTCCCAGCGGCTCCGGAATCCAGATGTGTGGTTTCAAAGAAGCGGTTCTCTCCACAGGAGATAGAGACGGACAAAGTCAAGAACGGAGAGGATTTACTCTTGCCTAGGACGACCTCTCTGAGCGGTCCTAGACACTGGAGTTTCCCGGCTTCACCGGACAGGAACGGATCAGGTGCTCCTTACTACCACAGTAGAAACAGCTCCCCTCGGCTCGGCGTGTTTCTTGGCGAGACTTGACCATCTTGGTCTGGTCGATCTGCATAGGTTCGGGCAAGCGTGCCCGGGGAGTTGCTGGTTGGGAAGCTGGTTTCTGGAAAACAGTAGAAAGACGAGGAAATCTTCTCTCCCAGGTAGTCTCCTTAGCACGTTCTAGGAAACGGATGTCAATCCGGGTAGCTAGTGATACTAGGTCATCCAGGGTGGTAGGAATGTTCTGGCCGGCTAACTCGTCCTTAATCCGACCGGAAAGACCCTCGCAGAAGGTGAAGGCCAGGGCCTCAGTGTCCCAGGCAAGCTCAGAAGCGAGGGTACGGAACCGTATGGCATACTGGCCCACGGTGAGACTCCCTTGGCGGAGACGGAGCAATTAGGAGGCAGTAGAAATCCTTCATCCAAGTTCATCGAAGACCCTCCGGAAGGCAGTGAGGAAAGCCAGAAGATCGGACAACAGGGAATCCCCTCTCTCCCATAGAGGGTTTAGCCATGCCAATGCTTACCTGGTGAGGTGAGACATGATGAATGCCACCTTGGCCAGGTCGGAGGGAAACTGATGTGCCAGAAGTTCAAAGTGCAGCATGCACTGGTTCAGAAAGCACCGATATAAGACTGGGTCACCTCCAAAATGAGGAGGCGCAGAAAGCCGGGGTCCTAGGCTGGATGCCGTGGTATTGGTAAGCAGCGGCGCTGTCGGAGCGGGTGTCGCTCAACTTGAGGCAGGCACAGGTGGGACAGACAGCATGTCCAGACGAGAGTTGACAGACTGCTGGTAGGTCAGGATTGTTTCCTGCTGGGATCTCTGACGAGAAACCTCCTGGTAAAGGTCAGCAAGCGAAGGGGCCTGGGGGCCACCGGGTTCCATGGCCTGTGCAAACTGTTACGGATCCGGGTGGTGGAACCTCTGTGCTGCACTGCAAGAAGGGACCAGAGGGGCGTAACTAGGTATCAACTCAGACTGACCAAGGTCGTACGGCAGCTCAATCAACTCCGTGACCAGGGAAGGACCTAGCAGAGGGACCAGGTGCTACTCTGGGCCAGACCTTGAATAAGAGCAGGAGACTCCCACGGGTCAGAAGCCAGGGACTGACCGGTACAGCAGATGAGCACAGCAGGCAGGCTGACGGGTAATCCGGGTAAACGGACTGGCAGACACGGCAGGTAACAAGCAGGAGCCTCCAGGTAGGCTTGCTGGTAGGCATGGCAGGTAACAAGCAGGAGCCTCCAGGTAGGCTGGCTGGTAGGCACGGCAGGTAACAGGCAGGGGCTTCCAGGTAAGCAGGCGGGCAGAGCCCATAGACAGACTGGTGGACTGGACTGTAGACAGACTGTCGGGCTGGAGAGCAGTAAGGCTGGCGGAATGGACTGGTAGTCAGGCTGGCGGACAGAACTGGTAGTCAGGCTGGCGGACTGGACTGGTAGTCAGGCTGGCGGACTGGACTGGTAGTCAGGTTGGCGGACTGGACTGGAAGTCAGGCTGGCAGACTGGACTGGTAGTCAGGCTGGCAGCGGGACCTGAGGGCTGAGGAAGAGTTTAACACACAAAGCTGCAACCATGCACGGGCACCTCCATTTTGGAGGAGGTGCCTTTTATATGAAAGGTCCTCCGGCCATTGGCCGGGGACTCCTTAGGACGGCGCGAGCGGCCCCTTTAAGAGGGAGGGAGCGCGTGCGCGCCCTAAGCACAGTGCCCGGGAAGCTGCGCGCTCTGGCAGCAGCAGAAGCAGGAGCGCCGGAGGACTCCGGCCGGGGAGCGCGGCGGTAAGAGGGACGGTGTTTCTGCCTGTCAGGGGGCAGAGGCGCCGATACTACACCTACAAATGCTGACATGTCTAGTTCTTATTTTATTTCAATATGGATTTGAAATATAAAATAGCCTTTTTTCATGTTCATACTACAATCCACCCTTGGTTATCTGAAACCATATATTATTTATGTCCAATGCCATATCCCAAAGGAATAACTTCAACAGATACAATGTTTTGAGTCTTTATAGTGATCATATCTTCAGTAATAAAATCTTCTCCAGTACTGTTTACACAAGCGTAATACGGGTTGTATGTATAATTCTGAAGCACATCTCTTTCTTCCACCTCCTCATCTTGGATTAATCCCCCTATCAATTTGGTCCACAGTCGTAAGGGGGTTGGTATAGCTACCATACAAGTTTCCAACACATTTGTAACCGTAGCAGTCTTTGCCATACAAAAATGGCTCATATTTGTCAGTGGCGCCAAGTAACTCCATAAATTCTGCTTAATTTTCCATAAAGCCTCATTCTCCTTAAGTTTCTCTTCCCCTTCTGTATAACAATTGGGTAGTGACAGAGACCAAAAGGACCATGCCTGTAACACCGATCATCCACCATCTCCAATTTTGAA
The DNA here is from genome assembly GCF_046119375.1 of Phyllobates terribilis. NCBI lineage: Eukaryota > Metazoa > Chordata > Amphibia > Anura > Dendrobatidae > Phyllobates > Phyllobates terribilis. The sequence continues at coordinate 23,258,336 of NW_027362769.1, forward strand.
TCTAAAATGGAAATATATACAGTAAATTAGTCTCTGAGATAACACCTGTCTGCAGGAACATGTTCGCACTTCTCTTGTCCTGGCTTCATCACTATTAACACATTGTCTGCCCCTTGGGCGATCACCTCTGCAGGTTCTGGAGGACCTTTATCTCCAGGTTGCTTCACCCAGATTTTTGCACCATCATTCAGAAAATGAGTGGAGCCAAAACCTCTGTCTCCTCCAACTGTTATTATTGTAGGAGCTGTTCCCTTGATTATTTTAATTTTCTGGATAGACAAAATTAATAATTGAGCTATCCTGTCTCCTTTTGGATCAACAAGTCACTATTCCCACTATTCAACAGGATTACCTTGATTTCACATTGATAATCCGGATCTATCACTCCTCCCATCACTTGAATTCCTCTCAGGGCCAAAACTGATCTTGGAGCTATAAGACCAAAATGCTCAGGAGGCATTTGTAATCCTATAGCAGTTCTGATTGCCTTTACAACCCCTATTTCTAATCTAATTTCCTCATAAGAGTGTAAATCTGGTCCTGCTGCCTGTGGGGTCGCTCTGTAAGGTCCCCGAGCCCCTGGCTCTAGTTCCCAATAGAGAACTGTCTGTCCTGTGGTAGTAGCTTTTAAAAGCATGATCTGTAAATTGGGAGTAATCATTCTCATTAACAGTGTTTCCTGTTCTCCAACTGGTCTGTTATTAAGAATGTTAAGGGCTTCACTTAAATGTTTTCTCCACCCATTGTAGTTTCTGTAGCACCCCGAGGACTCGGCTGCTACAGGAGTATTGCACCTCAAACCAGAGGTGTGGTATTCCACTCCCGGGTAAGGATGGAGTGTGGGACAGTGCTCAGATAGCTGCATGCACTACACTCACCCCATTTCCGGGGGACAGAACAACGGTACTCCCACCAGATAGATGTGCAGGTACGACAGCGTCTGTCCCTGGCTGGAGGGGGGGGGGGGACATCCCAGTAGTGTAGGAGCAGACAGGGGAGGGACTCTGGGCATAGGTAGGAGCCCATTGGGTGCTAGTCACCTGGGCTCGGGTGTCAGAGGGAGTATATAAGGTGGGCACCATCTGAGATCACGGTCTGTCTGTTCAGCCTGGAGGAGTGGAGAGAAGAGCTCAGCCAGAGAGGGCTGAGGGGGAGCTGTCTGGGCCCAGCTCCAGAGCCAGGCCTGAAGCAAAGAGAGGGAAGGGAGAAGAGGAACACAAGGAAAGGCCCAGAGACGCAAGCAGAAGGAACCCTGAGATCCCATGAGTGAACTAAAACGGGTGAAGGGTTGGCAGAGAAGGGTACCGGATCCCAAACTGGTGGAGGTCAATCATCCTTAGCCAGGAACCGGAGGTCGTGGTCAAGCTTTGGCACGACCCCTCGCCACATCCACCAGGAAGGCACGCCACATAGGGTCAGGAAAGCCGGAGAGAGGTTTTGCCCCATAAGGCCCGAGGAAGCCGGACATAGGTGGGTCCCTGGTGAGTAGGAAGGAAGAGAGGGGAGCTCTGGACCACGCTCTGGAATCGCCTGGGAGTTGGCCGAGTCCCTGACCTGGTGGACGCAGCATGGCTCGGGTGGTCCTACTGTGCACAAGGATCTGATAAAGAACTGTGAGTAAAGCTTTTGAAACTGCACTTCCCGCCTCTGTGTTCCTGCCGTCACATATGCACCCTCAGCACTGGGACACCCGCACCATCACTCCCATCATCATCTCTAACAGATCTGCCCTGAGGCCATACTCCTCCCGTGGGGAGTCATCTCATTCTCAGCTGCACAAACACCGGCCTCAGCGGACTGCCGTGCAGCGGCGGTTCCGTGACCGCAATCCACGGGTGGCGTAGTCGAACATTCTAACATCTACTGCTAAATACTGCCGCTCAGTTTGACTCCCTGGGCACGGACCGGGTCACCGCCACAAGACTACTACCCCCATCTGATCCGGCTCCGGGTAAGCCCCCGTGCGCGCGATGCCGCGCGACACAGCAGGCCCAGGGGCGCATCATTTCCATTTCCCAATTTCTTCAACTGTTCTTTCAATAGACCATTTATCCGCTCTACCAATCCTGCGGCTTGAGGATAATATGGGATATGAAAGATCCACTCAATATTATGTTGTGAGCAGAACTCTGCAACCTTCCTGTTCTTGAAGTGACTACCATTGTCACTCTGAATTTGCAGTGGAATACCGTAATAAAATATTATGGTTTCCATGGTTTTAATGGTACTGTTAGCATTAGCCGTTTTACATGGACAAGCCATCATATACCCTGAGTATGTATCCACGGCCGTGCACACATATACACACCCTCCATCTTGTGAAAGGGGGCCGATGTAATCTACCTGCCAAATTTGTCCAGGTAGTTTACCTCAGGCTATTTGACCCCTAACAACATGGGGGACAGGCCTTTGTTGTGAATGTTGGCACACTGGACATTTCATAATTGTTTCCTTGATTACATCTAATCTGATGGGCACCCCTCTGGTTTGTGCCCACTGATAAGTGGCTTTTTCTCCAAAATGTCCGCATTTCTGATGTGCCCACTGAGCCAATCCAATTAATTTTTCAGCTGGGTCAGGCTCCTCACTGGCATCAGCAACTGATATTTTGGAATGTTCATCTGCTATTGTATTGAAGAGTCTCTCCAGGTTATCTGAAGCACAAGGAGCATCAACATGAATCACAGTCACTTTAATTCTTTGCACAATTACCCAGATGTCTTGCCACAATTCTTTGCCCCACACTTCTTTGCTGTATATTTTCCAATCATTCTGAGCCCAAGTTGGTAACCATGTAGTCAATCCATTTGCCACAGACCACAAATCCATATACAAATAACATTCACTCAGTGACTCCTGTCTCAAAACACTGTAAATTTCATAAAGTTCTGCATATTGACTACTCTTCCCTTCACCAGTGGTGATCAACATCCTGTTGCTTACTGGCTGGTACCCCACCGCCTTCCACACTCGATGGTTACCTCGATACCTGGATGACCCATCAGTGAACCAAGCATGTTTCTGCTGTTCAGGACTCAATTGTTCAAAAGGAACCCCCCATACCACAGGTGATTCCTGAATTGGCCACTCTAACTCCTGCTGCTGAAGTCCTACTGGGATTTAAGCTATTTTCTCATGCAATGTTGTAATCCCACTAACTCCTGGTTTTGCCCGGTCCTGAATATACCATTTCCATTTTATTACTGATGATTCCTGGGCATGCCCTATGCGGTGGGTTTTTTGGGTACTACGTATCCACTGCATGATTGGAATTTCGGGTCTGATTGTTACCTCATGTCCTATTGTCAACTGTTCAGTGTCAATTAATGCCCAATAACACGCCAATAACTGACATTCAAAAGGAGTATAGCGTTGGGCTGCTTCAGGTAATTTTTTATTCCAAAACCCTAAGGGTACTTTGTTTCTCCCCTGTTTTTGCCACAGACTCCAATTAGCATACCTTTCCTGTACTGACACATTCAATTGCATAGGCTCATTATCCAACACCGGCCACAGATCCAATGCCTTTTGTACTGCTTCCTTTGCTTGTTCAAATGCTGCCTGTTGCTCCTTACCCCATTCAAACTGATATTTTTTCCTTGTAACCTTGTAGAGGGGTGTAAGTATTTGACCGAGGTGTGGAATGTGCTGTCTCCAAAATCCAAAAAGTCCTATAAATTGTTGTGTCTGTGTTTTATCTCTGGGAATGGCAAAATAAAGAATCTTTTGCCTAGCCTGTGGGGTTATTTTCCTGTGTCCCTTGTTCCATTGGATACCAAGGAACTTCACTGTTTGTGCAGGTCCCTGCACCTTTCTAAGATTAATCTCCCATCCTTTACTCCTCATGTGTTCCATCAGTGCATTTAACTGCTGGGCTACTTCCTCTTCTGTCTCTCCCTGCACCATAATGTCATCAATGTAATGAGATATCTTCATGTGTGATGGAAGGATGAACTCATCCAAGTGTTTTCCCACTACCCTGTGACAAATGGTTGGACTGTGTATCCACCCTTGGGGAAGACGTGTGAATGTATATTGTCTTCCCTTCCAGCAAACTGATTCCAGTATTTTTCATCAATTGGTATGGTGAAGAAAGCATTAGCCAAATCTATCACCCCATACCAAGTCCCTTTGCATCTCTGTATTTGTTCAATTAAAGTGATAGTGTCAGGTACTGCAGCTGTGAGGGGAGGGGTGTGTTTGTTTAACTCCGTATAATCCACAGTCATTCTCCATGAACCATCACTCTTTTTCACTGGCCAGACGGGATTATTCCATTCAGTGGTCACAGGAACAAGCACACCAACATCCAACAAATCCTGAACTGTCCTGCTGATCTCCCCCCCCCCCCCTGGGATTCTGTACTGTTTCATACTAATCACCTTTGAGCTGGGAGGGATTTCCACTGGAGGCATTTTAACTTTCCCAACCATCATTGGGGCCTCTTTAATGAAAGGCCTCACTGATAGCTGAGAAGGTCTAGCTGTCACTGAGGGGGGCACCCCAAATTGATACTTACCATCCGGTAATTGCAATGTCATTTCTTTCAGTATATCAATACCAATTATATATTCTGGAATAGGAACAATCATTACACTGTACATTGCGGTAGGCAGGTTCCCTATTTTCAATGACACTTTAGTTTGCACTGCCTCTATTTGTTTGCCTCCTAATCCTGTGATTATTACTTTTCTTCCTTTGAGTTGTTTAGGATTGCCATAAATCAAGCTGGCCTCTGCCCCCGTATCCACTAAAGCTTTTACACACTGTCTATTTTTATTTTTCCAATTAATGACCAAATTTACATGAGGGCGCTTATCAAGATGGAGGGCTTGGCCAGAGAGTCAATCACTCGTGTCTCCTTTTGACTGAGAAACCCCTGGGGAAGGAGAAGTTGACTTCCTTCACCAGGTGTAAGCTCCTGTCATAATGCTGACTTTACCTCAACAAAAAGATCCTCAAACCCCGGCACGGTGGGTTTCACTGGCGACGAAGAGGGAGTGGGCCCTCTCTCCCCTCGTGTCCTACTACGCCCACGCTGTGGAGATTCAGAATCTTTTACTGTCACCTTTTTATTCTGTGAACTTCCTGATTTTTTATGAAGCCCTCGCTTTTGGTATAATTTCCACATTTCTTCTGTATTGATCCTGTCAATTTTCTCCTTAGGAACCCCATCTTTCAGTAAGGCAGTAAACATATCCTTATTAGTGTTGAGCGAGCACTAAAATGCTCGGGTGCTCGAAGCTCGGGCCGAGCTCACTGTGACACTCGGGTACTCGACCCGAGCAACGAGCCCAATGTTAGTCTATGGGAGACCCGAACATTTTTGCGGCGGCTCCCCCGGCAGTCTGTAGAAAGCCTAAAAAGTGCCCAAAACGATAGTGACAGTGCTCAAATGACATGGGGACAGCATGGTACGCCCCTGGAAGCATTTCTGACCCCCAGGTCACTGCTGTCAACAACGTGGTCAGAGGTATTAAGCCACTTTTACAGGCTCACAATAAAACGTTCAAAAACCAAAGTGAAAGTGCTTTCCTGTGAAATATGTTAACCCCTTAACGACCATGGGTCTTTCTGTTTTTGTGTTTTCCTTTTTTGCTCCCCTTCTTCCCAGAGCAAGAACTTTTTTAATTTTCGTTCAATATGGCCATGTGAGGGCTTATTTTTTGCGGGACGAGTTGTACTTTTAAACACCATCACTGGTTTTACCATATCGTGTGCTGGAAAATGGGAAAAAAATTCCAAGTGCAGTGAAACTGCAAAAAAAAATGCAATTCCACAGTTGTTATTTGGGTCCTTTTTTTACCACGTTCACAGATTGCTAAAACTGACCTGCCATCATTATTTTCCAGGTCGTTTCGAGTTCATAGACACCAAACATGTATAGGTTCTTTTTTATTTAAGTGGTGAAAAAAAAATCCAAAGCTTGCTAAAAAAAACAAAAAAAAATGACGCCATTTTCCGAGACCCTTAGCTTCTCCATTTTTTGGGATCTGGGGCCAGGTGAGGGCTTATTTTTTGCGTGCCGGGCTGACGTTTTTATTGATACCATTTTGGGGTAGGTCCGATGTTTTGATCGCCGTTATTGCATTTTATTGCAAAGTTGTAGCGACCAAAAAAACTTAATTCTGGCGTTTAAATTTTTTTTCTCGTTACGCCGTTTACTGATTGTATTAATTCTTCTTTTATATTGATAGTTCAGGCGATTCTGAACGCGGCGATACCAAATATGTGTTTTTTTTTATATATATATATTTTATTTTGAATGGGGCGAAAGGGGGGTGACTTAAACTTTCATATATTTTTTATTTTTTTATTTTTTTTAAAACTTTTTTTTTACACTTTCTGCTTGTTTCTATAGTCTCCAGAGGAGACTAGAAGCAGCAGTTGTCTGATTGCTTCTACTGCATACAAGCGATGAGCAGATCACTTGTATGCAGGAGAAATGCTCACTTGCTATGAGCGCTGACCACTAGGTGGCGCTCATAGCAATTGAGACATGACAACCACAGGCGTCTGCTGCAGACCCTGAGTTGTCATGCCCACCCATTGGTGACCCGCGATTACGTGACGGGGTCACTGATGGGCGGGGCTTAGGACTCCCGGAAGCGCGAGTTAAATGCCACTGTCAGAGATTTAACATGTTAACAGCCGCGGGTGGATTGCGATTCCAATAATAAGCTGACATGTGCTCGCATCAGTGCGGGCTCACCGCCGGAGTCCCCGCTGAACCGGCCTTCCCGACCTGGTGCGTACTAATACTGACCAGGTCGGAGAGGGGTTAAGGAACATCCTTTCCAGGGTAAAGACTTGTGTATAAGGTAAAATAAATAACAAAAAAAAAAAATACTCCTCCACACCTTGGGCTATGTTCACAAGTAGCATTTTTTATGCGTTTTTGCACGTTTGTATTGCTTTCAACCGTGACAAATGCGTTCACCGGGAAATGTCATTTTAACATTTTACAACCTTATCTGGCCATGTGCTGTGTGACACATGCATACAGTGCTAAAAAGACTTGGGAACAGCATGGGGAAGACGCCTGGAAGCATCTCTGACACCCAGGTCACTGCCTAAAAGTGTGCCCATCAGAAGTGATCCTTGCCGCATCAGAAGATGCAGACTTGCAACTATCCCCGTGCAAGTCTTTGTCCCAGGGCAGTGTTCAATTGTACCTCAACCATAACTTGCAATACAAGCGCAAGTATGCAGCCTGCCACCCACCCACCCCCAGGCTGCAATACCATACTGCTAGCTTGCTTGCACTTGAAATTGGGCCTTTTAGGCATGTGGAGGTGGAATCTGGCCACCACGTCATGGCTGCGTCAGTAGCCTGGAATTCATACTCAGTCCCCAGCCGCCCAGCGGCCGGGTGTCCACGCTTGGTCCCCAGCAGGGGGCACCTGGGTGTCCATACTCAGTCCCCAGCCGCCCCGCGGCCGGGTGCCCACACACAGTCCCCAGCCGTGTGGGGGTGGCCGGGTGTCCATAAACGGTCCCCAGCCGCCCTTATTTGTCCCGGTGCGCCTTATACAGAAGCGCGCATACCAAAACATTACCTGTGCCCTCCCCAGTGCATTTAGTGGGAAGGACAGCCTAACCACAAACACGTGGACAAGTGAATGTGGCCAGGAATGGTCCATCTCACTGACGCCTTCACACTGGGTTAATATTGTGGAAGCCGGGACACAGTTGGACACTGGGATGCAACACGTCCTCCAGACATAGAGGATTGCGGGTCCTGGGTCAATCAGGCTTCAACACAAAGTTCAGAAGGTAGACAGCAGCAGTGGTCGGCCTCCTACACAATGAGTAAATTATTCATGATCATGAGGCCATCCACCTCCTTAGCTTTCTGTTCCTTGGAATGCAAGCGCATGTATGTAGTAGCAGCTAGGCCTGAGGTGGTCAGCGTTTTGGCCCATATTCTACCTCCTTCGAGAATTGCTGGATGTTTTCCTGCTACTATCCCAGTTCTATGACTCCCGTTAAAACAAAGCTTCAGGTGATGAATGATGGATGAGGTGGTGGCAAAGGAGAAAGAGCAGGAGGAACAGGGACCATTCACATCAATATCAGGCCAGCCAACCACACATGTCTTGTAGGATATGTTTCTGTACCAAAAGGAGCGGTTCAGCTACACAGTTATAAGGCATACAGTGAATGCAATGCCTACCAAAAATTTCGAGCCACTCCAATGCCCCTTGGAAGTGACATGGAGGTCAGAGGGACTTAACTAAACCATTTTTTCCATTTATAGCAACTGGGTCTCCTGTACACTGTTGGCCTAAGCAGGGAATGGAAGGCTTTCCAAAAATTATTAGGCACTGCAATGCCCCTTGAAACAGACGTGGATTACAGCATATTAAAAACCTTCTACCCATTATTGGGGAGTGGGTCTCCCTTAGTGTTCGCCTATGCATTGAAAAGCAAAAGCTGACAAAAATTAGGATGAAATGCAATGCCCGTTGCAAGAGTCGTGGAGGTTTGAGGTAATTATAAACAACATGTCAATGCCCCTTGGAAGAGCTGTGGAGTTCAGAGTGGTTTAACAAGACGGTTTTAATGCCCCTTAGAAGAGACGTGGATTTCAGAGTGGTTTAACAAGACAGTTTTAATGCCCCTTGGAAGAGATGTGGAGGTCACAGTAGCTTAACAAGATGGTTTTAATGCCACTTGGAAGAGACGTGGAGTTCAGAGTGGTTTAACAAGACAGTTTTAATGCCCCTTGGAAGAGTGGTGGAGGTTACAGTGGAATAAAAAGACAATATCAATGCCCCGTGGAAGAGACGTGGAGGCCACAGTAGCTTAACAAGACGGTTTTAATGCCCTTTGGAAGAGTGGTGGAGGTCACAGTGGAATAAAAAGAAAATATCAATGCCCCTTGGAAGAGTGGTGGAGGTTACAGTGGAATAAAAAGACAAAATCAACGCCCTGTGGAAGAGACGTGGAAGTCACAGTAGCTTAACAAGACGCTTTTAATGCCCCTTGGAAGAGTGGTGGAGGTCGCAGTGGAATAAAAAGACAATATTAACAACCCTTGGAAGAGACATGGAGGTCACAGTAGCTTAACAAGACGATTTTAATGCCCCTTACAAGAGCCATGCAGTACAGCATATTAAAAACATTATTCCCATTATTGGGGAGTGGGTCTCCCATAGTCTTTGCCTATGCCTTCCAAGCAAAAGCTGCCAAAAATTAGGAAGGGGGAACTTGCAATGTCCCTTACAAGAGCCATGCAGTACAGCATATTAAAAACATTATTCCCATTATTGGGGAGTGGGTCTCCCATAGTCTTTGCCTATGCCTTCCAAGCAAAAGCTGCCAAAAATTAGGACAGAGGAACTTGCAATGCTGGCAACATGGACCACGGTCACCCTGGTGGTATAGTGGTCGTGGAGGCTGAGGATAAGGAGAAGAGCAAAAAACAGCCGAAATGAGGAAGCGTATACCCATGTGTGGGTGTGAAGCGATGCATGGGAATATACCTCCCGAAATAGCACAGTGGATTTGACTTTATGTTACTCTGCTGTCATTTGGTGGTGATGAGAAGTCTGGCCCAATCCAGCCCTTGTTCATTTTGATAAGGGTCAGCTTGTCAGCATTGTCAGTTGACAGGCGAGTGCGCTTATCAGTTATAATTCCCCCAGCGGCACTAAAAACACGCTCCGATAACACGCTAGCGGCAGGTCAGCCAGGACCTCCAAGGCATACAGAGTGAGTTCATTCCAAGTGTCCAGCTGGGATACCCAATAATTAAAAGGCACAGAGGAATCACGGAGGACGCTGGTACTCCCTCACCATCTTTTGAAACTTTCCACTCCTTGTGAGAGTACCCTGCGCCTCAGGGCCTGTAAGCTGGGCAGGTCTCAGAAAACTGTCCTAGAACATTGACAGTGTTCCCCTGCCTCTGCTGGATTGGAGTTGCGTTTCTCTCGCCTGTATGCCTTAGTTGGGTAGCGAACTGTGACCTCTGCCGCTACCGTGTTCAGATGGGAATTTTTTTAATAGTTCTGCAGCAAGGGCCTTCTGGTACTGCCCCATTTTTGTAGACCTCTCCAACTCAGGAATAAGAGAGTGAAAGTTCTCCTTGTAGAGGGGGGTCTAAAAGTGTCATCAACCTGTAATGACTGTCAACCAACATTTTGACAATGCGAGGGTCACGGTTAAGGCAGCGTAACATAAAATCAGCCATGGGTGCCAGACTGGTAACGGGCAAGACATCCGTGTCCTCACCAAGATGACGACTGATTGTGTTGAGCGATCACTAAAATGCTCGGGTGCTCGAAGCTCGGGCCGAGCTTACCGTGATACTCGGGTGCTCGACCCGAACAACGAGCCCAATGTTAGTCTATGAGAGACCCGAGCATTTTTGCGGCAGCACCCCCGGCAGTCTGTAGAAAGCCTAAAAAGTCCCCAAAACGATAGTGACAGTGCTCAAAAGACATGGAGGCAGCATGGGGATCGCCCCTGGAAGCATTTCTGACCCCCAGGTCACTGCTGTCAACAACGTGGTCAGAGGTATTAAGCCACTTTTGCGGGTTCACAATAAAACGTTCAAAAACGAAACTGAAACGGTTTTCCTGTGAAATATGTTAAGGAATTTCCTTTCCAGGGTAAAAACTTGTGTATAAGGTAAAATAAATAACCAAAAACAAAAATACTCCTCCACACCTTGGGCTATGTTCACAAGTAGCATTTTTCATGCGTTTTTGCACTTTTGTATTGCTTTCAACCGTGACAAATGCATTCAACGGGAAATGTCATTTTAACATTTTACAACCTTATCTGGCCATGTGCTGTGTGACACATGCATACAGTGCTGAAAAGACAAGGGATCAGCATGGGGAAGACCCCGGGAAGCATCTCTGACTCCCAGGTCACTGTCTAAAAGTGTGCCCATCAGAAGTGATCCTTGCCGCATCAGAAGATGTAGACTTGCAACTATCCCTGTGCAAGTCCTTGTCCCAGGGCAGTGTTCAATTGTACCTCCCCCATTCCTTGCAATGCAAGCGAAAATATGCAGCCAACCACCCACCCACCCGCAGGCTGCAATACCATACTGCTAGCTTTCACTTGAAATGGGGCCTTTTAGTTTGGAGGAGGCCGAAGCTGGCCACTACCTCATGGCCGCTTCGGCAGCGAGGTATCCATACTCGGTCCCCAGCCGCCCTGATTTCTCCTGTCACCTTCCCCCACACTTTTCTTAGCCTGGCCTGCTTTAGGGCAGCATTGGACGAGCCGACCAGAGAACCAGACTCCTCCGGTGGGCCCTGGCTTCTCCATCAGGGGAGTTGAGAGTGCCTAGGTGAGGAGCATGATGATGATGATAGAAGTTAGCATCTGCTTTGTTTTCTTGGAATGCAAGCGCATGTATGTAGTAGCGGCTAGGCCTGAGGTGGTCCGCGTTTTGGCGCATATCCTACCTCCTCCGAGGATTGCTGGAGGTTTTCCTGCTACTATCCCAGTTCTATGACTCCCGTTAAAACAAAGCTTCAGGTGATAAATGATGGATGAGGTGGTGGCAAAGGAGAAACAGGGACCATTCACATCAATATCAGGCCAGTCAACCAGATATGTCTTGTAGGATATGTTTCTATAACAAAAGGAGCGGTTCGGCTACACAGTTATAGGGCATACAGTGAGTGCAATGCCTACCAAAAATTTCGAGCCACTCCAATGCCCCTTGGAAATGACATGGAGGTCAGAGGGCGTCAACTAAACCTTTTTTTCGATTTATAGCAACTGGGTCTCCCGTGCACTGTTGGCCTAAGCAGTGAATGGAAGGCTTTCCAAAAATTATGAGGAACTGCAATGCCCCTTACAAGAGCCATGTGTGGCACCCCAGGGGTCTGGTCACCACAGTAATAAAGATATTACGTCGGAGAGCAAGTGGGAGGTTTCCTGGTCAGGATCCCTTAAACATGCAACATCCTACTGCCCCAGTCCTGGGAGGGGAGAATTCTGCCCTTATAAACTGAATCTGGGGCGGGGTTGAGTGAGTCAGAGAACAGTCAGAGTCAGAGTGAGAGCAAGGGAAAGTAACAGCAAGGAGCTCTGTAGGAGCTAGGAGCTAAAGACCAGGGGCTGGAAGCTGAGCAGAGCTCGCCCTGACAGAAGACAATAGGAACCGGACACAGGATTCCGAAGCTGTGAGGACTTATATATCCAGCAGCAGAAACCAGCTGGCAGGGGATTTCAGGTCCTCTGGCCATAGAAGCCCGGAGGCTCAGTCACAAGCAAGGGACCAGCACCGCCGTCGTGGAGCGGAGGCTAACAGAAGGCCCCAAGTCACCAGCCATTCGGGTGAGCACTACACGGTACACTCAGGGACGTGGGCTACTTCTACCCGCTTATAGCAAGGTAGCCAGGAAGAGTGCAGACAGACGGGGAGGCCTGCAACTCCACTCCTGCTTGCTCACAGACTGACAAGGCCTCTTATGCTAGCCAGTACTCCCGGGAGGGTCTACCTTATAATCATCAGTAAAGACCCTGAACTGCACTGCAAAGACTCTGAGTCGTTCCTGCTGCACTCGTGCACCATCACCCCCATCATCCACACTCACTGCCCTGAGGCTATACTCCTCCCGAGGGGCGTTATCCCATTCTATGCTGTGCACACAACACCATCCTCAGTGGTCTGCCTCGCAGCGGTGGTACTCCCTGACCGCAATCCACGGGTGGCGCAGTCGGACAATTAACCTCAAAACTTAAGAAAGCCACTGGTTTGACCAGCCTGAGCCACGGGACCGGGTCACTGCCACGGAGACTACAGACCCCAGAGACCCGGCACCGGGTATCCCACACACGTGTACACACGGCCCAGGAGGCGCGTCACATGCAGTACAGCATATTACAAACATAAGTCCCATTATTGGGGAGAGGGTCTCCCATAGTATTTGCTTATGCTTTCCCAGCAAAAGCTGCCAAAAATTAGGACGGAGCAACTTGCAATGCCCCTTACAAGAGCCATGCAGTACAGCATATTACAAACATAAGTCCCATTATTGGGGAGTGGGTCTCCCATAGTATTTGCTTATGCTTTCCCAGCAAAAGCTGCCAAAAATTAGGACGGAGCAACTTGCAATGCCCCTTACAAGAGCCATGCAGTACAGCATATTACAAACATAAGTCCCATTATTGGGGAGTGGGTGTCCCATAGTATTTGCTTATGCTTTGCAAGCAAAAGCTGCCAAAAATTAGGATGGAGCAACTTGCAATGCCCCTTACAAGAGCCATGCAGTACAGCATATTACAAACATAAGTCCCATTATTCGGGAGTGGGTCTCCCATAGTATTTGCTTATGTTTTCCCAGCAAAAGCTGCCAAAAATTAGGACGGAGCAACTTGCAATGCCCCTTACAAGAGCCATGCTGTACAGCTTATTACAAACATAAGTCCCTGTCATGAAAACAACACCCACTCTTGGGTCAGACCTTGCAGCTCTCTGGCGCCCCCTTATCCTGCTGGTCAAACACGGTATTGACAGAGGATAAGCACGGGTGCAGCTGCTCTAATTTATGTCGACTATTGCGGCACGTGATGTGACAGGACGTATATATACCACCAGTTCCTTCCAGGAACGTATATATACCTCCGACCAGCCACCCTCAAACCACAATATCACATAAATACTGGTATACTGCCACCACCGATCGCTTAACAGGTGGATCGGGTACCTGGTAGGTAACGTGAATTAGCGAGTGAGGAACGTGTTTGCTCGACATAGGACAAGAAGAAAGAAACTGGTAAATAATTAATGATTTACTCCCAAAAGGTGGGCAGTGTTTACAAAATATATACAAGATATTATAAAGGAGACAATTTACATGTATGCATAAACAGTTATTAAAATAAAAGGGATAAGTAATAGCAAAACCTGCTTCACAAGGTGATGGTCTCAGATTCTGTGGGGGGGACGGCTCCCCGGAAATTAGACTTGATTCCTTCACGCAGCGTGTAGTGCATGCGTCTGCGTCCCTGGTTGGAATGGCTTGAAAAATGGCCGATCTGGTTTTTAGCAAGCAGCCAAAACTCTGGGGAACACCCCTTATTTACCTTACAAGGGGGCTCGGCTTTGCGAGCCCACCCAGCTGCAGAAGACCTAAAAAATCCTTCAGATTCCATATCTTGGTGTGGGGGGGTCCCACATCCAAGAGGGAGACATCATCTTGACCGTCACCAATATTCATGAAGATAGATATTAAATATGAAACCTCTATGACGCTCAGAATCTCAGAATCCATTATCTCAGTTCCCGGTCATTCCTCAGTTATGCAAGTTATACTATTGTAATGGGAAAAAGGTGAGCATTCAAAAAACGTGGTTCCGATGTTTCTGTCAGACCTGTGCGTGATAAAAATTGGCATAAAACGTTTGTACAATTAAACAATGGGATTTTTTTGGAGGGATTTTCCGGTTTGTACCAGCGCTTGCCCTGGACTGAGGTTTTATGGCGGGTCATAAAAATTCCTGGTTTGGGGAAAAGCAAAAGTGAGTTCTATGTCTTCACTTACAAACAGATAGGGGGTGGGTTTTTTTTCCTTTTTTAAAACATCTCTCATTTTTAAAAACTCGGGCAAAAATACCTTTTGCCTGACACCTCCCCCTTTTTGACTGCGCTATGGAGGTAGGACCTTCTGGTACTCCTCCAAGCGTATGTCTGGAGGCTCCCCTCGCCGGGACAACCCATCGGCATTGCCATGCTCGCTGCCCTTGCGGTGTTGAACGGTAAAGTCGTACTGCTGGAGGGTGAGGCTCCAGCGTAACAACCTTCCGTTGGCACCTGACATGGTGTGCAGCCAACTCAGGGGGTTGTGGTCAGTCACGACAGTGAAGGGGCGCCCGTACAAGTAAGGCTGTAAGCGGTTGAGGGCCCATACAATGGCCAGGCACTCCTTCTCTATGGTGGAATAGGCCACTTCCCTCGGCAGCAGTTTCCGGCTTAGGTACAACACGGGGTGTTCTTGGTTCCCCGAGTCGACCTGGCTGAGTACAGCACCGAGGCCAAACTCACTGGCGTCGGTCTGTACTAAGAGTGGCCGTGTGCCGTCGACCGCCTTTAGTACAGGAGAGCTGCTCAGGGCAGTCTTCAAAGCCCTAAAGGCCACCTCGCATTCATCCGTCCATTTGACGGAATGGGGTAGGCTCTTCCTGGTGAGGTCTGTCAAGGGCTTCGCAAGGCTACTATAGTCCTGCACAAAGCGTCTATAGTACCCTGCGGTGCCCAAGAAGGACTGCACCTGCTTCTTGGTCCTGGGGGTGGGCCAGGACACGATAGCGTCCACCTTCCCAGGCTCTGGCTTCAGAGTACCCCCACCTACCGGGTGCCCCAGGTAGTGGACCTCGTTCATGCCCATCTGGCACTTTCCCGGCTTGATGGTCAAGCCCGCCTGGTGAATGCGCCCGAGCACCTGCTGCAGATGCTCGAGGTGATCCTCCCAGGTGGGACTGAAGATGGCAATGTCATCCAGGTACGCTACTGCGTACCTCTCCAGTCCCTGGAGCAGGTGGTTGACCATTCGCTGGAACGTGGCAGGGGCATTTTTCATGCCGAAGGGCATGACCGTGGATTCATACAATCCGAAGGGGGTGATAAAGGCGGACTTCTCCTGGGCCCCGGGGCTCAAGGGAATCTGCCAATATCCCCGACTCAAATCCATAATGGAGAGATAGCTCGCGCTGGCTAACCGCTCCAGCAGCTCCTCAATGCGTGGCATTGGTTGTGCGTCAGAGGCGGTGATAGCGTTGAGCCCCCTGTAGTCCACACAGAACCGGGTGGTCCGGTCCTTCTTAGGCACCAGGACTACAGGTGAGGCCCACGCGCTCTTGGACCGCTTAATCACCCCCAACTGCAGCATCTCCTCGACCTCCTGGCGCATGACATGCTGCACCTCGTCGGAGATTCGATAGGCTGTCCGCCAGAGTGGGGCATGATTCCCGGTGTCCACTTCATGGACCGCCACTTCAGTCCTGCCAGGCAGGTTGGTGAACACTGCTTGGAAGGGTTTCAGCACTGCTTGCATCTGAGACCTCTGGTCTGCGGATAGCAAGTCGCTTAGCTCTACATCCTCTAGGGACCCGCTGGCCTTCGCTTGGGCGAGCATGTCCAAGAGGGGGTCATCCTCCCCATCCTCGGGCAGGTTGCAGACCGGTAGGACACAGGTTCCACGTTCTTGATGAGCCTTCATCATATTAACGTGAAACGCCTTCCGCCTACCCCGCTCGTGGTCAAGTGTGATCACGTAGGTGACCGGGTTGAGCTGTTGGTGAATGACGTACGGGCCTTCCCAGGCCGCCTGAAGCTTGTCCTTTGGTACGGGGACCAGCACCCACACCTTCTGACCCACCTGGTAGGTCCGTTCTCGGGCGTTCTGGTCGTACCAATGCTTCTGGTCAGCCTGGGCTTGCGCCATGTTGTCATGCACCAACTGCGTCAAGGTGTGCATCTTGTCACGGAAGCGCATGACATACTCCACGATGGACACTCCTGGGGAGCTCGGCTCTTCTTCCCAGAATTCCCTTATCAACCCAAGGGGTCCTCGGACACGCCTGCCATACAGGAGCTCAAAGGGGGAAAACCCCGTCGAGGCCTGTGGAACCTCTCTGTAAGCAAATAGCAGGTGTGGGAGGTAACGCTCCCAGTCGCGACCCTGGGTCTCAACCAGCATTTTTAACATCTGTTTGAGAGTACCGTTGAATCGCTCACACAAACCATTGGTCTGTGGGTGATACGCACTCGATACCAGATGCTGCACCTGCATTTTCTTACATAGGGCCTCCATTAAGCGTGACATGAACTGAGTCCCCTGGTCGGTAAGCATCTCCCTGGGAAATCCTACTCGCGAAAAGATGGCCAAGAGGGCGTCCGCCACCTTATCCGCCCTAATTGAGGACAGGGCTACTGCCTCCGGATACCGGGTAGCATAGTCTACCATGGTAAGGATGAATCGTTTTCCAGAGCTGCTGGGTATGGCCAGTGGTCCCACAATGTCCACAGCAATCCTCTGGAAAGGCTCCTCTATCACTGGCAAAGAGATCAGGGGGGCTTTGGGGGCCGGCCCTGACTTTCCCACTCTTTGACACGTGGTACAGGATCGACAGTAGTTCACCACATCTGTCCTCATTTTGGGCCAATAAAAGTGATGAGACAGCCGGGCCTTGGTTTTGCTGACCCCCAAGTGTCCAGCGAGTGGAATTTCATGGGCGATCCGCAACAACTCATCCCTGAATGGGTAGGGGACGACCAGCTGTCTTTCCCTCAGCCACTCCTGTTGGGGTGTACAGGGAACTGTCTCCCGGTACAACCTCCCTTGGTCCCAGAATACCCTCTCCTTATCCGACTCGGAGGTGGGTTTCTCAGCGAGGCTCCTTAACGTCTCTAGGCTAGCATCTGAGTGCAGAGCTGCCTGAAACTCCTGGCTGGAGGAAGCCAGAAGTGAGGTTAAGGCCACGTCCTCACTGGGACCCTCTGGGACCGGCTCTGGGTCCATACCTGATTCAGTTATTCCTCTGTTCGAGGAGGGTCCAGAAGGCAGGGCATTACTTGCGTTCTGGGCACTCTGACTGCGGGTAACAGCGGCTATATAGGCCGTCTCCCCGGGGAATAACCCCGTCTCATTAGCCGGCGAGGCCATGAGAACTACTTCTCCATCATCCTCCATTACCTCAGGCACAGTGCTACGTATGGGGCAGCGACTATCAGCCAGGTCACCATCTGTTGTGACACTGGTCACTGGCACAGCCCCACCTGCGCCATGGTCCTCGTGCCTCTCCCCATTACCCTTGGCACTGACCGTTGCTCCTGCTAGGGGATCCTCAGCAACATCACCCCGCAGAGTGACATGGCTGAGTTCTCTTGCACCTTCCAATACAACAACATCATCATCATCATCATCATCATCATCACCATCATCATGTAAAGCATTGACATTCACATTATCAGCATTAACCTTACCAACCGTATCAGAGCGGGGAGGGGTGTTAGGGACATAATAAGCAAACATCCTCCCCAAATCAGTTCCCAACAAAACATTTGCAGGTAGGTTTTTGGATACTCCCACTTCCTTCACCCCATTCCCCGCACCCCAATCAATAAAAACCCGGGCCATGGGCAAGGGGCATCGGACGCCCCCAATCCCAGTGACAGTCAGGGTCTTTCCTGGAATAAGCGCTTCAGGGGACACCAGTTCGGGTCGGATGAGGGTTCGTTCGGCCCCAGTGTCCTTGAGGCCTACAGTGAGAGTGTTCCCCACCCTGACAGACTGAAAGTTTTCACAGGCCCTCCCAACCGGCCCACCCACCAAAAGAACTGAGGCATTAGGCCCTGGGGCCTTGGATGGGAGGTTCTTCCTCTGCTTCTCTGGGCAAGTGGCGCTGAGATGACCAGTCTGGTTGCAGGAATAACACCTGCGGGCATCGGATGCAGGCAGGGCCTTGGCAACGGGAAAAAGGCCTCCGGAAGGTCAGCTGGCAGGGGCAGGGATGGTGGTAGATGGCTTACCCCCTTTCCAGCTGGCGACGACCGGCTTCCGCACCTCTGGTCTCCGGTTGGCCTCGTAGGTGTCTGCGATCTGCGCTGCTTTATTGGCATCAGGTGGCTCCCGATCCATCACGAACTGCCGTACCTCAGTCGGACACAGATGCAGGAACTGGTCTTTCACCATCAGGTCCTTTAGCTGCTCAAAGGTGGTCGCTGACAGTCCTTGGATCCACTGCTCAAAGTTGGTTCTGAGCCCGTCTACCACATCACGGTAGGTGTCCTGTGGTCCACGTTGGAGGGTTCTGAATTTTTTCCGGTAAACCTCCGGAGTCAGCTGGTACTTTTTTATCAGGGCCTGCTTGACGGCCTCATAGTCTCCATCCTGCTCTCGAGGGAGGGAAGCAAACACCTCCAAAGCTTTTCCTCGGAGCCCTGGAGTCAAATATCTTGCCCATTGGTCGATGGGCAGCTGATACTGCCTGCAGGCCTTTTCAAAGCCTCGCAGAAATGTGTCCAAGTCCCCATCCTTTTCCATCACAGGGAAGTGCTCAGGACGAGGTTTAAAGCAGCTGGCACTGTTGGACTCACGGGTCTGCGTAGAGGGCGACTCCTTCTGAATCCGGGCTAGCTCCAGCTGGTGTTGTCGGTCAGCTTGGGCTTGTCGCTCAGCAGCCTCTCAGTCAGCTTGGGCTTGTCGCTCAGCCCGCTCCTGGAATTTCAGGATCAGCTCCAGTCGTCCATCATGATCGTCTGTGGCGAGCTCCTCCAAGGCCATCTGCAGGTGGGGGTCCACACTACCCTGGTTGCGGGTATGGCTGGCAATCACTGGTTGGACCCCGGCAGCAGCGCCATCCGGGCCTTGGCTGGCCGCCCCCTCATCAGGGCTCTGCTGTCGGACGGGCTCTGCAGCATCTTGTAACAGTTCAGAAATCATTTGTTCTTTGCTTTTACCGTGGGGGTCAATGCCTTTGATTATACATATTCCAGTAAGAGTGTCCTTTTTCTGCTGGTGATACCAGGACTCCCCAACTATGACCATGATCACCAAAATAAAAATAGAAAAGAAAAATCGAAGAAGGGTAGGGATAACTGCTACACATACAGTATTGTCTCAGATCTAATAAACACTGAGTTCGATCTTCAAAACTTTTGTGCAAGTTTTTAGTGAGAGGAATGATTGCTCAAACCCGATCACTAATGTCCTATGATCCCACCGCTTGCCACCAATTTGTCATGAAAACAACACCCACTCTTGGGTCAGACCTTGCAGCTCTCTGGCGCCCCCTTATCCTGCTGGTCAAACACGGTATTGACAGAGGATAAGCACGGGTGCAGCTGCTCTAATTTATGTCGACTATTGCGGCACGTGATGTGACAGGACGTATATATACCACCAGTTCCTTCCAGGAACGTATATATACCTCCGACCAGCCACCCTCAAACCACAATATCACATAAATACTGGTATACTGCCACCACCGATCGCTTAACAGGTGGATCGGGTACCTGGTAGGTAACGTGAATTAGCGAGTGAGGAACGTGTTTGCTCGACATAGGACAAGAAGAAAGAAACTGGTAAATAATTAATGATTTACTCCCAAAAGGTGGGCAGTGTTTACAAAATATATACAAGATATTATAAAGGAGACAATTTACATGTATGCATAAACAGTTATTAAAATAAAAGGGATAAGTAATAGCAAAACCTGCTTCACAAGGTGATGGTCTCAGATTCTGTGGGGGGGACGGCTCCCCGGAAATTAGACTTGATTCCTTCACGCAGCGTGTAGTGCATGCGTCTGCGTCCCTGGTTGGAATGGCTTGAAAAATGGCCGATCTGGTTTTTAGCAAGCAGCCAAAACTCTGGGGAACACCCCTTATTTACCTTACAAGGGGGCTCGGCTTTGCGAGCCCACCCAGCTGCAGAAGACCTAAAAAATCCTTCAGATTCCATATCTTGGTGTGGGGGGGGTCCCACATCCAAGAGGGAGACATCATCTTGACCGTCACCAATATTCATGAAGATAGATATTAAATATGAAACCTCTATGACGCTCAGAATCTCAGAATCCATTATCTCAGTTCCCGGTCATTCCTCAGTTATGCAAGTTATACTATTGTAATGGGAAAAAGGTGAGCATTCAAAAAACGTGGTTCCGATGTTTCTGTCAGACCTGTGCGTGCTAAAAATTGGCATAAAACGTTTGTACAATTAAACAATGGGATTTTTTTGGAGGGATTTTCCGGTTTGTACCAGCGCTTGCCCTGGACTGAGGTTTTATGGCGGGTCATAAAAATTCCTGGTTTGGGGAAAAGCAAAAGTGAGTTCTATGTCTTCACTTACAAACAGATAGGGGGTGGGTTTTTTTTTCCTTTTTTAAAACATCTCTCATTTTTAAAAACTCGGGCAAAAATACCTTTTGCCTGACAGTCCCATTATTGGGGAGTGGGTGTCCCATGGTATTTGCTTATGCTTTCCCAGCAAAAGCTGCCAAAAATTAGGACGGAGGAACTTGCAATGCTGGCACCCTGGTGGTATAGTGGTGGTGGAGGCTGAGGATAAGGAGAAGAAGATTAAACAGCCAAAGCGAGGAAGCGTATACCCATGTGTGGGTGTGAAGCTGTGCATGTGAATACACCTCCCGAAATAACACAGTGGATTAGACTTTATGTTACTCTGCTGTCATTTGGTGGTGATGAGAAGTCTGGCCCAATCCAGCCCTTGTTCATTTTGATAAGGGTCAGCTTGT
Source organism: Phyllobates terribilis (assembly GCF_046119375.1). Taxonomy (NCBI): domain Eukaryota; kingdom Metazoa; phylum Chordata; class Amphibia; order Anura; family Dendrobatidae; genus Phyllobates; species Phyllobates terribilis. Next base: position 23,279,567 of record NW_027362769.1, read on the forward strand.
CAGCATTGTCAGTTGACAGGCGAGTGCGCTTATCAGTTATAATTCCCCCAGCGGCACTAAAAACACGCTCCGATAACACGCTAGCGGCAGGGCAGGCCAGGACCTCCAAGGCGTACAGAGCGAGTTCATTTCAAGTGTCCAGCTTGGATACCCAATAATTAAAAGGCACAGAGGAATCACGGAGGACGCTGGTACGATCGGCAAGGTACTCCCTCACCATCTTTTCAAACTTTCCACTCCTTGTGAGAGTACCCCGCGCCTCAGGGCCTGTAAGCTGGGCGGGTGTCAGAAAACTGTCCCAGAACATTGACAGTGTTCCCCTGCCTCTGCTGGATTGGAGTTGCATCTCTCTTGCCTGTACGCCTTGGTTGGGCAACGAACTGTGACCTCTGCCGCTAGCGTGTTCAGATGGGAATTTTTTTAAGAGTTCTGCAGCAAGGGCCTTCTGGTATTGCCCCATTTTTGTAGACCTCTCCACCTCAGGAATAAGAGAGTGAAATTTCTCCTTGTAGCGGGGGTCTACAAGTGTCACCAACCTGTAATGACTGTCACCCAACATTTTGACAACGCGAGGGTCACGGTTAAGGCAGCGTAACATAAAGTCAGCCATGCGTGCCAGACTGGTAACGGGCAAGATTTCCGTGTCCTCACCAAGATGACGACTGACCATGCTCTCCTCCTCCTCCTCTTCCTCCTCCCCCCTGTCCTCAGGCCACCCACGCTGAACCGACGGTATGACACTTGTACAGGTACTACCGTCTACAACGCATGATAGCAGCTCCTGTTCTTCCTCCTCCTCCTCCTCCTCCTCCTCTCCCTCATTGTCCCTCAATGCACGTTGGGATGAGATGAGGCTGGGCAGTGTGTAATCGCCCGTTACGGCTTCTTGATCCATCTCATCATACTCTGGCTGCAATGCCTCCTCTTTAATTCTCTGCAGAGAGCGTTGCAAAAGACAGACAAGTGGGATGCTGACGCTAATGATGGCATCATCGCCACTCACCAACTTGGAGGACTCCTCAAAGTTTGTCAGGATGGTACAAATGTCAGACATCCAGGTCCACTCCTGAGGTCTTATGTGTGGAGTCTGACCTGAATATCGATGGCCTTGTTGCAGCTGGTACTCCACAACTACTCTCTTCTGCTCACAAATCCTTTGCAACATATGGAGGGTAGAGTTCCATGGTGTGGGGACATCACACAGCAGTCCGTGTGCCGGAAGCTGCAAACGCTGCTGCAACACAGCAAGGGCGGCGGAAGCTGTGGCCGACTTCCGAAAATGAGCTGACAGGCGGTGTACTTTGACGAGCAGATCTGGCAACTCGGTGTACGATTTAAGAAACCGCTGAACCACGAGGTTAAGCACATGAGCCAGGCATGGTACGTGTGTGATCTCACCTCGCCTCAGAGCCGCCACCAGGTTACGGCCATTGTCACACACGACCATGCCGGGATGTAGGTTCAGCGGTCTCAGCCACAGATCTGCCTGCTCTTTCACAGCTGTCCACAACTCACAAGCAGTGTGAGGTTTATCGCCTAAGCTTATGAGTTTCAGCACAGCCTGTTGCCTCTTGGCGGAGGCAGTACTGCAATGCTTCCATCTTGTAACTGATGTGGTGATATCTGAGATGGAGGCTGAACATGAGGAGGAGGAGGAGGAGGAGGATGCGCAGGAGCTGTACACTGTGGGGGCAACTCTGACTGACATAGGGCCCGCAATCCTCGGTGTGGGGAGGATGTGTTCCGTCCCAAGGTCCGACTGGGTCCCGGCTTCCACTATGTTTACCCAGTGTGCCGTCAGAGAGATGTACCGTCCCTGGCCACAAGCACTTGTCCACGTGTCCGTTGTCAGTTGGACTTTCCCAGTAACTGCGTTGTTGAGGGCACGGCAGATGCTTTGGGACACGTGCTTGTGTAGTGCGGGGATGGCACACCAGGCAAAATAGTGTCGGCTGGGGACCAAGTACCGAGGGACGGCCACCGCCATAAGATTGCGGAAGGATTCCGTCTCCACCAGCCTAAAAGGCAGCATTTCCAATGCAAGCAGTCGTGAAATGTGTGAATTTAGGACTGTGGCCTGTGGGGCGTTAGCTGCGAATTTCCACTTTCATTCAAAGGTCTGGGATATGGACAATTGAACGCTGCGGTGGGACGTGGACGTGGACGTTGATGCTGTTTCTTGAGAAACTGCCTTAACAAGTGAAGACTGAGAGGAGGGGGCATCTTTACATGCAGTATGGACAGGGGATTGCCTTGCACACACAACAGGAGGTTCTATTGCACGCACAACAGTGGAAGAAGCAGTGGTGACACCCGCTGACACTGGTCGCGGACCCTGGGATTCGCCCCACAAAGTCGGGTGCTTTGTTGCCATGTGCCTGATCATGCTGGTGGTGGTCAGGCTGGTAGTTTTGTCACCCCTGCTGATGCTGGCATGGCAGGTGGAACATATGGCCTTTTTGGGGTTATCAGCAGAGTCTTTAAAAAAATTCCAGACTCTGGAAGACCTACCGCTTGTACTGATAACGACCCTCGTGTTGGTGTTACGGGGAATGGTTGCCTGCCTTCTATCTGCGGCCACCACACTGCTTCTTCCTGCCTGTTGGGGTACTCTGCCTCCCTCCCCCTGTGTGCGGCTGGCCTCACTCTGCATGTCCTCCTTCCACGTTGGGTCAGAAAACTAGATCATCCACCACCTCCTCCTCTTCCACTTGCGCACCACGATCCTCCTCCTCACTTCCTGGCAATTGTGTCTCGTCATCGTCCACCTCTTGTGACAGATTGCCAACGTCGACTTCCTGTGGCTGTGGCTGTTCAAATATTTGGGCATCGCAACATGGAATCTCCTCTTCCACCTCTTCAAGCGTATCAGGCGAGGGGCCCAAATATGGAAATGGACCAGTGAACAGCTCTTCAGAGTGTCCAAGTGTGGGATCACTTGCTGTCTGACGACACTCGGCATGGTGGGAGGAAGGAGCATCAGGGTGAGGAGGAGTATGCGGTCGAGACTCATGGCTACTAAGAGTTGACCGTGTGGAAGACAGACCGGAGGTGGTGGTGCCCAGGTAACTGGAAGTATTGTCTGCTATCCAATTAATAACCTGTACACACTGATCAGTTCTCAATACTGGTGTCGTTCTGTGCTTCCCTAGTAATTCGGTCAAGAAGTGGGAGCGAGAAGATGTGGGTGTTGGTTGTGGCACATTTTCATCTTGGCCACGGCCCCGTCCTCTGCACGAACCATCACCAGAACGTCCACTTCAACGTCCCTTGCCACGAGCCTTGCCCATTTTAAATGAAGTAAAATAGCTTACACTTGCACTATCAATGGAAAAAGGGTAATAAAGAGTAGATTAGAACCGTGGAAGAGGAAAACCACAGTTATTGTTTACTGGGGTATACCACACTTTTTTAAATAGAGATATTTGCGGCTGAACAGTGAGCGACACACTCAAACTGCTTTTTTTTTAGATACCAAAGGCCCAAAACTGGATAGTACAGCGATTTGACCCGTGGAACTGCGAAACCACACTGGGATGTCGGGCCTACACAAGACTATTTTCAACAGATATATTTTTGTGTCACAACAGTCAGGAGACACTACTGTTTTTCTTTAAGGAAAAAACTACCAAAACCTGAATAATAGAGATATTTACCATGGAACAGCAAAACCACAGTTATAATTTACTGGTGTATACCAGGCTTTTTAAAATATATATATATTTGCGGCTGAACAGTGAGTGACACACTCAAACTGTTTTATTTAGATACAAATGGCCCAAAAGTGGATAATACAGAGGTTTGTACCGTGGAACTGCAAAACCACACTTGTATTTCTCGGGCCTACACCAGACTATTTTCAACAGATATATTTGTGTCTGAAAAATCAGGGAGACACTATTTTTTTTTTTTTTACAGCAAAAAATGCAAAAAGCAGGATAATAGAGATTTTTTACCATGGAACAGCAAAAGCACACTTCTGTCTCTCTGGCCTACACCAGACTATTTTCAACAGATATATTTGTGTCTGAAAAATCAGGGAGACACTATTATTATTTTTATACAGCAAAAAATGCCAAAAACAGGATAATAGAGATGTTTTACCGTGGAACATCAAAACCACAGTAATAATTTACTGGTGTATACCAGGCTTTTTAAAATATATATATATTTGCGGCTGAACAGTGAGCGACACACTCAAACTGTTTTTTTTAGATACAAATGGCCCAAAAGTGGATAATACAGAGGTTTGTTCCGTGGAACTGCAAAACCACACTTGTATTTCTCGGGCCTACACCAGACTATTTTCAACAGATATATTTGTGTCTGAAAAATCAGGGAGACACTATTTTTTTTTTTACAGCAAAAAATGCAAAAAGCAGGATAATAGAGATTTTTTACCATGTAACAGCAAAAGCACACTTCTGTCTCTCTGGCCTACACCAGACTATTTTCAACAGATATATTTGTGTCTGAAAAATCAGGGAGACACTATTATTATTTTTATACAGCAAAAAATGCCAAAAACAGGATAATAGAGATGTTTTACCGTGGAACATCAAAACCACAGTAATAATTTACTGGTGTATACCAGGCTTTTTAAAATATATATATATTTGCGGCTGAACAGTGAGCGACACACTCAAACTGTTTTTTTTAGATACAAATGGCCCAAAAGTGGATAATACAGAGGTTTGTACCGTGGAACTGCAAAACCACACTTGTATTTCTCGGGCCTACACCAGACTATTTTCAACAGATATATTTGTGTCTGAAAAATCAGGGAGACACTATTTTTTTTTTTTTACAGCAAAAAATGCAAAAAGCAGGATAATAGAGATTTTTTACCATGGAACAGCAAAAGCACACTTCTGTCTCTCTGGCCTACACCAGACTATTTTCAACAGATATATTTGTGTCTGAAAAATCAGGGAGACACTATTATTATTTTTATACAGCAAAAAAATGCCAAAAACAGGATAATAGAGATGTTTTACCGTGGAACATCAAAACCACAGTAATAATTTACTGGTGTATACCAGGATTTTTAAAATATATATATATATTTGCGTCTGAACAGTGAGCGACACACTCAAACTGTTTTTTTTAGATACAAATGGCCCAAAAGTGGATAACACAGAGGTTTGTTCCGTGGAACTGCAAAACCACACTTGTATTTCTCGGGCCTACACCAGACTATTTTCAACAGATATACTTGTGTCTGAAAAATCAGGGATACACTATTTTTTTTTTTTTACAGCAAAAAATGCAAAAAGCAGGATAATAGAGATTTTTTACCGTGGAACAGCAAAAGCACACTTCTGTCTCTCTGGCCTACACCAGACTATTTTCAACAGAAATATTTGTGTCTGAAAAATCAGGGAGACACTATTATTATTTTTATACAGCAAAAAATGCCAAAAACAGGATAATAGAGATGTTTTACCGTGGAACATCAAAACCACAGTAATAATTTACTGGTGTATACCAGGCTTTTTAAAATATATATATATTTGCGGCTGAACAGTGAGCGACACACTCAAACTGTTTTTTTTAGATACAAATGGCCCAAAAGTGGATAATACAGAGGTTTGTACCGTGGAACTGCAAAACCACACTTGTATTTCTCGGGCCTACACCAGACTATTTTCAACAGATATATTTGTGTCTGAAAAATCAGGGAGACACTATTTTTTTTTTTTTACAGCAAAAAATGCAAAAAGCAGGATAATAGAGATTTTTTACCATGGAACAGCAAAAGCACACTTCTTTCTCTCTGGCCTACACCAGACTATTTTCAACAGATATATTTGTGTCTGAAAAATCAGGGAGACACTATTATTATTTTTATACAGCAAAAAATGCCAAAAACAGGATAATAGAGATGTTTTACCGTGGAACATCAAAACCACAGTAATAATTTACTGGTGTATACCAGGCTTTTTAAAATATATATATATTTGCGGCTGAACAGTGAGCGACACACTCAAACTGTTTTTTTTAGATACAAATGGCCCATAGAACTGCAAAACCACACTTCTATTTCTCTGGCCTACACCAGACTATTTTCAACAGATATATTTGTGTCTGAAAAATCAGAGGCACACTTTTTTTTGGGGGGGGGGGCCACCAAAAGGTTAATAAGATGGGTATTTGTACATTGTAAAGGAGGAAAAAAAAAGAGGATTTAGATAAAAAAAAGGATTTTTCCTGGCCCCCGGGACCTGGAGCTAAGTCCAGCAATTTCAGCAAAAGGAGCAGCACACAGGACTGTAATGCAGCATTTGCTGGTATAACCACTGCGTCTCCTATACAGCCTGCCTGCCTGCCTGCCTGATATACCTGGGATGGATAGTAGTCCTGAGAAGGACTGTTTGTTTGATCTGGCAGCCTTTACAGACCCTACACTAACTATTTTGCAGGATATATCTCTCCCTAAATCAGCAGCGCTGTCCCTACACTGTCTGATCCGGAGCGACTGGGTCCAAGATGGCGGCGCCCGGTTTTAAATACTCGAGGTGATGCTGTGCGGCCAGCCAATCACTGTAATGCCCACAAACAACATGGCTGCGGCATTACAGTGACTGGCTGGCAATCCCTGCATGTTCATTGGCTCTGTAAAGAGCGCCAAACATGCAGGGCGGAGACCCGAGCTCCCGCCCGAGTAACCCGGAAATGCTCGGTGCTCGCCGAACATCCCGAGTAGCGTGATGCTCGGGCGAGTACCGAGCAGTGTCGAGCATGTTCGCTCAACACTACTAAGCACTTTATACATTGCAGAAGATTGCACCAGTCAGAAAAGGATCAAATGACCACATGAGTGTCCTGGCAGACTTTCCCAAAATGCCTTGCAGCAATCACTATACATGGTATAGCACAGTCAATCAGGTGTGACTCTGATCTAGTGGCTGGTGTTACCTTTTTTGTGTTTCCAGCATTCTTTGGTCACTTCTTATTTGGTAAGAGGGAAATTGGGCTAAAAAAGTAAAAAGAAAAGTTAAAATTGCAATATTCTTTACATTACATTATTAAGGCTGTTTTTACAATAAAGAGCTTAAAATGGTTTGAATACAGTCTGAGGAGTATAATAAACATCTTTTCAGGGCAATTGGATGTTTTTGTATTGTATTTTCAAACTGTGGGGAATCAATTTGCAGTGTATCTAATCTCCCAACCCAATTTGGCAAAACTGGCGTATTTGAAATTCTGAAAAATTGGTCATCAATAGTACACATACATAAACAAAATGTATTATGTACAGGCAGTAAAAAGAAAAAAACTACCACTGGAGGAGAAAAAGAAAAAAGCGCGCACCAGAAAACACTTCACGCTGACACAATCAAGCCTACTCTGGACAGGTGGATCACTCTATGGCTCTGGGAAGTTGGGTGCTCACCTTGAAAAAAATGTAATCAGCATAGTCCATGGAAAATACAAAAAAGGTGGCATTTACTGTCCTTTTAAAAAAACCTTTATTTCATGTCATTGCAGCAGTGGGATCATGTGGATGCGGGACTGACAAAGTCCGTTTCGCCCTAGCTGCGCTTCAACAGGTCCTGTGTTCAAAAGAGAAAAAAAGAAAGATGAACATTTTAAGGATACTTGCTCTAGCCATATATAATTAGTGGAAGATTATAGAGCCTCCTCCTTATACATTAGTAAAATCCATCTTCAAAGAGTCGGGACAAATTATAATTTTTTGCCTGCTGCTATACCTCTACCTTAAGCAATCTTCATCAACTGCTTCCATTACAAAAATGTCTAGTGTAAATAAGGTTTACTATCTGTGATTGACTTTATAATTTTACGTATAGTCTATATTCTGTATAGATTTTTTTATTACATTATTTTATTATAGTGAGGGCAGCACAGCGGCTCAGTGGTTAGCACTACAGTCTTGTAGCGCTGGGGTCCTGGGTTCAAATCCCACCAAGAGCAACATCTGCAAGGAGTTTGTATGATTTCTCCATGATTGCATTGGTTTCCCCCGAGTTCTGTGGTTTCTTCCCACACTCCAAAGACATACTAATAGGGAATGTAGATTGTGAGTCTCAATGGGGACAGTGCTGATAATGTCTGTAAATTGTCTGAATTGTAAAGCACTGCGGAATATGTTGGGGCTATATAAATGAAAAAATTATTATTATAGTGAGGGGAAATGGAAAGTGAATTTCTGAAAAAAATGTGCCGATGGAAGAGTCACGCCCGAAAACTCATAGTATAGCAAAATAAAAAAGAAAATGTTCATTATTAAAGGAACAAAGTGAAATGACTGAATTGCTGTTTCATTGTCTTTGCTGACAAAAACTGAACTTACAGCACCAAATGTAGAGTATATAAAGAAATTTGCAGAACAAAAATCCAAATGATTTCAAGTGGATTCCCTCTCAGCCAAAATGGGAAAGGTAATGGCTAAATTTCATATACTGCTCTGATTTGTTCATGTATTATAACACGTCAGATGTGTTTAATTAATTAGATTATAATAGTGAACTTACATTTACAGTGAATTGTCAATGACAATATCTACTACTAAAAAATCAAGTAGTGTTCCTAAAGAAAAGATGCTATGAAAGAATAAAAAGACAATAAATTATTATGCTTCTGTGTATTAACTTTAGAGTTATACCTAAAATTTAGGTTACTTATAAAAGTTGTCTCAGCATTGATCTGCGGGATGGCACTGCTTCCCTGCCTCTTGGCTTCATGCTTGATTGACTGATTCCTAATTGAATGACGGTTTGCACCAGTGACATGGATATGTTGCTGGCCCAAACCATACAGTGGTGGCCAAAAGTATTGGCACCCCTGCAATTCTGTCAGATAATACTCAGTTTCTTCCTGAAAATGATTTCAATCACAAATTCTTTGGTATTATTATCTTCATTTAATTTGTCTTCAATGAAAAAACATTGCCAAATTAGATATAATTCTACACCAAACCTAAAAAAGGGGGTGGACAAAAGTATTGGCACTGTTTGAAAAATCATGTGATGCTTCTCTAATTCGTGTAATTAACAGCACCTGTAACTTACCTGTGGCACCTAACAGGTGTTGGCAATAACTAAATCACACTTGCAGCCAGTTAACACGGATTAAAGTTGACTCAACCTCTGTCCTGTGTCCTTGTGTGTACCACATTGAGCATGGAGAAAAGAAAGACCAAAGAACTGACTGAGGACTTGAGAAACCAAATTGTGAGGAAGTATGAGCAATCTCAAGGCTACAAGTCCATCTCCAAAGACCTGAATGTTCCTGTGTCTTCCGTGCGCAGTGTCATCAAGAAGTTTAAAGCCCATGGCACTGTGGCTAACCTCCCTAGATGTGGACGGAAAAGAAAAATTGATGAGAGATTTCAATGCAAGATTGTGCGGATGGTGGATAAAGAACCTCGACTAACATCCAAACAAGTTCAAGCTGCCCTGCAGTCCGAGGGTACAATAGTGTCAACCCGTACTATCCGTCGGCGTCTGAATGAAAAGGGACTGTATGGTAGGATACCCAGGAAGACCCCACTTCTTACCCCGAGACATAAAAAAGCCAGGCTGGAGTTTGCCAAAACTTACCTGAGAAAGCCTAAAACGTTTTGGAAGAATGTTCTCTGGTCAGATGAGACAAAAGTAGAGGTTTTTGGGAAAAAAGCATCAACATAGAGTGTACAGGAAAAAAAAAGAGGCATTCAAAGAAAAGAACACGGTCCCTACAGTCAAACATGGCGGAGGTTCCCTGATGTTTTGGGGTTGCTTTGCTGCCTCTGGCACTGGACTGCTTGACCGTGTGCATGGCATTATGAAGTCTGAAGACTACCAACAAATTTTGCAGCATAATGTAGGGCCCAGTGTGAGAAAGCTGGGTCTCCCTCAGAGGTCATGGGTTTTCCAGCAGGACAATGACCCAAAACACACTTCCAAAAGCACTATAAAATGGTTTGAGAGAAAGCACTGGAGACTTCTAAGGTGGCCAGCAATGCGTCCAGACCTGAATCCCATAGAACACCTGTGGAGAGATCTCAAAATGGCAGTTTGGAGAAGGCACCCTTCAAATATCATGGACCTGGAGCAGTTTGCCAAAGAAGAATGGTCTACAATTCCAGCAGAGCATTGTAAGAAACTCATTGATGGTTATCGGAAGCGGTTGTTCGCAGTTATTTTGGCTAAAGGTTGTGCAACCAAGTATTAGGCTGAGGGTGCCAATACTTTTGTCTAGCCCATTTTTGGAGTTTTGTGTTAAATGATCAATGATTTGATTTTTGCTTCATTCTCTTTTGTGTTTTTTCCTTGCAAGCAAATTAGATGAAGATAATAAGACCAAAGAATTTGTGATTGCAATCATTTTCAGGTAGAAACTGAGTATTATCAGACAGAATTGCAGGGGTGCCAATACTTTTGGCCACCACTGTACATTCTGGGATGCTGCAAGCAGATGCAGCTTTGACTTTGCAGCATCAAGGAGCACTGTTGCATTTCAATCCAGCCAGCCAGCTTCAGAGAAGTGCTCATTTGGTCTGTTGGAAAGAACTTCTAAGTGCTGCGCTCCTTGCCTAGAAGTAATCTAGGCAACAAACAGTACTTAAGAACAAGAAATAATTTTTTATAACAAATACATTTCAAACTTGCTTGTTTTTAAAGCACTTTGCAATTTGAACAATTTCTGATGCTGAGAAAAGCCCTTTAATGTAATTTTAATGTCCAGTTTCACTTTAGATCTTAAAATAATTGATTGATGTTATTATTTAGTTACTTCATACCAACATATTATGTTTTGGTACGTCATATGCCGGCTCCCTGACTTCGATACATGCTCGCATGCCAAGTCCGCATCTTTCCCTTCCGATGATGGTTGTGTTATTCAGCCATCATCTACAAAGCTCCATCTGTGGCTGTTAACATGTTAAATGCCACTGTGAATCTCTGACAGCAGCATTTAACACTTGCCGGAGGAGGGTGCGTCTTCCATTCCCATTGCCGTGCCTGTGCCATTATCGCAGTGCTCTGATGGTTTACCAAGATAACCAGGGATCTGCTGCAGACAAGACTGTAGCTGGCGTTCATATGAGACCATGATATTTGCTATATACAGCAATGATATAGCAATGTTGTATATAGCACAAGTGATCAAATGATCACAGGTTCAAGTCCCCTAAGGGAACTAACAAATACAGTGAAAAGTTAAAAAAAATAAAAATAAAAATATGAAAAAAATACTCGCCGGGTCGACAGTCCACACTGCAGGCTGGATAAGCATATGTGGCACCCCAGGGGTCTGGTTTCCACAGTAACAACAATGTTATGTCTGAGAGCAGGTGGGAGGTCTCTTGGTCAGGAATCCTATGCATGCCACACCTCCTGCCCAGTCCTGGGAGGAGAAGAACTTCCCCTGTATAAACCTGGGGCTGAGGCAGGGTTAGAGAGTTGAGAGGGAGAGTTCAGCCAGGAGGGCTGACAGGGAGCTGTGGCTCCGGCTGGGCCCAGCTCCTGGGCCATGCCAGAAGTAGAGAAGAGAAGCAGCATAGGAAGAAACAACAGGAGCTCTGTGGGAGCAGTGTTACAAAGAGTCAGGGGCTGGCAGCTGCAGAGCTCGCCCTGACTGAGAAGATTTCTTACCGGACCCGGAGTCCGAGGCTGTGGGGACTAACTCCTACCCAGCAGCAGAATCCGTCAGGCAGGGGATTTCAGGTCCTCTGGCCAAGAAACCCGAAGGCACGGTCACACGCATGGGACCAGCACCGCCGTCGTGGAGCGGAAGCTACTAGAAGGCCCCGAGTCACCGGCCATACGGGTGAGCACCACACGGTACACTCAGGGACGTGGGCTACTTATACTCGCTTCTAGCAAGGTAGCCAGAAGAGTACAGTCAGTTTGGGAGGCCTACAACTCCGCCTGGCCAGGGGAGATCCCATCTGCTCAAGGACTGACCAGGCCCCAACCGCTAGCCAGTACTCCGGGAGGGTCTATCTTTGTCACCAGTAAAGACCCTGAACTACACCGCAACGTCTCTGAGTGGTTCCTGCTACCCCCATCATCCACGTCGGCTGCCCTGAGGCCATACCCCTCCCGTTGGGGGTTATACTATCACGCTGCACAATCCTACCACCGGCCTCAGCGGTCTGCCCTGCGGCAGCAGCTCCTTAGCTGTACTCAACGGGTGGCGTAGTCGTCCAACATCTACCGCTAATACAGCGCCACTTAGTCTGACTCCCTGGGCACGGACCGGACCACCGCCACGAGACTACAGCCCTCAAAAGATCTGGCTCCGGGTAAGCTCCCGCGTGCGCAACGCAGCGCGACACAGGCCCAGGGGCGCGTCACATACTAGGAGACCCGTCTGCCTAGGCTGCAGTCCATGGGCTCAGGGGACATATGACACCGGACTCACAGTTTGGATAAACTTCCTGCGGGTTTATTGTGCGGCATAAACTCCAGCAGCATCCCATAAAAATAAACAGGCCCTCTTGGGGTTAACGGGAAAACAAAAGATGAAATATAACAGAGTCCTCTAGCCAGCAAGGCCTTTGCCGACTGCAGATAGTCCTGTGAAGTTTAAGCCACACCAGTCCTCCGGTGTTGCTCTCTGGCATCAGCCACACACAGCTTGGAGACTTCAATCTCCAGAGCACACACTCCACACAGGAAAACAAACTGACTGAACATTTAAACCTTGTTCAGCCACACCCTGAGGGGGAGGTATGGGGAATGACTTCCCTCTCTCTCTACGTCATTTTCATAAAAACCACACCCTTTAATAAAAAGGTAACCTCCAGCATATAACATGCTGGCAGAAATTCTGCAGGTCTTAGTTCACACAGGAGAGGATGCTGAGTGACACATACCTCCTCTCGCATATAAAACCAGTGACTCTGTCACAATATAAATCAGTACAAGATTTTGGACCAATTTAAATAAAAAATGTATCCTTCTAAAGTACGATATTTGCTAAATTTAGAGAGTTAAACATTAAAATAAATAGTAATGAATGAGAGATTTAAATAGTAATGAATGTGACATTGTGTTAAATCTCTGTGTTGTTGCATCATTCAATATTTCAGGTAATTTTCTATGAAGACAAGTGTGTCACCCTACCTGGATGCCACAAGTGTAAATAAAGCTGTGTCTGAGAGCAAGGGGGAGGTTCTCTGGACAGGGGAACATTAGCATGCAATGCCTCCTGTCTCAGGCCAGTAGGGGGAGCAGGCTGCCCCTATAAAAGCTGGTACTGGGGACAGGGTTAGGGAGAACTGGATTGCCTGTCTCAGCTTTGAGACGTGTTCCAGAGTGGAGCAGGGACAGAAAGTTGATTGCACCTAAGAGGAAGTGTGGCAGTAGGAGAGAGCCACAAGCCAGAGGCAAGAGGCGAAGAGAGCCTGTCTTGGCAGAGAAAAGACTTAATTTTACCAGACTTTGGTGTCTGAGGCTGGAAGGATTTCACATCCCCCAGCAGAGAACCAGTCCGCAAGGGACTGTACATTCCTTGGCCTAAGAAACCTGGAGGCCCTGCCACAACCGAAGGGACCAGTAAAGCCGTACAAGGCTGGGAGCAGAAAGGAACCCACGTCGCAGGCCATACAGGCGAGAATACACGGAAAGCTTGGAAACGTGGGCTTTTACCCTATAAAGAGGAGATAGCCAGAAGGAGCGCAGAAAGCACGGTAGGCCTACACCCTCACTCTGACCAGGGCCAATTTCCCCGTTGCTCTCAGACATCCAGGTCCCCTCCTAGCCGGGACTGTTTGTGGGTCAGTTTACCTGTTAGTAAAGACCCTGGACTGCAACCTGTTGTCTGTGTGCTCCTTGCTCCCCCAGCACTGGGACTCTCACTACCATCACTCCCACCATCCACTATACTGCCCTGGGGCCGCACTCTTCCCGTGGGGAGTCACATTACCCTAGTTGCACACCTCATCAGCCCCAGCGGTCTGCATGCAGCAGCGGTTCCTAATAACCGCAAATCCACGGGTGGCGTAGTCGGACATAATCAATATAACGGACTACCATTGGCCTGACCACCCTGAGCCACGGAACCGGGTCGCCACTACTACCCCCATCGTCTCCCTATTGCCCGGATCCGAGTGCCCCACGGCCCAGGGGGTGAGTCAGCTTTGGCGTAGTCGGCAGGATCTCGTGCCCGCAACCACCGGGTACTGCGTGCCTGAAAAAGACTTTTGTAACTTACCTGTGGCAAAGTTTCCCGCAGTCCGGAGTCGTTTCCCGCCATCCGGAGCCGATTCCCGCCATCAGACGCCATCTTGGACCTTTTCCCGCCGTCTTCTGCCGTCTTCCCGCCATCCGCAGCTGCTTCCCGCCATCGGACGCCATCTTCAGGACGCCGCGCGGGAAGAAGAGGGGCGTGGACGTCAAAACCGCGCGAGATCCGAAGCTCCGCCCCACGCACCGACGCTGCGCAAGGTCCTGGAAGGGAGAGACAGCGACGCTGACATCATCAGGACCCGACGCCAGGTCCTCGTCCATAGCAGCAGCAGCGGAGCCGCGGCCTACAGAAGAGGATCGTCGGAAGGTAGGCCACGCTTAACTAGGGGGGAGGAAGATGTCGGACACAGAGGCCCCCACTACCACCAACGCAGCTGCAGCAGCGGTGATGCCCTTTTCCTTGCCCTACATCCCTGGAGCGGCCTGGCTGCCCAAATACTCAGGGGAGCCCCATGCCCTAACTGACTTCAAGGAAAGACTGTATAGTTTGTTCCAAGTTTACCCCCTGACAGAGGAACAGAAGGTCAGCATATTGACAGGGCAGTTAACTGGCGCAGCCCAAAGGGAGGTAAAATCATGGCCCATTGAGGAGAAAGGGACTGTGAAGGGTATTCTGGCCCAGCTGCGGGGTACCTTTGATACACGTACCTCCGCTGAAATTAAAATGAGGTTCTATGCATGTAAGCAGCGGGCACAGGACAGCATCAGAGACTATGCCCTAAATCTGCAGGAAGCCTTGAGGGCTATTCAACAAACTGACCCTGGCAGTGTGCAGGAAACCGATAAGCTGCTAACAGAACAATTCATAGAGGGTCTGATGTCCAGCGCCCACAGGGCCCAGCTGCGCCTCATGTTCTTCCAGAACCCCGACCTGACCTTTGCCCAATTTAAGGACAGGGCCATAAGGGTGCTCCGTGAATCTGCAACCAGTGGCGCTATGAACCCCCGGCGCCCTGCTATCACCTACCACCAGGAGGCGGCGCCCTCCTCTATGGACTCCGTGGAGGCTGATGCACAGGCCCTGAACCAAGCCCTGTCGAAAGGCCTGCACCACCAAGTCCAGGAGCTGACCAGGAGCGTCGCGGCGTTGACCAGGACCGTCCAGGCGTTGCAAGTGGACCCGTCAAGACCCATCAAGCTGGCTTCAAGTCCGGAGGATGTCCCGTGGCGTCGACAGAGGAGGATCCCGTCGTTCCGAGGGAGGCCCACAGACCGCTACGCAGAGGATGGACAGCCCATTTGCCGTCGATGCAACCAGCCCGGACACATTTCCAGGTACTGTAATTTAAACGGGTCCAACCTGGGGCAGAGGGCCGACCCCCAGGCATAAGATCACCAGGCCCTTATAATTGGCATGATAAGTACGTTGGGGGGCGCCCGGTTTTACCCGTGGTGCTGGACGGTAACCCCATGAGCGCCTTGCTGGATACTGGGTCGCAAGTAACCACTATCCCTTATGTACTTTTTAAGCAGTATTGGACTGATGCTGATATCACACGGTATCCAGACAGTAACTTGAGCATCATCGCCAGTAATGGCTTACCCGTGCCGCAGATGGGGTTCAAGGAGATGACCATTAAAATTGGTAAAGTTGAACTGCCGGCACAGGGAGTGATTATTGTGGACATTGACCGTCATGAAAGTCACCCTAAAATAACTGTGGGTACTAACATAATTGAAAATTGTCTTTCAGAAGTAATTGTAATTCTACAACAGGTGGCGGTGAATGCTAGTTCCAGCCAACAGAGAGTCCTCAACAAGGAGATAAAAGCCCTGATGAGACGGCAACAGGTAGAACTGTCTGGTGGTGAGATCGGTAGCGTAAGACTCAGTGATCCATTCCCCATTTCCATGCCTCCCAAAAGTGAAATGATGATCTGGTGTCGGACTGCAATCGGGTTGAGAGGTAGAGACTACCAAGCCATGGTAGAACCCGTGTACTCAGACAGCAGGCCCACCATTTTGACAGCCCGGGGGGTGGTTGATGTCCGTCATGGGAGGGTGCCCGTCCGCATCCTCAACATTGGGGAGAGGGAAGTACACTTACCCAGGTACGCTACACTCGCCAAACTGTTTGTTGTCGAACACCAAGCTATCAGGGCCGTGGAGCCCTTGCCTCCATCTCCTCAGGCGAAGGGTAATGGCTCCCAGAAACAAAAGGAGGACTGGTGCCAGAAACTCCACGTGGGTGCTGACTCCACTCCCCTGCACCAAAAACAAGGAGTCTACCGGGTGGTACAGGAGTACGAGAGAGTCTTTAGTAAGCACCCGCTAGACTTCGGCAGAGTAAAAGGGATAGAACACCACATCCCCACAGGGAGCCACCCACCAATAAAAGAGAGGCACAGGCCTGTACCCCCAGCACATTATCAGAACGCAAAGGGCATGCTAAGAGAGATGAAAGAAGCTGGGGTCATTAGAGACAGCTGTAGCCCCTGGGCAGCCCCTTTGGTTCTGGTCAAAAAGAAAGACGGCACCATGAGAATGTGCGTGGACTATAGACAAATCAACCGTATCACCCACAAAGACGCATATCCGCTGCCTAGAATAGAAGAGTCTTTAGCCGCACTAAAATCTGCTAACTTCTTTTCTACTTTGGACCTTACTAGCGGGTACTGGCAGGTTCCTGTGGCAGAGGCTGACAAGGAGAAGACCGCCTTCACCACCCCGATGGGACTGAGCGAATTCAACTGTATGCCTTTCGGGCTCTGCAACGCACCAGGGACCTTCCAGCGGCTGATGGAATGCTGTCTAGGGCACCGAAATTTCGAGACGGTCCTCCTTTATCTGGACGACGTGATCGTCTATTCGAAGACCTACGAGGACCATCTCAAGCACCTGGCTGAGGTGTTCGAAGCCCTGGCAGGCTATGGCCTAAAGGTGAAACCATCGAAGTGCCACCTGCTGAAACCAAAGGTCCAGTACCTAGGGCACGTGGTAAGCGCGGAAGGAGTGGCCCCGTCCCTGACAAGTTCACGGCAATCAAGAGCTGGCCAAGCTCCTCGAACATCAAAGAGGTGAGACAGTTTCTCGGGTTGGTAGGCTACTACCGAAGGTTCATCCCCGGATTCACTAAGATGGCAGCTCCTATGCAGGACCTCCTGATCGGACAGTCCAAGTCCAGAAGTCAAAAGCCACCCTTCAAGTGGGATAAACCGGAAGAGGAGTCCTTCCGCCAGCTAAAGTTGGCCCTCACTGGGGATGAGATCCTGGCCTACCCTGATTATGGCCAGCCTTTCATTCTCCACACAGATGCCAGTAATGTGGGACTGGGAGCCGTACTGTCCCAAAACCAACAGGGCAGAGAACGGGTGATCGCATACGCCAGCCGGAAGCTGAGGCCCACCGAGAGGAATCCGGAGAATTACAGCTCCTTCAAGCTAGAATTCTTGGCGGTGGTGTGGGCCGTGATGGAACGCTTCAAGCATTACCTGGCCTCCGCAAAGTTCACCGTGTACACGGACAACAACCCGTTGACACACCTGGACAATGCAAGACTGGGTGCCCTGGAACAGCGGTGGATGGCCAGTCTCTCCAACTATGACTTCGTGATCAAGTACCGGGCAGGCAAAACCAACGCCAACGCGGATGCCCTATCAAGGATGCCTCACTTACCTGAAGGTGACGAAGACCCAGAAGAGCTGGAGGAGGTAGAACTCCCTGCGTTTCACCGGTATGGAGCCGCTCAACACTCTCACCGCGTGAAGGAGGAGGATCTAACAACTGTGATGATGAATCCCCTACCTCACCACAGCTGGGCCGAGACCCAAGATAGTGACCCTGCAGTCCGCCTGGTGAAAGATCTGCTGACCCGGGAAGACGCCCGCCTAGATCCAGATGCCCCAGAGGAAGCCAAGCAGCTATGGAAGGAGAAGAGCAAGCTGTTCCTCTACGAAGGCAAGTTGTGCAGAAGGATTGTTAACCACCGGACGCACGAGCTGACCTGGCAAGTCGTGGTCCCAAGGCGAGATGCAGCTATGGTCCTGGGGGCTTACCATGACAGAGCGGGACACTTCGGTTGGAAGAAACTGGAGTTCCTACTAAGAGGAAGGTTCTTTTGGGTCGGCATGAGAGGAGCTGTGGAAAAATGGTGCAGAGACTGTGGCCCTTGTCACCTAAGGAGGAAGGACCGTACCAGCCAGAAGACACCCTTGAGGCCCATCGTCACCACGCAGCCTCTTGAGCTGGTAGCTCTGGACCACGTCAAATTGGCTCCAAGCCGGTCCGGATACATCTATGCCCTGACAATCGTGGACCACTATTCCCGTTTTCTCGTGGTGGTCCCGGTAAAGGACTTGACAGCCCAAACGGCGGCCAGAGCCTTCCAACAATACTTCTGCCGTCCTCACGGGTATCCGGAACAGGTCCTGACAGACCAGGGTCCAGCGTTCGAGGCTGAAATCTTCCAGGAGTTCTGCAACCTCTATGGCTGTAAGAAGATTCGTACAACGCCTTACCACCCCCCAAACCAACGGGATGTGTGAGAAGATGAACAATATAGTTATCGATCTCCTGAAGACGTTTCCCGTGGAGGAACGCAGCCTGTGGCCAGAAAAATTGCCGGACCTGGTAGACATGTACAACAACATCCCGGTGAACGCTACAAACTGCACCCCGGCTTACCTGATGCGAGCTAGACCAGGTAAGCTGCCCGTAGACCTGGAGATGGGAGTCCTAATACCTGAGGACACCTCCCCGGATGCGGACTGGGATACGGAAAGGCAACTGCAGTACAAGAAGGTACAGGAGAGTGTGGAGAAGAGCCTGGCCCAGGTGAGAGAGAAGCAAGAAAGACTCTTCAATCAACACGCCCCTGCTAGTCCCCTAGAACCTGGTGAGCAAGTCCTAAAGCGAAAAAGAAGGCTACATAAGTTGGACGACCAGTGGGAAAGGGAACCCTACACCGTACTGCAGTCTGACCACGACAACCCAAAGGTGTGCGTAATCACCAAGGACGGAGGAGAAACCACTAGTGTCGTCTCCAGAGACCACCTCAAAAGGTGCCCCGAGCAACTCCGTAGTGCAGAAGAGGATCAGAGTGACCTTGAACCCGCAGAGGACAAGGAAGAAATGATCAGCACCGTTCTCGGAGAGTTCCCTCAGTCCTGGACTCGCATAAATGATGCCATAGTGGTACCCGTCCTGCATTTCCTGC
Source organism: Phyllobates terribilis (assembly GCF_046119375.1). Taxonomy (NCBI): domain Eukaryota; kingdom Metazoa; phylum Chordata; class Amphibia; order Anura; family Dendrobatidae; genus Phyllobates; species Phyllobates terribilis. The sequence continues at coordinate 23,298,926 of NW_027362769.1, forward strand.
AACCGGCACAGCAACAACCAACACCAGAGCCGGAAGGTGAAGAGGAGCAAGCGGTTCCAGAGGCAGAAGAGCCTGTTCCAGCAGCCCAGGAGAGTCAACCCTCTGCTGACAGTGAGCCTGCCATGCCTGCGGTAAGCCAAAGGACCCGCAGACAGCTGCCTGCCCTACCTGTACACCCAGCTGGTAGCTGTACCCCTAACGCTAGTGGGGAAAGCCAGGTTGGTCCACCACCAGACAGTGGGCTACGTAGGTCAACCAGGAGCACAAAGGGACAGATACTCGCTCGCTGGAGAATATAGAGTGTACTAAATTGTAAATAACCTTGCTGCCAAATGTTGAATTGTTTGCCAAGTTACATGCATGTTCGGTAATTCTGTGTTTCAGTCTCTTGCAGCAACCGAAAGGACTCACAGGTTATGGACTTTTTATAACCGGGACCTTGTATGGACTGCGTTCGGAGCTTAACCCAGGAATGAACTAAGACTGTGAAGGACTTGGGGTAGGACAGACGCCCACCTGGTTAAGGTTCCCCGTTGTTTTGGTGATATGGACACCCGGTCACAGGCCACACTGTGACTTAAAGAACTCAATTTGTGCGTCATCTGTCTATTAATGTTTTATTGTTGTGCATATTGTCTTTGTTTATTGTTTAGTCTCGGAGTACTAAATTTCACTAGGGGGGAATGTGTCACCCTACCTGGATGCCACAAGTGTAAATAAAGCTGTGTCTGAGAGCAAGGGGGAGGTTCTCTGGTCAGGGGAACATTAGCATGCAATGCCTCCTGTCTCAGGCCAGTAGGGGGAGCAGGCTGCCCCTATAAAAGCTGGTACTGGGGACAGGGTTAGGGAGAACTGGATTGCCTGTCTCAGCTTTGAGACGTGTTCCAGAGTGGAGCAGGGACAGAAAGTTGATTGCACCTAAGAGGAAGTGTGACAGTAGGAGAGAGCCACAAGCCAGACACAAGAGGCGAAGAGAGCCTGTCTTGGCAGAGAAAAGACTTAATTTTACCAGACTTTGGTGTCTGAGGCTGGAAGGATTCCACATCCCCCAGCAGAGAACCAGTCCGCAAGGGACTGTACATTCCTTGACCTAAGAAGCCTGGAGGCCCTGCCACAACCGAAGGGACCAGTAAAGCCGTACAAGGCTGGGAGCAGAAAGGAACCCACGTCGCAGGCCATACAGGCGAGAATACACGGAAAGCTTGGAAACGTGGGCTGTTACCCTATAAAGAGGAGATAGCCAGAAGGAGCGCAGAAAGCACGGTAGGCCTACACCCTCACCCTGACCAGGGCCAATTTCCCCGTTGCTCTCAGACATCCAGGTCCCCTCCTAGCCGGGACTGTTTGTGGGTCAGTTTACCTGTTAGTAAAGACCCTGGACTGCAACCTGTTGTCTGTGTGCTCCTTGCTCCTCCAGCACTGGGACTCTCACTACCATCACTCCCACCATCCACTATACTGCCCTGGGGCCGCACTCTCCCCGTGGGGAGTCACATTACCCTAGCTGCACACCTCATCAGCCCCAGCGGTCTGCATGCAGCGGCGGTTCCTAATAACCGCAAATCCACGGGTGGCATAGTCGGACATAATCAATATAACGGACTACCATTGGCCTGACCACCCTGAGCCACGGAACCGGGTCGCCACTACTACCCCCATCGTCTCCCTATTGCCCGGATCCGAGTGCCCCACGGCCCAGGGGGTGAGTCACAAGAACTTCCAGGGCCAGTCATATGACTGCAGTTCTGACTGTTCTGATTTACACTCATTCTTCAGTCGCTGCAATTCAATCAGAGTGGAAAATGGAAACTGGATGTTGTATGAGTTCCCTAACTATAAGGGGCATCAATATTTCCTTAGAAAGGGGGAATATCCTGATTTCCACCAATGAATGGGTTTCAATGACTCAATCAGATCTTGTCGATTAACTCCTCAGGTGAGTTGTACAATTAAGAGTAGCATAAAAATAGCGAATGTGAATGATATAAAAATTATTGAACCATCTACTGCATAAATTTATAGTTAGGGCTTCTGGATATTATGTGTTTCTTAAATGCCTGGAAGGGTTTTACAAAATGGAAATAAAAATAGGTCACTAATAACATATAAAGATTGATTGTTCTCAGTGAGTGAAAAAAATTATAATCTTGTAGTTATGATACCTTTTAATGGCTCACAAAAATAAAATAAGTTATGTTGCAAAGCAAGTTTTGAGAGTTCTCTTCATCAGGCATGGTATAATAAAGTACCACTGAGAACAGTAAATATTTTTTCAACTGGCTAACAAGGCACCAAAGCTTTTTTTTTTTTTGCTTTTAACAATAAAAATAAAGTATAATAATGGAAATCTCTCCATCCACTCCACTGACTCTAATACAGCATACAGTGTTCATATAGGTAAAAGTTACCTCCAAAGGCAGATAGACTTCTGAGCAAAGATTAATAGGCAAAAATGCAAAGGAGAATACACCAGGGACAGCCTATATTTGTTGATAACGTATGTGTGCACATCCAATATTTGCAGCAAAAACATCTGCTGCATATCTGCTGTAAATAAGGATGTGTTAGCAGGAAAAATACATGCATTTTTTATTCGATTTTTGCTGGCTTTTTTTTTTATGCATTTTTCCCATTTCATTAGCATGGGAGAAAACTGAAAGAACTGACATGTTGCAGATTTAAATTTGCTGCAAATCTGCAAGGAAAAAATAAACAATGTGTGCATAAGACTTCAGGAATATCATTCACTGCGCTGGTACTAGGAGATTCTTTAGATTTGGTGACAAAACTGCGAAGAAATAACAAAGCAAAAACGCAACATATGCAAAGACCCTAAGGCAATGTTTGCACATTCAGTATTTGACCAGTATTTTACATCAGTATTAGTAAGCCAGGAGAGGAATAATCAGAGAAAAGTATAATAGAAACACATCACCACTTTTGCATTTTTCCTCTACTCCTTGTTTTGGATCCCTCTCCTGAGAAAAAATACTGACCGAATACTGAATGTGTAAATGTGACCTTAAGGTTCCACAGTCGATCGAATAACTTATCTAAGGATGTATGGGAAAACTGACAGCAAGATGTCAATTTCTTTGCAGCACCATAAAAAGGTGAAATAAAGCATAATTTAACTCTCCTTGAAGTTAACAAGTTCTTTGTTTATTCCATGGCGCCTTAGCAAACAAATCACTCTATAATTTAGAAATTTTCTGACAGGGTATTTGTAAATTGATTTTTAAGTAATCTAAATTAGGTAAAAATAATGAACAATTATAGGTTTGTGAAGAATACAAAGCTACGTATTCAATGGTAAAATATTTTTGACATTACATATTCAGAGTAAGTAACCTTTATTTAGATCAATCTATGGATTATGTGCATGGTAAAGGGTCATTCAGTGATCTGAGGAGTAAATCTCTCAATAATGATAATAATAATACCTTACTATGTTCTAAATTGTTGGATCCAGTGAATGGCTGAATATTTTTTTTGGCTTGATAAAGGTCTATTATGGCCGAAACGTTCCATCATCTAGATCATTTCTGTATTTTCACTTTGTGATTTTAAAAATGGAATGAAAGCTATATTTTATCCCTATGCAAACTCTCTCGTGCCTTTGAATCTTTGGAACGTTCTATGTTCAAAAGTGTTCTAAATTGTAAATCCTTTCCATAATAATTTTATAGGGTAATTTGAAATAGTATTTTAAAATATTTATATGCTACCGTTAAGACTGTCAGGTTAAGTGCCCACGATGCAGAAATGCTCCGGATTTTTCCTGAGCGTTTCTGCATCTCCCTGGCAGAAAAAATGCATCTGGATTTTACATGCGTTTTTCCTGCCAGGGACAAGCGGAAGTGAAGCATTTTGATAATGCGATTTCGCTTGCGGGTTGTCAAGCACTTTCCAAGCGATTTTAGCATCACTTGGAAAGTGCTTGACAACGTGGTCACACTATATAAATCCATGCAACCGGCATGGATTTTATATAGTGTGACCAAGTTAGTTAAAAAAAAAAAGGAAAAATGGTAAAAAATAAAAAAAAAACATTATATTCACCTTCCGATGGCCCCCGGTCTCCTTATCCGATGCGTCCGGTCTTCCCGGTGTATCGCGGTTGTGTAAAAGGACCTGCCATGACGTCATTTAGTCATGTGATGGGTCATGCGACTGCCGACGTCAGCGGTCGCGTGACCCGTCACATGACTAGATTACATCATGGCAGGTCCTTTTAGACCATTGCGAGCTGCTAGGGAACCAGGACCCATCGTACAGGAGACCGGGGGCTACCAGAAGGTGAGTATAATGTATATTTTTTATTGTAATTCTTTTTTTTTTACAGGTACTTTGGTACCTGGGTCTGGAAGAGAGTCTCCTCTTCTTCAAACCTGGGTACCATTCGCACATTGAATTGATTAATATCGCATGTGCACATGTAGTCATGCGTACATTTAGTGACTCAATGCAAGTCAATGGCAACGAAAACGCCGCGATTACGTGAAATAATTGGTAGAGATTCGGATTTTTCCACAATGATAATCCGCAGCGGAAATTTCAACAGCATGTGCTCAGCACATGCGGATTATCATTGGGGAACATGACAGGCCTTCTACCAAGCGTTTTTTAAGCATTTCTGCAGCGGAATTGCCGCTGCGGAAAAGCTTAAAAAGCGCATAGTGGGCACACAGCCTCAATATGATTCCTTCGTTAGTACTTTGAATGAGCTCTGAGTACAGTCCATACATACTTTTACAGTGCTCTCCTGTTTTCTGGTATTTAGCATACTTATTAACCTATATAATGTTTTGGAAAATAATAGCAATAAGATTGGCCCTGGCCATTGTGTGGAATGTCCATTAGACTGTTGGACATATTCTGTAACTTTTATCTGTGTGGAATATTTGCCCAGATTTTGTATTATCATTAGAGCAGGATTTTTTTTGGAATCTGTTTGGTGTTTGTTCTATTCCCTATATATAATATAATGTATTTATCAGTATATGTGATTGACAATAATTGTTATTTGTTATGTATTAGATATGGGATTCATAAGTATTTTTTTAAAAAGACAATATGAAAACTAAAATAAATTAATCATTTAGATTATGGAATATATGATATGATAATTATACAAAATGTAAACAAGCCATTACATTTTGTGACGACTTTAAAATGATGATAATTACAGACATATTAACCAGAGGAATCAGCAGTTTCACATCTGTTTTATTTTTATCACACTAATCTTATATCCCATATTTTTATGGTTGGAAACCCTTGTGACCATTCTGTTTCTTATAATGGCATTAACAGTTTACTCACTTTTAGTAATAACAAGTGATGATCAAGCACTAAAATGCTTGTTGTTTGAGTTGAGCAAATTGGAATGCTCGAGTGCTCGGTCCAAGTACCGAGCTCAATGAAAGTCTATGGGAAACTCGAGAATTTTTCCGGCGGCTCCCCCTGGCGGTCTGCAGAGGGCCTAAAAATTGCCCAAATCGATGTGAACAGTACTTAAATGACATTTGAACAGCATGGGGAAGACCCCTGGAAACATTTCTGACTCCCTGGTCAATGCTGTCAACATTGTTGTCAGAGGTATTACGCCACTTTTACGGACTCACAATAAAACATACAAAAACGAAAGCAAAATGGATTTTTCTGGGAAATTTGTTAAGGAACATCCTTTCCAGGGTAATGACTTGTATATAAGGCAAAATAAATATGCAAAAACAAAAATGCTCCTCCACACCGTGGGCTATGTTCACAAGTAGCGTTTTTGATGCATTTTTGCACTTTTGCATTGCTTTCAACAAAGACAAATGCATTCACCGGGAAATGTTATTTTAACATTTTACAACCTTATCTGGCCATGTGGTGTGTGACACATCATCAGACACATCCTGTTTCATTTATGATGGAGGGACTCTGAAAGTCACAAAGCCTATTTTTATAGGGCCGTCAGGCGGCCCTTACTATTCTAATAGGGCCAGCAGTCGGCCCTCGCTATTTTTAGAGAGCAATCAGCCGGCTATGCTTTGTTGTTCCCATTATTAACAAGTGGGTCTCCTATACTGTTATTGTGTATCCAGTGACTGCAAGGGCTGCCAACAATTTGAACAAACCCAATACCCCTTTGAAGAGACATAGAGGAGGGTCTCAGTAAAAAAATGTTCCCATTATAAAGGAGCGGGTCTCCTATAGTGGTAATGCCCATGATGCGACTGCAAGGGCTGCCAAAATTTAGGAAACACCCCACTAACAATTTAAAGACACTTACAGCTGGGCCACAGTAACTAGTAAGACATGTTCCCATTAGAAAGGATAGGGTCTGCTATTCAGTTATAGGGCATGCAGTGACTCCAACTGCTGCCAAAATGTAGAAAAAACCCCACTAACAATTTAAAGACACTTACAGCTTGGCCACAGTAATGACATGTTCCCATTAGAAAGGAGAGAGTCTGCTATATAGTTATAGGGTATGCAGTGAGTCCAACGGCTGCCAAAAATTTAGGAAAAACCCAACTAACAATTTAAAGACACATAGAGCTGGGCCACAGTAACAACATGTTCCCATTAGAAAGGAGTGGGTGTGCTATTCAGTTATAGGGTATGCAGTGAGTCCAACAGCTGCCAAAATGTAGTAAAAACCCAACTAATAATTTAAAGACACATAAAGCTGGGTCACAGTAACGAGTACGACAGGTTCCCATTTGAAAGGAAAGGGTCTGCAATTCAGTTATAGGGTATGCAGTGAGTGCAACGGCTTGCAAAATTTAGGAAAAACTCTAACAATTTAAAGACACATAGAGCTGGGCCACTGTAACAACATGTTCCCATTAGAAAGGAGAGGGTCTGCTATTCAGTTATAGGGTATGCAGTGAGTCCAATGGCTGCCAAAATTTAGGAAAAACCCCACTAACAATTTAAAGACACATAGAGGTGGGCCTCAGTAACGACATATTCCCATTAGAAAGGAGAGGGTCTCCCATACTGTTTGCCTATGAAGTGATTGCAAGGGCTGTCAAAAATTTCGAGGCACTCCAATGCCCCTTGCAAGAGAAGTAGATGTCAGAGGGCCTCCTGAAAACAATGTTCCCATTATTAGGAAGTGGGTCTCCCATACTGTTTGCCTATGCAGTGAAGCAACGGCTAGCAAAAATTTGGAGGAACTCCAATGCCCCTTGCAAGAGAAGTAAAGGTCAGAGGGCCTCCTGAAAACAATGTTCCCATTTTTTGGAAGTAGGACTCCCATACTGTTTGCCTATGCAGTGAATGCAACGTCTGCCAAAAATTTGGAGGAACTCCAATGCCCCTTGCAAGAGACGTAGATATGGTGATATGGTAGATATGGTGGTGATATGGTGGTGGGGGAAGAGGATGAGGAGAAGGAGGAGGACAAGAGCAAATAAACAAAATCAGGAACCGTATACCCATGTCTGGGTGTGAAGACAGAGGTGCATGGTAATAGAGTTGGACTTCCCAAAAAAAATACACTGTAATTGAGTTTATGTTACGCTGCTATCATTCGGTGGTGTTGAAAAGTCTGGCCAAATCCAGCCCTTGTTCATTTTTATGAGTCAGCCTGTCAGCATTTTCAGTTGACAGGCGAATGCGCCTATCAGTTATAATTAGAGATGAGCGTTGTTCTACTCGAACTGTTCGCCAATCTCAAATTCGAGCTGTTTTGGGCGGTGTTCGAGCCGGTCGGCGAACACGAACAATTTGAGAAAAATTCGGCTGTTCGAGGTTATGTTCGATAACTGTTCGTGCACCAAAATCATAACTGGATTTTTTCTCAGTAATGATGAAAATTAATGTTAATATGCAGTTTGAGTGTACAGCGGGGCGGGGGGAGGGGCAGGGGATGGATCTCTGCAGGAACAATGAAGATCTCCATTTTTTTTTCTCTTTCCCGCATTTGCAGTGGGGAGGTGCAATCTGTCAGCCTATCAGCAGCGCACACACGGAGCGAAGTGCTTTTTTTCACACAAGCAAGGGCATGTGTGATTGGCAGTGTATGTCACATGTCCTTGCCCTATAAGACCAAGCCATTTTCCCCGTCGCCACCATTTTCTCACTGCTGCAGCTGCGTGTTAGACGGCACCGCTGTTGCTGAGTGCGCTATACCTTGTTAATTTCAAGCCAATTTTCGCACAAATATACAGATAGCTTGGGAGTAGGGAATAGTTGTGATTGCAGTCCTTTTAAGGACTAGGTTACAGCATTTCCTACGACTTTTATCAGGCAGGTCTGTGCTCTTAAATAGATAGATTGTGGGAGTAAAGACTAATTGTAATTGGAGTCCTTTTCAGGACTAGGTTACATCAGTTCCTATCAGTTTTTGCCAGGCAGGTCTGTGCCAGTGCTGTGCAAGTTTTTTTCACAGCATTTGGCTGAATCTAGCAAAGCTAATCCTTTTTGGCCTATTGCAGAGTGTGTTAGTCAGTGGAGTAGCCTATCTGTGTTGCAAGATATACCACCTGTGTATAGAATACCAATTTTTTTACTGCACCTAGTGAAGTAAAATCTTTTGGGCATAGCATCATTGTATTAGTCCATCTATACTGACCTCCATCAGGTTGCAAACTGAATATAATTTTTTCCTGCATCTAGCTCTGAAAAAATATTTGGGCTTCTAGCAGTGTGTGGGACTTGGTCTATTAGTCCATCTATACTGACCTCCATCAGGTTGCAAATTAAAAATAATTTTTTTCTTCATTTAGCTCTGAAAAAATATTTGGGCTTCTAGCAGTGTGTGGGACTTGTTCTATTAGTCCTTCTATACTGACCTCCAGCAGGTTGCAAATTGAATATAATTTTTTTCTGCATCTAGCTCTGAAAAAATATTTGGGCTTCTAGCGGTGTGTGGGACTTGGTCTATTAGTCCATCTATACTGACCTCCATCAGGTTGCAAATTAAAAATAATTTTTATCTGCATCTAGCTCTGAAAAAATATTTGGGCTTCTAGCAGTGTGTGGGACTTGGTCTATTAGTCCATCTATACTGACCTCCATCAGGTTGCAAATTAAAAATAATTTTTTTCTTCATTTATCTCTGAAAAAATATTTGGGCTTCTAGCAGCGTGTGGGACTTGTTCTATTAGTCCATCTATACTGACCTCCATCAGGTTGCAAATTAAAAATAATTTTTTTCTGCATCTAGCTCTGAAAAAATATTTGGGCTTCTAGCAGTGTGTGGGACTTGGTCTATTAGTCCATCTATACTGACCTCCATCAGGTTGCAAATTAAAAATAATTTTTTTCTGCATCTAGCTCTGAAAAAATATGTGGGCTTCTAGCAGTGTGTGGGACTTGGCCTATTAGTCCATCTATACTGACCTCCATCAGGTTGCAAATTGAATAAAAAAATTTTCTGCATCTAGCTCTGAAAAAATATTTGGGCTTCTAGCGGTGTGTGGGACTTGGTCTATTAGTCCATCTATACTGACCTCCATCAGGTTGCAAATTAAAAATAATTTTTTTCTGCATCTAGCTCTGAAAAAATATTTGGGCTTCTAGCAGTGTGTGGGACTTGGTCTATTAGTCCATCTATACTGACCTCCATCAGGTTGCAAATTAAAAATAATTTTTTTCTTCATTTAGCTCTGAAAAAATATTTGGGCTTCTAGCAGTGTGTGGGACTTGTTCTATTAGTCCTTCTATACTGAAGTCCAGCAGGTTGCAAATTGAATATAATTTTTTTCTGCATCTAGCTCTGAAAAAATATTTGGGCTTCTAGCGGTGTGTGGGACTTGGTCTATTAGCCCATCTATACTGACCTCCATCAGGTTGCAAATTAAAAATAATTTTTTTCTTCATTTAGCTCTGAAAAAATATTTGGGCTTCTAGCAGTGTGTGGGACTTGTTCTATTAGTCCTTCTCTACTGACCTCCAGCAGGTTGCAAATTGAATATAATTTTTTTCTGCATCTAGCTCTGAAAAAATATTTGGGCTTCTAGCGGTGTGTGGGACTTGGTCTATTAGTCCATCTATACTGACCTCCATCAGGTTGCAAATTAAAAATAATTTTTTTCTGCATCTAGCTCTGAAAAAATATTTGGGCTTCTAGCGGTGTGTGGGACTTGGTCTATTAGTCCATCTATACTGACCTCCATCAGGTTGCAAATTAAAAATAATTTTTTTCTGCATCTAGCTCTGAAAAAATATTTGGGCTTCTAGCAGTGTGTGGGACTTGGTCTATTAGTCCATCTATACTGACCTCCATCAGGTTGCAAATTGAATAAAAAAAATTTCTGCATCTAGCTCTGAAAAAATATTTGGGCTTCTAGCGGTGTGTGGGACTTGGTCTATTAGTCCATCTATACTGACCTCCATCAGGTTGCAAATTAAAAATAATTTTTTTCTGCATCTAACCCAGCCAATAGTTTTGGCCTAATACCACAGTTTGGCCACTCAGCTCTGCTCGGTTACCATCCATTGTTTTTTTGTGCAAACAACTCCAGAGTTGTGAATTAGTTAACCACCAAAATGAGTGGAAAAAGGCCTGCTGCTGGTGGAAAGGGGAATAGGCATGTTGGGAAGGGGAAAAAAGGTTGTGTCCGTGGGGTAGGTGCAGAAGAAAGACCATCTTCCAGCCAAACTAAAATGTCTACTTCTTTTAGCGGACAATGTGATAAGATCCCTTTCTTACGGCCACGCCAATCGCTACAAATTCCAGATGAGGCACAAAAACAGCAGGTGCTTCAACGGATATCAAGTGCTCCTTTAAGTGGGCTCTCCTCCACATCAACTTCAACATCACAAATACTCCAGTCCTCAAAGGTGTCACCCAAATCGCACTTGCTTCCTCACAGCTCCCAAATCTCCAGCTGCCCGTCTGAGTATGAGGTAGAACAGATGGTTGAGTCTGCAGAGCTGTTTACTCATACTATAGCCTGGGAATCAGAGGTCGACTCCAGCGCTTCTGTGAATCCAGACGAGGAAATGATCTGCACTGATGCCCAGAATCTTTATGAGTCGGATCCAGGACCAGACGCAGAAGGTTCTGACCATAATGTAGACCCTCATTCCCAAACTGTAACTCCTGTTGGTGGAGACAATGAGGAAGACGATGATAAGACTCAAATACCTGATTGGAGCGACAACTTTAGTTTTTTGTCAGGGCAGGAACAGGTTGGCTCTGAGGACGACGGGTGTGATAACGCACAGGGTGATGATGATGAGGTCGGAGATCCCACTTACTGTCAACCCACAGTCAGCCAAGAGATGAGGTCAGCAGAGGAGGTGGAGGAAGATGCTAGTGACGACGAGGTCAGGTTGCGCCTTCCTGGACAGAGACGTAGTACTGGAAGCACGTCAACAACTGCATCCTCAAACACAACTCTGCCTCTCACCACAAGTCGTGGTGGCTCTTCAGGTCGCATGGGTGCTAAGCCTTGCATAGCCTGGGCATTTTTTCAGATCGATAAATATGACCCAACTCGTGTTATCTGTAACATTTGTCAGCAAAAGCTAAGTAGAGGCCAAAAAATACATAGTTTGAGTACTTCATGCATGAACCGGCACATGGACATGAAGCATAAGTTGCAGTGGGAAGCTCAGTGTGCTACAATGCGGTCTAGCCGGCCGGGCCAACCACCGTCTGCCATATCTTGTGCATCCGCGGCCTCTTCATCCTCTGTGACTGGGGGGACAGCAGTCACACCTGTTTTGGGGCGCAGACCTGCCACCTCTTTACCCGCAACAGCCAGCGTGATTGGCAGGTCATCATTTTCTTTGGAGGTGGTAACACCAGCTGGTCTTGAGCGCTGTCCGACATCGATAGCACCACCTTTGGATCAAGGCAACCTAACATGTCCGCCTGCATCTTCCTCACAGACCGGCAGTTTGCCGGGGACACCCTTATCAACCCCGTCTAAGCACAATAGCCAGCCCTCGGTCCCTCAGATGTGGACAAGTAAAAGACCATTTCCTCCTAGCCATGAGAAAGCTAAGAGGTTGAATTTCACCATCTGCAAGCTCTTGGCTACAGAAATGCTGCCTTTCCGCCTGGTGGACACAGAGGATTTTCGAGACCTTATGTCCGTCGCAGTGCCCCAGTACCAGATGCCCAGTCGGCACTACTTCTCAAAGAAAGGTGTGCCTGCACTCCACCAGCATGTCGCACACAACATCACCGCTTCTTTGAGAAACTCTGTGTGTGACAGGGTGCATTTCACCACACACACTTGGACGAGTAGGCATGGACAGGGGCGTTACATGTCGCTGACTGGGCACTGGGTAACTATGGTGACAGCAGGACAAGGGGCTGCTGTCCAAGTCTTGCCGTCCCCACGAGTTGTGCGTCAATCCTCTTTATGTCATTTTTCCTCCACTGCTTCTGCCTCCTCAACCTCCTCTCGGTCTTCCACCTGCACCCAAAGCCTGTCTGGTCATGCCACAAGCTTTCTAACTGCGCAGAAGGGATCCTGCACACCTCCTTACTATGCTGGCAGTAGGGCTCAACGTCATCAGGCGGTTTTTACATTGAAATGTCTGGGAAATGTGAGTCACACAGCTGAGGAGTTGTGGTCAGCTCTGGAGAACCAATTTCATGAATGGTTGTCTCCACTGGACCTGAAACCAGGGAAGGCCGTGTGCGACAATGCTGCAAACCTGGGTGCGGCCCTTCGCCGGGGCAATGTCACACACATGCCTTGTATGGCTCACGTGTTGAACATGGTTGTCCAGCAATTTTTAGCCCACTATCCCAGACTAGATGGCCTTCTGCAGAGGGCACGGTCGCTGTGTGCTCACTTCCGCCGTTCGCATCCCGCAGCTCAGCGACTTACATCTCTACAGAAGTCGTTGGGCCTGCCACTTCACCGGCTAAAATGCGATGTGCCTACCCGGTGGAATTCAACTCTGCACATGTTGCAGCGACTGTGGCAGCACCGACAAGCCCTGGTGCAATACGTTCTGACATATAGCCTGGGCCAACGAGATTCAGAGGTGGGGCAAATCACGCTGGAGGAGTGGTCTCAGATCAGGGACCTATGCACCCTTCTGCACAGTTTTGAAATGGCGACGAAGATGTTTAGTGCTGACGATGCCATTATCAGCATGACTATTCCGGTGATTTACATGCTGGAGCACATGTTAAACAGAATTCGGAGTCAGGTGGTGGCACAAGAGGAGGTGGAGGAAGTAGAGGAGGAGGAGTTGTATGCGGAAGGGCTAACATCTGCAAGGTCCAGACGGTCGGCAGCACCAGGGCGGCAGGCATGTGAGGGTGGGGGAGATGATTTTACCAGGGCGCATGGTAGCAGCCAAACTAGTGAGGAAGGTGCAGGAGCCCAGGAAGAAGTGGAGGACGAACTGATGGAAGACTCATCAGATGAGGGAGACCTTGATCACATTTCTGTTGTGCGAGGTTGGGGGGAGAGGACAGAGGAAGGAAGCATGATTGTTACCTCGCCACCAACACAACAGGGACTTGGTGCTCCTGGATGCGCAACACACATGAGTGCCTTCTTGCTGCACTACCTGCAACATGACCCTCGAATTGTGAGAATTAGAAATAATCCTGACTACTGGGTTGCCACACTGTTAGATCCCCGGTACAAAAGTAAATTTGCAGAAATTATTCCTGCCATAGAAAGGGATGCACGCATGCAGGAGTATCAGCAGAGACTGTTGCAGAATCTTACATGTGCTTTTCCACAAAATACCAGTGGTGCACATAGTGAATCTCACAGTTCCAACTTGCCAACCGTGGTCTGTATGGAATTGTTCAATAAAGGGCCCAAAATTAAGATAACATAGATGGGAGAGGTCTCTATGAATAGGAATTCCTAAGTATTTGATACCCTGTGAGGGCCAGGCAAAGGGAAAGTTGGACTGGATGGAATCCTATATGGATTTAGGGAGGGAGACATCGAGGGCCTCAGACTTCGCTGCATTGATTTTAAAATTTTACCATGTAACAAAGTGATCTATTTCAGCCATAACAGCAGGGATGGATATATGTGATTGAGTGATAGATACTAGGACATCATCAGCAAATAGAGAGCACTTGTACTCGGTGCCTCCCACCTCAATCCACCTAATATTGGGGTTATGGCGAATTGATGAGAGCAGGTGCTCCGTCACTAGGATGTATAAGAGAGGGGACAGAGGACATCCCTGCCTTGTCCCATTGGTGATTGTGAAAGGTGATGAAAATGTTCTGATGCACCCCCTGGGCCTTGGGACACCCGGAGCCGGACCCTTTTTGGTGGATGCTGGTGGTTGTAGTCTTCGTGGCGGCGATCCGGTTCCGTGGCTCAGGGCGGTCAAACCAGTGGCGGAACTATTTATGTGGTTTTGATGTTTAAATGTCCGACTACGCCACCCGTGGATTGCGGTCAGAGTGAACCGCCGCTACAGGGCAGACCGCTAAGGCTGGTGTTGTGGGTGCAGCAGAGCGTAGCATAACTCCCCACGGGAGGAGTATAGCCTCAGGGCAGTGTATGCGGAGGATGGGGGTGATGGTGCAGGGCAGCAGCAGTAACGACACGGAGTCAGTGATGCAGTTCAGGGCCTTTACTCACAGTTCTTATTATCCAGACCACGTCTGCAGGTAACGGCTGCCCACGTCGTACTGTGCTCACCAGGTGAGGGGCTCAGACAACTCCCAGATAACTTTGGAGCGCTTCACAGGACCCCCTTTGTGTGTCCTTTGTCTGGCCTTTCTTACCAACACTTCTGTCCGGCTGCCTCGGGCCTCCTCTTGGTAAACTTGGCGCCAGTTTCCCTGACCCTATGTGGTGCCTTCCTAGCGGGTGGAGCAAGGGGCTGCGCCACATAAAATGTCAGAGCCTCCGGTTTCTAGCTGAGGGTCGTTTCCTGCCTCCACTAGTTCGGGGACCGGTCTCCCCCTTTGGCCTGACCCCTCCACGCAGGTGGATTCGGGCGTGCGGTGGCGACTCGCCCGTCCGCACCCCTGGGATCCCTTCATTCCTCGTTCCTGGAGCCTTCTCCGCTCCACTTCCTTCCTTCTCCCTCTTGCAGGCCTGGGCCTCTGTTACTAGGCCCGCCTCCGGAGCAGAGCTCATGCAGAGCCCCTGCTCCCTGCCACTTCTGCTCAGACTTCTCTGCACTGAACTAAGATGGTGCCCACCTTTTATACTCCCTTCTCAATGCACCCAGGAACTGCTTCCTCCCTGCTCCTGCACTGCAGGGTTCCCCTTCCTCAGTGTTCCCTCCCCCCACTCCAGCCAGGGACAGGGACTGTCGTGCCCATCTCAGGGGCATATTGGTCGCCCTGCCCCACGGCAATGTGGTGTAATGCATGCAGGTGTCGGGTCCTGATCCACACTCCATCCTTATCTGAGAGTGAGATATCACACCTCTGGGTGAGGTGCAATACGTCTGTAGCAACCGAGCCCTCGGTGCTACAGTTCCATTTATCTTCAGCCTAGGTGACGTATTGTGATACAGGGCCGTGATTTTGGCTATAAAAGGGTCCCCTAGACCCCTACCCCAAGCTTTTTAAGAGAATCATATATGGCGTGCCAGGAGACTCTATGGAATGCTTTCTCAGCATCCAACGAGAGTATCTACTTACAAATTTTTAACTGCATCTAGCCCAGGAAATACTTTGTGCCTAGTAGCAGTGTCTGCTAGTCAGCGGATTATCCCGGCTGTTAAGCAAGCTACACCACCTGTAGTTTGGACACTTAATTTTTTCAAAGGAAATGCTTCGGGACCACGGGATACTTAGTGAAGAGCATCAGGAGGCACCCCAAGGCATAGGGGCTGGGACTGGCACTAGGATGCCTTGCGGTGGACAGCCGAGCTCGATCCTTATAAAAGCTTTTTAACTGCAGCAGCTTTAGTGGACGCTACTGGAGCTGGAATTACGCGGCTGCTGGCATGAGACTTGCCCTCCAATAGATCCTTGTAAATGGATTTAAAGTGTATTCATTCAAATTAGAGGGACAATTTAAATTAAAAAGCTTAGAGCTGCCTCCACCACAGGGGGGCTCTCTCGACCCACCAGCGGACAGGCACCAGTATTGGGAGAGGGGGGCTGGCCGTCAGGGTTCACCGCGGCTCTGGCACAAACCCGGCGACACGGAGGTGGCACGGGCAGGAGCGGACTGGCCGTCTCGGCTTCTCACTTTTTGGATTTTAGAAGGGCATGACATGCCTATATCTGTGTCTCCCCCTCCTTTTACTCCTCCACCTCTTTTCTTTTCGCATGACTATATGTACTTGTCACTTTTCCATGTGTTAGTTGTGTCTTCTGAGCAGTTTGTCAGCTTTTGGACACCTTTGAAGGTGTTTTCTATGTGTTTCTATGTGTTTTTGTTTGCCTGCCATTGGTTTTAACGGTGTTCGAAGGTGTTCGACGAACAGTTTGACGAACAGTTCGGCGAACACACGGGTGTTCGACGAACCGAACCGAACTCGAACACTACGGGGGTGGCTCAACACTAGTTATAATTCCACCGGCTGCACTAAAAACACGCTCTGACAGAACGCTAGCGGCAGGGCAGGCCAGGACCTCCAAGGCAAAGAGAGCCAGTTCATGCCACATGTCCAGCTTGGATACCCAATAATTATAAGGCACAGAGGAAACACAGAGGACGTTGGTATGGTCAGCAAGGTACTCCCTCACCATCTTCCGCAACTTTTCCCTCCTTGGAAGAGTACCCCATGCATCAGGGCTTGTGCGATGGGAGGGTCTGAGAAAACTATCCCAGAACTTTGACAGCGTTCCTCTGCCTCTGCTCAATTGCATTTGTGTTTCTCTCGACTGTACTCCTTTGTTGTCCAACGAACTGTGACCACTGCTGCCAGCGTTTTCAGATGGGAATTTTTTTAATAATTCCACAACAAGGGCCTTTTCGTACTGCCCAATTTTTTTAGGCCTGTCCTGCGCGGGAATAAGAGACAGAAAGTTATCCTTGTAGCATGGATCTATAAGTGTCACCAACCAATAATCACTGTCACCCAAAATTTGGACAACGCGAGGGTCATGGGAAAGGCAGCGTCACATAAACTCAGCCATGTACGCCAAACTGAAAAGAGGGAAAACTTCCGTGTCCTCACCAAGAGGACGACTGACCATGCTCTCCTCCTCATCCTCTTCCTGTTCCTTCGCCTCCCTGTCATCAGGCCATCCACGCTAAACAGACGGTATGACAATTGTGCAGTTAGTACCATCTATAGCGCAGTAAACTAGCTCCTGTTATTCCTCCTCTTCTTCCTCATTGTCACCCAATTCTCGTTGGGATAAGATGAGACTGGGCTGTGTGGCATCACCTTGTATGGTTCCTTGCTCCATCTCATCGTGCTCCATCTGCAATGTATCCTCTTTATTTGTGAGCAGAGAGCGTTTCTGAAAACAGAGAAGTGGGATGGTGACACTAATTATGGCGTCATCACCGCTCAGCATCTTGGTGGAGTCCTCAAGGTTTTGGAGGATGGTATATATGTTGTTAGGCTCGCGCCCGGACTGAATGGCGTGAGCGTGATTAGTGATCCCACTGTACCCTGAACCGAGGAGTGCCTGAAGGGGCATAACTAAGTTTCAACCCGATCCGTCCAAGGTCGCACGGTGGCTAGGTGGGCACTGGCAAGCACGGCTGGTATGCAGACTGGGAGATACTAGCAGGTTGGAGCGCAGGCTGGATAGGGTCCAGTACAGACTGGGAGACAAGTACAGAGCCGCAGATGCGGTAGCCAAGCAGAGTAAAGTGAAACCACCGGAGTAGAGGACAAGGCAGAGCAGAGAGGAACCGCTGGTGCGGTGAGCAAGCAGAGCGGAGCGAAAACCGCAGGTGCGGTGGGCAAGGCAGAGCAGAGTGGAACAGCTGGAGCAGTGGACAAGGAAGAGCAGAGAGAAACCACAGGTGCGGTGGACAAGGAAGAGCAGTGCGGAACCGCCGGAGCAGTGGGCAAGGCAGAGCAGAGAGAATCCGCCAGAGTGGTGGGCAAGGCAGAGCAGAGAGAAGCCGCCGGAGCGGTGGGCAAGTCAGAGCAGAGAAAAACCGCTGGTGCGATGAGCAAGGCAGAGCAGAGAGAAGCCGCCGGAGCGGTGGGCAAGTCAGAGCAGAGAGAAGCCGCCGGAGCGGTGGGTAAGGCAGAGCAGAGAGAAGCCGCCAGAGCGGTGGGCAAGTCAGAGCAGAGAGAAACCTCCGGAGCGGTGGGTAAGGCAGAGCAGAGGGAAACCGCCGGAGCGGTGGGAAAGTCAGAGCGGAGAGAAACCTCCGGAGCAGTGGGCAAGTCAGAGCAGAGCGAAACCGCAGGTGCGGTGGACAAGGCAGAGAGGACAGGGCTCTGTTCACATGGAACAGACTGGAAAATACAGGAAGATACGGAGGAAGGGAAAAGGGATAAGCAGAACCAGATACACACAAGGTACTTCCTATGAAGTAGCGAGTGGACACAAAACTCACAAACAGAAGTACAGAGACAACGAGTTGGAGTTAGGTGCAGGTTCAGATACTGCAGGAAAAGGGAAGGTACGGACATAGAGACAAGCAGGTAACAGGCTAGGATACAGTTCAGACAGGAACTGCTACTACAATGAGATACAAGAACGAGCCTGGGTATACAGCCCCCAGAGATGGCGGAAACGGACAGAAGTCACAGATAACAGGCCTGGGTATACAGCCCCCAGAGTTGGAAGAAACGGACAAGAAGTCACAGATAACAGGTCTGGGTATGCAGCCCCCAGAGATGGCGGAAACAGACAAGAAGCAGAACTGGACCTGGCAACTTCAGAGTCAAGGAGCACACTGAATGTTAGTGTTGCTCAGGCCCCTCCTACTGGGTGGAGGGGGTTTAAATATCCAGTGACTCAGCAATAGGCTGGAGATGGATTAGGGGTGCACCCACAGCAGTTATAAGAATCAGGAAGTAACCGGGCCGCCGCCCTAAGCAGTCAGTCAAGAGACATGCACACAGCATGAAATGGAGCATGGTTTGCAAGCTGGACTGACAGGTAAGATTGCGGTCTTGCATAGTGAGAGGTGGTGCACTATGAAAGCACGCCGCCAGGGATGTTACAGTACCCCCCCTTTATGCCCCCTCTTCTTCAAGCTTGCATAGGTCTTCTGCAGAGAATTTGGAGGCCAATCCTTCTCTTCAAGAGGATTACCTCTTCTGTACATTAGAGGAAACAAAACTGATCTCATCATCTTGGTGACTTGGATGCTTCCTCCTATCAAGCCATCCTCAGCAACAGATGAAGTGGGTGAAGTACCAGGAACAGCACACAGGAAAGTCTCTCTCCGTTTGTTATCAGGTAGCACCCTGGTGGATTCAGGAGACAACTGGAGGCCCTCCGCCTGGTTGTAGGGGTGCAGAGACTCGTGGGTAACCACCGCCTTGGCGTACACTTTGCCAAGCTTACTGGATGAAGTGGGCGGCGTACCAGGTACCGGATGTAGGAAAGTCTCTCTCCGTTTAACAGGTAGCACCCCGGGGAATTCAGGAGACAACTGGAGGTCCTCCGCCTGGTTGGAGGGGTGCAGAGACTCGGGGGTACTCTCTGCTTCGAAGTACACTTTGCCAGGCTTACTGGATGAAGTGGGCGAAGTACCAGGTACAGGGTGAAGGAAAGTCTCTCTCCATTTGTTATCAGGTAGCACCGCCTTGATGGACGTAAGACTAGATTTATTAGAGACGGAGGGTCCTTGCTTTAGGACCATCTTCAGACTGGTTTCAGAGATGACATGTCTGTAAGGCGGGACGGTACCTGAAGCCAGATCATTGGTACAATCATCGAGACTGTGTGGGGACATAGCCTCCACTTCTCTTCCTTCGGAGACTTTAGCTCACAGCGAGTCAGCGACTAGCAGATCTGGTGAAGAAGAAGAAATTGCTGACTGTCCTGAAGATATGGGGACTGTACATCCCTTGTACCTTAGCAGTCCCCCAGGATACCCCATGCAGGATCTCCAGACCTGAGCGGGCACTAGATCTCTCGGCTCTGGACGACCTGTGGGTAAGCCAGTCAGCACCTGGAATGTGAACTTCTTCATGAGTAATGCTCCAATCTGGAGCTTAATTTGTACAGACATATTTTGACTGTTTCTGAGTAGGGCTCGTCCTTCTGCTGAAAATGCCCAAACCGGCTTCTGGAGTTGTCGGACGGGAATCAGACACCGACTCTTCAAGGCTTTAAGCCCGAAACTTCCAGTTAATCCGAGGCCTTCACTTGCCACGGAGACAGTCATGGTCATCTGTGGAGAGGAAACACTAACGCCAAGGGCAGCCTCTCCTACAGGCCTAATGTCTTGGGATTCTCCAACCTTGGCTGGACAAAGACCGTCAGGGGGTCCCAGACCACCGCAGCGGGACCGCAATCCGATTTTGTGACTGAGTTCTGACTTCTGCTTTGCCTGACGAACATAGTCATCCTTCATGGATTCTGTGCGGAAAGTTGCCTCTACAGGCTGGGGAACAGTAGGTCTTTGGGAGGACAGAACCTGGCGTGACGGTTTACCTCTACGCCTTGCACGTCTGGACTGCCTCTTGAGGTTGGGAAGAAAAGTATTCTGTGGAGCATAGTCATCCTGTGTGGATTTTGGGTGGGCAGCAGTCTCTTCGGGCTGGAGGACTGGTAGGCTACCTACACACATTACCCATCGGGGCTGCTCCGGGATATTGGGAAGGGAAGCTTTAGCAGAGGCTTCAGGATTAGGGTCATCGAAGACTATAAGAAAGGCCACCAGTAAGGCCTGCAGGTCAAAGATGATAGGATCCCATGCTTCCCATAGGGGGGTGTTCAATTTCAAGGCATCACCCGCTAGGTAGGACATCATGAATGCTACTTTAGCCCGATCAGTAGAAAAATAGTGAGCATAGAACTTGAAATGCAGCATGCATTGCTCCACAAATGCACGGCTTCGTTTTGATTCCCCATAGTACCGTGGTGGATCCGCAGGAACGAGTGCTGATAGATCCATTTGGGCTGGTGCATAAATCACCTGGGCCATAGCTTGAGAAAAAAAAATTTTCTTGGTGCACGTATTCGCCAGACAAGGATTCAAAATGTCTCTGAGAGCGAAAGGCCGTGGGGCTCAACGGGAACCATGTCCTGAGCAAACTGTTAAGCTCACGCCCGGACTGACTGGCGTGAGCGTGATTAGTGATTCCACTGTACCATGAACCGAGGAGTGCCTGGAGGGGCGTAACTAAGTATCAACCCGATCCGACCAAGGTCGCACGGCGGCTAGTCGACTCCATAGACCAAGGAGGAACCGAGCAGAGGGACCAGGTGCGACTCCAGGTCAGACCCCGGTCATAATTGTTGACCCACACCGGGGAATGCATGAACAGGCAGGTTAGACTGGCATACAGGCAGGTGGGTATTGGCAAGTACGGCTGGTATGCAGACAGGTGGGTACTGGCAAGTACGGCTGGTATGCAGACAGGTGGGCACTGGCAAGCATGGCTGGTATGCAGACAGGTGGGCACTGGCAAGCACGGCTGGTATGCTGACATGGAGATACTGGCAAGCATGGCTGGAGTGCAGACCGGGAGGTACTAGCAGGTTGGAGCGCAGGCTGGATAGGGTCCAGTACAGACTGGGAGACAGGAACAGAGCCGCAGATGCGGTAGACAAGCAGAGTAAAGTAAAACCGCCGGAGCAGAGGACAAGGCAGAGCAGAAAGGAACTGCTGGTGCGGTGAGCAAGCAGAGTGGAGCGAAAACCACAGGTGCGGTGGGCAAGGCAGAGCAGAGCGGAACCGCTAGAGTGGTGGACAAGGCAGAGCAGAGAGAAACCGCAGGTGCGGTGGACAAGGAAGAGCAGAGCGGAACCGCCGGAGCGATGGGCAAGGCAGAGCAGAGAGAAGCTGCTGGAGCGGTGGACAAGGCAGAGCAGAGAGAAGCCGCCGGAGTGGTGGGCAAGTCAGAGCAGAGAGAAACCGCTGGTGCGGTGAGCAAGGTAGAGCAGAGAGAAGCTGCCGGAGCGGTGGGCAAGGCAGAGCAGAGAGAAGCCACCGGAGCGGTGGGCAAGTTAGAGAAAAGAGAAACCGCTGGTGCGGTGAGCAAGGCAGAGCAGAGAGAAGCCGTCGGAGCGGTGGGCAAGTCAGAGCAGAGAGAAGCCACCGGAGCGGTGTGTAAGGCAGAGCAGAGGGAAGCCGCCGGAGTGGTGGGCAAGTCAGAGCAGAGAGAAACCGCCGGAGCGGTGGGTAAGGCAGAGCAGATGGAAACCGCCGGAGCGGTGGGCAAGTCAGAGCGGAGAGAAACCTCCGGAGCAGTGGGCAAGTCAGAGCAGAGCGAAAGCGCAGGTGCGGTGGACAAGGCAGAGAGGACAGGGCTCTGTTCACATGGAACAGACTGGAAAATACAGGAAGATACGGAGGAAGGGAAAAGGGACAAGCAGAACCAGATACACACAAGGTACTTCCTATGAAGTAGTGAGTGGAAACAAAACTCACAAACAGAAGTACAGAGACAACGAGTTGGAGTTAGGTGCAGGTTCAGATACTGCAGGAAAAAGGAAGGTACGGACAAAGAGACAAACAGGTAACAGGCTAGGATACAGTTCAGACAGGAACTGCTACTATAATGAGATACTAGAACGAGCCTGGGTATATAGCCCCCAGAGATGGCGGAAACGGATAGAAGTCACAGATAACAGGCCTGGGTATACAGCCCCCAGTGTTGGCGGAAACGGACAAGAAGTCACAGATAACAGGTCTGGGTATGCAGCCCCCAGAGATGGCGGAAACAGACAAGAAGCAGAACTGGACCTGGCAACTTCAGAGTCAAGGAGCACACTGAATGTTAGTGTTGCTCAGGCCCCTCCTACTGGGTGGAGGGGGTTTAAATATCCAGTGACTCACAGCAATTGGCTGGAGACGCATTAGGGGTGCGCCCACAGCAGTTATAAAAATCAGGAAGTAACCGGGTAGCCGCCCTAAGCAGTCAGTCAAGAGACATGCACACAGCATGAACTGGAGCACGGCTTGAAAGCTGGACTGACAGGTAAGATTGCTGTCTTGCATAGTGTGAGGTGGTGCACTACGCAAGCACGCCGCCAGGGATGTTACATATGTCTGACATCCATGTCCACTCCTGAGGTTTTATGTGTGGAGTCTGACCTGAATACCGATGGCCTTGATGATGCCGGTAGTCAACAACTGCCTTCTTCTGCGCACAAATCCTTCCCAACATCTGAAATGTAGAGTTCCTACACGTGGGACATTGCACACCAGTCAGTGAGCTAGAAGCTGCAAACGCTGCTGAAGCACGGCATGGGCGGCTGAAGCTGTAGCTGACAAGCAGATCTGTCAGATCAGGGTAGGTTTCGAGAAACCACTTAATCACGAAGTTAAGCACATGGGCCGGGCATGGTACGTGTGTGAGCTCGCCTCACCTCAGAGCCGCCATCAGGTTCCGGCCATTGTCACACATGACCATGCCTGGCTATAGGGTCAGCGGTATCAGCTAAAGATCTGCCTGCTCTTTCAGAGCTGTCCACAACTATTCATCATTGTGCGGTTTGTCACCTAAGCATATTGGTTTCAGCACAGCCTGTTACCGCTTGGCCGAGGCAGTGCTGCAGTGCTTCCAGCTTGT
This sequence comes from Phyllobates terribilis, assembly GCF_046119375.1. Lineage (NCBI taxonomy): Eukaryota > Metazoa > Chordata > Amphibia > Anura > Dendrobatidae > Phyllobates > Phyllobates terribilis. The sequence goes on from NW_027362769.1 coordinate 23,322,458, forward strand.
GACTGACGTGGTCTTTTCGGAGATGGAGGCTGAAGAGAAGACAAAGGAGGAGGTGCAGGAGCTGTAGAATGTGGGGGCAACCCTGATTGACACAGGGCCTGCAATCCTCAACGTCAGGAGGATGTGTTCCATCCCAAGGTCAGACTGGGTCCCGGCTTTCACTATATTAATCCAGTGTGCCGTCAGTGAGATGTACCGTCTCTGCCCTCAGCACTTGTCCACGTGTCTGTGGTTAGGTGAACTTTCCCAGTAGCAACGTTGTTGAGGGCACGTCTAATGTTGTGGGACACATGCTCGTGTAATGCGGGGATGGCACACCGACAAAAATAGTGGCAGCTGGGGACCAAGTACCGAGGGACGGCCGCTGCCATCAGGTTGTGGAAAGCTTCCATCTCCACGAGCCTGAAAGGTAACATCTTGAGCCAAGCATTTGAGAAATCTGGGAATTTAGTAGTGTGGCCTGTGGGGCGTTGGCTGCGTATTTGCACTTGCATTCCAAGGACTGAAGTAGGGACAACTGTACTCTGTGCTGGGACAAGGACATGCATGTGCTTGCTGATGGTGCTAGTTGATAGTGTTCAACAACAGGTGCAGGGCGGGAGGCATCTTGGCATGCACTAGGCACAGGGTTGCCTTGGCGTGCACGCACAACAGCGAAGCATGCAGTGGTGTCAATCGCAGACACTGTTGCTGGACCCTGGAGTTTGGCCCACTTAGTCGGGTGCTATGCTGCCATGTGCCTGATCATGCTGGTGGTGGTCAGTCTGCTAGTTTTGCTACCCCTGCTGATGCTGGTCTAGCAGGGGGTGCAAATGGCCTTTTTGGGGTTATCTGCTGAGTCTTTAAAAAATAACCAGACTCGAAAACACCTAACAGTTGTACTGGCAACTTCCGTTGTGTTGGCATTATGAGGAATGCTTTCTTGCCTTGTGTCTGCGGCACCACACTGCTTCTTCCTGCCTGTTGTGGTGCTACTCCTCGATCCCCCTGTGTGCTGCTGTTCTCGCTCTGTATGTCCCCCCGCTAGGTTGGGTCAGTTACTATATCATCCACCACCTCGTCTTCCACTTCCACAACCTGGTCCTCCTCCTGACTTTCTGGCAGTTATGTCTCATCATCATCCACATCTTGCGACAGTAATTGCACTTTCCCACCGTCGCCTTTAAGTGACCGTGGCTGCTCCAATATTTGGGCATCGCTACACCCGTTCTCCTCTTGACTCGCTTGAAGCTGGCTGGGTGAGAGGCCCGAATATACAAATGGAAAAGTGAACAGCTCTTCTGAGTGTCCAAGTGTGGGATCAGTTATCTCCGGGCACTCGGCATGGTGGGAGGAAGGAGTATCAGGGTGAGGAATATGCAATCCAGACTCACGGCTACTGAGACTTGACCATGTGGAAGACCTAATGGTGGTGGCAAAGTGACTGGAAGCATTATCTGCTATCCAACCAACAACCTTTTGACACTGCTCTGGGTTCAATAGTGGTGTACTGTGGTTACCTAGTAATTTGGACAGGAAGGTCGAGCAACATGATGTGGGTGTTTGCTGTGGTACAATTTCAGCTTGCCCACGTCCACATCCTCAAACTCTGCATGCACCATCACCCTCACGTCCACTTCCTCGTCCCTTGCCACACACCTTGTCTACAATATTTTCCACATTCACGAGAAATGGCTGATTTTGGAACGCAGTTACTGTATATGTGATATGTTTGACAGAGAACCACAATTTTATATAGCATTCCTGTAATTTATTAATATTATTCCACACAGAGACCTAGTGTGAATAGCTTCACTGACACACTGCAACAGAATGGAAATGGATGATTTTGCAACAGTCTTATAGGTGATATGTCTGACAGAAAACCATGGTTTTAAATATCAAGCCTGTAATTTGCTAATACTATTCTTGACAGACACCTAGTGTGAATAGCTTGACCGACACACTGCAACGGAATGAAAATGGAAGAAATGTCTGATTTTGGACCAGTCTTATAGGTGATATGTCTGACAGAGACTCACGGTTTTAAACAGCAGACCTGTAATTTACTAATACTATTCTTCACAGACACCTAGTGTCAATAGCTTGACCAACACACTGCAACAGAACAGAATGGAAAAGGAGGCCAAAATTTTCCACGTTCAGTTTAAATTTCTGGATTTTTATCGATGAAATATGGAACAGATTTGGCTTTATTCTGCAGTGAGAACAAGCAAATGGAGCGGAAAAATGGGGTACTCTGGATTGCTTTTTAAGCAAATAACCAGGATTAATCTAAAAAAAAATTGCCCTGGCCCTTGATATCAGGGGCTATGTCTACAAATAGCTGTAATTATTGCAGCAGCAGCAGACAGTATATTCAATGGACCCTCTTGTGCTGTATCATACACAGCAGTCTGCCACATACACTGCCTGCCTGCCTAGCACTGATTACATGCAGCTAAATTAGTCCTCAGAAGGACTGCTAGTTGAGATGCATATATATATATGTTGTTTAATACCTATACTAACAGGACGTTCAATGGACCCTCTTGCACTATATGCACTGCAGTCTGCCACATAACCTGTCTCTCTGCCTAACTCCTGCTATCACCACTGAATATATGCAGCTGAATTAGTCCTCAGAAGAACTGCTAGTTCAGTTGGATATATATATACACTGCTCAAAAAAATAAAGGGAACACTTAAACAGAATATAACTCCAAGTGAATCAAACTTCTGTGAAATTAAACTGTCCACTTAGGAAGCAACTCTGATTGACAATCAATTTCACATACTGTTGTGCAAATGGAATAGACAATAGATGGAAATTATTGCCAATTATCAAGACTCCCTCAATAAACGAGTGGTTCTGCAGGTGGGGACCACAAACCACATCTCAGTACCAATGCTTTCTGGCTGATGTTTTGGTCACTTTTTAATGTTGGTTGTGCTTTCACACTCGTGGTATCATGAGACGGACTCTACAACCCACAGAGGTTGCTCAGGTAGTGCAGCTCATTCAGGATGGCACATCAATACGAGCTGTGGCAAAAAGGTTTGCTGTGTCTGTCAGCGTAGTGTCCAGAGGCTGGAGGCGCTACCAGTAGACAGGCCAGTACACCAGGAGATGTGGAGGGGGCCATAGGAGGGCAACAACCCAGCAGCAGGACCGCTACCTCCACCTTTGTGCAAGGAGGAACAGGAGGAGCACTGCCAGTGCCCTGCAAAATGACCTCCAGCAGACCACAAATGTGCATGTGTCTGCAGAAACGGTTACAAACCGACTCCATGAGGGTGGTATTAGAGCTCAACGTCCACAGAAAGGGGTTGTGCTCACAGCCCAACACCGTGGAGGACGCTTGCCATTTGCCACAAAACACAAGGATTGGCAAAGTCGACACTGGCGCCCTGAGCTCTTCACAGATGAAAGCAGGTTCACACTGAGCACATGTGACAGACGTGATAGAGTCTGGAGACACCGTGGAGAGTGATCTGCTGCCTGCAACATCCTTCAGCATGACCGGTTTGGCAGTGGGTCAGTAATGGTGTGGGGTGGCATTTCGTTGGAGGGCCACACAGCCCTCCATGTGCTCGCCAGAGGTAGCCTAACTACCATTAGGTACCGAGATGAGATCCTCAGAACGCTTGTGAGACCATATGCTAGTGCGGTTGGCCCTGGGTTCCTCCTAATGCAGGACAATGCCAGACCTCATGTGGCTGGAGTGTGTCAGCAGTTCCTGCAAGATTAAGGCATTGAAGCTATGGAGTGGCCCGCCCATTCCCCAGACCTAAATCCGATTGAGCACATCTGGGACATCATGTCTGGCTCTATCCACCGTCATGTTGCACCACTGACTATCCAGGAGTTTGCGTATGCTTTAGTCCAGGTCTGGGAGGAAATCCCACAGGAGACCATCCGTAACCTTATCAGGAGCATGCCCAGGGGTTGTAGGGAGGTCATACAGGCACGTGGAGGGCACACACAATACTGAGCCTCATTTTGACTTGTATTAAGGACATTGCATCAAAGTTGGATCAGCCTGTAGTGTGTTTTTCCACTTTAATTTTGGGAGTGACTCCAAATCCAGGCCTCCATTGGTTAATACATTTGATTTCCATTGATGATTTTTGTGTGATTTTGTTTGTCAGCACATTCAACTTTGTATAGAACAAAGTATTCAATGAGAATATTTAATTCATTCAGACCTAGGATGTGTTATTTTAGTGTTCCCTTTATTTTTTTGAGCTGTGTATATATGCTGTGGAATACCTTTACTAACTATAAAGAAGCAAATCTCTCCCTGACTCAGCAGCAGCTCTCCCTACACTGCCTGATTCTGGAGTGACTGTGACGAGCATGGCGGCGCCAGGTCTTGATGACGCTGTATGGCCAGCCAATCACTGTAATGCCCACAACCGACAGGGCTACGGCATTACATTGCGTGGCAGGCAATCCCTGCATGTTCATTGGCTCTTTAAAGAGCGCCAAACATGCAGGGAGGGGACCCGAGTTCCCGCCCGAGCTACCCGGAAATATTCGCTGAGCTTGTCGAGCACAGTGATGCTCGGCTGAGTACCGAGCAGTGGCGAGCACAAAAGCTCATCACTAGTAATGACACATTATGTACAGTATGTTGAATCTGTGATGTTTTAACTCTTAACAGCTATATAACTATTATCATAATTTTTGCATTTTTTATAGCATCAGGGTTCCTTTAAAGTGAGAATTTATGAAAGAGAAGACTTTAGAGGACAGATGATGGAGTTTTCTGAGGACTGCCCATTTGGCAATGAACAATTCCATTATCAGGATATCCACTCCTGCAATGTCCTTGAGGGGTACTGGATTTTCTATGAAGAGTCTAACTACAGAGGCCGTCAGTATTACCTGAGACCTGGAGAGTACAGGAGGTTCTCTTACTGGGGTGCCATGAATAGTCGTGTTGGCTCTTTTAGGAGAGCCACAGATTTATACTAATGATGTTTATGTTGAAAAACTGCAATTCTGTTTATGGAGTAATTTCAAATACTTTATTTTTGTTTTGCACAGGACAAACCTAAATAAAAGTAATATAATTACAATGTTTTGCTTTATTTTACTTTTTTTTTCTCTAAATTTAGCAAATTGCTTAAAATGGAAATATTTAATTTTTTACTAACGCTCTTGAACTTTTTCCTATTTCTAAGCATAGATTAATATTTAAAGTGACTCTGTCAGATGGACCCTCCTAAGCCGTCTATATAGGTATATAGATCATAGGAATCAGAATAAAATGATACCTTGATATCTGTGATCCGATGTTTTATTCCAGAGAACTCCACGTTTATCATTTGTAAATTAACTGTTCAGGACTATGGGCACAACACGGTTCTACATGTAAATCTGCTTTGGCAGCTTATTTTATTTGAAAGGAGGTATTACCAGTGTGATGTGTAATGGCCTCTCTCTGCTCTCATGATCTCACTGTAGAGCTTCAGCTTCCATCTCACAGTCAGACAGGGGTGTAATATTGTTGCAATATAGCAGAGCCATGAGAGCTGCAGAAACTATGTTTGTTATGAGATAAAGTACAGTTCCAATGTTCTGTGTTACATACAAGTCTCATACCGGTAATACCTCCTTTTATTTAAAATAAGATCTGGAGGCAGATTCTTGTGCAGATCATAGCCCTGAATAGTTAATTTACATATAGGAAAAACAAAAAGAATGTACATGCAAGCTCACACATGAAAACTATGAAAAATATGTTCCCATACATCTTAATAGCTCATTTACATATTGAGAAAATTGTGAATTTCTCTGGAATAATACATCAGATTGTAGATACAGTTGGGGAAATAAGTATTTGATCACTTGCTGTTTTTGTAAGTTGGCCCACTGACAAAGACTTGAGCAGTCTATAATTTTAAGGGTAGGTTAATTTTAACATTGAGAGATAAAATATCCTAAAGAAATCAAGAAAATCACATTGTATAAATTAGAATTTTTTTTTGCATTTTGCAGTGAGAAATAAGTATTTGATCCCCTACAAACCATAATGAGTTCTGGCTCCTACAGACCAGTTACAGTTAGATGCTCCTAATCAACTCGTTACCTGCATTAAAGACAACTGTCTTACATAAGTAGAAAAATATAGGTAAGGGTCCGCACTCCGATGGCAGGTATGAAGTTCGTGCTCAGAGGGAAAGAGACAGTCTAAAGAAATAGTGACCCTCGGCACAGAACAAATGAGATAGTTTTGCTCAAAAAAATCATATTTAATAATTCCAACACCAACAGATGAAAACAGATAATAATTTTCAACATTTCGGCTGGAGAGCCTTCATCAAGATTTATCTGAATATACATAAAAGAAAAATGAATAGAAAGGAAAAAAATATATATACATCTACATAAAGACGTTTATATGTATATAACACATTGTATATACAGTATATATCTATATTCTGGCTGATATGTTCAGTTGGTGAACTGTGGATCCCGTATCATCTTTATAGTGGGTCCAACAATATCCTATCCACCAAGGAAAGCCATATACATCATATGGTCAATTTAAGAAGAGGAAAAGCAAAGATGCCATATCATTTCAAAAAATCAAATCATGTATAAACCCAGGTCATGTAACCAATATGCACATTAAACATCTGATATAGCCCTTGTGGACCAATATGGTCCTGAAGATGCAACAAGAATATACATGCAGGAGTTGAGAAGGAGCGGAGATGAAGAACGAGAGAAAAAGAAAAATTAAAAATAAAAAATAAGAGATAAAAAGTTATAAAAATAGGAAAAAATTAACCAAAAATAAGAAAAATAAGAAAAAAATAAAAAAAAATAAAAAAAATAAAAATAAAAAATAAAGTATAAAAAATAAAATAAAAAATAAATATTAAATGGAAAATGGGAGACTAGAACTATAGTGTCTATACCTGTAGGTTGCATATTGGAGAGAATCAGCTGTGCAGTAATTCATTAAAGGGAGATCTGTAAATGAAATCAGGCTAGTGACGGGCAAATAAAGCAAGGATAAAGGAAAAGAATACCCGTGGGAAAAGAGGTCACATACAACAATGCATACAAGTCAGATTGGTGTCCAGTGGAAGGAGGAGGCTGCGTACCAGCCAGCAGAGACGCTGGCCCTATACATGCCGTGAAAAAAGCCCTTCCAGTTCAGAGTTACGAGGAGTGGAGGCCAGTGCGCAGGCGCGCTTGCCCACAATCTCTGGCGGAAAAAAATGAAGGCGCCTGAAGAGACCGCGCCGTTATGCGCATGTGTCATCGAAAAAAAGCCGGCCGATCAGAGCCAAGAGATTGCGAGGGCGCAAAAGCAGACCAAGAATTAAGCTGATAAAGGATCGTTCCTGGCAAGGGGAGAAAAAGGAAAGAAGAAAAGCCCACAGATCGAATAATGATCAGTGGGAAAATATTACAGCTGAACCACCAATGGGGACAAAAACAACCAAGAAAAACAGTGGTATGGTATATAGCAAACTAAAAATAAAAAAATAAAATGAAAAATAAAAAATAAAAGATAATAAAAAATACTATGAAAAATACTATGGAATACTGGAAAAAGAACAAAAAAATAAGAAAAAGAAAAAAGGAGAAAAAAAGAAAAACAGAAAAATATACGGAATACAAACTAAGAGAAAAAAAATAGAAAAGTACTATAAAAAATAAATCATCAAAGATTGAAAGCTAAAAATCAAAAAATAAAAAATAAGAGGAAAAAAGTCAAAAATTGAGAAAAAGGGAGAAAAGAATGCAAGAGACGGGGAGGGGAAAGGGAGGGAGGGAAGAAAAGGTATACAAGAGAAAATTAAATAGGAAGTAAAAAATAGAAAGAAAAGAGAAAAAAGAAAAAGATTAAAAAAGAAAGAACAAGAAGAGGAGATAGTGGATAGGAGATGAATCCCACGAGTGGGATATACCTCAGAATCTAGTTAGTCCGGCATCTGAAAAAGACACAAAAGAAGAAATGATGAATGAATAAAAGTTACTTATAGAAAATCTCATACTCTCTATTTAAACCATGTGGTTCCAGTGTATGCACTGTATAGATCCAGAAAGCATCTCTTTATTTTAATCTCTGGATGCGATTCCCACCCCGTCTGTTTAGAGGCTTGCTCTCAATAACTTGAAACCTGAACTGAGAAATGTTGTGCCTAGCAGAAATAAAATGAGCATGGATAGGTAACATCAACTTCTTGCAGCTAATAGTTGGTTTATGCTGAGATATACAGTCTCAGATACGTTGTGTGATTTCCCTAACATATCCGAGACTGCAGGAACACTTTATAAGATATATTACAAAAGATGAATCACAAGTATAGTAACCCCTAACAGGCAAACTTCTGCCGGTTCTAGGATGAGTAAATGTATCACCTTTAACCCCTTTCTGGCCCAAGGCGTATTAGTACGCCCCAGGCCATCACCCCCGGGCACATGTCAGCTGATTATTACAGCTGACATGTGCCCGCAACAGCCGCGGGTGGAATCGCGATTCACCCGCGGCTGTTAACATGTTAAATGCCGCAGTCAATTTCTGACAGCGGCATTTAACATCGCTGCACTGGAAGTGCGGCATTAGCCCCGCCCATCAGTGACCCCGTCACGTGATCGCGGGTCACTGATGGTTGCTCATGACAACCCTGGGTCTGCAGCAGACCCCAGTGTTTGTCATGTACTGATCGCTATGAGCGTCACCTAGTGGTCGGCGCTCATAGTGCAGGAGCATTTCTGTTACATAGAGGTGATCTGCTGATCACCTTTATGTAGCAGAGGTGATCGGACAGTTGCTGCTTCTAGTCTCCTGTAAAGACTATTGAAGCATGCAAAAAGTTTAAAAAAAATGTTTTTAAAAATATTAAAAATTTTTAAAAAATATAAAAGTTTAAATCACCCCCCTTTTGCCCCATTCAAAATAAAATAGTAAACAATAAACCCCACATACACATATTTGGTACCGGCGCATTCAGAATCGCCCAATCTATCAAGATAACAAAAGAATTAATCCGATCGGTAAACGGCGTGACGAGGAAAAAATTCCAAACCCCAGACTTACGTTTTTTTGGTCACCGCAACATTGCAATAAAATGCAATAACGGGCGATCAAAACATCAGATCTACCCCAAAATGGTATCAATAAAAACTTCAGCTCAGTACGCAAAAAATAAGCCCTCACCCGGTCCCAGATCCCAAAAAATAGAGGCGCTACAGGTATCGGAATATGGCACCATTTTTTTTTTTATTTTTTTAGCAAACTTTGGATTTTTTTTTCACCCCTTAAATAAAAAAGAACGTATACATGTTTGGTATCTGCAAACTCATAATGATCTGGAGAATAATGATGGCAGGTCAGTTTTAGCATTCAGTGAATGTGGAAAGAAAAAAAAAAAAAACAACTCTGGAATTGCATTTTTTTTGCAATTTCACCACACTTGGAATTTTTTTTCCATTTTCCAGTACACGATATGGTAAAACTAGTAATGGCATTTAAAAGTACAACTCGTCCCGCAAAAAATAAGCCCTCACATGGCCATATTGACCAAAAAATAAAAGCGCTATGGCTCTGGGAACAAGGGGAGCAAAAAACAAAAATCAAAAACGGAAAATCCCAGGGTTGCGAAGGGGTTAATAATATGAGAGCATTGAAGGCAATGGAGGCACGGGAACGTCCTTCTCTTCTGTGTAGCCAATGAAATTTGGAGCGGTGTTGGTTTACCGTATCCAACATCGGCCCTTTCTAGAGTGTTAAGTAAGTTTTGTGATTTTTTTATTACAAAATGGGGGATATGACTTAAATTCAGTAATCATTGGGTATGCCTCACGAAGCAGAGGCCAATGTCTCCTAATACAAGAATGTATTAATTTATTAAAGGGATGATAAGTGTTGACCAACGATATCCTAGGGGAATTGGACCTTTCCCATATCGGCTCATTCTGCGCTATTTCCAGAGCCTCCAAGGTGTAGCCCCTATCTTGAAATTTTTTAGACATCTCATTAATCCTGTAAATACGTTTGTGGTTATCCAAAACAATATGATTGATTCAACAAAACTGGGATTTATTTAATGCCGTTTTGATGTGATGAGGATGGTAACTTGAAAAATGAAGTAAACTATTTTTATCGGTAGGTTTTATATATGTCAGTCTCAAGACTTTCATAATCATGTAGAATAACAAGAGTATAAAGGAAATTCATTTTCTGATGATGATATTGTATAGAAAATGTAAGATGGGGAATACATCGATTAAGTGCATGAAAGAACTGCAGTAAGATTTCTTCCGCACCCTGCCATATTAGAAAAACATCATCTATATATCTTCTCTAGTGTTGAACGAGCACTAAAATGCTCGGGTGCTCGAATCTCGGGCCGAGCTCACCGTGATACTCGGGTGCTCGACCTGAGTAACGAGCCCAATGTTAGTCTATGGGAGACCCAAGCATTTTTGCTGCGGCACCCACGGCAGTCTGTAGAAAGCCTAAAAAGTGCCCAAAACGATAGTGACAGTGCTCAAATGACATGGGGACAGCATGGGCATCGCCCCAGGAAGCATTTCTGACCCCCAGGTCACTGCTGTCAACAACGTGGTCAGAGGTATTAAGCCACTTTTACGGGCTCACAATAAAACGTTCAAAAACTAAACTGAAACGGTTTTCTTGTGAAATATGTTAAGGAACATCCTTTCCAGCGTAAAGACTTGTGTATAAGGTAAAATAAATAACTAAAAACAAAAATACTCCTCCACACCTTGGGCTATGTTCACAAGTAGCATTTTTTATGCGTTTTTGCACTTTTGTATTGCTTTCAACTGTGACAAATGCATTCACCGGGAAATGCCATTTTAACATTTTAAATTCTTATCTGGCCATGTGCTGTGTGACACATGCATACAGTGCTGAAAAGACATGGGAACAGCATGGGGAAGACCCCTGGAAGCATCTCTGACAAGCAGGTCACTGCCTAAAAGTGTGCCCATTAGAAGTGATCCTTGCCGCATCAGAAGATGCAGACTTGCAACTATCCCAGTGCAAGTCCTTGTCCCAGGGCAGTGTTCAATTGTACCTCCCCCATTCCTTGCAATGCAAGCGCAAGAATGCAGCCTGCCACCCACCGACCCCCAGGCTGCAATACCATACTGCTAGCTTGCACTTGAAATGGGGCCTTTTAGTTTGGAGGAGGCCGAAGCTGGGCACTACCTCATGGCTGCTTTGGCAGCGAGGTATCCATACTTAGTCCCCAGCCGCCCAGCGGCCGGGTGTCCACGCTCGGTCCCCAGCCACCAGGGGGCGGCCAGGTGTAAATACTCGGTCCCCAGCCGCCCCGCGGCCGGGTGTCCACACATGGTCCCCAGCCGCCTGGGGGCGGCCGGGTGTCAATAAACGGCCCCCAGCCGCACCTATTTCTCCTTGGAAGTTCCCCCCACACTTTTCTTAGCCTGGCCTGCTTTAGGGTAGCACTGGATGAGCCCACCAGAGAACCAGACTCCTCCGGTGGGCCCTGCCTTCTCCATCAGGGGAGCTGAGAGTGCCAAGATGAGGAGCATGATGATGATGACAGAAGTTAGCATCTGCTTTGTTTTCTTGGAATGCAAGCGCATGTATAAAGTAGCGGCTAGGCCTGAGGTGGTCAGCGTTTTGGCGCATATCCTACCTCCTCCGAGGACTGCTGGATGTTTTCCTGCTACTATCCCAGCTCTATGACTCTCGTTAAAACTAAGCTTCAGGAGATGAATGATGGATGAGGTGGTGGCAAAGGAAAAGAGCAGGAGGAACAAGGACCATTCACATCAATATCAGGCCAGTCAACCACACATGTCTTGTAGGATATGTTTCTGTACCAAAAGGAGTGGTTCGGCTACACAGTTATAGGGCATGCAGTGAGTGCAATGCCTACCAAAAATTTCGAGGCACTCCAATGCCCCTTGGAAGTGACATGGAGGTCAGAGGGCCTTAACTAATCTGTTATTTCCATTTATAGCAACTGGGTCTCCTGTGCACTGCTGGTCTAAGCAGTGAATGGAAGGATTTCCAAAAATTATGAGGAACTGCAATGCCCCTTGAAACAGATGTGGATTACAGCATACTAAAAACCTTCTACCCATTATTGGAGAGGGGGTCTCCCATAGTGTTCGACTAGGCATTGAAAAGCAAATGCTGACTAAAGTTAGGAGGAAATGCAATGCCCGTTGGAAGAATGGTGGAGGTCGAAGTAGAATAAAAAGACAATATCAATGCCCCTCGAAAAAGTGGTGGAGGTCGCAGTAGCTTAACAAGACGGTTTTAATGCCCCTTGGAAGAGACGTGGAGGTCGCAGTAGCTTAATAAGACAGTTTTAATGCCCGTTGGAAGAGACGTGGAGGTCGCAGTAGCTTAACAAGACAGTTTTAAGCCCCTTGGAAGAGACGTGGAGGTCGCAGTGGAATAAAAAGACAATAACAATGCCCCTTGGAAACGTGGTGGAGGTCGCAGTTGCTTAACAAGACGGTTTTAATACCCCTTGGAAGAGACGTGGAGGTCGCAGTAGCTTAACAAGACGGTTTTAATGCCCCTTGGAAAAGTGGTGGAGGTTGCAGTAGCTTAACAAGACGGTTTTAATGCCCCTTGAAAGAGACGTGGAGGTCGCAGTGGAATAAAAAGACAATGTCAATGCCCCTTGGAAAAGTGGTGGAGGTCGCAGAAGCTTAACAAGATGGTTTTAATGCCCCTTGGAAAAGTTGTGGAGTTCGCAGTAGCTTAACAAGACGGTTTTAATGCTCCTTGGAAGAATGGTGGAGGTCGCAGTGGAATAAAAAGACAATATCAATGCCCCTTGGAAAAGTGGTGGAGGTCGCAGAAGCTTAACAAGACGGTTTTAATGCCCCTTGGAAGAGACGTGAAGGTCGCAGTAGCTTGACAAGACGGTTTTAATGCCCCTTGGAAGAGACATGGAGGTCGCAGTAGCTTTACAAGATGGTTTTAATGCCCCTTGGAAAAGTGGTGGAGGTCGCAGAAGCATAACAAGACGGTTTTAATGCCCATTGGAAGAGACGTGGAGGTCGCAGTGGAATAAAAAGTAAATATCAATGCCCCTTGGAATAGTGGTGGTGGTCGCAGTACCTTAATAAGACTTTTTTATTGCCCCTTGGAAGAGACATGGAGGTCGCAGTAGCTTAACAAGATGGTTTTAATGCCCCTTGGAAAAGTGGTGGAGGTCGTAGTAGCTTAACAAGATGGTTTTATTGCCCCTTGGAAGAGACGTGGAGGTAGCAGTGGAATAAAAAGACAATATCAATGCCCCATGGAATAGTGGTGGAGGTCGCAGTAGCTTAACAAGACGGTTTTAAAGCCCCTGACAAAAGTGGTGGAGGTCGCAGTAGCTTAACAAGACGGTTTTAATGCCCCTGGGAAGAGACGTGTAGGTCGCAATTGAATAAAAAAACAATATCAATGCCCCTGGAAAAAGTGGTGGAGGTCGCTGTAGCTTAACAAGACGGTTTTAATGCCCCTGGGAAAAGTGGTGGAGGTCGCAGTAGCTTAACAAGACCTTTTTAATGCCCCTGGGAAAAGTGGTGGAGGTTGCAGTGGAATAAAAAAACAATATCAATGCCACTTGAAAAAGTGGTGGAGGTCGCAGTAGCTTAACAAGACGGTTTTAATGTCCCTTGGAAGAGACGTGGAGGTCGCAGTAGCTTAACAAGACTGTTTTAATGCCCCTTGGAAGAGACGTGGAGGTCGCAGTGGCTTAGCAAGATGGTTTTAATCCCCCTTGGAAGAGACGTGGAGGTAGCAGTGGAATAAAAAGACAATATCAATGCCCCTGGGAAAAGTGGTGGAGGTTGCAGTAGCTTAACAAGACGGTTTTAATGCCCCTTGGAAGAGACGTGAAGGTCGCAGTAGCTTAACAAGACGGTTTTAATGGCCCTTGGAAGAGACGTGGAGGTCGCAGTGGAATGAAAAGCAAATATCAATGCCCCTTGGAATAGTGGTGGAGGTCGCAGTAGCTTAACAAGACTTTTTTAATGCCCCTTGGAAGAGAAGTGGAGGTCGCAGTAGCTTAACAAGACGGTTTTTATGCCCCTTGGAAAAGTGGTGGAGGTCGTAGTAGCTTAACAAGACGGTTTTAATGCCCCTTGGAAGAGACGTGGAGGTCGCAGTGGAATAAAAAGACAATATCAATGCCCCTTGGAATAGTGGTGGAGGTCGCAGTAGCTTAACAAGACGGTTTTAAAGCCCCTGACAAAAATGGTGGAGGTCGCAGTAGCTTAACAAGACGGTTTTAATGCCCCTTGGAAGAGATGTGGAGGTCGCAATGGAATAAAAAAACAATATCAATGCCCCTGGGAAAAGTGGTGGAGGTCGCAGTAGCTTAACAAGATGGTTTTAATGCCCCTGGGAAAAGTGGTGGAGGTCGCATTAGCTTAACAAGACGGTTTTAGTGCCCCTTGGAAGAATGGTGGAGGTCACAGTGGAATAAAAAGACAATATCAATGCCCCTGGGAATAGTGGTGGAGGTCGCAGTAGCTTAACAAGATCGTTTTAATACCCCTGGGAAAAGTGGTGGAGGTCGCAGTGGAATAAAAAAACAATATCAATGCCTCTAGAAAAAGTGGTGGAGGTCGCAGTAGCTTAACAAGACTGTTTGAATGCCCCTTGGAAGAGACGTGGAGGTCGCAGTGGCTTAGCAAGATGGTATTAATGCCCCTTGGAAGAGACGTGGAGGTCGCAGTGGAATAAAAGGACAATATCAATGCCCCTGGGAAAAGTGGTGGAGGTCGCAGTAGCTTAACAAGACGGTTTTAATGCCCCTTTGAAGAATGGTGGATGTCGCAGTGGAATAAAAAGACAATATCAATGCCCCTTGAAAAAGTGGTGGAGGTCGCAGTAGCTAAACAAGACAGTTTAAATGCCCCTTGGAAGAAACGTCGAGGTCGCAGTGGTTTAACAAGACGGTTTTAATGCCCCTTGGAAGAGACGTGGAGATTGCAGTGGAATAAAAAGACAATATCAATGCCACTGGGAAAAGTGGTGGAGGTCGCAGTCTCTTAACAAGACGGTTTTAATGCCCCTTGGAAGAGACGTGGAGGTCGCAGTAGAATAAAAAGACAATAACAATGCCCCAGGTAAAAGTGGTGGACGTCACAGTAGCTTAACAAGACGGTTTTAATGCCCCTGGTAAAAGTTGTGGAGATAGTAGTAGCTTAACAAGACAGTTTTCATGCCCCTTACAAGAGCCATGCAGTACAGCATATTAAAAACATTATTCCCATTATTGGAGAGTTGGTCTCCCATAGTCTTTGCCTATGCCTTCCAAGCAAAAGCTGCCAAAAATTAGGACGGAGGAACTTGCAATGCTGACAACAAGGACCACGGTCACCCTGGTGGTATAGTGGTGGTGGAGGCTGAGGATAAGGAGAAGAGCAAAATACAGCCGAAATGAGGAAGCGTATACCCATGTGTGGGTGTGAAGCGGTGCATGGGAATACACCTCCCAAAATAACACAGTGGATTTGACTTTATATTACTCTGCTGTCATTTGGTGGTGATGAGAAGTCTTGCCCAATCCAGCCCTTGTTCATTTTGATAAGGGTCAGCTTGTCAGCATTGTCAGTTGACAGGCGAGTGCGCTTATCAGTTATAATTCCCCCAGCGGCACTAAAAACATGCTCCAATAACACACTGGCGGCAAGGCAGGCCAGGACCTCCAAGGCGTACAGAGCGAGTTCATTCCAAGTGTCCAGCTTGGATACCCAATAATTAAAAGGCACAGAGGAATCACGGAGGACGCTTGTTTTGTTCTGCTACCAGAGCTAAGGAAAGAGAGGAGATCTGTCCCTACGATAGAACTCAGCTTAATCCCTATGATGTAACAGGGGACCTGATCCTGCGATCAGACCTGCTAAAGTCCTAAGCTAGTCTGTACGGAGACCTATAGATGTGGGGAAGGAATCCCTACAAGTACTAAGGACTGGGAGGAAAATGGGACACCTCCTAACAGAAATAGTAGCAGACAGACGAACAAACAAAATATATAGAACATAGAGGTCCGTAGACCAAGCAAACTAACAGAGTTAGATACAGAGCACAGGCTAGCTAGAAAGTAGTTAAACAATGAAGTCCAGCAAAGCCAGAAGGGCGGAGCAGGATAAAATAGGCCAACAAGGTCATGTGACCAGCAATAGAAAAAACCTAAGAGCAAGGTTCTAACAATACCCCCCCTTCTAAGAGGATCCTCCGGATCCCCTAGGACCAGGCTTATCAGGAAATCTCCTGTGAAACGCTCTGATAAGTCTGGACGCGGAAACATCATCCGACCTCACCCAAGAGTTATCCTCGGGTCCGAAACCTTTCCAGGCCACAAGATACTGCAAACTACCTCTATACTGTCTAGAGTTAAGGATGCGAGAAATTTCATATTCCCCGTCCTCCACCACCGGAGGAACAGAGGCAGAGGCGTCACAATCCGATACAACAGCTTTTTTCAACAGAGAGACATGAAATACCGGATTAATTCTCCAGGAGGTAGGAACCTCCAACCTAACAGCAGATTGGTTGACAACCTGAAGCACCTTAAAGGGCCCTACAAACTTGGGACCCAATTTCTTAGAAGGAATCCTCAACCGCAGATTCCTAGAGGACAACCAAACCATGTCACCAACAGCGAACAAAACCTCCTGTCGTTTCCTATCAAAGTAGTCTTTAGATTTTCTGTTGGCCTCCTGAAGATTACCACGCACATCCGTCCAAACTCTCTCCAAATCACCGGAAAAATTCTCCTCCTCAGGCACGGCAGATCCCAACTTGGAGAACGACCCAAACGACGGATGTCTCCCAGAACAACAAAAAAAAGGCGAACAACCAGCAGAAGAAGATGTATGATTGTTCAGAGCAAATTCAGCAAGTGGCAGAAACTCAGACCACCCCTCTTGATTGTCTGCCACAAAACAACGCAAGAACTGCTCAACATCCTGGTTTTTCCTTTCTGTCTGGCCATTAGATTCAGGATGATATCCGGACGAGAACGACAAATGAACTCCCAACCTGTCACAAAAAGCACGCCAAAAACGAGCCACGAACTGAGGACCCCTATCAGAAACAATGTCAGTAGGAACGCCATGAAGTCTGACAATTTCCTTGACAAAGGCCTTAGCGAGAGTTTTAGCGCAGGGCAGTTTGACAAAGGGAACCAAGTGACACATCTTGCTAAAACGGTCCACGACCACCCAGATGACAGTAAAACCCTCAGAGGGGGGAAGGTCAGTTATAAAGTCCATAGCCAAATGTGTCCAAGGAGCACTGGGAACCTCCAAAGGACAAAGCAACCCCGCAGCAGGAGTATGTGAGGACTTAGATCTAGCACAAATAGTACATTGGCGCACCCACTTAATGACTTCCTTCTGCCATCCAGGCCACCAAAAACTGCGACCCACCAGTCTCTTGGTCTCAGAGATTCCGGGATGACCTGCCAACCGAGATTCGTGACACTCAACAAACAAATCTCTCCTAAAGGTCCCAGGCACAAACAACCTCCCATGAGGAGTGTTAGATGGGGCATTCTCCTGTGCTTTAAGAATCTCATCTTCCAAAACGGAGTCCAAAGCAGCTATCACAACACCTTCTTGTAAAATGTTCTCCTCTTTCTCAGCACCGACTATGGGAGAAAAGGCATCCGCCTTAACATTCTTAGTACCAGTGATGTAAGTAACGGAGAAATTAAACCACGAGAAAAACAGTGCCCACCTAGCCTGACGGGCATTCAGGCGCTTGGCAGCATCAAGATATATCAGATTTTTATGATCCGTAAGAACCTGAACGGGAAATTCCGCACCTTCCAAGAAGTGGCGCCAGTGTTCAAATGCGAGTTTAATAGCCAATAATTCCCGATTACCAATATCGTAATTCAGTTCAGTCTCCGAAAATTTTTTTGAAAAAAAGGCACAGGGATGTAATCCATCCCCGTTATCCTGAGACAATACTGCGCCAACCCCCACAGAGGAAGCATCAACCTCAACCAAAAACGGCTTAGTCACATCAGGCTGCATAAGGATGGGAGCAGAGGTGAACCTCTCCTTGAGATACACAAAAGCTTCAATGGCCTCAGAAGACCACTGAACCGCATCAGCACCTTTCCTGGTGAGATCGGTCAGAGGTTTGACAATACTAGAAAAATTTTTTATGAATTTTCTGTAATAATTGGCGAAACCCAAAAACCTCTGTATCGATTTCAAACCAATAGGCCTAGGCTATTCCTGTACAGCTTGAACTTTAACCGGGTCCATCTCAAAACCTTCGCTGGAGATAATGTAGCCCAAAAAACTAATTCTCTGTACAGCGAACTCACATTTCTCCAGCTTAGCAAAAAGCGAATTGTCCATTAATAACTGTAATACCTCACGTACGCTCCGCCAATGAGACTCCAGATCCGGCGAATAAATCAAAATGTCATCCAAATACACAACCACATTTTTGCCGATCAAAGGTCTAAGGATGTCATTAATAAGATTCTGAAAAAATGCAGGAGCATTAGTAAGACCAAAAGGCATAACCAGATTCTCAAAATGACCCACAGGAGTGTTAAAAGCAGTTTTCCATTTGTCACCCTCCTTCATGCGCAACAGATTGTATGCCCCCTTAAGGTCAATTTTAGAGAACCACTTGGCCCCCATTAACTGGTTAAACAGATCAGGAATCAATGGCAATGGGTAAGGATTGCGTACAGTAATTTTGTTAATCTCACGAAAATCCAGACAAGGACGTAAACCGCCGTCCTTATTTTTTACAAAAAAAAATCCAACCGCCACAGGAGACTTAGAGGGCCTAATGTGACCGGCGGCCAAACTTGTCTGTATGTATTCCTCCAAAGCCTTTCTCTCAGGAATAGTAAGGTTAAATAAACGACTTTTAGGAAGAGTCGCTCCAGGGACAAATTCAATAGAACAATCATAGTCTCTATGGGGAGGCAAAACCTGCGATTCCTTCTCAGAAAAAACTCTCCAAAAATCCTGAATAGGAACAGGCAATTCTCCCCTATCCAAAGCTGCAATACGCCCGTTACAACACTTGTCATAACATTTATGGCTCCAGGATTTAATTTCACTGGTAGACCAATCCAGTACAGGATTGTGAAATTTTAACCAGGGCAATCCCAATATTACTGGAGAAGGCAAGTTATTCAACACTACCAAATCCAATTTCTCATGGTGAACACCATTAATAGTGAGAGGAAATTCACAGACCTTGAGAGTAATATTCTTCAAAGGGGAACCATCCACAGAAACCACAGCAATGGGGGATGATAAAGGTTCGGGTTTTAAACTGAGTCTTTCCAAGAATCCCCCATCAATAACATTCAGAGTAGACCCACAATCAACAAACACCCGAAATTCCATTCATTTTTCCTGAGCAATCGTGGAAGCAGCTAAAAATACACCCTTGGAATTTAAACAGGCAATACGGGCATGACTGACCATTTTTTTTTCTTTCTTGATACGAAGCTCACTGTAGTGCCGGCGTCCCTGCCCTCTGCTAGGCAGGGACGCTGTTCCCCTCACCGCTCTGCTCCGTGCCCGGCTTCCCTCTCCCGCTCTGCTGGCAGCGCGCGCTCCTTCCCGGCCACTGTGCTTAGGGCGCGCGCGCGCCCTCAATCCCTCTTAAAGGGGCCGTGCGCGCCGTCCTAAGGAGTCCGCGGCCAATGGCCGGAGGACTTTACCATATATAAGGCACCTCCTCCAAAATGGAGGTGCCCGAGCAATGTTGTTGCACTGTTCACTACTCTGCTTCAGCCCTCAGGTCCCGTTGCCAGTTACCTGCCAGTTACCTGCCAGATTCCTGCCTGATTATCTGCTACCTGCCTGCTAGTCTGAGGTCCGACGGTCTGCTTTGCTACTCCTGTCAGTCTGTCTAAGGACCAGCCTGCCCGCTCACCTGGGAGCGCACACCAGCCACCTGCCTGCTTGCCTGAGGTCCGACGGTCTGCCTTCCTACTCCCGTCAGTCTGTCTATGGACCAGCTTGCCCGCTCACCTGGGAGCGCTCACCTGCTACCTGCCTGCTAGTTTACCTGGAGGCTCCGCCGTCACATGCTGTGACCACCTGCCTGTCCAGTGACTCCTGCTCGCTCACCTGGGAGCGCTCATCTGCTGCCTGTCTGCTAGCCTACCTGGAGGCTCTGCCGTCACGTGCTGTGACCACCCACCTGTCCAGAGACTTCTGCCCGCTCTCCTGGGAGCGCTCATCTGCCGCCTGTCTGTTGGTCTTCCTGGAGGCTCCGCCATCACATGCTGTGACCACCCGTTTATCCAGAGACTCTCGCCTGCTCACCTGGGAGCTCAAGTCTACCATCAACCGCCACAGGTCGTACCAACCCTTTACCCAGAGACTGCCCCGGTCACTTGCCGTGACCACCTGCCCGTTCACCCAGAGACTGCCCCAGTCACTTGCCGTGATCTCCTGTCCGTTCTTCCAGAGACTGTCCCGGTCACTTGCCGTGACCATCTGCCCGTTCACCCAGAGACTGCCCCAGTCACTTGTCGTGATCTCCTGCCCGTTCTTCCAGAGACTGTCCCGGTCACCTGCTGTGACTGCCTGCCTGGTCGCCACCCGCTCCCTTACAAGGACTGCCCCCTTGAATAGTAGCTCAGAGGTTCCGCCTCCCAGACCCGTTACAGTTTGCTCGGGCCATGGAACCCGGTGGCACCCAAGCTACCTCGCTCTCGGACCTCTGTCATGAACTGTCCCATCAGAGGTCCCAACAGGAGTCCATCCTGGGTCACCTCCGGAATGTCAATTCTCGCCTGGACACTCTGACTGCTCCACCAGCAACCACCGCCAGTGCCATGACTCCCAACCCGGCAGCTCCGCTGCCCACCAATACCATGGTATCCTACCCCGGACCCCGGCTTTCTGCACCTCCTCGCTTCGGAGGCGACCCCGCCCAGGCTCGGGGCTTCATTAATCAGTGCACCCTGCACTTTGAACTATTGTCCCACCAGTTTAACTCCGACCGGGCCAAAATTGCCTTCATCATGTCCCATCTCACCGGGGAGGCCCTGGCCTGGCTAAATCCTCTATGGGAGAGAGGAGACCCCCTGGTGTCCGACCTGCCTGCCTTCCTCACGGCTTTCCGGAAAGTCTTCGATGAACCCGGACGGAAGACCTCATCCGCATTGTCTCTGCTACGCCTCCGTCAGGGAAGTCTCACCGTGGGCCAATATGCCATACGGTTCCGTACCCTTGCCTCGGAGCTGGCCTGGGATAACGACGCTCTGGTATCCGTCTTCTGGGAGGGTCTGTCCGGCCGTATTAAAGATGAACTTGCCGGTCGGGACGTTCCTACCACTCTCGATGACCTAATAACTCTTGCCACCCGGATTGACCTACGGTTCCAGGAGCGTGCCAAAGAGGTCACCCGTGAGAGGAGGTTTCCACGTCTAGCTCCTACTTTTCAGAAACCCGTCACTCCCTCCGTCTCTCCCCAGGTACACTCTCCTGAGCCTATGCAGGTCGACCAGACGAAGATGGTCAAAACCCGTCAGGACTTACGCCGTGCCGAGGGGAGCTGCTTCTACTGTGGCAGTAAGGAGCACCGGATCCGTGCCTGCCCAGAGAGGTCGGGAAACGCCTGTGTCTAGGTTCGCTCAGAGAGGTCGACCTAGACAAGAATAAATCCTCTCCATCTCTGCTGCTGTCAGTTTCAATCATCTGCGGGGAGAACCGTTATTTCGAACTAGCCCAACTGGACTCTGGAGCAGCCGGGAATCTTATTTCACAGTCCCTGGTAGAGAAGTACCGCATCCCCACCAAACCTCTGGCTGTACCCTTGTCTGTTGCTGCCGTGGATGGGGGTCTCTTACCACGCCCCATCCAACTCATCACCGAATCCATTACTCTGCAAGTGGGAATGCTGCATTCTGAGAGTATCTCCTTTCATGTTCTGCCTGGACTCTCTCACGCCCTCCTGCTAGGTCTACCTTGGCTCCAGAGACATGCACCCGTGCTTGACTGGCAGACCGGAGAAGTCCTTCGCTGGGGACAGGACTGCCATAAGACCTGTCTGGTTCCCGTCCATCCCGTCCGTCCTTCTCCTACCCCAGCTAATCTACCTGGACTTCCGATTCCTTATTGGTCTTATGCTGATGTCTTTAATAAAAAGGAAGCAGAGACACTACCCCCTCATAGACCATACGACTGCCCTATCGACTTGTTACCCGGTACTACTCCTCCCCGTGGGCGTATTTATCCATTATCCGCTGCTGAGACCCGGTCGATGTCCGAATACATTGAGGAGAATCTGGCCAGGGGATTCATCCGGAAGTCTACCTCCCCGGCGGGAGCAGGCTTCTTCTTCGTAAAAAAGAAGGACGGCTCTCTCCGTCCCTGTATAGACTATAGAGGCCTTAACCAGATCACGGTGAAAAATAAGTACCCCCTTCCGCTCATTCCGGAGTTATTTGATCGTCTGAGAGGGGCTAGAATCTTCACCAAACTGGACCTCCGTGGGGCTTACAACCTGGTTCGTATCCGTCAGGGGGATGAATGGAAGACGGCATTCAACACCCGGGACGGCCACTATGAATATCTGGTAATGCCCTTTGGCCTCTGTAACGCTCCTGCCGTCTTTCAAGAGTTGGTCAATGACATCTTCCGGGACCTTCTCTACTCCTGCATAGTGGTGTACCTGGACGACATCTTGGTCTTCTCTCCGGATCTCCAGACTCACCGGAGGGATGTTCGTCAGGTCCTGCTCAGGCTCAGGCAGAACCATCTCTACGCTAAATATGAGAAGTGCCTCTTTGAGCAGACCTCGCTTCCGTTTCTGGGCTACATTATCTCTCAGACCGGCCTACAAATGGATCCTGAGAAACTGTCTGCCATCGAGAAATGGCCCCGACCAGAGGGGTTGAAGGCTATTCAACGGTTCCTGGGCTTCGCCAACTATTACCGCCTCTTCATCCCGCACTTCTCTTCCCGGACTGCCCCAATTTCCGCGCTCACCCGTAAGGGTACTAATCCCAAAGAGTGGCCGCCCGAAGCAGAGGAGGCCTTTCTTTCCCTAAAACAGGCCTTCTCTTCCGCCCCGGTGCTGCATTGCCCGGACGGCAACAAGCAGTTCTTCCTGGAAGTTGACGCCTCCTCCTCTGGAGCCGGAGCGGTACTTACTCAAAAATCATCTTCCGGGAGAATGGTAACTTGTGGCTTCTTCTCCAAACTCTTCTCCTCTTCTGAGCGCAACTATTCCATAGGAGACCGAGAGTTATTGGCCATCAAGCTGGCGTTGGAGGAGTGGCGTTACCTACTCGAGGGGGCTCTTCATCCGGTAATAATTTACACTGACCACAAGAACTTGGCTTACCTCCAGCATGCCCAGAGACTTAACCCGCGCCAAGCCCGGTGGTCCTTGTTTTTTGCTCGCTTTGATTTTGTTCTTCATTTTCGCCCGGCTGACAAAAACGTCAAAGCAGACGCCTTGTCCCGATCCTTTCTGGTGTCCGATCTCGAGGAAGAACCTAAACATATCATCGATCCCGCCAGAGTAATGCAGGTGGCTCCCGTGAGTCTAAATCGTCTCCCTCCCGGTAAGACGTTTGTTTCAGTACCTGATCGGGAGAAGATCCTACACTGGGGCCATTCGTCTAAACTAGCTGGCCACGCCGGTCAGAAAAAGACCCTCCAGCTTATTGCCCGGCACTATTGGTGGCCTACCCTGCACAAGGACATAATAGACTTTGTTTCTGCCTGTGTGTCCTGCGCCCGCAACAAAGTCCCGAGACATCTGCCAGCCAGACGCCTCCTTCCGCTTCCTGTACCTGCTGCCCCCTGGCAGCATATAGCAATGGACTTTATAACAGATCTTCCCGTCTCTGCCGGTTGTACGGTCATTTGGGTGGTCGCTGACCGCTTTTCCAAGATGGCTCACTTTATTCCCCTGCCAGGCCTTCCGTCTGCACCCGAGCTGGCTAAAGACTTTATCCGCCACATCTTCCGTCTTCATGGCCTGCCCCTCCACATCGTGTCGGATCGTGGGGTACAGTTCACCTCACGTTTCTGGAGAGCCACTTGTTAACTACTAGACGTCACCCTGGACTTCTCTTCCGCTTACCACCCACAGTCCAATGGTCAAGTGGAGCGGATCAATCAGAACCTGACCAGTTACCTCCGGCACTTCGTTAATGCCCACCATTCTGACTGGGTGGATCTCCTACCATGGGCCGAGTTCTCTTATAATAATCACGAGAGCGAATCCTCCTCCAAATCCCCGTTTTTTGTAGTCTTTGGTCAGCATCCTCGGATTCCTTTTCCTGTCTCCACCTCTGTGGACAACCCGGCTGCGGAATCTCTCGTTAGCAAATTTTCCTCCATATGGGAGAGTACCCGGTCCGCACTCCTTCTGTCATCCGAGCGTATGAAAAGACACGCTGACAAAAAACGCCTGGATCCTCCACAATTTCGTCCAGGAGATAAAGTCTGGCTCTCATCTAAATATGTTCGACTCAAGATACCTTCTTACAAGTTAGGGCCTCGGTTCATCGGTCCTCTGGAGGTCATCAGTCAGATCAACCCGGTGGCCTATAAATTGAAACTCCCGGCCAACTTACGGATCCCTAACTCCTTCCATGTATCTCTCCTCAAACCCGTGGTGCTTAACTCTTTTTCCAAGTCTACAGGTACGCCTCCTGCTCCGGTTTCTGCTGAGGACGAGTTTGAGGTAGAGAACATTCTTGCCACCAAAAGGGTAAGAGGAAAGACCTTTTTTCTGGTAGATGGGAAGGGGTTTGGTCCTGAGGAGAGAACGTGGGAGCCCCGGGAGAACATCCATGCCCATCTCATCCTAGCTAAATTTCTATCTGGCCTAAAAAAGGGGGGGCCTAAAGGGGGGGGTACTGTAGTGCCGGCATCCCTGCCCTCTGCTAGGCAGGGACGCTGTTCCCCTCACCGCTCTGCTCCGTGCCCGGCATCCCTCTCCCGCTCTGCTGGCAGCGCGCGCTCCTTCCCGGCCACTGTGCTTAGGGCGCGCGCGCGCCCTCAATCCCTCTTAAAGGGGACGCGCGCGCCGTCCTAAGGAGTCCCCGGCCAATGGCCGGAGGACTTTACCATTTATAAGGCACCTCCTCCAAAATGGAGGTGCCCGAGCAATGTTGTTGCACTGTTCACTACTCTGCTTCAGCCCTCAGGTCCCGTTGCCAGTTACCTGCCAGTTACCTGCCAGTTACCTGCCAGATTCCTGCCTGATTATCTGCTACCTGCCTGCTAGTCTGAGGTCCGACGGTCTGCCTTGCTACTCCTGTCAGTCTGTCTAAGGACCAGCCTGCCCGCTCACCTGGGAGCGCACACCAGCCACCTGCCTGCTTGCCTGAGGTACGACGGTCTGCCTTCCTACTCCCGTCAGTCTGTCTATGGACCAGCTTGCCCGCTCACCTGGGAGCGCTCACCTGCTACCTGCCTGCTAGTCTACCTGGAGGCTCCGCCGTCACATGCTGTGACCACCTGCCTGTCCAGTGACTCCTGCTCGCTCACCTGGGAGCGCTCATCTGCTGCCTGTCTGCTAGCCTACCTGGAGGCTCTGCCGTCACGTGCTGTGACCACCCGCCTGTCCAGAGACTTCTGCCCGCTCTCCTGGGAGCGCTCATCTGCCGCCTGTCTGTTGGTCTTCCTGGAGGCTCCGCCGTCACATGCTGTGACCACCCGTTTATCCAGAGACTCTCGCCTGCTCACCTGGGAGCTCAAGTCTACCATCAGCCGCCACAGGTCGTACCAACCCTTTACCCAGAGACTGCCCCGGTCACTTGCCGTGACCACCTGCCCGTTCACCCAGAGACTGCCCCAGTCACTTGCCGTGATCTCCTGTCCGTTCTTCCAGAGACTGTCCCGGTCACTTGCCATGACCATCTGCCCGTTCACCCAGAGACTGCCCCAGTCACTTGTCGTGATCTCCTGCCCGTTCTTCCAGAGACTGTCCCGGTCACCTGCTGTGACTGCCTGCCTGGTCGCCACCCGCTCCCTTACAAGGACTGCCCCCTTGTATAGTAGCTCAGAGGTTCCGCCTCCCAGACCCGTTACACTCACAGTCTTTAATTAAATGACCAGATTTTCCGCAATAGAAACACAAGCCTTCAGAAAATCTGCGATCTTTTTCTTGAGAGCGAGGTGCCATCGCTCCAATCTCCATCGATTCACCACTGTTAGTACACACATTCTCATAACCAGAAACTGACATAGCAGAGGATTTGCTCTCATTAACCCTTGCACGCAGTCTCCTATCCACCCGTATAGCTAATTGCATAGCCTGTTGCAAATCTTCAGGTGTAGGATAAGCAATTAGCAGGTCTTTAACCCTTTCACTGAGCCCAGCAAGAAATAGACTTTTCAGAGCAGAATCGTTCCACCCTGTTTGAGTAGACCATCGACGGAAATGAGTACAATATTTTTCCACATTACCTGGTCCCTGTCTCAAACGTCTTAACTCAGTCTCAGCTGATGAGACACGGTCAGGATCATCATATAATAGTCCCAAAGCAGAAAAAAAACTATCCACTGAACTGAAGCATGTATCACTAGGTTGCAAAGAAAATGCCCACTCCTGAGGCTCTTTGCGCAAAAGTGACATTATAAACCCTATGCGCTGGGAATCATCCCCAGAGGACTTGGGTCTCAAACAAAAATACAATAAGCAAGCATTTTTAAATGAAAAAAAATCTCGGTGTTCACCAAAAAATAAATCCGGCAAACGTACCTTAGGCTCCAAGAAACGTGCTCCAGGACAGTTACTCACGTGCTTACGGAGCTCAGTCACCTCCAAAGAGAGTCCCTGCAGGTGTTTAGCCAAATCCAGAACCGACACCATGATGGAACAGAAAAAAAATCTTTCCTTAGAGCATTTGCTGGGCTGGACTTACTATTATGTTCTGCTACCAGAGCTAAGGAAAGAGAAGAGATCTGTCCCTACGATAGAACTCAGCTTAATCCCTACGATGTAACAGGGGACCTGATCCTGCGATCAGACCTGCTAAAGTCCTAAGCTAGTCTGTAAGGAGACCTATAGATGTGGGGAAGGAATCCCTACAAGTACTAAGGACTGGGAGGAAAATGGGACACCTCCTAACAGAAATAGTAGCAGACAGACGAACAAACAAAATATATAGAACATAGAGGTCCGTAGACCAAGCAAACTAACAGAGTTAGATACAGAGCACAGGCTAGCTAGAAAGTAGTTAAACAATGAAGTCCAGCAAAGCCAGAAGGGCGGAGCAGGATTAATTAGGCCAACAAGGTCATGTGACCAGCAATAGAAAAAACCTAAGAGCAAGGTTCTAACAACGCTGGTACGGTCGGCAAGGTACTCCCTCACAATCTTTTGAATCTTTCCACTCCTTGTGAGAGTACCCCGTGCCTCAGGGCCTGTAATCTGGGCGGGTCTCAGAAAACTGTCCCAGAACGCTGACAGTGTTCCCCTGCCTCTGCTGGATTTGAGTTGCATCTCTCTCGCCTGTACGCCTTGGTAGGTCAACGAACCGTGACTTCTGCCGCCAGCGTGTTCAGATGGGAATTTTTTTAACAGTTCTGCAGCAAGGGCCTTCTGGTGGTTTAGTAAACCTCTCCACCTCAGGAATAAGAGAATGAACGTTCTCCTTGTAGCGGGGGTCTAAGAGTGTCACCAACCAGTAATGACTGTCACCCAACATTTTGACCATCTTGGTGGAATCTTCAAAGTTTGTCAGGATGGTACATTTGTCAGACATCCAGGTCCACTCCTGAGGTCTTATGTGTGGAGTCTGACCTGAATATCGACGGCCTTGTTGCAGCTGGTACTCCACAACTTCTCTCTTCTGCTCACAAATCCTTTGCAACATGTGGAGGGTAGAGTTCCAACATGTGGGGACATCACACACCAGTCGGTGTGCCGGAAGCTGCAAACGCTGCTGCAACACAGCAAGGGCGGCGGAAGCTGTAGCCGACTTCCGAAAATGAGCTGACAGGCGGCGTACTTTGACGAGCAGATCTGGCAACTCGGGGTATGATTTAAGAAACCGCTGAACCAGAAGGCTAAGCACATGAGCAAGGCATGGTACGTGTGTGATCTCGCCTCGCCTCAGAGCCGCCACCAGGTTATGGCCATTGTCACACACGACCATGCCTGAATGTAGGTTCAGCGGTCTCAGCCACAGATCTGCCTGCTCTTTCACAGCTGTCCACAACTCACAAGCAGTGTGAGGTTTATCACCTAACATTATGAGTATCAGCACAGCCTGTTGCCGCTTTGCTGAGGCAGTACTGCCGTGCTTCCAGCTTGTAACTGATGTGGCGATATCTGAGATGGAGGCTGAACATGAGGAGGAGGAGGAGGATGATGCGCAGGAGCTGTACACTGTGGGTGCAACTCTGAATGACATAGGGCCCGCAATCCTCGGTGTGGGGAGGATGTGTTCCGTTCCAGGTCCAATTGGGTCCCGGCTTCCACTATGTTTACCCAGTGTTCCATCAGGGAGATGTACCGTCCCTGGCCACAAGCACTTGTCCACGTGTCCATTGTCAGGAGGACTCTCCCAGTAACTACATTGTTGAGGGCACGGCAGAAGTTTTGGGACACGTGCTTGTGTAGTGCAGGGATGACACACCGGGCAAAATAGTGTCAGCTGGGGACTGAGTACCGAGAAACGGCCACCGCCATAAGGTTGCGGAAGGATTCCATCTGCATAAGCCTAAAAGGCAGCATTTCCAACGCAAGCAGTCGTGAAATGTGTGAATTTAGGACTGTGGCCTGTGGGGCGTTGGCTGTGAATTTGCACTTTCGTTCAAAGCTATGGGATATGGACAATTGAATGCTGTGGTGGGACGTGGACGTGGACGTTGATGCTGTTTCTTGAGAAACTGCCATAACAAGTGAAGACTGAGAGGAGGGGGCATCTTTGCACGTAGTATGGACAGGGGATTGCCTTGCACGCACAACAGGGGGTTCTATTTCACGAACAACAGCGGAAGAAGCAGTGGTGACACCCGCTGACACTGGTTGTGGACCCTGGGGTTCGCCCCACAAAGTCGGGTGCTTTGGTGACATATGCCTGATCATGCTGGTGGTGGTCAGGCTGGTAGTTTTGTCATCCCTGCTGATGCTGTCATGGCAGGTGGTACAAATTTCCTTTTTGGGGTTATCAGCAGAGTCTTTAAAAAAATTCCAGACTCTGGAAGACCTACCGGTTGTACTGGCAACGTCCCTCGTGTTGGTGTTACGGGGAACTGTTACCCACCTTCTGTGTGAGGCCACCACACTGCTTCTTCCTGCCTGTTGGGGTACTCTGCCTCCCTCCCCCTGTGTGCTGCTGGCCTCGCTCTGCGTGTTCTCCTGCCACGTTGGGTCAGTTACTAGATCATCCACCACCTCCTCCTCATCCACTTGCGCACGACGATCCTCCTCCTCACTTCGTGGCAATTGAGTCTCGTCATCGTCCACCTCTTGTGACAAATTGCCAGCGTCGACTTCCTGTGGCCGTGGCTGTTCAAATATTTGGGCATCGCTACATGGGATCTCCTCTTCCACCACTTCAAGCGGAGCAGGCAAGGGGCACAAATATGGAAATGGACTAGTGAACAGCACTTCAGACTGTTAAAGTGTGGGATCAGTTGCTGTCTGACGACACTTGGCATGATGGGAGGAAGGAGCATTAGGGTGAGGAGGAGTATGCGGTCGAGACTCACGGCTACTAAAACTTGACCGTGTGGAAGACAGACCGGAGGTGGTGATGCCCAGGTAACTGGAAGTATTATCTTCTATCCAATTAATAACCTGTTCACACTGAACAGTTCGCAATACAAGATGATGTAGCTGTTGGTTGTGGCACATTTTCACCTTGGCCACGGCCCCTTCCTCTACACGCACCATCACCAGAATGTCCAGTTCCACTTCACTTGCCACGCACCTTGCCCATTGTAAATGAAGTAAAATAGCTTACACTCGCACTATCAATGGAAAAAGGGTAATAAAAAGGAGA
This sequence comes from Phyllobates terribilis, assembly GCF_046119375.1. Lineage (NCBI taxonomy): Eukaryota > Metazoa > Chordata > Amphibia > Anura > Dendrobatidae > Phyllobates > Phyllobates terribilis. Next base: position 23,352,404 of record NW_027362769.1, read on the forward strand.
TTAGAACTGTGGAAGAGAAAAACCACAGTTATATTTCTCTGGCCTACACCAGACTTTTTTAAACAGATATATTGGTGTCTGACCAGTCAGGGAGACACTATTACAGCTTTTTTTGACAGCAAAAAATGTCAAAAGCAGGATAATACAGAGATTTGACCCGTGGAACTGCAAAACCACAGTTCTATTTCTCTGGCCTACACCAGATTCTTTAAACAGATATATTGGTGTCAGACCAGTCAGGGAGACACTATTACAGTTTTTTTTATGGCAAAAAATGCCAAAAGCAGGATAATACAGAGATTTGACCCGTGGAACTGCAAAACCACAGTTATAGTTGTGTGGCGTACAACAGACTCTTTTAAACAGATATATTGGTGTCTGACCAGTCAGGGAGACACTATTACAGATTTTTTTACGCCAAAAAATGCCAAAAGCAGGATAATACAGAGATTTGAACCGTGGAACTGCAAAACCACAGTTATAGTTATGTGGCGTACACCAGAATCTTTTAAACAGATATATTGGTGTCTGACCAGTCAGGGAGACATTATTACTGTTTTTTTAAGGCAAAAAATTGCAAAAGCAGGATAATACAGAGATTTGACCCGTGGAACTGCAAAACCACAGTTATAGTGATGTGGCATACACCAGAATCTTTTAAACAGATATATTGGTGTCTGACCAGTCAGGGAGACAGTATTACAGGTTTTTTTTTACGGCAAAAAATGCCAAAAGCAGGATAATACAGAGATTTGACCCGTGGAACTGAAAAACCACAGTTCTATTTCTCTGGACTACACCAGACTCTTTTAAACAGATATATTGGTGTCTGACCAGTCAGTGTTAGGGGGAGCGGTTGCAGACAACTTTATTTAATGGAACGCAACCGACCCCGGGGTCCGCGATGCAGCCTAGAGGACTGCTGCCGAACACTTTCCGGGTGGAAAAGCAAACGACAACTAAATGATAAACCCCTCCGTGTTAACTTCACACCGGACAGGGTATAGCGGTACACTCTATCTCCGTTAACTGCACGGAGGAGAGAGCGACCGGCGACGCACCTAACAAATATCTTAACCCTTCGTGTTAAGGCACACGGAAGGGTAAGACTGTTCGCACAATCTTCAAGAACCGCAGGGAGACGAGCGACCGTGGGAACAGCAGTAGCCCTGTCATTGATACAGGCGCTACGCTATGGGGATTGGCGCTAAAGCGGTTCACACAATCTCCAAGAACCGCAGGGAGACGTATGACCGGACTATGAGCAGTAGCCCTGTCTTCGGTACAGGCGCTACGCTAAAGGAGACGGCGCTAGCGTGCGGGTGATTCCCGCCGGGTGTTCGAGCACTCAGCCGGCGAGCTACCGGACTGAGCTAACCCGCTCTATTTAGCTCACAGGCGGCTCAGGGTGTAAAGCGAACCCCCTGGTTAGAGCCAGTCAGCGAGGCGAAGCTACCTACCTACTAAAGCTATGGCTCTTTGAGCCCGGCCTGCCTAGCTAAAGCTATGCCTCTTTGAGCCTGGCCTGCCTAGCTAAAGTTATGGCTCTTTGAGCCCGGAGTCAGCGTGCACACCACAAACAGCTAGCTCAAATGATCTGAGCGCGCCGCCATGTTTGTGGGTGGGCCTTTTAAAGACTAAGCCCTGCCCAGCGACGCGCTATTGGTGACGTTACCCGTGGACCAATCAGGGAGTGCCAGGTCACCGAGTCAGGTGGGTGCCAACCCACCAATCATGATCCGCCAGGTTACGGACATGCTCAGTGCGGCGAATTCTAGACTTAGACTCCACGAGCCCTGTCTCCCTCTGCAGCCTCTGCTTAACACTGCTAGGCATAAATGCCTGGGAGACAATCTGCAGGGCTCATGGAACAGCTAGGTGTTGAGGCTGAAAAAAATGCTGAGTACTATCAGCCCTGGCTGGCCTGGAATGGGAGACCACAGTAGGTCTTAGACCCATTTCAAATCCAGCCCCAGACCGACGCCTAACAGTCAGGTAGACACTTTTACAGTTTTTGTTTAAGGCAAAAAATGCCAAAAGCAGGATAATACAGAGATTTGACCCATGGAACTGCAAAACCACAGTTGTATTTCTCTGGCCTACACCAGACTTTTTTAAACAGATATATTGGTGTCTGACCAGTCAGGGAGACACTATTAAATTTTTTTTTTACGGCAAAAAATGCCAAAAGCAGGATAATACAGAGATTTGACCCGTGGAACTGCAAAACCACAGTTCTATTTCTCTGGCCTACACCAGACTCTTTTAAACAGATATATTGGTGTCTGACCAGTCAGGGAGACACTATTACTGTTTTTTTATGGCAAAAAATGCCAAAAGCAGGATAATACAGAGCTTTGACCCATGGAACTGCAAAACCACAGTTATAGTTATGTGGCCTACACCAGACTCTTTTAAACAGATATATTGGTGTCTGACCTGTCAGGGAGACACTATTACAGTTTTTTTTTACGGCAAAAAATGCCAAAAGCAGGATAATACAGAGATTTGACCCGTGGAACTGCAAAACCACAGTTCTATTTCTCTGGCCTACATCAGACTCTTTTAAACAGATATATTGGTGTCTGACCAGTCAGGGAGACACTATTACATTTTTTTTTCGCCAAAAAATTGCAAAAGTAGGATAATACAGAGATTTGACCCGTGGAACTGCAAAACCACAGTTCTATTTCTCGGGCCTGCACCAGACTCTTTTAAACAGATATATTGGTGTCTGACCAGTCAGGGAGACACTACTACAGATTTTTTTTTGGCAAAAAAAGCCAAAAGCAGGATAATACAGAGATTTGACCTGTGGAACTGCAAAACCACAGTCATAGTTATGTGGCATACACCAGAATCTTTTAAACAGATATATTGGTGTCTGACCAGTCAGGGAGACACTATTACATTTTTTTTTTACGGCAAAAAATGACAAAAGCAGGATAATACAGAGATTTGACCTGTGGAACTGCAAAACCACAGTTCTATTTTTCTGGCCTACACCAGACTCTTTTAAACAGATATATTGGTGTCTGAACAGTCACAGACACACTCAATTTTTTTTTTGGGGGGGGGAATGCCAAAAGGTTAATAAAACACGTATTTGTACAGTCTGACTGAGGGAAAAAAAAAAAAAAAGGATTTAGATGAAAAAAATTATTTTTCCTGGCCCCTGAGACTGGGGGATATGTCTAGCAATTTGATCAACAGGAGCACAAAGGACTGTAATGCAGCGTTTGCTGGTTTAACCACTGCATCTCCTATACAGCCTGCCTGCCTGATATCTGGGATGGATATTAGTCCTGAGAAGGACTGTTTGTTTGATTTGGCAGGCTTAAAGACCCTAAACTAACTATTTTGCAGGATAAATCTCTCCCTAATTCAGCAGCACTGACCCTACACTGTCTGATCGGGAGAGACTGTGTCCAAGATGGCGGCGCCCGGTTTTAAATACTCGAGGTGACGCTGTGCGGCCAGCCAATCACTGTAATGCATGGCTGTGTCATTACAGTGACTGGCTGGTAATCCCTGCATGTTCATTGGCTCTGTAAAGAGCGCCAAACGTGCAGGGCGGAGACCGGAGCTCCCGCCCGAGTAACCCGGAAATGCTCGGTGCTCACCGAACATCCCGAGTAGTGAGATGCTCGGGCGAGTAACGAGCAGTGTCGAGCATGCTCGCTCAACACTAATCTTCTCCAAATCAGAACATGTGATTGAAAAACAGGATTATAATAAACGTAATCTGTTTCAAATTGTGCCATAAAAATGTTGGCATATGGGGGTGCCTATTTGCCCCCATTGCCGTACCTGTCCTCTGAAAATAAAAACGATCCTCAGAAAGAAAATAGTTTTTCTGTAGAATTAAGGTTAATACTTCACAGTAGAATGCTCGTTGTGTATCTGTCAAGGAGGAGAATCCGCACAAAAAAGTCTCAACAGCACTAAATCCCAATTGATGATCGATATTGGTATAAAGACTATTGATGTCCATCGTCACATAAAGGCAATTCAAAGGAATGTGATTCAACAAACGTATGTCCGAAAGAAAATGCGAAGTATCTTTTAAAAGGATGGAATATTGCATAGTAAGGGAGTCAGGATTTTGTCTAATATTATCGATAAGGGAGAAAGTATGGAATTTGTCGAGGCGACAATTGGTCTACAGGTGGTGTTAATACGTTTTTATGGATTTTTGGAAGTGAATACAGTACAGACCAAAAGTTTGGACACACCTTCTCATTTAAAGATTTTTCTGCATTTTCATGAATATGAAAATTGTACATTCACACTGAAGGCATCAAAACTATGAATTAACTCATGTGGAATTATATACTTAACAAAAAAGTGTGAAACAACAGAAAATATGTCTTATATTCTAGGTTCTTCAAAGTAGCCACCTTTTGCTTTGATGACTGCTTTGCATACTCTTGGCATTCTCTTGATGAGCTTCTAGAGGTAGTCACGGGAAATGGTCTTCCAACAATCTTGAAGGAGTTTCCAGAGATGCTTAGCACTTGTTGGCCCTTTTGCCTTCACTCTGCGGTCTAGCTCACCCCAAACCATCTCAATTGGGTTCAGGTCTGGTGACTGTGGAGGCCAGGTCATCTGGCGTAGCACCCCATCACTCTCCTTCTTGGTGAAATAGCCCTTACACAGCCTGGAGGTGTGTTTGGGGTCATTGTCCTGTTGAAAAATAAATGATGGTCTAGCTAAACGCAAACCGGATGGAATAGCATGCCGCTGCAAGATGCTGTGGTAGCCATGCTTGTTCAGTATGCCTTCAATTTTGAATAAATCCCCAAAAGTGTCACCAGCAAAGCACCCCCACACCATCACACCTCCTCCCCCATGCTTCACGGTGGGAACCAGGCATGTAGAGTCCATCCGTTCACCTTTTCTGCGTCGCACAAAGACACGGTGGTTGGAACCAAAGATCTCAAATTTGGACTCATCAGACCAAAGCACAGATTTCCACTGGTCTAATGTACATTCCTTGTGTTCTTTAGCCCAAACAAGTCTCTTCTGCTTGTTGCCTGTACTTAGCAGTGGTTTCCTAGCAGCTATTTTACCATGAAGGCCTGCTGCACAAAGTCTCCTCTTAACAGTTGTTGAAGAGATGTGTCTGCTGCTAGAACTCTGTGTGGCATTGACCTGGTCTCTAATCTGAGCTGCTGGTATCCTGCGATTTCTGAGGCTGGTGACTCGGATAAACTTATCCTCAGAAGAAGAGGTGACTCTTGGTCTTCCTTTCCTGGGGCGATCCTCATGTGAGCCAGTTTCTTGGTAGCGCTTGATGGTTTTTGCAACTGCACTTGGGGACACTATCAAAGTTTTCCCAATTTTTCGCACTGACTGACCTTCATTTCTTAAAGTAATGATGGCCACTCAATTTTCTCTACTTAGCTGCTTTTTTCTTGCCATAATACAAATTCTAACAGTCTATTCAGTAGGACAATCAGCTGTGTATCCACCAGACTTCTGCACAACACAACTGATGGTCCCAACCCCATTTATAAGGCAATGATTCCCACTTATTAAACCTGACAGGGCACACCTCTGAAGTGAAAACCATTTCCGGTGACTACCTCTTGAAGCTCATCAAGAGAATGCCAAGAGTGTGCAAAGCAGTCATCAAAGCAAAAGGTGGCTACTTTGAAGAACCTAGAATATAATACATATTTTCAGTTGTTTCACAATTTTTTGTTAAGTATATAATTCCACATGTGTTAATTCATAGTTTTGATGACTTCAGTGTGAATGTACAATTTTCATAGTCATGAAAATACGGAAAAATCTTTAAATGAGAAGGTGTGTCCAAACTTTTGGTCTGTACTAGTGTTGAGTGAGCACTAAAATGCTCGAGTGCTCGAAGCTCGGGCCGAGCTCGCCGTAATACTCGGGTGCTCGACCCGAGCAACGAGCCCAATGTTAGTCTATGGGAGACCCGAGCATTTTTGCGGCGGCACCCCTGGCAGTCTGTACAAAGCCTAAAAAGTGCCCAAAACGATAGTGACAGTGCTCAAAAGACATGGGGACAGCATGGGCTTCACTCCAGGAAGTATTTCTGACCCCCAGGTCACTGCTGTCAACAACGTGGTCAGAGGTATTATGCCACTTTTATGGGGTCACAAGAAAACGTTCAAAAACTAAACTGAAAGTGCTTTCCTGTGAAATATGTTACGGAACTTCCTTTCCAGGTTAAAGACTTGTGAATAAGGTAAAATAAATAACTAAAAACAAAAATACTCCGCCACACCTTGGGCTATGTTCACAAGTAGCATTTTTTATGCGTTTTTGCCCTTCTGTATTGCTTTCAACCGTGACAAATGCATTCACCGGGAAATGTCATTTTAACATTTTACAACCTTATCTGGCCATGTGCTGTGTGACACATGCTTACAGTGCTGAAAAGACATGGGAACAGCATGGGGAAGACCCCTGGAAGCATCTCTGACACCTAGATCACTGACTAAAAGTGTGCCAATCAGAAGTGATCCTTGCCGCATCAGAAGATGCAGACTTGAAACTATCCCCGTGCAAGTCCTTCTCCCAGAGCAGTGTTCAATTGTACCTCACCCTTTCCTTGCAATGCAAGCGCAAGTATGCAGCCTGCCACCCACCCACCCCCAGGCTGCAATAGCATACTGCTAGCTTGCTTAGGCATGTGGAGGCAGACGCCGGCCACCATGTCATTGCTGTGTCGGCGGCCTGGTATCCATACTCTGTCGCCAGCCGCCCGGCGGCTGGGTGTCCATAAACAGTCCCCAGCCGCCCATTTTTCTCCGATGAACTTCCCCCACACTTTTCTTAGCCCAGCCTGCTTTAGTGCAGCATTGGAAAAGCCCACCAGAGAACCTGACTCCTCCGGTGGGCCCTGGCTTCTCCATCAGGGGAGTTGAGAGTGCCAAGGGGAGGAGCATGATGATGATAGAAGTTAGCATCTGCTTTGTTTTCTTGGAATGCAAGCGTAAGTGTGCAGCCTGCCACCCACCCGCCCCCAGGTTGCAATACCATACTGCTAGCTTGCTTGCATTTCAAATTGGGCCTTTTAGGCATGTGGAGGCAGAGTCTGGCCACAACGTCATGGCTGCGTCGGCGGCCTGGTATCCATACTCAGTCCCCAGCCGCCTGGCTGCCGGGTGTCCACGCTCGGTCCCCAGCCGCCAGGGGGCTGCCGGGTGTCCATACTCGGTCCCCAGCCAACCCGCGTCTGGGTGTCCACACACGGTCCCCAGCCGCCTGGGGGCAGCCAGGTGTCCATAAACGGTCCCCAGCCACCCCTATTTCTCCTGTTAACTTCCCCACACACACTTTTCTTAGCTCGGCCTGCTTTAGGGCAGCATTGGACGAGCCCACCAGAGAACCAGACTCCTCCAGTGTGCCCTGGCTTCTCCATCAGGGGAGTTGAGAGTGCCAAGGTGAGGAGCATGATGATGATAGAAGTTAGCATCTGCTTTGTTTTCTTGGAATGCAAGCTTAAGTGTGCAACCTGCCACCCACCCACCCCCAGGCTGCAATACCATACTGCTAGCTTGCTTGCACTTGAAATTGGGCCTTTTAGGCATGTGCAGGTGGAATCTGGCCACCACGTCATGGCTGCGTCGGGGGCGAGGTATCCATACTCCATTCCCAGCCGCTCGGCGGCCGGGTGTCCACGCTCGGTCCCCAGCCACCAGGGGGCGGCCTGGTGTCCATACTCGGTCCCCAGTTGCCCCGCGGCCGGGTGTCCACACACGGTCCCCAGCCTCCTGGGGGCGGATGGGTGTCCATAAACGCTCCCCAGCCGTCCCTATTTGTAGGACAGCCTAACCACAAACACGTGGACAAGTGAATGTGGCCAGGGATGGTCCATCTCACGCCTTCACACTGGGTCAATATTGTGGAAGCTGGGACACAGATGGACACTGGGATGCAACACGTCCTCCAGACATAGAGGATTGCGGGTCCTGGGTCAATCAGGCTTCAACACAAAGTTCAAAAGGTAGACAGCAGCAGTGGTCAGCCTCCTACACAACGAGTAAATTACTCATGATCATGAGGCCATCCATGTCCTTAGCTTTCTGTTCCTTGGAATGCAAGCGCATGTATGTATTAGTGGCTAGGCCTGAGGTGGTCAGCGTTTTGGCACATATCCTACCTCCTCCGAGGATTGCTGGATGTTTTCCTGCCACTATCCCAGTTCTATGACTCCCGTTAAAACAAAGCTTCAGGTGATGAATGATGGATGAGGTGGTGGCAAAGGAGAAAGAGCAGGAGGAACAGGTACCATTCTCATCAATATCAGGCCAGTCAATCACACATGCCTTGTAGGATATGTTTCTGTACCAAAAGGAGCAGTTCGGATACACAGTTATAGGGCATACAGTGAGTGCAATGCCTACCAAAAATTTTGAGGCACTCTAATGCCCCTTGGAAGTGACATGGAGGTCAGAGGGCCTTAACTAAACTGTTTTTCCATTTATAGCAACTGGGTCTCATGTGCACTGTTGGCCTAAGCAGTGAATGGAAGGCTTTCCAAAAATTATGAGGAACTGCAATGGCCCTTGAAACAGACGTGGATTACAGCATACTAAAAACCTTCTACCCATTATAGGGGAGTGGGTCTCCGTTAGTGTTCGCCTATGCATTGAAAAGCAAAAGCTGACTAAAATTAGAAGGAAATGCAATGCCCGTTGGAAGAGTCATGGAGGTTAGAGTTAATTAAAAACAACATATCAATGCCCATTTGAAGAGCTGTGGAGTTCAGAATGGTTTAACAAGACGGTTTTAATGCCCCTTGGAAAAGACGTGGAGGTCACAGTAGCTTAACAAGACGGTTTTAATGCCCCTTGGAAAAGTGGTGGAGGTCACAGTAGCTTAACAAGATGGTTTTAATGCCCCTCGGAAGAGACACTGAGCTCATAGTAGCTTAACAAGACGGTTTTAATGCCCCTCGGAAGAGACATGGAGGTCACAGTAGCTTAACAGGATGGTTTTAATGCCCCATGGAAAAGTGGTGGAGGTCACAGTAGCTTAACAAGATGGTTTTAATGGCCCTTGGAAAAGTGATGGAGGTCACAGTAGCTTAACAAGAGGGTTTTAATGCCCCTTGGAAAAGTGGTGGAGGTCACAGTAGCTTAACAAGAGGGTTTTAATGCCCCTTGGAAAAGTGGTGGAGGTCACAGTAGTTTAACAAGATGGTTTTAATGCCCCTCGGAAGAGACATGGAGGTCACAGTAGCTTAACAAGATGGGTTAATGCCCCATGGAAATGTGGTGGAGGTCACAGTAGCTTAACAAGATGGTTTTAATGCCCCTCGGAAGAGACGTGGAGGTCCCAGTAGGTTAACAAGACGGTTTTAATGCCCCTTGGAAAAGTGGTGGAGGTCACAGTAGCTTAATAAGATGGTTTTAATGCCCCTTGGAAAAGTGGTGGAGGTCACAGTAGCTTAACAAGACGGTTTTAATGCTGCTTGGAAGAGACGTGGAAATCACAGTAGCTTAACAAGACGGTTTTTATGCCCCTTTGAAAAGTGGTGGAGGTCACAGTAGCTTAACAAGACGGGTTTAATGCCTCTCGGAAGAGACGTGGAGGTCCCAGTAGCTTATCAAGACAGTTTTAATGCCCCTCGGAAAAGTTGTTGAGGTCAGAGTAGCTTAACAAGACGGTTTTAATGCCCCTCGGAAGAGACGTGGAGGTCACAGTAGCTTAACAAGACGGTTTTAATGCCCCTTGGAAAAGTGGTGGAGGTCACAGTAGCTTAACAAGATGGTTTTAATGCCTCTTGGAAGAGACGTGGAGGTCACAGTACCTTATCAAGATGGTTTTAATGCCCCTTGGAAAAGTGGTGGAGGTCACAGTAGCTTAACAAGACGGTATTAATGCCCCTCGGTAGAGACGTGGAAGTCACAGTAGCTTAACAAGATGGTTTTAATGCCCCTTGGAAAAGTGGTGCAGGTTACAGTAGCTTAACAAGACAGTTTTAATGCCCCTCTGAAGAGACGTGGAGGTCCCAGTAGCTTAACAAGATGGTTTTAATGCCCTTTGGAAAAGTGGTGGAGGTCAAAGTAGCTTAATAAGATGGTTTTAATGCCCCTTGGAAAAGTGGTGGAGGTCACAGTAGCTTAACAAGAGTGTTTTAATGCTGCTTGGAAGAGACGTGGAGGTCACAGTAGCTTAACAAGACGGTTTTTATGCCCCTTGGAAAAGAGGTGGAGGTCACAGTAGCTTAACAAGACGGGTTTAATTCCCCTCGGAAGAGACGTGGAGGTCCCAGTAGCTTATCAAGACAGTTTTAATGCCCCTCGGAAAAGTGGTGGAGGTCAGAGTAGCTTAAAAAGACGGTTTTAATGCCCCTCGGAAGAGACGTGGAGGTCACAGTAGCTTAACAAGATGGTTTTAATGCCCCTTGGAGAAGTGGTGGAGGTCACAGTAGCTTAACAAGATGGTTTTAATGCCCCTCGGAAGAGACGTGAGGTCGCAGTAGCTTATCAAGACGGTTTTAATGCCCCTTGGAAAAGTGGTGGAGGTCACTGTAGCTTAACAAAACAGTATTAATGCCCCTCGGAAGGGACGTGGAAGTCACAGTAGCTTAACAAGACGGTTTTAATGCCCCTTGGAAAAGTGGTGGAGGTCACAGTAGCTTAACAAGATGGTTTTAATGCCCCTCGGAAGAGACGTTGAGCTCATAGTAGCTTAACAAGACGGTTTTAATGCCCCTCGGAAGAGACATGGAGGTCACAGTAGCTTAACAAGATGGTTTTAATGCCCCAAGGAAAAGTGGTGGAGGTCACAATAGCTTAACCAGACGGTTTTAATGGCCCTTGGAAAAGTGGTGGAGGTCACAGTAGCTTAACAAGATGGTTTTAATGCCCCTTGGAAAAGTGGTGGAGGTCACAGTAGTTTAACAAGACGGTTTTAAAGCCCCTCGGAAGAGACATGGAGGTCACAGTAGCTTAACAAGATGGTTTTAATGCCCCATGGTAATGTGGTGGAGGTCACAGTAGCTTAACAAGATGGTTTTAATGCCCCTCGGAAGAGACGTGGAGGTCCCAGTAGGTTAACAAGATGGTTTTAATGCCCCTTGGAAATGTGGTGGAGGTCACAGTAGCTTAATAAGATGGTTTTAATGCCCCTTGGAAAAGTGGTGGAGGTCACAGTAGCTTAACAAGACGGTTTTAATGCTGCTTGGAAGAGACGTGGAGATCACAGTAGCTTAACAAGACGGTTTTTATGCCTCTTGGAAAAGTGGTGGAGGTCCCAGTAGCTTATCAAGACAGTTTTAATGCCCCTCGGAAAAGTGGTGGAGGTCAGAGTAGCTTAACAAGACGGTTTTAATGCCCCTCGGAAGAGACGTGGAGGTCACAGTAGCTTAACAAGACGGTTTTAATGCCCCTTGGAAAAGTGGTGGAGGTCACAGTAGCTTAACAAGATGGTTTTAATGCCCCTCGGAAGAGACGTGGAGGTTGCAGTACCTTATCAAGATGGTTTTAATGCCCCTTGGAAAAGTGGTGGAGGTCACAGTAGCTTAACAAGACGGTATTAATGCCCCTCGGAAGAGACGTGGAAGTCACAGTACTTAACAAGATGGTTTTAATGCCCCTTGGAAAAGTGGTGCAGGTTACAGTAGCTTAACAAGACAGTTTTAATGCCCCTCGGAAGAGACGTGGAGGTCCCAGTAGCTTAACAAGATGGTTTTAATGCCCCTCGGAAGAGACGTGGAGGTCCCAGTAGGTTAACAAGACGGTTTTAATGCCCCTTGGAAAAGTGGTGGAGGTCAAAGTAGCTTAATAAGATGGTTTTAATGCCCCTTGGAAAAGTGGTGGAGGTCACAGTAGCTTAACAAGACGATTTTAATGCTGCTTGGAAGAGACATGGAGGTCACAGCAGCTTAACAAGACGGTTTTTATGCCCCTTGGAAAAGTGGTGGAGGTCACAGTAGCTTAACAAGACGGGTTTAATTCCCCTCGGAAGAGACGTGGAGGTCCCAGTAGCTTATCAAGACAGTTTTAATGCCCCTCGGAAAAGTGGTGGAGGTCAGAGTAGCTTAACAAGACGGTTTTAATGCCCCTCGGAAGAGACGTGGAGGTCACAGTAGCTTAACAAGATGGTTTTAATGCCCCTTGGAGAAGTGGTGGAGGTCACAGTAGCTTAACAAGATGGTTTTAATGCCCCTCGGAAGAGACGTGGAGGTCGCAGTAGCTTATCAAGACGTTTTTAATGCCCCTTGGAAAAGTGGTGGAGGTCACTGTAGCTTAACAAAACAGTATTAATGCCCCTCGGAAGGGACGTGGAAGTCACAGTAGCTTAACAAGATGGCTTTAATGCCCCTTGGAAAAGTGGTGGAGGTTACAGTAGCTTAACAAGACAGTTTAAATGCCCCTCGGAAGAGACGTGGAGGTCCCAGTAGCTTAACAAGATGGTTTTAATGCCCCTCGGAAGAGACGTGGAGGTCCCAGTAGCTTAACAAGACGGTTTTAATGCCCCTTGGAAAAGTGGTGGAGGTCACAGTAGCTTAACAAGATGGTTTTAATGCACCTCGGAAGAGACGTGGAGGTCACAGTAGCTTAACAAGTTGGTTTTAATGTCCCTTTCAAAAGTAGTGGAGGTCACAGTAGCTTAACAAGACGGTTTTAATGCCCCTTGGAAGAGACGTGGCGGTCACAGTAGCTTAACAAGACGGATTTAATACCCCTTGGAAAAGTTTTGGAGGTCACAGTAGCATAATAAGACGGTTTTAATGCCCCTTGGAAAAGTGGTGGAGGTCACAGTAGCTTAACAAGACGGTTTTAATGTCCCTTGGAAAAGTGGTGGAGGTCACTGTAGCTTAACAAGACGGTTTTAATGCCCCTTACAAGAGCCGTGGAGGTCGAAGTTGCCTAACAAGACGGTTTTAGTGCCCCTTGGAAAAGTGGTGGAGGTCACAGTAGCTTAACAAGACGGTTTTAATGCCCCTTACAAGAGCCATACAGTACAGAATATTACAAACATTTTTCCCATTATTGGGAAGTGGGTCTCCCATAGTCTTTGCCTATGCCTTCCAAGCAAATGCTGCCAAAAATTAGGACGGAGGAACTTGCAATGCCCTTACAAGAGCGATGCAGTACAGCATATTACAAACATTATTCCCATTATTGGGGAGTGGGTCTCCCATAGTCTTTGCCTATGCCTTCCAAGCAAAAGCTGCCAAAAATTAGGACGGAGGAACTTGCAATGCCCCTTACAAGAGTCATGCAGTACAGAATATTACAAACATTATTCCCATTATTGGGGAGTGAGTCTCCCATAGTTTTTGCCTATGCCTTTCAAGCAATAGCTGCCAAAAATTAGGACGGAGGAACTTGCAATGCCCCTTACAAGAGCCATGCAATACAGCATATTACAAAGATTATTCCCATAATTGGGGAGTGGGTCTCCCATAGTCTTTGCCTATGCCTTCCAAGCAAAAGCTGCCAAAAATTAGGACGGAAGAACTTTCATAATGGCAACACGGACTACGGTCACCCTGGTGGAGGCTGAGGATAAGAAGAAGATCATAAAACAGCCGAAATGAGGAAGCGTATACCCATGTGTGGATGTGAAGCGGTGCATGTGAATACACCTCCCGAAATAACACAGTGGATTAGACTTTATGTTACTCTGCTGTCATTTGGTGGTGATGAGAAGTCTTGCCCAATCCAGCCCTTGTTCATTTTAATAAGGGTCAGCTTGTCAGCATTGTCAGTAGACAGGCGAGTGCGCTTATCAGTTATATTTCCCCCAGCGGCACTAAAAACACGCTCTGATAACACGCTAGCGGCAGGGCAGGCCAGGACCTCCAAGGCGTACAGAGCGAGTTCATTCCAAGAGTCCAGCTTGCACAGAGGATTCACGGAGGACGCTGGTACGGTCGGCAAGGTACTCCCTCACCATCTTTTGAAACTTTCCACTCCTTGTGAGAGTACCCCGTGCCTCAGGGTCTGTCCGAAGGGAGGGTCTGAGAAAACTGTCCCAGAGCGTTGACAGTGTTCCCCTGCCTCTGCTAGATTGGATTTGCGTCTCTCTCGCATGTATGCCTTGGTTGGGCAACGAACTGTGACCTCTGCCGCTAGCATGTTCAGATGGGAATTTTTTTAACAGTTCTGCAGCAAGGGCCTTCTGTTACTGCCCTATTTTTGTAGACCTCTCCACCTCAGGAATAAGAGAGTGAAAGTTCTCCTTGTAGCGGGGGTCTAAAAGTGTCACCAACCAGTAATGACTGTCACTCAACATTTTGACAACGCGAGGGTCACGATTAAGGAAGCTTAACATAAAGTCAGCCATGCGTGCCAGGCTGGTAACGGGCAAGACTTCCGTGTCCTCACCAAGATGATGACAGACCATGCTCTCCTCCTTCTCCTCCTCCTCCCCCCTGTCCTCAGGCCACCCACGCTGAACCGACGGTATGACAGTTGCACATTTACTACCGTCTACAGTGCATGATACAAGCTCCTGTTCTTCCTCCTCCTCTCCCTCATTGTCCCCCAATGCACGTTCGGATGAGATGAGGCTGGGCTGTGTGTAATCGACCGCTACGGCTTCTTGATCCATCTCATCATACTCTGGCTGCAATGCCTCCTCTTTATTTCTCTGCAGAGAGTGTTGCAAAAGACAAACAAGTGGAATGCTGACGCTAATGATGGCGTCATCGCCACTCACCATCTTGGTGGACTCCTCAAAGTTTGTCAGGATGGTACATATGTCAGACATCCAGGTCCACTCCTGAGGTCTTATGTGTGGAGTCTGACCTGAATATCGACGGCCTTGTTGCAGCTGGTACTCCACAACTGCTCTCTTCTGCTCACAAATCCTTTGCAACATGTGGAGGGTAGAGTTCCAATGTGTGGGGACATCACACACCAGTGGGTGTGACGGAAGCTGCAAGCGCTGCTGCAACACAGCAAGGGCGGCGGAAGCTGTAGCCGACTTGCGAAAATGAGCTGACAGGCGGTGTACTTTGACGAGCAGATCTGGCAACTCGTGGTACGATTTAAGAAACCGCTGAACCAAGAGGTTAAGCACATGAGCCACGCATGGTACGTGAGTGATCTCACCTCGCCTCAGAGCCTACACCAGTTTACGACCATTGTCACACATGACCATGCCTGGATGTAGGTTCAGCAGTCTCAGCCACAGATCTGCCTGCTCTTTCACAGCTGTCCACAACTCACAAGCAGTGTGAGGTTTCTCACCTAAGCTTATGAGTTTCAGCACAGCCTGTTGCCGCTTGGCTGAGGCAGTACTGCAGTGCTTCCAGATTGTAACTGATGTGGTGATATCTGACATGGAGGCTGAACATGAGGAGGAGGATGATGCGCAGGAGCTGTACACTGTGGGGGCAACTCTGACTGACATAGGGCCCGCAATCCATGGAGAGGGAAGGATGTGTTCAGTCCCAAGTTCTGAATGGGTCCCGGCTTCCACTATGTTCACCCAGTATGCCATCAGGGAGATGTACCGTCCCTGGCCACAAGCACTTGTCCACGTGTCCGTTGTCAGGTGGACTCTCCCAGTAACTGCGTTGTTGAGGGCACGGCAGATGTTTTGGGACACGTGCTTGTGCAGTGCGGGGATGGCACACCGGGCAAAATAGTGTCAGCTGGGGACCGAGTACCGAGGGACGGCCACCGCCATAAGGTTGCGGAAGGATTCTGTCTCCGACAGCCAAAAAGGCAGCATTTCCAACGCAAGCAGTCGTGAAATGTGTGAATTTAGGACTGTGGCCAGTGGGGCGTTAGCTGCGAATTTCCGCTTTCGTTCAAAGGTCTGGGATGTGGACAATTGAACGCAGCGGTGGGACGTGGACATGGACGTTGATGCTGTTTCTTGAGAAACTGCCATAACAAGTGAAGACTGAGAGGAGGGGGCATCTTTCCATGCAGTATGGACAGGGGATTGCCTTGCACAAACAACAGGGGGTTCTATAGAACGCACAACAGGGGAAGAAGCAGTGGTGACACCCGCTGACACTGGTCGTGGACCCTGGGGTTCGCCCCACAAAGTCGGGTGCTTTGCTTCCATGTGCCTGATCATGCTGGTGGTGGTCAGGCTGGTACTTTTGTCACCCCTGCTGATGCTGGCATGGCAGGTGGTACAATGGCCTTTTTGGGGTTATCATCAGAGTCTTTAAAAAAATTCCAGACTCTGGAAGACCTACAGGTTGAACTGGCAACATCCCTCCTGTTGGTGTTACGGGGAACTGTTGCCTGCCTTCTGTGTGCGGCCACCACACTGCTTATTCCTGCCTGTTGGGGTACTCTGCCTCCCTCACCCTGTGTGCTGCTGGCCTCGCTCTGCATGTCCTCCTGCCACGTTGGGTCAGTTACTAGATCATCCACCACCTCCTCCTCTTCCACTTGCGCACCACGATCCTCCTCCTCACTTCCTGGCATTTGTGGCTCGTCATCGTCCAACTCTTGTGACAAATTGCCAGCGTCAACTTCCTGTGGCCGTGGCTGTTCAAATATTTGTGCATCGCTACATGGGATCTTCTCTTCCACCATTTCAAGCGGAGCAGGCGAGGGGCACAAATCTGGAAATGGACCAGTGAACAGCTCTTCAGACTGTCCAAGTGTGGGATCAGTTGCTGTCTGACGACACTCGGCATGGTGGGAGGAAGGAGCATCAGAGTGAGGAGGAGTATACGGTCGAGACTCACGGATACTAAGATTTGACCATGTGGAAGACAGACCGGAGGTGGTGGTGCCCAGGTAACTTGAAGTATTTTCTGCTATCCAATTAATAACCTGTTCACACTGATCAGTTCGCAATACTGTTGTTGTTCTGTGCTTCCCTAGTAATTCGGTCAAGAAGTGGAAGCGAGAAGATGTGGGAGCGAGAAGATGTGGCTGTTGGTTGTGGCACATTTTCACCAGAACGTCCAGTTCCACGTCCCTTGCCACGCGCCTTGCCCATTGTAAAGGAATTAAAATAGCTTTCACTTGCACTATCAATGGAAAAAGGGTAAAGTAGGTTAGAACCGTGGAAGAGGAAAACCACAGTTATATTTCTCTGGCCTACACCCGACTCTTTTAAACAATGTGAACAATCAGGGAGAAACTATTACTGTTTTTCTTTACGGAAAAAATACCAAAAGCTGGATAATAGAGATTTTTTACTGTGGGATGGCAAAACCACAGTTATAATTTACTGGTGTATACCAGACTCTTTTAAACTGATATATTGGTGTCTGAACAATCAGGAGACACTATTACTGTTTTTCTTTACGGCAAAAAATGCTAAAATCAGGATAATACAGAGATTTGACCTGTGGAACTGCAAAACCACAGTTCTATTTCTCGGGCCTACACCAGACTATTTTCAACAGATGTATTTGTGTCTGAACAATCAGGAGACACTATTACTGTTTTTCTTTACGGGAAAAAAATGCCAAAAGCAGGATAATACAGAACTTTGACCCGTGGAACTGCAAAACCACAGTTCTATTTCTTGGGCCTACACCAGACTATTTTCAACAGATATATTTGTGTCTGAACAATCAGGGAGACACTATTACAGTTTTTTTTTCGGCAAAAAATACGAAAAGCAGAATAATAGAGATTTTACACCGTGGAACAGCAAAACCACAGTTATAATTTACTGGTGTATACCAGACTTTTTTAAATATATATATTTGCGGCTGAACAGTGAGCGACACACTCAAACTGTTTTTTTTTAGATACAAATGGCCCAAAAGTGGATAATACAGAGGTTTGATCCGTGGAACTGCAAAACCACACTTCGGTTTCTCTGGCCTACACCAGACTATTTTCAACAGATATATTTGTGTCTGAACTGTCACAGACACCTTTTTTTTTGGGGGGGGGGGACACCAAAAGGTTAATAAGACGGGTATTTGTACAGTGTGAAGGAGGAAAACAAAAAGAGGATTTAGATGAAATAAAAAGGATTTTTCCTGGCCCTCGAGACCTGGAGCTAAGTCCAGCAATTTAAGCAACAGGAGCACACAGGACTGTAATGCAGCATTTGCTGGTATAACCACTGCGTCTCCTATACAGCCTGCCTGCCTGCCTGCCTGATATCTGGGATGGATATTAGTCCTGAGAAGGACTGGTTGTTTGATCTGGCAGCCTTTACCGACCCTACACTAACTATTTTGCAGTATATATCTCTCCCTAAATCAGCAGCGCTGTCCCTACACTGTCTGATCCCAGCCGTCTGTGTCCAAGATGGCGGCGCCCGGTTTTAAATACACGAGGTGACGCTGTGCGGCCAGCCAATCAATGTAATGCCCACAACCAACATGGCTGCGGCATTACAGTGACTGGCTGGCAATCCCTGTATGTTCATTGGCTCTGTAAAGAGCGCCAAACATGCAGGGCGGAGACCCCCAGCTCCCGCCCGAAATGCTCGGTGCTCGCCGAACATCCCGAGTAGCGTGATGCTCGGGCGAGTACCAAGCAGTGTCGAGCATGTTTGCTCAACACTAGTCTGTACTGTAAATGACGGGGATATCAGGGTAGTGATTAATGAGAAACTCTCCCATTTTATTGTCAATAGTACCATTCTTAGTATATTCCTCATCTAGGGTTCTATTCTCATGTGATATTTGTCCCTTAGGGTCCCTTGAGACTGGTGTATATGTTGATACATTGTCTAGTTGGGAACGAATTTTCCCAACATAATAATCTCTATCCATAACTACCACCGCCTCACCCTTATTTGCAGGTTTAATAATTATGGAAATTATTATTTTTAAGATCTTTTAGGGCCCTTTGTTCAGCCCTACTGCAGTTGTATTGAATATGCCCATTTCCTCTCTTGATCTTGTTCAATTTTACCTGAATCTCCCTATGAACCAGTTCTATGAATGTTTCCACTGGGTGGTAGTTTTTGGTGGGATTGAAATTACTGGGTGTCCGTGAATTAAATTGGCTAAATTTCAGAATTGTAGATTCCGCATCCAGTGTGCAGGTCACTGTAGTGGCATTGCCGGGATCCTCGAGTCTTTCTCACCAAAGTGAACTTTAAGTCTTAGTTTAATATAGAAACGGTGAAGTTCCTGATCCAACATAAATTCGTCGAATCTTGGTGTAGGGGAAAATGACAGTCCCATCTGTAATACCTCAAGTTCCATGGGAGAAAGGTTGTAAGAGGAAATGGTATATACAATAAGGTCTATCTCACCTGTGACTGAGTCCTTTTTCTGGATGACTCTATTCCGACTTGGTCTCTGACCCCTCCTCGTCTGTTTCTTTGTCCTCGTCCTTGACCTTGATCTAAAAAATTAGAAGGTTGTCTGTAATTTTGATCACTATCCGTGCTGGCCGAGGAGGAGAGGTTTCCCCTTCTAGATGATATTCTTTCTCTATAGAAATTCGGTTATCGACATTTGTAGATTTGGTTACGTGAATAATCCTCCTCATCACAAAAGAACTTTTGCCTTTTTCTATCCTGTAATTGGAGACAAAATTCCTCTATGGTTTTATCAGTCTTTGTCTTGAGGGTGTTAAAACTCTCAGGGGTCAATGTGGAGGAAAGTTGTAATTGAGTCGTATTAATCTGTTTCTCCAATTCTGAGATCTCCTTCTCTAGATACTCAATCATCAAAATGATAATGTCCATTGATCATTTATTGAGGATTCCCTCAAATTTATGGCAAAAATCAGGTTTATCATGAAATAAAGTAGGTCTGAGATTCACCCTAAGTCCCCGTGGGATCCTCTGCACTTTATAATATTCCGCTAGTGTTACGTAATGAAATTCCAAGGCAGTTTTCCTTCTCATCTCCTTCTCAAAGTCACATGTCCTAATTTCCTCCACGGGAGTGTGTAAAAATTGTCCTGGGATTTTGACATGTGACAGGATATCATCAGCCTCCAGTTGATTGAAAGAAAGTACATTCAAGGACATCTTTCAAAATAGAAATAAGCGGGTGCGAGTGACCCAAAAATTAGACAAATAGAACAATAGGTAAGGGTCCGCACTCCGATGGCAGGTATGAAGTTCATGCTCAGAGGGAAAGAGACAGTCAAAAGAAATAGTGACCCTCGGCACAGAACAAATGAGATAGTTTTGCTCAAAAAAATCATATTTAATATTTCCAACACCAGCAGATGAAAACAGATAATAATTCTCAAGGTTTTGGATGGAGAGCCATCATTAAGATTTATCTGAATATACTTGTTGCATCTTCAGGACCATATTGGTCCATAAGGTCTATATCAGATGTTTAATGTGCATATTGGTTACATGACCTGGGTTTATATATGATTCGATTTTTTGAAATGACATGGCATCTTTGCTTTGTCTCTTCTTAGACAGGAGATGTGATATATATAGCTCTCCTTGGTGGATAGTATATTGTTGGACCCACTATAAAGATGATACGGGATCCACGGTTCACCAACTGAACATATCAGCCAGAATATACAGTATATATATATATATATATATATATATATATATGTAAATATAGAATGTGTTATATACATAGAAACGTCTTTATGTAAATGTATATATATTTTTTCCTTTTTATTCATTTTTCTTTTATGTATATTCAGATAAATCTTGATGAAGGCTCTCCAGCCAAAACATTGAAAATTATTATCTGTTTTCATCTGTTGGTGTTGGAATTATTAAATATGATTTTTTTGAGCAAAACTATCTAATTTGTTCTGTGCCGAGGGTTACTATTTCTTTAGCTGTCTTACATAGTCTCCTGTAAAAAAGACTCCTGTCCACAGACTCAATTAATCAGTCAGACTCTAACCTCTACAACATGGGCAAGACCAAAGAGCTTTCTAAGGATGTCAGGGACAAGCTCATAGACCTGCACAAAGCTGAAATGGGCTACAAAACCATGAGTAAGATGCTGGGTGAGAAGGAGACAACTGTGCAATAGTAAGAAAATGAAAGAAATACAAAATGACTGTCAATCGACATTGATCTGGGGCACCATGCAAAATCTCACCTCATGGGGTATCCTTTATCATGAGGAAGGTGAGAGATCAGCGTAAAGCTACACGGGGAGAACTTGTTAATGATCTCAAGATAGCTGGGACCACAGTCACCAAGAAAACCATTGGTAACACATTACGCCTTAAAGGTTTAAAATTCTGCTGTGCTCGCAAGGTCCCCCTGCTCAAGAAGGCACATGTGCGGGTTGGTCTGAAGATTGCCAATGAACAACTGGATGATTTTGTGAGTTATCGGGAGAAGGTGCTGTGGTCAGATGAGACAAAAATTGAGCTCTTTGGCATTAGAGAAAGAAGAAGAATAAGTACAACCCTAAGAACATCGTCCCAACCGTGAAGCATGGTGGGGAAAACATTATACTTTGGGAATGGTTTTCTGCAAAGTGGACATGACGACTGCACCGTACTGAAGGGAAGATGGATGGGGTCATGTATCGCTAGATTTTGGCCAGCAACCTCCTTCCCTCAGTAAGAGCATTGAAGATGGGTCGTGGCTGGGTCTTCCAGAAAGACAATTATCCAAAACATAAAGCCAAGGCAATAAAGGAGTGGCTCAAAAAGAAGCACAGTTAGGTCATGGAGTGGCATAGCCAGTCTCCAGACCTTAATCCCATAGAAAACTTATGGAGGGAGTTGAAGCTCTGAGTTGCCAAGCGACAGCATCAAAATCTGAATGATTTAGAAATGATCTGCAAACAGGAGTGGACCAAAATTCCTCCTGACATGTGTGCAACCCTCATCATCAACTACAAAAAAACATCTGACAGATGTGCTTGCCAACAAGGGTTTTGCCACCAACTATTAAGTGTAGTTTGCCAGAGGGATCAAATAGTTATTTCTCACTCACTGATTTTTTTGGGATATTCTATCTCTCAATGTTAAAATTAACCTACACTTAAAATTATAGACTGTTCATGTCTTTGTCAGTGGGCAAACTTACAAAAACAGCAAGGGATCAAATACTTATTTCCCTCACTGTATCAATTTATCTTTTTATTCAGCTTCTTATGCCCTACATATCCATATAGATGGCTTAAGAGGATTGAATCTACTGTCAGATTCCTTTTAAGGATACTGTAGAGGCTCTTGTTTATGTTGGAACTATTCCTGTTGTGCTGCAGCTGATGTCCCAAAAAGTTAAAAACCATATATACTTTCCCCCCAACATTTTGTACCGCAAAACAATACTGGTACTCTGCACTGCCAGGATACCATTATTTAATGGTCCAGGGCTTTATTTTCACTCAGCGAATATCAACAATTGAGGCAAAAAGCACTCCTTTATTTCATCTCCAGCTAAAGAACCTACAGTGAGCAGAAACAGGTGATGTACTGTATGCAAATACTACAGATTTTTTTTTATAAAAGTGTTGATTTACATGTAGTGGCGTTTTCTTGGACTCTGATATTATGTTTTACAGAGTCATATTATACTGTGCACTCACACAGCTTCCAGAGATATGCTGTGAATACCAGATACTAAAACAAAACCAGCCGTGGACACAGTGATGTAACTATAACAGGTGCAGGGGATGTAATTAGGAGACCTAAAATGTATTTTCGCTCCATATGACAAGACTTTCCTTATTAACCCCCTCACAACCTTAGATATACACCTAATGTCCTAGTGGGGAAGTGCTTTCCAACCTTGGACATACTGAATACACCCAGGTGAATTTGCGCATACAGAGGCTGTGCACGGGATATCGCCGCAAGGTGTCAGCTGATTCTGACAGCTGACACCCAGCACTCAGTGACAGGAGCGGTGCCCGCAACGATCCTGGCACTTTAACCCCCTAATGCTGCAATCGCAGGCATGATGCAGAGGGAGAAAGCCCCTTCTGCTCTCCGATCAGGGCCCCGAGATCATCGCGGGGGCCTGATCGTTGCCATGGTGATCTGATGTCGTCATGACGACATCCGGATCATCAGGCTCTAGCAAGTTAGTTAGCTCTTGTGTAGTGGTGATTTAATTAACTTGTGTCAGTGAATAACTGATAGTTCCAAAACATGCTTCTGCACTGCTATGCATTATAACTGCAATCAGGCTGGTAAAAGTCAAAGTTCCATAGTGGAAATAAGTAAAAATGTTAAAAAAAAGTTTTAACAAATTGGAAAAATATTTAAAAAAAAAAAAAAAAAAAAAATTCAGAAAATACTAAATAATATATAGATATATTGCACTGATAAATTTGAAATTTTATGTAAAAAAAAAATACTAAGAAAAAATACACGTTTGGTATCTCTGAGTCCAGAATTACCCGCCCCATAAATCTGTCACAATAGTTACCCCTTCAGTGAAGAGCATAAAAAAAATAAAAAATGGGGCAAAAAAGGATGCTTTTTTTGTCATACCGCCAACAAAAAGTGGAATAAAATGCGATCAAAAAAACAAGAGTAAATAAAAATGGTATTGCTGAAAATGTCATCTTGTCCTGCAAAAAAACAAGCTGTGATACAGCTCAATCTATGCAAAAATAAAAATGTTATAGCTCTCAGAATACAGCAACAAATAAAATAATTATTTTTTCTATAAAATAATTTTTAATGTGTAAAAGAAATCGCACCAACCCGAAGAATAAAGTCGTCTAATCACTAATAGTTCATGACGAACGGCGTAAAACATAAATAAAACCAATTCTTGACCTGCTGTTGATTTGTTAAATCTGCCTCCCAAAGATCGCAGTAAGGCTTGGCTCACATTTATCCTATGCTCTGCGTTGCGCTCTTACACCAAGGCTTCCGTGTACATATCTGATTCAGGCAGAACCCCCTGTGGAAGATTTCCTATAATGAGGCAGATGGAGGCACTGTGAATGCTGTCTGGCCTATTATCTGGCAGTGTCCGTCTTTTTAGGCATGCATAAAAGTGCAGTCGGCCACAGTTTTGTGCACTTTTGAAAAGTAGGACACTGCTGAACAGAGGCCAGACAGAGTCCAGAGTAACTCTGCTGCCTCATTATAGTGAATAGTTCCCTCAGGGATTTTATCTGAATCACGTCACTCAGAGATTTAGATGGAAACCCCGATATGTGCTCAGCGTAGGATAAACATGATCCAAAATGTTATTTAAAATGTTCCAAATCAATCTACAAAAAAAGCAAGTCCCTACTCAAGATTATCATTTGTCAATGAAAATATAGGCGCTTCCACGTTACTGGTAGTACAAAGGCTCTGGAAAACGCCAAGGCTCCTCAGCCCCGAAAAGAAATCCAACAAATTTTGTGCTACCAAATCCAAATGCTCCCTCTCTTCTGAGTCCCGCAGTGTTTTTAAACAACATATAACATCCACATATGTGACATTTCTGTAGCGATGATGTGGCGCCCCTGAGGGTTCAACCGCCACAGGGATATTGCACTTCTTTAATGGAGTGTGGTGTCCCTCCTCTGAGGTAAGAACTGTGCAATGGTCAGGACCCCACCTCCACATCCAACACCACTCTTTTCCCACCAGAGGGGGCTAGTAGGCACTACAGTGCTGCCCCTACTGGAAATTGGGAGACTGGGGAACCAAGAGATAGGGGGAACCAATTAGTGGGTGAGGGTGGAGGACTCACATTTAGTGACATTTAATATTTCATATTTAATAAACAGCCATCTTGGCTCATGGTCTTTTGATTGTGATCTCCCTCCCTGAACGTGGCTTCTGGAAGAACCTGCAGCGGATGGGGACATGGCCCTCGTACCCTGGCCTTGGGTCGAGGGGCAGGTTGCAGATAACGTATGTCTCAACCCGGTCAAGGACCATGACCAAGAAGGCCCGGAGCTTGAGAGTGTAGCTCCACCGCAAAAGGACCCCAGGGGGATGCGCCACCTGTCCTCGCTATTCTGGCCCAGCCCGAGGGATTCTGGCTGCAAGAGGGGTACCGGCCCCCAATACCTGACCTTGCTACTCTACGTCCTGGTCAGGGAAGCCCGGTTGGCCCAGAGAATCCCACCGTGTAACGGAAGAAGCGGAACTGCCACCCATACCCTTTTTATGAGTGAAGTCCAGAGGGAGACCCGGCCTATCTACACACACAAGTAGATAGGAACTACCGCACTTCCTGGAGTAGAGGTGGTGCTCAGGTAGGGTTACAAGCCCGTAGTCGTATAGAGAAATGACCTGGCACTCAGGAGACTCATGAAATCTTTTTCATGTTTTTAATAAAGTGCAAAAAATTAACAGACATTTCGGTCATATTAGACCTTCATCGGTGTACTAAAAAATAAAAGTAACAATAAATCTCACATAGAAAACATGTCACAATCTCGTCCACACCGCTGTAGAATCACTGCGGAACGCATATAGCACTGCGTGGAACGCACTATCATGTGACTTCCGGTCACGAGACCAGCTTTTTACATTTGAGGACCTTCATAGCGTCATATGACGCTACTTCCTGTTTTTAGGTCCTATTCCTAAACATTACACCTATTCTATTCCCATGGCCACTAATGATTAAACGGTCACGTGACCAGCTTTTCACATTTCAGGACCTACATTGCGTTATATGACGCTACTTCCTGTTTTCAGGTCCTATTCCCAAACGACTCACATGTTCTATTCCCATTGCCACTAATGATTAAACGGAGTATAACGACCTCTGACCCCTGCCACTGCCTATTTGAGACCTCCAGTCATCCATAGCACCTCCTGACAAACGGTGGACACCGTGTCCAGCTATCACACTGCTACAGGTAAATTATAAACCTTGTTACTCCTTATAGTGATGGCTTTCATTGGGGTTTTTTTCCCCCTTTTTTTTTTCCCTCATATTTGTACTCTACTTATATTCCCAGAACCTACTGAACCTAATATGCTCATACTTAGTTTACATCCCTTCTCACAACCTGGTATGCTGATTTTTTGGTTTTTATTCCATCCCCCCCCCTTTTTTCCCTTCCGTTACTCCCCTTCCTCCCATCTCGTTTTTTCCTGTTGTTTCCTGTGTTGCACTCCCATCAATCCTCCAGCATGACATATTATTTGTGACTCAGATTCTATTTTGTCCATTATTTTGTTGTACTATACATATGCTTTCTATGTGAGATTTATTGTTTCTTTTATTTTTTAGTACACCGATGAAGGTCTAATATGACCGAAACATCTGTTATTTTTTTGCACTTTATTAAAAATATAAAAAAGATTTCATAAGTCTCCTGAGAACAGGTCATTTCTCTATACGACTACGAGCTTGTAACCCTACCTGAGCACCACCTCTACTCCAGGAAGTGCGGTAGTTCCTATCTACTTGAATATTGTTTCCATATACCTGCACCCTGATGTGTCATGACGACCAACACCTCTTTCTATAATGCCGAGGAAACTTCCAACATCATTTCTAAAATAAATCTACCCTACGATTTTCTGAAACTACCGCCTAAGGAGTCCAGGGGCAGAGACTGGGAGAAGGAGCTACTTCATTGCATCAACCTTGAACTCCACTGTGCTACTCTCTCGGAATACGTGAGAGTTCAACGCATCCCAAGCGGACTCAGAGTTCCTCTACGTCCGACACTCTTTAGTGACCAGGAGGATTATTGTTTGAAATTTGAACAAATTCTGAACAAATGTTCCTTTGACGTAATGACCCTAACAATTGAATTTTTACAGAAGGAAATAGCTGCTTCTAAGGAAAATGCTACAGGCATCGAGACCTAACTAGCATCCACCATTTCTACCAATGAACTAACTTCCCTCAAGACCAAGGTAAACCAGAACCTCGAACAACATCGTCGAGACACTGAAAATAAGAAACGACTGAAGTTCATCCGCGACGCCGAGGACTACCAGCGGAACCGTGTATATAAATGGCGCGACTTCTCCAATGCCACACATGGTCCGGCACAACCACACCATTCCTCTACCGACCTGTCCTCTTCCGGTTCAGAATTGGACAGACCAAATCATCCATCTACCTCTACCCATTTTTTTGGTTTCCAGAAGAGATACAATCGAAGAAGAGGAGGACGAGGCGGGGCGGCACCCACAGGAGGAGACAGGAGCTTCATGAGGGTAACTCGTTCCCAGGTATGAACTCATGGGTTGTGAACATTTCGTCACGATCCCTCAGCATCGCAGAACTTTCAGTGTTACAAAAAGGCTTGTCTTTTGGTCCATCTCATAAATGTAACACATTTGGTCTTGAAATGGATTTACAAAGGTTTTTCAGGTCCATTAGACTAAAGGCCCACTTCTCACAGGAGCCCACCACAAATACCACTATACCCCATACCAGTCCACCTAGCATAACAGCTGCTAGTCTAGGATTAAAGAATAAGAGCACTTATCGTCCCCCCCAGAATTACCATGCTACAGAGACTTTCATTGATTTCATAAAACAATCATTTAACAGACTACGGTCAGATATTGATCTGGGCCGCTTACATTACCCACAAAATATGTCCTCTCTGGACAGTCAAGCTTTGACCACACTTCAATCGGATTCTTACATTATTATTAAACCAGCAGATAATGGTGGTGCAATAGTGGTAATGGACAAATCCGTTTATCTAAACGAGATCTATAGACAGCTTAATTATCACTCGGTCTATGAAAAACTCACACATGACCCTACCTCGACAGTCAGAGAGGCTATTGCCAGAATTCGGGAACAACATTGCCTTAAGGGAACTATCAATATTAAAACCCGTGATTTTTTAACCAACCCATTTCCAATAACCCCAGTATTCTATGCCTTACCTAAAATCCATAAAAGTCTTGAGAACCCACCAGGCCGACCAATAGTTGCTGCCACTAATTCCATTTTATCTCAATTAGCGATTTTCCTGGAGAAAATCTTGACCCCTCTGGTGAAACGCACCTCATCTTTTATCCTTGATACGGGAGCATTTTTGACAATCATTAAAAAAATCAAACAGGTTCATCCCGATTCCTTTTAAGTTACGATGGACGTTAACAACTTATACACCTCAATTCCACATGAGAGAGGTATTGAGTGTGTTAAAGACTAGTGTTGAGCCACCCCCGTAGTGTTCGAGTTCGGTTCGGTTCGTCGAACACCCGTGTGTTCGCCGAACTGTTCGTCGAACTGTTCGTCGAACACCTTCGAACACCGTTAAAACCAATGGCAGGCAAACAAAAACACATAGAAACACATAGAAAACACCTTCAAAGGTGTCCAAAAGCTGACAAACTGTTCAGAAGACACAACTAACACATGGAAAAGTGACAAGTACATATAGTCATGCGAAAAGAAAAGAGGTGGAGGAGTAAAAGGAGGGGGAGACACAGATATAGGCATGTCATGCCCTTCTAAAATCCAAAAAGTGAGAAGCCGACACGTTCAGTCCGCTCCTGCCCGTGCCACCTCCGTGTCGCCGGGTTTGTGCCAGAGCCGCGGTGAACCCTGACGGCCAGCCCCCCTCTCCCAATACTGGTGCCTGTCCGCTGGTGGGTCGAGCGAGCCCCCCTGTGGTGGAGGCAGCTCTAAGCTTTTTAATTTAAATTGTCTCTCTAATTTGAATAAATACACTTTAAATCCATTTACAAGGATCTATTGGAGGGCAAGTCTCATGCCAGCAGCCGCGTAATTCCAGCTCCAGTAGCGTCCACTAAAGCTGCTGCAGTTAAAAAGCTTTTATAAGGATCGAGCTCGGCTGTCCACCGCAAGGCATCCTACTGCCAGTCCGAGCCCCTATGCCTTTGGGTGCCTCCTGATGCTCTTCACTGAGTATCCCGTGGTCCCGAAGCATTTCCTTTGAAAAAATTAAGTGTCCAAACTACAGGTGGTGTAGCTTGCTTAACAGCCGGGATAATCCGCAGACTAGCAGACCCTGCTACTAGGCACAAAGTATTTCCTGGGCTAGATGCAGTTAAAAATTTGTAATTAGATACTCTCGTTGGATGCTGAGAAAGCATTCCATAGAGTCTCCTGGCACGCCATATTTGATTCTCTTAAAAAGCTTGGGGTAGGGGTCTAGGGGACCCTTTTATAGCCAAAATCACGGCCCTGTATCGCAATACGTCACCTAGGCTGAAGATAAATGGAACTGTAGCACCCTGAGGGCTCGGTTGCTACAGAGGTATTGCACCTCACCCAGAGGTGTGATATCTCACTCTCAGGTAAGGATGTAGTGTGGATCAGGACCCGACACCTGCATGCATTACACCACATTGCCGTGGGGCAGGGCGACCAATATGCCCCTGAGATGGGCACGACAGTCCCTGTCCCTGGCTGGAGTGGGGGGAGGGAACACTGAGGAAGGGGAACCCTGTAGTGCAGGAGCAGGGAGGAAGCAGTTCCTGGGTGCATTGAGAAGGGAGTATAAAAGGTGGGCACCATCTTAGTTCAGTGCAGAGAAGTCTGAGCAGAAGTGGTAGGGAGCAGGGGCTCTGCAAGAGCTCTGCTCCGGAGGCGGGCCTAGTAACAGAGGCCCAGGCCTGGAAGAGGGAGAAGGAAGGAAGAGGAGCAGAGAAGGCTCCAGGAACAAGGAACGAAGGGATATCAGGGGTGCGGACGGGCGAGTCGCCACCGCACGCCCGAATCCACCTGCATGGAGGGGTCAGGCCAAAGGGGGAGACCGGTCCCCGAAACTAGTGGAGGCAGGAAACGACCCTCAGCTAGAAACAGGAGGCTGTGACATTTTATGTGGCGCAGCCCCTCGCTACACCCGCTAGGAAGGCACCACATAGGGTCAGGGAAACTGGCGCCAAGTTTACCAAGAGGAGGCTCGAGGCAGCCGGACAGAAGGGTTGGTAAGAAAGGCCAGACAAAGGACACACAAAGGGGGTCCTGTGAAGCACTCCAAAGTTATCTGGGAGTTGTCTGAGCCCCTCACCTGGTGAGCACAGTACGACGTGGGCAGCCGTTACCTGCAGACGTGGTCTGGATAATAAGAACTGTGAGTAAAGGCCCTGGACTGCATCACTGACTCCGTGTCGTTACTGCTGCTGCCCTGCACCATCACCCCCATCCTCCGCATACACTGCCCTGAGGCTATACTCCTCCCGTGGGGAGTTATGCTACGCTCTGCTGCACCCACAACACCAGCCTCAGCGGTCTGCCCTGGAGCTGCGGTTCACTCTGACCGCAATCCACGGGTGGCGTAGTCGGACATTTAAACATCAAAACCACATAAATAGTTCCGCCACTGGTTTGACCGCCCTGAGCCACGGAACCGGGTTGCCGCCACGGAGACTACAACCACCAGCATCCACCAAAAAGAGTCCGGCTCCGGGTGTCCCAAGGCCCAGGGGGCGCGTCAGAACATTTTCATCACCTTTCACAATCACCAATGGGACAAGGCAGGGATGTTCTCTGTCCCCTCTCTTATACATCCTAGTGACGGAGCACCTGCTCTCATCAATTCGCCATAACCCCAATATTAGGTGGATTGAGGTGGGAGGCACCGAGTACAAGTGCTCTCTATTTGCTGATGATGTCCTAGTATATATCACTCAATCACATATATCCATCCATGCTGTTATGGCTGAAATAGATCACTTTGTTACATGGTCAAATTTTAAAATCAATGCAGCGAAGTCTGAGGCCCTCGATGTCTCCCTCCCCAAATCCATATAGGATTCCATCCAGTCCAACTTTCCCTTTGCCTGGCTTTCACAGGGTATCAAATACTTAGGAATTCCTATTCATAGAGACCTCTCCCATCTATGTTATCTTAATTTTGGGCCCTTTATTGAACAACTCCATACAGACCACGGTTGGCAAGTTAGAACTGTAAGATTCACTACGTGAACCACTGGTGTTTTGTGGAAAAGCACATGTACACTGTGTTCCAAATTATTATGCAAAAAGTGTTTAGGAGTGATAAGGGAAGAATTTGTTTGTTTGTCAGTTAAACTCATTGATGGTGATGTGTGTCAGGGCTCTTTATATCACTGTAAGCAATTGCAGACACCTGTGCTAATTAGTTTGGCAGGTGTGTCCAATGAAAGGCAAGACTACTTAAGAAGGCTGTCTCACATTATTAAGCAGCCTACATTTTCTGCCAAAATGGTAAAGAAAAATAATGTGTCGGCTGCTGAGAAGCAACAAATTGTGGAGTGTTTAGGTCAAGGCATGACTACAATCAACATTGTGCGATGATCAGGATGAAGTGTCTTGGCAATCAAGAAGTATGTAGCTGATTCACAGTACACACGTGTGCGTGCTGATAAGGGCAAATTGAGGACTCTTTCCTACAGGCAATTACGTCAGGTTGAAAGAGCAGCGGCAAAAAAGCCTTGTCATAGCAGCAGACAAGTTTTTGAAGCTGCTTGTGCCTCCAACGTCCCCCGAACAACAAGATGCAGGGTCCTTCAGAGGTTTGCAGCTGTGCATACGCCATCCTGTCGACCTCCTCTATCCACTTCACACAAGCAGAAACGGCTCCAGTGGGCCAAACATTACATGAAGACTGATTTCAAAACTGTTTTGTTCACGGATGAGTGCCGTGCAGCGCTCGATGATCCAGATGGATGGAGTGGAGGATGGCTGGTTGATGGAGACCCCACGCAAACACGGCTACAGCGCCAACAAGGAGGTGGAGTACTGTTTTGGACTGGAATCATGGGGAGAGAGATTGTCGGCCCCTTTAGGATCCCTGAAGGCGCTAAAGATGAACTCCATAATGTATGTGGATTTTCTCAAACAGCACTTCCTGCCATGGTTCAAGAAGAAGAACCGTGTATTTCACAGCAAGATCATTTTTCTGCATGATAATGCACCATCTCATGCTGCACATAAAACATCTGCATCTCTGGCTGATATGGGCATAAAAGGGGACAAACTTATGGTGTGACCCCCATGCTCCCCTGACCTCTACCCCATTCAGAACCTTTGGAGCATCATTAAAAGGAGTGTCTATGATGGCGGGAGGCAGTTCACATCTAAGCAACAGCTCTGGGAGGGTATTCTGTCCTCATGCAAAACAATTGAAGCAGAAACCATCCAAAACCTGACAAATTCAATGGACGAGAGAGTTCAGAAGCTCCTTTCGAACAAGGGGTCCTATGTGAAAATGTAACATCACCTAGAATAAAGTTTTGAGTTGAAAACTGTTTGATTTCAGTTTCTAACAACCTGCTAATGCTTATAATTTCAAAAATGACCATTTTTTTGGTCTTTATTAAAATGAAAAGGTTGATCGAAAAGTTTGGGGGATCTAAGAGTGTGGCAACCCAGTAGTCATGATTACTTCGAATTCTGACAATATGAGGGTCATGCTGCAGGTAGTGCAGCAAGAAGGCACTTATGTGTCTTGCGCATCTCGGAGCCCCAAAATTATTTTCCGGGCTAGATGGAGCTAAAAATTATTATTAATTTTAAATCTGGTGAAGCTTTAGTATAGATGGCCTAATAGGATCAGTGCTGCACACTGCTACAAAGCCCAAATTATTTTCCAGTCAAGATACAGATAAACATGATTAGTAATTTTAAATCTGGTGGAGCTTATTATAGATGGCCTAATAGAATCAGTGCTGCACTCTGCTACAAAGCCCAAATTATTTTCCAGCCAAGATACAGATAAACATGATTAGTAATTTGAAAGCTTAAAACGGTTGGTAGGGTGATTTTAACCAATCATCAAGCTTTTACTCTCCCCAGGATGACACAGGGGTAGAAAAGTCGTTTCGGATCCATGATTTGTTCATCTTTATGAACGTGAGTCTGTCTACATTATCAGTGGAGAGCCGCGTGCACTTATCTGTCAGCACACCACCAGCAGCGCTGAACACACGTTCAGACAGAACGCTGGCTGCGGGGCATGACAAGATCTCCAAGGCGTAAGTGGCTAGCTCCGGCCATTTATCCAGATTTGAAGCCCAAAAAGAGCAAGGGTCCAGTGACACAGTCGTGGCTTCAATGTTTACTTGGAGATACTCCTGTACCATCGTCTCTAGGCGTTGACTATGTGTCAGACTTCTTGTCTCCTGTGGCCTTGCAAAGGATGGGCTAAAAAAGTGGTGAAATGATTCCGCAAAATTGATGTTACCAGCAGATACTGTGGTTCTGTTACGGTTTGAGTGCTGAACACTTGACGGTCCCACGGTTGGCAAGTTGGAACTGTGAGATTCACTACGTGCACCACTGGTATTTTGTGGAAAAGCACATGTAAGATTCTGCAACAGTCTCTGCTGATACTCCTGCATGCGTGCATCCCTTTCTATGGCAGGAATAATTTCTGCAAATTTACTTTTGTACCGGGGATCTAACAGTGTGGCAACCCAGTATTCAGGATTATTTCTAATTCTCACAATTCGAGGGTCATGTTGCAGGTAGTGCAGCAAGTAGGCACTCATGTGTGTTGCGCATCCAGGAGCACCAAGTTCCTGTTGTGTTGGTGGCGAGGTAACAATCATGCTTCCTTCCTCTGTCCTCTCCCCCCAACCTCGCACAACAGAAATGTGATCAAGGTCTCCCTCATCTGATGAGTCTTCCATCAGTTCGTCCTCCACTTCTTCCTGGGCTCCTGCACCTTCCTCACTAGTTTGGCTGCTACCATGCGCCCTGGTAGAACCATCTCCCCCACCCTCACATGCCTGCCGCCTTGGTGCTGCCGACCGTCTGGACCTTGCAGATGTTAGCCCTTCCGCATACAACTCCTCCTCCTCTACTTCCTCCACCTCCTCTTGTGCCACCACCTGACTCCGAATTATGTTTAACATGTGCTCCAGCATATAAATCACTGGAATAGTCATGCTGATAATGGCATCGTCAGCACTAAACATCTTCGTCGCCATTTCAAAACTGTGCAGAAGGGTGCATAGGTCCCTGATCTGAGACCACTCCTCCAGCGTGATTTGCCCCACCTCTAGATCTCGTTGGCCCAGGCTATACGTCAGAACGTATTGCACCAGGGCTTGTCGGTGCTGCCACAGTCGCTGCAACATGTGCAGAGTTGAATTCCACCGGGTAGGCACATCGCATTTTAGCCGGTGAAGTGGCAGGCCCAACGACTTCTGTAGAGATGTAAGTCGCTGAACTGCGGGATGCGAACGGCGAAAGTGAGCACACAGCGACCGTGCCCTCTGCAGAAGGCCATCTAGTCTGGGATAGTGGGCTAAAAATTGCTGGACAACCAGGTTCAACACGTGAGCCATACAAGGCACGTGTGTGACATTGCCCCGGCGAAGGGCCGCACCCAGGATTGCAGCATTGTCGCACACGGCCTTCCCTGGTTTCAGGTCCAGTGGAGACAACCATTCATGAAATTGGTTCTCCAGAGCTGACCACAACTCCTCAGCTGTGTGACTCACATTTCCCAGACATTTCAATGTAAAAACCGCCTGATGACGTTGAGCCCTACTGCCAGCATAGTAAGGAGGTGTGCAGGATCCCTTCTGCGCAGTTAGAAAGCTTGTGGCATGACCAGACAGGCTTTGGGTGCAGGTGGAAGACCGAGAGGAGGTTGAGGAGGCAGAAGCAGTGGAGGAACTTTGACATAAAGAGGATTGACGCACAACTCGTGGGGACGGCAAGACTTGGACAGCAACCCCTTGTCCTGCTGTCACCATAGTTACCCAGTGCCCAGTCAGCGACATGTAACGCCCCTGTCCATGCCTACTTGTCCAAGTGTCTGTGGTGAAATGCACCCTGTCACACACAGAATTTCTCAAAGAAGCGGTGATGTTGTGTGCGACATGCTGGTGGAGCGCAGGCACACCTTTCTTTGAGAAGTAGTGCCGACTGGGCATCTGGTACTGGGGCACTGCGACGGACATAAGGTCTCGAAAATCCTCTGTGTCCACTAGGCGGAAAGGCAGCATTTCTGTAGCCAAGAACTTGCAGATGGTGAAATTCAACCTCTTAGCTTTCTCATGGCTAGGAGGAAATGGTCTTTTACTTGTCCACATCTGAGGGACCGAGCGCTGGCTATTGTGCTTAGACGGGGTTGATAAGGGTGTCCCCGGCAAACTGCCGGTCTGTGAGGAAGATGCAGGCGGACATGTTAGGTTGCCTTGATCCAAAGGTGGTGCTATCGATGTCGGACAGCGCTCAACACCAGCCGGTGTTACCACCTCCAAAGAAAATGATGACCTGCCAATCACGCTGGCTGTTGCGGGTAAAGAGGTGGCAGGTCTGCACCCCAAAACAGGTGTGACTGCTGTCCCCCCAGTCACAGAGGAGGAAGAGGCCGCGGATTCACAAGATATGGCAGACGGTGGTTGGCCCGGCCGGCTAGGCCGCATTGTAGCACACTGAGCTTCCCACTGCAACTTATGCTTCATGTCCATGTGCCGGTTCATGCATGAAGTACTCAAACTATGTATTTTTTGGCCTCTACTTAGCTTTTGCTGACAAATGTTACAGATAACACGAGTTGGGTCATCTTAATCGATCTGAAAAAATGCCCAGGCTATGCAAGGCTTAGCACCCATGCGACCTGAAGAGCCACCACGACTTGTGGTGAGAGGCAGAGTTGTGTTTGAGGATGCAGTTGTTGACGTGCTTCCAGTACTACGTCTCTGTCCAGGAAGGCGCAACCTGACCTCGTCGTCACTAGCATCTTCCTCCACCTCCTCTGCTGACCTCATCTCTTGGCTGACTGTGGGTTGACAGTAAGTGGGATCTCCAACCTCATCATCATCACCCTGTGCGTTATCACACCCGTCGTCCTCAGAGCCAACCTGTTCCTGCCCTGACAAAAAACTAAAGTTGTCGCTCCAATCAGGTATTTGAGTCTTATCATCGTCTTCCTCATTGTCTCCACCAACAGGAGTTACAGTTTGGGAATGAGGGTCTACATTATGGTCAGAACCTTCTGCGTCTGGTCCTGGATCCGACTCATAAAGATTCTGGGCATCAGTGCAGATCATTTCCTCGTCTGGATTCACAGAAGCGCTGGAGTCGACCTCTGATTCCCAGGCTATAGTATGAGTAAACAGCTCTGCAGACTCAACCATCTGTTCTACCTCATACTCAGACGGGCAGCTGGAGATTTGGGAGCTGTGAGGAAGCAAGTGCGATTGGGGTGACACCTTTGAGGACTGGAGTATTTGTGATGTTGAAGTTGATGTGGAGGAGAGCCCACTGAAAGGAGCACTTGATATCCGTTGAAGCACTTGCTGTTTTTGTGCCTCATCTGGAATTTGTAGCGATTGGCGTGGCCGTAAGAAAGGGATCTTATCACATTGTCCGCTAAAAGAAATAGACATTTTAGTTTGGCTGGAAGATGGTCTTTCTTCTGCAGATGTTACTGTTGCTTTAACACCTACCCCACGGACACAACCTTTTTTCCCCTTCCCAACACGCCTATTCCCCTTTCCACCAGCAGCAGGCCTTTTTCCACTCATTTTGGTGGTTAACTAATTAACAACTCTGGAGTTGTTTGCACAAAAAAACAATGGATGGGAACCGAGCAGAGCTGAGTGGCCAAACTGTGGTATTAGGCCAAAACTATTGGCTGGGTTAGATGCAGAAAAAAATTATATTCAATTTGCAACCTGATGGAGGTCAGTATAGATGGACTAATAGAGAAAGTCCCACACACTGCTAGAAGGCCAAATATTTTTTCAGAGCTAGATGCAGAAAAAAATATATTCAGTTTGCAACCTGATGGAGGTCTGTATAGATGGATTAATAGAACAAGTCCCACACACAGCTAGAAGCCCAATATTTTTTCAGAGGTAGATGCAGAAAAAAATATATTCAGTTTGCAACCTGATGGAGGTCAGTATAGATGGACTAATACAACAAGTCCCACACACAGCTAGAAGCCCAATATTTTTTCAGAGGTAGATGCAGAAAAAAATATATTCAGTTTGCAACCTGATGGAGGTCTGTATAGATGGATTAATAGAACAAGTCCCACACACAGCTAGAAGCCCAATATTTTTTCAGAGGTAGATGAAGAAAAAAATATATGCAGTTTGCAACCTGATGGAGGTCAGTATAGATGGACTAATACAACAAGTCCCACACACAGCTAGAAGCCCAATATTTTTTCAGAGCTAGATGCAGAAAAAAATTATATTCAATTTGCAACCTGATGGAGGTCAGTATAGATGGACTAATAGAATGATGCTATGCCCAAAAGATTTTACTTCACTAGGTGCAGTAAAAAAATTGGTATTCTATACACAGGTGGTATATCTTGCAACACAGATAGGCTACTCCACTGACTAACACACTCTGCAATAGGCCAAAAAGGATTAGCTTTGCTAGATTCAGCCAAATGCTGTGAAAAAAACTTGCACAGCACTGGCACAGACCTGCCTGGCAAAAACTGATAGGAACTGATGTAACCTAGTCCTGAAAAGGACTCCAATTACAATTAGTCTTTACTCCCACAATCTATCTATTTAAGAGCACAGACCTGCCTGATAAAAGTCGTAGGAAATGCTGTAACCTAGTCCTTAAAAGGACTGCAATCACAACTATTCCCTACTCCCAAGCTATCTGTAGATTTGTGCGAAAATTGGCTTGAAATTAACAAGGTATAGCGCACACAGCAACAGCGGTGCCGTCTAACACGCAGCTGCAGCAGTGAGAAAATGGTGGCGATGGGGAAAATGGCTTGGTCTTATAGGGCAAGGACATGTGACATACACTGCCAATGACACATGCCCTTGCTTGTGTTAAAAAAAGCACTTCGCTCCGTGTGTGCGCTGCTGATAGGCTGACAGATTGCACCTCCCCACTGTAAATGCGGGAAAGAGAAAAAAAAAATGGAGATCTTCATTGTTCCTGCAGAGATCCATCCCCTGCCCCTCCCCCCACCCCGCTGTACACTCAAACTGCGTATTAACATTAATTTTCATTATTACTGAGAAAAAATCCAGTTATGATTTTGGTGCACGAACAGTTATCGAACATAACCTCGAACAGCCGAATTTTTCTCAAATTGTTTGTGTTCGCCGAACGGCTCGAACACCGCCCAAAGCAGCTCGAATTTGAGATTGGCGAACAGTTTGAGTAGAACAACGCTCATCTCTATTAAAGACCTTCTAGAACTGTCTCATACACCACCCGACATTAGCCACCTCTGCCTGGATCTTCTTACCTTAGTCTTGTCAAGGAACTTTTTTCTTTTCCAGGATACGTTCTATTTACAGAAGCAGGGTACCGCGATGGGTTCTAATGTAGCTCCATCATACGCTAACTGCTACATGTCAACTTTTGGGAAAAAGATAGTATACAGTAACCCACTATACAAAACCCACTCCAAAGTATGGAAACGCTACATTGATGATATTTTTTGTATCTGGACAAGGCCCAAGGAAACATTGATGGAATTTTTTGAAATTTTGAATTCTTCCTGGGAGGGTCTGGGTTTTACCATATCGTGTAGCACACAATCTATCCATTTTCTTGATACTACAGTCATGAAGGATGAACTTGGTTTCCTGTCGACTGACTTATACGTGAAACCCACCGACAGAAACTGTCTTTTACATTATAATAGTCTCCACCCTCGATCTATCTTTTCGTCAGTACCCAAGTCCCAGTTTCACCGGGTCCAACGCATCGTGAGCGATGCCTCCACACAAAATAGGAGGATCACGGAGATGAAACAGAAATTTTTGGATAGGGGTAACCCACCAACTCTGTTAGCTCGAGCCCTAGAACCCTCCACAATAACTCACCATACCTCTGACAAATGGTTGCCGTTCGTCCATACCTATCATCCAATTGTTTCAATTTTACATAAGTGTATCCAACAACATTGGAACATACTCAAAACTGCTTATCCATCAGTCCCTGAATTCCGGGTCCCGTTCCTGCCATGCTATAAAAGACCTACCAATATTCGTGACCGCCTAGTCCATTCAGACATTGGCACTACCTATACCCAACCCAAACAGAGGTTTCTCTCCACACCCAAACATGGGACATTTCCATGTTTACAGTGTCACCAGTGTAACAATATCATCAGGGGTGACACTTTCTATCACCCTCAAACAGGCAAACCGTATAAGGTGAAAGATTATTTTACTTGTAACTCTTCTTACGTTGTCTATATTCTTAAGTGTCCTTGCGGTCAGATTTATGTTGGAGAAACCACTCAATGCATAAAAGACAGGATCTCCAAACATAAGTCCACAATACGCTGCAAAAATTTATTGCTACCGGTTCCTCAACACTTTGTCACAGCCGGTCACTTATTGTCACAACTGAGGTTCCAAGTCATTGAACACGTCCCCCACTTAAGACAAGGCGGAAACCGCATTCATCAATTGAAACAAAGGGAAGCTTTCTGGATTCATGAGTTACAATCATTGTCCCCCAAGGGACTCAACAAACAGTATGATCTCAGTTCCTTCACATAGATTCATCCCTGACTGCGAATTGTACTTTGACCAGACAGGATACGGACACTACGGACCTACCCACTAGGGACTATTATACCAAGAAATAACCTTTATGGAGACCTCCAATTTCTACATTTCATACATTGCTTATATTACGGTACCTTTTCATCTGGAATACTGTTATTAAGATAATTACTCTGTACCAACTGTCTTATATGACATGATGCTTTTCTTTCCTCATATTTACAAGGTTATATGCTTTTTCACTGGCTATATACTTTAATCATGTTATTGACATTTGTTCTCCTTGTTTTCCTCAGATTCCATCTTAAGTGATGCTCCTTCCTCCGTTCCCTACCCTTCCTGGACTCCTGTTTGTTTTTCCTAATGTCTCTCCAGCATGTCACAATCGTCCACACCGCTGAAGAATCACTGCAGAACGCATATAGAACTGCATGGAACGCACTATCACGTGACTTCCGGTCACGTGACCAGCTTTTTACATTTGAGGACCTTCATAGCGTCATATGACGCTACTTCCTGTTTTTAGGTCCTATTCCCAAACGTTACACCTATTCTATTCCCATGGCCACTAATGATTAAACGGTCACGTGACCAGATTTTTACATTTCAGGACCTACATAGCGTCATATGACGATACTTCCTGTTTTCAGGTCTTATTCCCAAACAACCCACATGTTCTATTCCCATTGCCACTAATGATTAAACGGAGTATAACGACCTCTGACCCCTGCCACTGCCTATTTGAGACCTCTATGGTCTCCAGTCCTCCATAGCACCTCCTGACAAACGGTGGACACCGTGTCCAGCTATCACACTGCTACAGGTAAATTATAAACCTTGTTACTCCTTATAGTGATGGCTTTCATTGGGGTTTTTTTCCCCCATTTTTTTTCCCTCATATTTGTACTCTACTTATATTCCCAGAACCTACGGAACCTAATAGGCTCATACTTAGTTTACATCCCTTCTCACAACCTGGTATGTTGATTTTTTGTTTTTTATTCCATTCCCCCCCTTTTTTCCCCTCCCTCACATCTCGTTTTTCCTGTTGTTTCCTGTGTTGCACTCCCGTCAATCCTCCAGCATGACATATTATTTGTGACTCAGATTCTATTTTGTCCATTATTTTGATGTACTATACATATGTTTTCTATGTGAGATTTATTGTTACTTTTATTTTTTAGTACACCGATGAAGGTCTAATATGACCGAAACGTCTGTTAATTTTTTGCACTTTATTAAAAACATAAAAAAGATTTCATGAGTCTCCTGAGTGCCAGGTCATTTCTTTATCTACACACACAGACAGGAAAGGACTCGGTCTGAAGTCTAGGAACAGGCTGGTGCGGGGTCCTGATTAAACACTTGCATTACTCGGAGGTTGTCGGACCCCTGTCCCTGTTGACCGCAGAACTCCGCGAGGAGCAGGGGAGAAGCCTTGCTGCTGTACTCTCCATCGTGAGTAAAAAACCCTGGAATTCGACCCCTATGGCCTCCGGACTCTTTATTCTGCACCCCACCACTTAGCACCGGACCTCATACACTACAACCCCCTTCATCCCTGTCGCTGCTCTGAGGCCCTGCTCCGCCTGTGGGGAGTAGTAACAACTTCGGCTGCCATAACACCCCGCCTCCGAGGACTACAGCAGCGCAGGTGGCCTTCACCAGGTACCACAGGTGGCCTAGTCGATACCAACCACTCAACCCTGATAGCCCACTACATACTTTTTAATGTGACGGTCCTGGGCACGGAACGGGTCCAGGCCACGGCTGCACCACATCAAAAGCGTAGGACCTGGTTCTGAGTAATCCCCCATCTTCCCAGGGTTAGGGCTGTGAGCGTCACATCACTAGCGTAGTCGGCATGATCGCATGCCCGCAGCAAAGGAAGGAAGTTGCCCATTGCTACCGGGTACTGTGCGCCTTACACCTTAGACTGTCGTTTCCGCTTAAAATG
This sequence comes from Phyllobates terribilis, assembly GCF_046119375.1. Classification (NCBI taxonomy): domain Eukaryota; kingdom Metazoa; phylum Chordata; class Amphibia; order Anura; family Dendrobatidae; genus Phyllobates; species Phyllobates terribilis. The sequence continues at coordinate 23,393,522 of NW_027362769.1, forward strand.
GCACCCGCCCAAGAAGAACGGACGCCATATTGTATCAAAAAGACAGTCTCCTAGCACCTCCTATTGTGGGCCAGGCTCCATAATGGCGCCAAAAGAGCAGACCGCCCCTTCCATCAGAGACTATCCGCGGGGTAATGCCTGTCAAATCGGATGGGATGTACGAAGGCGTGCCTGTCAGCCTTCCGCCCTGGAGCCTCCCCAAAAAGAGGAGGGCATGGAAAACAACAAGGTGCGGCCTTAGCAGTTGGAGACTCGCAATCATCATGGACACTGCTGGAGCGAGTCAGGTGGAACCTTCCAACCCTGGGCCAGGTTCTTCTCCCACCAGGAAGCGAAGCGGCACAATCCTAACAGCGGGAGATATCGAGTTTCTCCACCAGGAAGCCCCGGGTCTCGCTCAGAGGATGGCTGAGGCCCAGCAAGCGGCATCCGCTGCGTGGCGGGAAGAAATGCTGCTGCGCATCCGGACCTGCCGCCAAGGATCAGCAGCTCAGGAGGAGGCTGCAACGGAAGAAGCGTGTAGCCCAGGAGAGGGTGAGTGTGATACCCCTGTCCCGGCTGCCGAGCCCACCGTGCCCCTCCCGGACTTCATGACAGAGTACCTGCTTCCCGGCGCTGTCACCTGGGAGCAGGTCTTTGCCCCGGAGCTGGAAGCCTCTGCTTACGGTGGGGACCTGTACTGCCTCCCAACTCCCGACTCGGAGGAACCTGAGCCTGCTGGGATATCCACCGGCCCCAACCCAGACTGGTCTGCACTTCTGGAGGACTTGCAGCAGCCCCAACTGTTACCGCTGCCCGCATCGACAGTCACCTGGTCGGTGGCTGAGGAGTGGGCCTGGGACAACCAGGGGGGGGGGGCCTGATGGACTTCCCCCGGGAGACCCGGGCTGAAGCGCGTAGGAGGAGTGAGTTGTGCCATCAACAGGTCCTCCAGCTCAGCAGGGAGCAGCGCAAGAGGGAAGTTCGCTGCGAGCACCTTGAGGTGCGCGCCAAGGCTGCAAAATCCCGGGCCCCCAAGGAAGAAACAACCCGTCCAAGTCCCCGCATGGAGGGGCAAGTAGTCGGCTTCCACCATGAGGTGGGATGGGGATTCATACGGAGTTCCCAACACGAGCACGACGTCTTCGTCAGCCGGAGGGACGTCGAGCCGAGGTTGAAAAAGGGACACCCTGGCTGGAACCTCTTCCCGGATGACATAGTCACGTACACCCGGCATCACTGGGTGCGGGGGTGGTACACCCTGGATGTCCATAAAGTGTCCGGGAGTGATGCCCCCTCATGCTCGGCAAGGGAGGACCGGTCAGCCTCCGTCGGGAGGAATGAACCTTTTCCCCGGTGGGGACCGGAGAATTGAGCAGCCCCGGCGGATGAAACCTGTTTAAAGTTATTATGTTGATGTTTATGTTTTAATTTGCTTCCCCGGTTTCTAGAGACATTTGTCCCTGCGGACTTGCAGCAGACAGACTCCTTATTTGTAAATAGTTTGCATCTCTTTAGGTGCTCCTTATTGGTTTGATGTAAAACCGCAGCTATTTCTACCTCAGACCTCGGAAGAAAAACCTGTCTGGAGTGGCTCTATTGGAGGTCCAACTCGGGATCTTCATGCCCTGCAGCCACCCCAGGGCCTACGTTGGGGGTTTGGGACAGGTCCCTCGTGCTTCTGAACTGACTCTTCTTCCTTGCACTTTAACCCGTCTGTCTATGCATAAATGTCTCTGGATGGTTTTATACTTTTATGTTTTTATACTTTTGTACTTTTCTATTATGTACCATTTGTAACGTTAAAGGAGAAGTGCCTCCCATAATGGGAAGATTGTTTACTGTTATAAAATATAGAAAGACTGTACCAGGTTTTGTTCTCTTTGCAGCCCGCGGACGTGCTGTGTTTCAACAGGGGGGAATGTGGCGCCCCTGAGGGTTCGACCGCCACAGGGATACTGCACTTCATTAATGGAGTGTGGTGTCCCTCCTCTGAGGTAAAAACGGTGCAATGGTCAAGACCCCACCTCCACATCCAACACCACTCTTCTCCCACCAGAGGGGGCTAGTAGGCACTACAGTGCTGCCCCTACTGGAAATTGGGAGACTGGGGAACCAAGAGATAGGTGGAACCAATTAGTGGGTGAGGGTGGAGGACTCACATTTAGTGACACTTAATATTTCATATTTAATAAACAGCCATCTTGGCTCATGGTCTTTTGATTGTGATCTCCCTCCCTGAACGTGGCTTCTGGGAGAACCTGCAGCGGATGGGGACACGGCCCTCGTACCCTGGCCTTGGGTCGAGGGGCAGGTTGCAGATAACGTATGTCTCAACCCGGTCAAGGACCATGACCAAGAAGACGCGGAGCTTGAGAGTGTAGCTCCACTGCAAAAGGACCCCAGGGGGATGCAAACGGAGCGGTATACGCCACCGGTCCTCGCTATTCTGGCCCAGCTGCAAGAGGGGTACCGGCCCCCGATACCTGACCTTGCTACTCTACGTCCTGGTCAGGGAAGCCCGGTAGGCTCAGAGGATCCCACCGGGTAACGGAAGGAGCGGAACTGCCACCCGTACCCTTTTTCTGAGCGAAGTCCAGAGGGAGACCCGGCCTATCTACACACACAGACAGGAAAGGACTCGGTCTAAAGTCTAGGAACACTCTGGTGCGGGGTCCTGATTAAACACTTGCATTACTTGGAGGTTGTCGGACCCCCATCCCTGGTGACCGCAGAACTCCGCGAGGAGCAGGGAGAAGCCTTGCAGCTGTACTCTCCATTGTGAGTAAAATCCCTGGAAGTCGACCCCTATGGCCTCCGGACTCTTTATTCTGCACGCCACCGCACCACTTAGCACCGGACCTCCTACACTACAACCCCCTTCATCCCTGTCGCTGCCCTGAGGCCCTGTTCCGCCTGTGGGGAGTAGTAACAACTTCGGCTGCCATAACACCCCGCCTCGGAGGATTACAGCAGTGCTGGTGGCCTTCACCAGGTACCACAGGTGGTGTAGTCGATACCAACCACTTAACCCTGATAGCCCCCTACATCCTTTTTAATGTGACGGCCCTGGGCATGGAACGGGTCCAGGCCAAGGCTGCACCCCATCAAAAGCGTAGGTCCCGGTTCCGAGTAATCCCCCATCTTCCTAGGGTTAGGGCTGTGAGCGTCACAATGAGAGCCCGCCTAATTTACGGGTGCATGTCTGCGGAAGCACAAGCTAGTCACTACAACGTTCTGATCACTACAACGGCAGTTTGCAATTTTCACTCAGTAACATTCACTACTGCTTGTTTCTGGAAAACATATATGGAGTCAAAATCATTACAACACCTGTAAATAAATTTCCAAAGGGGTATATTTTCTAAAATGGAGTCACTTGAGAGTGTATTCTTCTCTTCTAGCACTTAGGGGCTCTGTATATTGAGTCCGCAAACTACTCTAGGAAAATCTGTGCTTCAGGAGGCAAATAGCGCTCCGTCCCTCCTGAGTCTCACTGTGTGGCTAAGCAGTTCTGTACAGCCACATATGTGGTATTGTCATGTTAAGCAGAAATTGTGGGACAATTTTGTTGCCATTTTTTCCCACTTTCTAGTGTGAAAATCTAAAATCTGGGCTAAAACAACATTTTTAAGATAAAAATGCAATTATTTTTTCTTCTCTGGCCAATGGTATAAAATTCAGTGACACACTAGTGGTGTCAATATAATCACTGCACCACTAGATGAATTCATTGAGAGGGGTAATTTGTAAAATGGAGTCACTTATGGGGAGTTCTGCTATTCTGGCACCTCAGGATCTCTCTCACTGGGTCATGGCTCTCGCAAACTATAACAGTAAAATTTACATTATAATATGGCGCTCCTTCCCTTCTGAGCTTTGTACTGTGCCTGAAAAGTATTTCCTGATTACATGTAAGGTATTGGCAAACTCAGGAAAAAATCGACCTCTGTTTGTTGCAAAAATTTCTTCCATTAGCCCTTACAAAAATTAAAAACTTGTGCACTAAATAAAATGCAAATTCTTTATAACTAAATACCATATATTTTAACATGACTGCTAACTACCAAATCAGGACAAATATAGCCCCTAAAGCACTTCGATTTTTAATGACCCAATGCGCTAACTTCCCCAACAGACATGCCACATGTATCAGCAGTCGTGGCTGCCCCTATTCTAAAAGAATGTGTCCCAATTGTAAGAAAGACCTTACTGAGCACTGGAAGAGTCTGGAAAACAGTGTAGATAATTCTTCAAAGCAGAGAATGAAGTTTATTCAGAGGTACACGGCTGAACAGTTCAGAATGCAGGCAGGAAAAATACACTTGACACCCAGGTGTCTAGATAAGCAAAATAGCATTAGGATATCTGGCGATGGTCTGGCCATGGTGTGGCTTCAGTCTGGCGATAGACTTCCTTGGCGATGGTCTGCCTGAAGACTGGCAATAGAATGGCCCCGAACAACAGTATCAGAGCCTTTTTATGCATAAACAAAGGAACTACATATTGCAGCAAAAGGCGTATACATGATAACATCATACTGCAGGGAAAGACATGCATTTTAGAACAGCAATGTGATAATGCAATGTGACAATATTTATGAGTATTTTTACCAAACTCCATTAAATCAATAAATCCCCATGTCCTTCCTTAAGAGATGACAGCTTCCTAATAATTCTCGACATATTGACAACTGCATTGTCCTAATTTTCATACCACAATTACAAGGACATTATTTACTAACCTATAACACCACTTATTTACTCTCACAACGACCTGCACTGCTGCTACTAGCCTTTGTGCTAATGGCACTGACATAATTTTTTGGCTGCATTGTGGGGAGAGCGCAGAGCATTAGAGATGAGTGAGCATGTTCGCTACTGCTCGGTGCTCGCCCGAGCATCTCACTGCTCGACATGCTCGACGCTCACCGAGCATTTCCGGGGTTGCTCGACGAGAGCTTGGGTCTCCTACCTGCATGTTTGGCATTCTTTAGAGAGCTAATGAACATGCAGGGATTGCCTGCCACTCACTGTAATGCTGTAGCCATGTTGGTTGTGGCATTACAGTGATTGGCTGGCCGAACAGCGTCATCAGGTCTATATCAGACCTGGTGCCGACATGCTCGTCACAGTCACTCCGAAATCAGACAATGTAGGGAGAGCTGCTGCTGAGCTACGGAGAGATTTGCTTCTTTCTACTGAGTGTAAGTGTAACAAACTATATTAGAGACACATATCCATCTCAACAAACAGTCCTTCTGAGGACTAATCCACCAGCAGAGATATCAGGCAGGCAGTAAATACAGCACACTGCAGTGCATATAGCACACGAGGCTCCATTCCAGTTCTGCCTTCTGCTGCTGTTAGGTATTTCTATACAAAGGCCCAGGTCTCAGGGGCCAGGAATACTTTTTTTTGGATCTTAATCCTCATTATTTGCTTAAAAAGCAATCCAGAGAACACCATTTTTCTGTGCCATTTGCTCGTTGGCACTGCAGAGAACAGCCAGGTCCTTTCCATATTACAGCGCTAAAAATCCAGCTATTTAAAACTGTGTTTTCTCCATCACATGGATGACATATACGTTTTCAGAAAATACTGCCATTTCTGGCCTCCATTAAAAATTTGTTTCAGTGTGTCAGTGAAGCAATTGACGCCAGATTGCTGTTCAAAATAGTTACCTACGGGCCAGGTATTTAAAACTCTCTTTTCTCCGTCACACGTATCACATATACGTTATCAGAAAATACTGCCATTTCAGACCTTCATTAAAAATTTGTTTCAGTGTGTCAGTGAAGCAATTGACACCAGATTGCTGTTCAAAATAGTTACCTACAGGTCAGGTATTTAAAACTGTGGTTTGTCCGTCACACGAATCACATATAAGTTCGCTCCAAATTCAGTCATTTGTAGTGAGCTTGGAAGATATTGTCCTCCATTTAAAATGGGCAAAGCGCGTGGCAAGGGACAGGGAATGGGACGTGAAGGTGATGGTGGTGCATGCAGAGGCCGAGGCCGTGGGCAAACTGAAATTGTGCCACAACAAACACCCACATCTTCTCGCTCGACCTTCCTGTCCCAATTAATAGGGGACCGAAGAACACCACTATTGAACACAGAGCAGTGTCAAAAGGTTATTGGATGGATAGCAGATAATGCTTCCAGTCACTTAGCCACCAGCACCACCACCTTTTCTTCCACATGGTCAAGTCTCAGTAGCTGTGAGTCTGGAACGCATATTTCGCACACTGAACCTCCATCCTCCCACGATGCCGAGTGCCCAGAGACAACTGATCCCACACTTGGACACTCCGAATAGCTGTTCACTTTCCCATTTATAGATTCGGGCCTCTCGCCTGGTCCACTTGAAGCGGTGCAAGAGGAGATCGCATGTAGCGATGCCCAAATATTTGAGCAGCCACGGTCATACGAAGGCGACGGTGGGAAAGTGTCCCAAGAGGTGGACGATGAGGAGACACAATTGCCAGAAAGTCAGGAGGAGGACCAGAGGGCGGAATAGGAAGACGAGGTTGTGGATGATATAGTAACTGACCAAACCTGGCATGAGGACATGCAGAGCAAGGACAGCAGCACAGAGTGGGAGGGAGGCAGAGCACCCCGACTGTCAGGAAGAAGCAGTGTGGTGGCCACAGAAAGAAGGCAGGCAACCGTTTCCCGTAGCACTAACACAAAGGAAGTTGCCAGTGCAATTGTTAGGTCTTCCCCAGTCTGGTTGTTTTTTAAAGACTCTGCCGATAACCCCAAAAAGGCCATTTGCACCACCTGCCAGGCCAGCATCAGCAGGGGTGGCAAAACTACCAGCCTGACCACCACCAGCATGATGAGGCACATGGCAGCAAAGCACCCGACTTTGTGGGCCAAACCCCAGGGTCCAGGAACAGTGTCTGCGGGTGGCACCATTGCTTCTTCCGCTGTTGTGTATGCAAGCCAATCCCCTGTCCATGGTGCATGTGAAGATGCCTCTTGCCCTGCACCTGTCATTGCACACTCTCAAGTAGCAGCATCAGGAAGCACGTACATGTCCTTATCCCAGCGCAGTGTTCAGTTGTCCATACCCAGTCCTTTGAATGCAGCCAACGCCCCACAGGCCACAGTACTAAATTCCAAAATTTCACGGCTACTTGCACTTGAAATGTTACCTTTTAGGCTCGTGGAGACAGAAGCATTCCACAACCTGATGGCGGTGGCCATCCCTCGGTACTCGTTCCCCAGCCGCCACTATTTCTCTCGGTGTGCCGTCCCAGCATTATACAAACACGAGTCCCAAAACATTAGCGTTGCCTTCAACAACGCAGTAACCGGGAAAGTCCACCTAACCATGGACACATGGACAAGTGCTTGTTGACAGGGACAGTACATCTCGCTGACGGCACACTGGGTTAACATAGTGGAAGCCGGGACTCAGTCGGACCTTGGGACGGAACATGTCCTCCCGACGCCGAGGATTGCGGGCCCTAGGTCAATCAGGGTTGACCCCAAAGTTTACAGCTCCTGCACCTCATCCTCCTCAGCCTCCTCCTCCTCTTCAGCTTCCATCTCCGAAATAACCACATGAGTCACAAGCTGGAAGCACTGCAGCACTGCCTCAGCCAAGCGGCAATAGGCTGTACTGAAGCTAATATGCTTAGATGACAAACTGCACAATGCTGAAGATTTGTGGACAGCTCTGAAAGAGCAGGCAGATCTGTGGCTCACACCGCTGAACCTACAGCCAGGCAAGGTCGTGTGTGACAATGGCCGGAACCTGGTGGCGGCTCTGAGGCGAGGCAAGCTCACACATGTACCATGCCTGGCCCATGTGCTTAACCTCATGGTTCAGCGGTTTCTCAAATCCTACCCGTAGCTGTCGGATCTGCTTTTTAAAGTATGCTGCCTGTGTGCCCATTTTAGAAAGTCACCTACAGCTTCCGCCGCCCTTGCCGTGTTTCAGCAGCTTTTGCAGCTTCCGGATCACAGACGGGTATGTGATGTCTCCACGTGTTGGAACTCTACACTGCAGATGTTGGGAAGGATTTGTGAGAAGAAGAGGGCAGCTATTGAGTACCAGCATCAAAAAGGCCATCGGTATTCAGATCAGACTCCACACATAAGACCTCAGGAGTGGACATGGATGCCAGACATACTGTATGTACCATCCTCCCAAACTTTAAGGATTCCACCAAGATGGTGAGTAGCAATAACGTCATAATTAATGTCTTTAAACTGTTAGTAGTGTTTTCCTAAATTTTGGCAGCCATTGGACTCACTGCATATCCTTTACCTGTATAGCAGACCCCCTCCTTTCTAATAGAAAATTGTCGCTACTGTTGGCCTGCTCTATGTGTCTTTAAATTCTTAGTGGGGTTTTTCCTAAAATTGGTCAGCCGTTGGACTCACTGCATGTCCTATAACTGTATAGCAGACTCTTTCCTTTCTAATGGGAATTTGTCATTACTGTGGCCCTGCTCTTTGTGTCTTTAAATTATTAGTGGGGTTCTTCCTAAAATTGGTCAGCCATTAGACTCACTGCATACCCTATAACTGTATAGCAAACCCTCTCCTTTCTAATGGTAAATTGTCATTCCTGTGTCCCTGCTCTATGTGTCTTTAAATTGTTAGTGGGGTTTTTCCTAAAATTGGTCAACTGTTGGACTCACTGCATACCCTATAACTGTATAGCAGACTCTCTCCTTTCTGATGGTAATTTGTCATTACTGTGGCCCAGCTCTATGTGTCCTTAAATTCTTAGTAGGGTTTTTCCTAAAATTGCTCAGCTGTTCGACTCACTGCATACCCTAAAACGTATAGCAGACTCTCTCCTTTCTAATGGGAACATGTCGTTACTGTGGCCCTGCTCCATGTGCTTTAAATTCGTAGTGGGGTTTTTCTTAAAATTGGTCAGCCGTTGGACTCACTGCATACCCTATAACTGTATAGCAGACTCTCTCTTTTCTAGGTGGAATTTGTCATTACTGTGGCCCTGTTCTATGTGTCTTTAAATTCTTAGTGGGGTTTTTCCCAAATTTTGGCAGCCCTCGCAGTCACATCATGGGCATACCACTATAGCAGACCCACTCCTTTATAATGGGAACATTTTTTTTACTGAGGCCCTCCTCTTTGTCTCTTCAAAGGGGTATTGGGTTGCATCCAAATTTTTGGCATTCCTTGCAGTCACTGGATACGCAATAACAGTATAGGAGACCTACTTGTTAATAATGGGAACAACAAAGCATAGCCGGCAGATGGCTCTCTAACAACAGCGAGGGCCGACTGCTGGCCTTTTAAGAATATTAAGGGCAGTCTGATGTCACTATGAAAATAGGCTTTATGACTTTCAGAGTCCCTCCATCATAAATAAAACAAGATGTGTCTGATGATGTGTCACACACCACATTGCCAGATAAGGTTGTAAAATGCTAAAAATGACATTTCCCGGTGAATGCATTTGTCTTAAAAAATTAACGTAAAAAAACCCAAAACAATAGGATCTTTCTTTAGCATAAAAAACAGCGTCACTAATTTAACTTCAATGTAATCACATTATTCAGCTCCTGCACCTCCTCCTCCATCTCCGAAATAACCACATCAGTCACAAACTGACAGCACTGCAGCACTGCCTTGGCCAAGCGGCAACAGGCTGTGCTGAAGATAACATGCTTAATACTTAATTGACAAACCGCCCAGCGCTGCAAAGTTGTTGAAAGCTGTAACACAGCAGCCTGATCTGTGGCTCTCACTGCTGAACATACAGCCAGGCATGGTCGTGTGTGACAATGGGCGGAACCTGGTGATGGAGAAATTACAGCCGGAGTAGATACGGTTTCCCTCTTTGCCAGTCCTTTCACCGAGCTAAATACAACTCTCAGCAAAAAAAGCTGTGGACTGGCTCCGTACTGTCCCTGGCCACATTCACCTGTCCACATGTTTTTGGTTAGGCAGTCCTTCCCAGTAAGTGCACTGGGGAGGGCATGGGTAATGTTGTGGGACCCGTGCTTGTGGAAGGTGGAGACAATACTGGGGGAAAAAGTGGCAGCTGGGGACCGAGTATGGACACCCGGCCGCCCCCGGCATGAGGTTATGAAAAGCTTCCGCTTCCACAAGCCTAAAAGGCCACATTTCAAGTGAAAGCAGCTTTACAGGACTTCCTGGGAGAAATGACAGATGGGTAAATATGGTTTCCCAAGTCCTTTCACCAAGCAAAAAAATATGGCTGTGGTGAAATACAACTCAGCAAAAAAGCTGTGGACTGGCTCCGTACCGTCCCTGGCCACATTCACCTGTCCACGGCTGGGGACCGAGTATGGATACCCGGTCACCACTGCCATAAGATTGTGGACAGCTTCTGCCTCCACGAGCCTAAAAGGACACATTTCAAGTGCAAGCAGCTGCCCAGAAATCTGGCAGTTTAGTGTTGCGGCCTGTGTGTGGGTGGCAGGCTGCATACTTGCGCTTGCATTACAAGTAACAGAAAACTAAGCAGATGGTGGCCTCTATCATCATCATGTCCTCACCTCGGCACTATGAACTCTCCTGATGGAGAAGCCAGGGCCCACCGGAGGAGTCTCCGGTTCTCTTGTGGGCCCGTCCAACTCTGCCGAGAAGCAGCCCTGGCTAAGAAAAGTGAGGGGAAGGTTCCCGGACACTCTATGGCTGCTTTTTTAATGTTGATCGGACATGCTTATGTTATTTATTAAACCGCATTGCAGATCAGGCCATTGTCCAACTCTGTATTCATGAAATTAAATGCGCAAAGAAAGATGTTTGTGTGTCAAAGCACCACCGACAAGTGCGAGTTGATGTTGGATGGGCTGCCATTGCTTCTGCAACAAGCTGCATTAGAGGACTTCTTGGGAGAAATGACACCTAGGGTAGATACGGTTTCCCTCTATGCCAGTCCTTTCACCGAGCTAAATACAACTCTCAGCAAAAAATGCTGTGGACTGCTTCCGCATCGTCCCTGGCGACATTCACCTCTTTACGTGTTTGTGGTTAGGCGGTCCTTCCCAGTAAGTGCACTGGGGAGGGCACGGGTAATGTTGTGGAACCCGTGCTTGTGGAAGGCGGAGACGATACCGGGAGAAATAGTGGTGGCTGGGGACCGAGTATGGACACCCGGCCCTTCGCCGGCATGAGGTTATGAAAAGCTTCCGCTTCCACGAGCATAAAAGGCCACATTTCAAGTAAAAGCAGCTTTACAGGACTTCCTGGGAGAAATGACAGCTGGGTAGATATGGCTTTCCAAGTTCTTTTACCAAGCTAAAGAATATGGCTGTGGTGAAATACAACTCAGCAAAAAAAGCTGTGGACTGGCTCCGTACCGTCCCTGGCCACATTCACCTGTCCACGTGTTTGTGGTTAGGCGGTCCTTCCCAATAAGTGCACTGGGGAGGGCACGGGTAATGTTCTGGGACCCGTGCTTGTGGAAGGCTGAGACGACACCGGGAGAAACAGTGGCGGCTGGGGACCGAGTATGGACTCCCGTCCGCCGCCGGCATGAGGTTATGCAAAGTTTCCGCCTCCATGAGCCTAAAAGGCCACATTTCAAGTGCAAGCAGCTGTAAAAAATTTGTCAGTATAGTATTGCAGCCTGTGCGGGGGTGGGTGGCTGGCTGCATACTTGCGCTTGCATTCCAAGGAATGGGGTAGGGACAACTGAACGCTGCACTGGGACAAGGACGTGGATGGTGATTGTTGCTAGTCTGCAACGACAGATGCATGGCGGGAGGCATCTTCATATGCGCCAAGGATCACTTATGATGGGCACACTTTTAGGCAGTGACCTGGGAGTCAGAAGTGCTTCGAGAGGTCTTCCCCATGCTGTTACAATGTCTTTTCAGCGCTGTATGCTGGTGTCTGATGATGTTTCACACACCACATGGCCAGATAAGGTTGTAAAATGTTAAAATGACATTTCCTGGTGAATGCATTTGTCTTGGTGGAAAGCAATGCAAAAGTGCAAAAACGCATCAAAAATGTACATAGCCCAAGGTGTGAAGGAGCATTTTTGTTTTTGGTTATTTATTTTGCCTTATATATAAGTCATTACCCTGAAAAATTTGTTACTTAACATATTTCCCAGGAAAATCCATTTTGGTTTCGTTTTTGTATGTTTTATTGTGAGTCCATAAAAGCGGTGTAATACTCTGACAACATTGTTGACAGCAGTGACCTGGGAGTCAGAAATGCTTCCAGGGGTCTTCCCCATGCTGTTCCCATGTCATTTGATCACTGTTCCCATCGATTTGGGCAATTTTTAGGCCCTCTGCCGACCGCCGAGGGGAGCCGCCTAACAAATGCTCGGGTTTCCGATAGACTTACATTGGGCTCGTTGCTCGGGTCGAGCACCTGAGTATTCAAATTTGCTCGACCCGAGCATTTTAGTGCTTGCTCATCACTAATCAAGGGACTAGAAGATTCTGTTGGATCCTCTGACCTTCATCGAACCCTTTATCCTTGAACAAAGTATAGGTTCTGGTGTAAAATTTTTCGACATTCTCCCCTGATTCTTGAGTACAGTCCAATACACTGGTAGATGAGTCTGTGAGCCGCTCCTTGGCCCACTGCTGAAGTTGTTGACAAAAGGCTCCTCCTGTTTGGTAAGTCTCCTTGTCTGTCACTTGGTTGTCATTCAGAGCTACTTGAATTATTGGCCAAAAGGCATCTCCCGCTTTAATGCTAGTGATTTCATGAAGATCTTTCCAAGTGGCTGAATAAGTTGGTTGAATTTGTCTGATTCTTCTTTCGAACGCCATATGGTGTCTGTCTGGGTCAGGTATTTGACTAATCTCTCGATAAACTTGCAAAGGCCACATATCTATTATGATAATCTGGCATTGGAGATTCTGACTGAGAAGATGTTGAGGGAGATACCGGCAACAGAGCAACAGGAGATGGTCTTGTTTGTCTAGCAAATAGTTCATTTGGGTTATCTTTTGAGGTCATCTGGCAGCTGTGTGGGTCTGATCTAGCTGTGGCACTTTCCACAGCTCGGGTGAGAATTTGAGATTTATGATAGCCATTGCTGATTAGTCTTATCTCCTCCAATGTAGTTAGTCCTCTGTACTCCTGTATAGCTTGGACTATTGCTCGGGCACAGGCTTACATAGGAAATCCATACATTCCAGAACTTATAGCAGGAAGAGCATAGTTCAGAATATTGTTGTAGCTCTAAGTTGCGTCACACACTGATCATGATGATCTTCATCATACACCGGACCTACTGCATGAATGATAAGCTTGCATGGTAATCTCCCTGGTCTGGTGGCTACCAGGTCTGTTGCCTTGACCAGTCCTGAACCATGTACAATGCTGTTACAGTCTTCCTGAATAGCATTACCTCCGGCTTGCACAATAGTCTTAGCCACTCATCCCCTATGTTGTAATCTAGGGCTTGCTGCATTAACTATAGCATCTACCGGCTGTGTTAGCAGATCCCCCAGACCTGCTGTTAGTACCGTTGATGACTTCCAAATCATTCTTTCTGTCCATGGCTTCCACACCTGTGGGTATTGTTCAACTGAAAAGTTGGCACAGGAATCCTCCCGATCCGGAGAGAATTTTGATATTGGTGTACGAAATGTCACATGAGCCGGTTTACCTTCTGGATTGCTTATTGGTGTGGATGCTGATGGTGGTGGTGGTGCTGCTGCGTCTTCATCCCACGGCTCCTCCGGTTCAATAGTATTTCTCCTTCGGTTAAGGGCCTGCCAGATCTCCGGACTATTAAATAGAGCTTCGGCACTAGGCAAATGAGGATAGAGAGGGACATAGTCTTTTGGGACATAGTACGCACCATCTGTAGTGACAACCGGACACACTGGTATAGGAGTAAATGTTGCGGTTGATGCTCCGGGTGTAGTGTGTATTGTGGCCTGTATTCCGAGTGCGCCAAGTTGGCCGCCACCGAAAGGAAGCACACTACAGGAAGGGTGTGTGCAACTGGAAAGGAGCACACTGTTATGCTGGTGTGTCCTTTAATAAAATAAAACATAAAGGACACGTCGGGGTCCACCGAACTGCAGAGGAGCTGCAGCAGCTGGGTACAGAGGAATCTTCAGCTAAGCACAGAGAAAGAAATGAACTAGTGTGTTAAGTGCACACACAAGTAGTAACTAAACAAGGTACAATGCTGGGAGTTAAAAACACTCCAGAAACTAAACTAATAAACTTCTGTACTGCAAGACACCGCTGTTCAGAGCAGGAAGGATTTGTCAGCATGAAACACCTGAGCACTAGATGGCGGCATATAGAGCTGCAGATAGCTGCAGGCCAGGAAAGGCCTGGAACCTAAGTACCTAAAGAGGAGGAGGATCTCTGCAGCACCCAACACATGGGTGTAAAAGCAGCAGTGTGACCACAGATACAATGGCGGACCCTGGATCGGTAGCAAGGACACATCCGTGGCGTGGACACCAACCGGTAAAGCGTGCTGCTCACAGCATTCCCCTAGCCCTAATTGATGGCTAAGATGACTAGGGAGCTTTCAGCAGGAACCCTTGACAATGACTCTCACACACTGCATTTACTGCCAGAGACCTCACCCCAGGTTAGAAAGAGATAGACTAGGCACCGGGGCGGAGCACACAGAGCCCTTAAATACACTAGAGACAGCTCCAGCCCCCCAGGACAACCAACCACGCTGTACCAGACAGCAAGGGGTGTGGCTTAGTGGCACATGACCACAAGGGGACGTGGCTTAGCGGCACATGACCACAAGGGGGCGTGGCTTAGCGGCACATGAGCAGAAACGCAGAAACAACACTTAGAATCCCAAGAACGGAAACTAAATGCTGACAATTACTGACCAGCAGTAAAGGGCCTGGCCAGACACCGCGAGAAAGCCCTTCGCCTGCGTACCGGCCTAACACACACCCACTGACATCTGGTCAGAGGCCGGAGGTGATGCAATAGGTGTAGTAACATGACCGCTGCAGGAAGGGTTGGAACTTTGGGCGGACATAGGTATAATGGATGAGGATGGGGCACTAGAAGTGGCTTGGGTAGTAGCGAGGGGTGGGTCTCCTGGACGAGGCACGTGACATGCAACACAATAATCTGCAAACAATGGATTCTGCTGGCCACAATTAGAACACACCCAAAAATTCATTGCGCTGCCATTATAGGGCGGTGGCGGAGGCATCTCTCTAACATAGAAATAACCAGTTATGATCCCTTTGTTATCCCTATCCTCAATTTCCACAAACCCTTCTTTCGATAAACTCAGCGCAATCTTTTTCCACATGTATGCACTTTGCAACAACCCATTATCTTACAGTTTTCCCCTGTTTTCATAAATTGCTGCATTCAACATCTCGTACTGTGATCTACCCCCCGGGTATATCCCACACAATGACATTACTTTTTGGTTTTCTCTACATATTTCCTTTCTTCTCTTCTAGCAACTATATATTTGGGGTCCTGTCACTCCTGATCGAGCGACCCCTGCGACACATACAATGTATTTAGTTTTTCCATGATTTTGGCTCTAAGCGTTCCGTCCCCTTAGACTTATAATCAGACCATGCAGCTGATGCACAAGTAGAATTGTAACAGGTACCTACACTCCCTACCAAGCACTGAATTGATTCTTTTACGACTTAATGAAGCACTGAACACCCTGCGCACCCGCGTCCTAGTGACGTCATAATATACGGCTTAACGATGCAGTTGGCTCCACGCGTATTCCTTAACAGAGGATTGGTTGACCCCAGTGCCCGCATCCTAATGGCGTCTTAATACACGACTTATCAGCAACTTCACTCCCGGCGTGTCCCACAACTTAATGCACGACTTAATAGAGGATTGGTCAGCCCCGCATGCCTGCGCCCTAATGGCGTCTTAATACATGACTTATCAGCAACGTCACTCCTCGCGTGCCCGCGTTATAAACAAAGAAATTTTCCTAAATTCTAAATTGTATACTTATACGCCCCTGCGTACCAAGATCATTCTAATGAGATGGAACACCTCAGAAACCACAGAGCAGCAGTTAGCCAGGAGCGACTACGCACCAGAGTTCTTGGAATCACACAGTGGGCACCCACCCCGTCGCACTGGGCTGTCTCTAAGGGCCAATCTAGACACCACAAACTCACCAGAGACTGCTCAAAATACGAATAAGCACTACTGATTCATTAAATCTTCAGACTTACCGTATTCAGTGATGAGAGTTGATCAGGCTCTCGCTTTGAGCAGTCCCGGCTCATCCGTAGGTGGTCCAGTGATGGGCACCCCAAGACCTAGAGTGCCCTCGAATGCGATCTGAGTCACGGCACCATTTGTGGAGTTTTCACCAATTTAAGATACACTAGGTAACTGCTCTCCTCCAAATTAAAGATGTCTGAGTGCATGCAACCAAATTTGCTTATCTAGTTGAAAAACTTCACTCAGAGACTGAACCACGCAAAATGGCATACTTTATTACTTAGACATGGGGTTATATAGTATTCTTCTTCTAGGTGGGATTAGTAAAATTCATTGTTCTTTTTGACAGCTTGGCACACTGCAATTTGCTCATCCATGTATCTCTTTGCCTCAATAACGCCTTAGGAATTCTGATGGGAGGGGTGAAGTCGTCTCTCAGCGCCATCTTTGTCAACTCGACATGAATCTCTCTGTTATCAGCCATGCACATGCATACGTCATTCCCAGGAAATCATTTAGTTGTTCATGTCTACAATAAGAACAGAAAATGTTAGTTATATATTCATTAACTATTAACATAATCCATGTGCATATACACATTTGCATACATACATACATACACATAGATTATTCCATCATCTCTATATTAATTCACACTGATTAGGTAATTTATTAAAATAAATTAATTGATTTTCTATAATATATATATTTTACCTTGACAGAAGCATTATCTGCTATTCAACCAACAACCTTTTCACACTGCTCTGACTTCAATAGTGGTGTTCCACGACCCCCTACAAATTGGGACAGGAAGGTAATTTGACTTGATGAGGGTCCTTGTTGTGCTCCCTCAGCAGGCACAGTTTCATCTTGCCCACGGCCTCGGCCTCTACATGCACTATCACTATCACCATAACATCCACTTTCCGGTCCTTTGCCACACACCTTGCCCATTTTAAATGGAGTTTAATATTTGTCACATTGCCCAAAATGTCCGTATTATTACCGCAGTAATATAGGATCATGTCTGATCACCACAGTTTTAGGTAGTGACCCGGGAGTCAGAGATGCTTCCAGGGGTCTTCCCCATGCTGTTCTCATGTCTTTTCAGCACAGTATGGATGCGTCTGATCATGTCTCACACATCACATGTCCAGATAAGGTAGTAAAATGACATTTACCGGTGAATGTATTTTTCACCTTTGAAAGCAATGTAAAAATGCATCAAAAACGCTACATGTGAACATAGCCCAAGATGTGGAGGAACATTTTTTTTTTGGATATTTATTTTACCTTATATACAAGTCATTACCCGGAAAGGATGTTCCTTAACATTTTTCCCATGAAAATACATTTTGTTTTTGTTTTTATATGTTTTGTTGTGAGCCCGTAAAAGTGGGGTAATACTCTGACAACATTGTTCACAGCAGTGACCTGGGTGTCAGAGATGGTTCCAGGGGTCTTACCCATGCTGTTCCCATGTAATTTCAACCCTGTTCCCATTGATTTCGGCAATTTATGGGCCCCCTGCGAACTGCCGGGGGGGAGGGGGGGTCGACAGAAAAGTGCTTGAGTTTCCCAAAGACTTACATTGGGCTCATTGCTCGGGTCGAGCACTCGAGCATTCCAATTTGCTCGATGAGTACCCAAGAATTTTAGTGCTCGCTCATCACTAGTCTTATCTCCACTATGTCACTCCCCCATGCAACTTATGTTTGCTAAAAATTGTGTCTATATAGACAATTAACTTCGGGCCCTTCTCTGGCTGCACACGACACAAAAAAGATCTTTCGGCCTACCAGTTAACTGGTTGATATACGATATGCCGACTGTTACGGGTGTGCCAGAAGTGACAGACAGTCGCTCTGTAGTGGGTTGCAGGAGATCTCTACGTTTGGCATTGCAGACACCTTTTTAGAGGCTGTCTCTAGGACCCAGCAGCTACCTTCCTTTGGCTAATTAAAACCCTGGACTGGGTGTATGCTGCTGTGTTCCAGAGGGAGGTGCCGGCGACATTCATTATTCCTTGTGAAGGCTTTAGCAAGAGCAGTACTTCTTCCTCTCTGATGCCTGAGGACGTGTGTGCATTTGTCTGGAGTCGTCAAAAACTAAGCTTTTTCCCCCTGTTTTTCCTCCCTTGTTGTCTTTAGTGTTCAGTGGGGATTGACTAGTGCTCATCTCCTCCCTTCCCTAGCCTTAGCCAACGCCAGGGAAAGACAGGGCGAGGAACGCATGCAGAGATTGGTGAAGAGTCAATACAGGGACGTTGGGGGAGACAGGGTGATATTCTATCAGCCAGGAGGTCTCCATTTCCCCCTTTCCCTAGAGTCTGGGCTTCCTTTCCCTCTTCCCTTTGTGTTGCACTAAGTCTTTCCCACACCTTGCGTGACACTGACATGGTGTAATTCAACTCTTGCAGCGACTGTGGCAGCAGTGATGAGCCCTGATGCAGTATGTCATGTCGTATAGCCTGGGCAAATGCATTACAACGTGGTACAAATCAAACTTGCAGAGTGGACACAGATGAAGGACCTCTGCACCGTTCTGTACATTTTTGAAATGGCCACTAAGATGGCTAGCGCTGATGATGCCATCATCAGCATCACTATTCCGGTCATCTACATCCTGGAGCACACTTTGAATAGACTGCAGGAGGAGGTGTTGGTGGTGCCAGGGGAAGAGGAGGAAGCAGAGGGGTATGCGGAAGGGTTACGAATATCTATAAGTTCCGGTCTGTTGTCTCACAGGCAGTTGCCAGGGGAGGAACAAATGGAGAATGCAGAGGAGGAAGAGGTGATGGACGCGCGACAGTTAGAAGATGAAGAGGATAATGATTCCTTCTCTGTTGTCCGTGG